>NC_080833.1:1863852-2463852 GCF_030435755.1 Ochotona princeps | reverse complement strand
GCTGGATGGGAAGTGGAGCGGCTGGGACATGAACCAGTGCCTGTATGGGATCCCTGCGCATGCAAGGTGAGGACTTTAGCCACTAGGCTACTGTGCCGCACCCCCATTTTTTAAGGTCTTGAACAAAGGCTCTGTTGAAGCAAATCAATGAGAAAATCGAGTCTCTGTCACCAGGAATTGAGAATGTCTGAATTAAAGTGCAATTGGCGTAGCTTTTCACACAAACTCAACAATGGAAGCTTGAATAGCAAGGTGTGCCAAGGCATGCCAAGGTGTGCCAAGGAGTGCCAAGGCGTGCCAAGGCTCTGCTTGTGAGCAGAGAACGCCTCAGTCCCGCCCCTCTTGGAAAATGTCCGCAGGATTACGCAGGGGGAGGCATGGCTGGCCCTTCTGGCCTGGCCTTCCCCACAGGCGTCCTCCACCTCACACACGGGTCGGGCCCTCTTGCCAGCAGCCACGCTGGCTCCTTCTCCTGGGGGGAGGGTCTACACAGCCCGAGCCCCGCCGGTGGATGACATGCCTTGCCTCACGCAGGGGCTCCCGGGTCCTGGCCGTCTTGCTCATGTGTTGGTCCATGACGACTTCCTCCCTTCCCTTCTGTCTCATCCTGTCTGCCATCCCTCCCGGCGCCCACCACAGAGCCCCCCGGCGTGGCTCCACTCCCTGTGCCTCCGGCCCGTCTCCCAACGCCTGCCCTCGGTCTCTGCGGCTTTCCTCGCCGCAGCCCCCACCCCCACAAGCGGCTGATTTCAAACTGGTTTTTCCCATGACCTTGCAGCCAGAACCACTTCCACCTAGTGTCCGCCTAGTTGGACAGTGCACGCGAGTGTCACCCTGAGCCACTCACACTCCTGCCCCTCCCACCTATGCCAATCAAGAATGACGGAGGAGTCCGGGGTGGGGTCCTGGCTGTCTCCCAAGCCTCTCCTACGTTCTGGAGACCCCAGACACGTACTCTCTCAGGGTCGAAGTCAGTATGTCCACAGATGTACGTCTGGTCTCTCCTGGCAAACCGTCTCCTCTCCCTCACCGCTTCAGTTCCTTATTCCTGTCTTGCTGCAGACAGAACCCTGGCTTCCCCTGTGTTCCTGCCCTGCGAGCGAGCTCCACGGCTGTGGGTGTGGGCGCAGTCCTCCCCTGAGCCAGGCTGGAGGCCGGGAGCGCTACCCAGTCTCCTCCCCGGACGACGGGCCCCAGCTCCATGAGCCCACACCTGCTGCCTCCAGGCGAGGGTTAATAGGATTAATAGCTCTGAGTGGAGCTGGCCCTCGATCCCAGGCATGATCCCAGGCATGCGATTTGAAATCCAGCTCAAGCGACAGGAGAACTGTGTGCCAAGCGCCACTCCACTGCACCGGACGCGCGAGGCTCCCTAGCACGTTCATGGACAGCTCTACCTCCAGAACCTGGTCAGGAATTGCAATTTTTTTTGTACCCAAATAAACATATCTTTTAATTCTATTTTTCATGAGCTCTTTAGATTAAAATTTCTTGTTGTTGTTGTAAGAAAGACAGAGTTACAGAGAGAAGCGAGGAAGATCTTCCATCTGTTGGTTCACTCCCCAAATGGCCTCAAAGGACAGAGCTGAAGTGATCTGAAGCCAGGAACCAGGAGCTTTCTCTGAGTCTCCCACACTGGTGCAGGGTCCCGAGGTTTTGGGCCGTCCTCCACTGCTTTTCCAGGTCACAAGCAGGGAGCTGGATGGAAAGTGGAGCAGCCAGGACAGGAATTGGTGCCCATATGGTATCCTGGCGCCTGCAAGGGGAGGATTAGCCAGTTGAGCCATCGCACCAAGCCCTTCCCTTGCGCTTTTCATGGTTCCTTAGAAGCAGGCCCTTCCCTGTGGAAGAAGGTCCCATATGTCTCCTCCGGCCTTTCAGGGAGGGACAGAGGGACACATCTCCATAGACGCACACAGTCAAGAGCCAAGAACTCTGTCCTGGTCTCCCACGGGGGCAGCTGGGCTCAGTCCTTGAGCCATTGCCAGCCTCCCCCTGCAGACAGTTGGCACTGGCATTGAGAAGCCTTCAGGCATGCCAGGCCTCTCGCTCGCTCCTACGCAGCTCTGCCCCCCGAGCGTCTGAGAAACGGGCGCCCAGTGGGCGGCACCTGCCGGAGTCGTATCTGCTCTTCAGAGGGAGATCCACCTGCTGTCTCCAGAACCTTCCCCTGGGAGAAACAGCCCCCAAGTAAGCAGACAGAGGAGCTGGGGCTCTGACTCTGTCCTCCTTTCTGCCCCGGGATGCTCTGAAAGCGGGGCCAGTGTCCCACTTCCTCCAGGTTCCTCTGCCGGCTGCACCTGACCTAACAGAGCGCCCTGTGCGTTTGGGGCCAGCGGTGACATCCAGGGCTTATGGATTCTTCCATCCCTGACCAACATGGTAGAAGCAGATGGAGCTCGGGACCCGCACCAGGGCTGGCAAGTCACATCGGCCTGGCAGCCGACCTGGAAGTGACTTTCTGAAGAGGGGGATTGGCCGACAGATTATGTCTTCTTTCCGGCCCCTGGGGGGTCAGGCCTGAGCTGAGCATCATGGAAGGCAAGCTCCCAGCCAGAGTAATGACACTTTAATATCCGCTGGCGGGCTAGGGTGGGCAGTGCCTTCCACAGCCGGGCACCCCCATTGCCAGGCAGCCCCTGGTCTCCCTGCTGAGGTGGACTGCTGCCTGTCTCACTGTGCACCTGTTCTTCTCCAGGTCAAGGCCAGACAGAGGCCAGGGCTGATTGGGATTCTGGGCATGGAGGGGTCTGGCGGCCGAGGAGGCAGCAGATCCGAGGCGCTAACGTCTTTTTAGTATGCCCGCTGCTCCTGCACACATGCCGCACCCTCTCGGTGGGCACTCCTGAGAGCTGACACTGCCAAGAGGCTTAGGCCTCAGGCCCTGTGCTCCCTGTCTCGAGTACTTCCTTCAGGCCCTGCCTGTGACGGATGTGCCAGTGTGTGCGGTCCCTGGCTTTGTAATTGTTGCTCCTCCCACATGTACAGGAGCTGTGCAGTCTGTGGGATCCCCGAGGCCTGGCGGAGCGGGAGGAGCGTGCCTGAGGACAGACTTCCCAGGGACAGCGGTTCGCTGCGCAGCAGTATACTGTGTTTGCCACTGCGGTGGTGGTGGCAAGGCTGCATGCCAGAGGCTGCTGCAGGGATGTGGGGGGTGGGCTGCCTGACCAGGAGAGGAAGGCCCAGGGACGGGGGCCTGTAGGTGCCCGAAAGCTTGAGGGATCCTTAGGAGTATGTCTTGCCACCCTGTAGTGTTCCATCTACACAGCCACTGTGCCCTGTATCCCAGGCTTGGACAGGCCAAACAGCCCTGAGGGAAGTCAGAGGCAGGTGAGGTCACTGTGGCGTGGGAACGCCAAGGCAGAGGTGATCCTGCAGTCTAGGGGTGCAGGATCGTGGCCCAGTGTGGAGGGCACCTGAACATCTTGTGGCTGTGGCCACAAATGACCACAAATTGAGTGGCTCAGAACCACAGGCTTGGGAGTAACTCCAGCCTAGCAGCTTGGACACCCGCATCCCAGGATGCAGTGCTGGTTTGACTCCCAGCCCTACGCTGACCCAGCCTCCTGCTGCCCCTAACCCTGACCCTGACCCTGAGTGTAACCATAGCCCTAACAACTAACCTTATCCAAAACACCAATTCTAATCCCAGATGCTATACTTAACCCTGACCCTAACCCTGACCCTGACCCTGAGTGTAACCATATCCCTAACACTTAACCCTATCCCTGACCTAATCCTGATCCCTGATCCCGACCCTGACCCTGACCCTGGGAGGCAGCAGGTGATGGCTCAGGGGATTTGGTCCCTGCCGGCCCCTGGGAGACCGGGATGAAGTGCCCAGTCCCAGGCAGGCACTGGAGGAGGGAGCCAGCAAGTGGGCGTTGGCCTGTCTGTCCACCCCTTCCTGTTTGTCTCTGCCCCTCAAGTTGGCATCAGCGTCAAGTATAGCACCCGGCCCCTGGTCTCCCTGCTGGGGTGGGCTGCTGTCTGTCTCGCTGTGCACCTGTTCTTCTCCAGGTCAAGGCCAGACAGAGGCCAGGGCTGATTGGGATTCCAGGCACGGAAGGGTCTGGCGGCCGAGGCTGCGGCAGATCCGAGGCACTAATGTCCCTTTTTAGTATGCCCGCTGTTCCCGCCGGCCTGTTCCTGAACTAGCCATCTATAACATTTGTGGGCCTATTAAGAGGGAAATACAATTTCATAGCTACAGATAAGAGATTAGACAGATCAATTTGAAGTCTGCAAAATAGACGGGGGGTGGAGGGAGAACCATTTCCAAATTACGATCCTGCTGACCGTGGAGCTGCTGGCGTGGTGGAGTGCGGTCCGGTACTGACAGCATCGGGTTCCGTCTGAGCTGCAGGACCAACTGGTGACAGGCAGGCACCTGGGTCTCCTTTGGGACTCCAGGAAGGCTGCGGAACAGCGGCGATGTCACCCTTCTTTGTCTCCTAGTTTTGGGAGTGCAAATTGTTCTAGCTGGGGTAACTCAGGGTCTTCTCCAGCTGCCCTTAATCCAAGGAAGAACGACTGTGAATGGCTCTGAACCAGACAGCCTGTTTGCACAGTGCTGCCTTGGAGGCCCTCGGGAGGTTTGGGGCCTTGTCGTCAGCAGGTGCCGCCAGCTGGAGGCTGTCACAGCAGGAGCTGCTTGCATCACGTGTCTGACAGGGGCAAAGCCTCCTGGGGTGAGCAGGGGGGCCTCGCCTGCTCTCCCAGCAGCTGGGCTGTC
The DNA here is from genome assembly GCF_030435755.1 of Ochotona princeps. NCBI lineage: Eukaryota > Metazoa > Chordata > Mammalia > Lagomorpha > Ochotonidae > Ochotona > Ochotona princeps. The sequence continues at coordinate 2,459,117 of NC_080833.1, read as the reverse complement.
TCTCGTCCTCTGCACCAGCTACAGGCCCCCATGCTTCTCCCCCTGCTCCCCGTCTCCCTGCTCCCCCTCCCACCTGGGCTGTCTCAGGGACCACTGTCCGGCACACCCAGGGGCAGGTGCCTGTCCCTCAGCTGCCAGAACTCAGAGAAGGACAAACAGGGTTCTCTTGGTTTCACCCACCAAGGCAGAGTGTTTCAGAGTCAGAAGGGCTCTTTGAATTGTCTGTACAACCTTGAAAATCCCCTAAGCACGCTGTGCCTCAGTGGTTAAATGGGGTCAGTTACGGTGTCTGTCTTGTGGGATGACCAAAGTCAGGCATGCAGTGTGCTCAGCTCCACCCTAACAATAAGTCTTGGATGGATATCAGCCACCATCACCACCACGACCATCATCACCATCATCACCACCATCATCATCACCATCATCATCACCACCACGACCACCATCACCATCACCTTCATCACCATCACCATCATCACCATCATCATCACCATCACCATCATCACCATCACAATCATCACCATCATCGTCACCATCATCATCACCATCATCACCATCACCATCATCACCACCACCATCACCATCACCTTCATCACCATCACCATCATCATCACCACCATGACCATCATCACCATCACCATCACCACCGTCATCATCACCATCACCATCATCACCATCATCACCACCATGACCATCATCACCATCACCATCACCACCGTCATCATCACCATCACCATCATCACCATCATCACCACCACCACCATCATCATCACCATCATCACCATCACCATCATCACCATCATCACCATCACCATCATCACCATCATCACCACCATGACCATCATCACCATCACCACCACCACCATCATCATCACCATCATTACCATCATCACCACCATCACATCACCATCATCATCATCATCACCATCATCATCACCATCATCACCATCATCATCACCATCATCACCATCATCACCATCATCACCATCATCACCATCATTACCATCATCATCACCATCATCGCCATCATCACCATCATCACCACGACCACCATCACCATCATCACCACGACCACCATCACATCACCATCATCACCAGCATCTCTGTCATCATCACCACCATTACCCTCACCATCATCACCATCACCACGACCATCATCACCATCTTCATCACCATTGTCACCACGATCATCATCATCATCACCATTGTCAATATCAAGTCCACCCTGATTATGGTCCAGCGTACCCAGAAATGTTTCTTTGTTTCTTGAAATGTTAAGAAACAGCTCCACTTCGGCAACACACACACACGAGAGGAGCAGAGGAGTGCTGAGGAGGTAAGTTAGAGAGAGAGACGTCTAGGGAATGGACCAAGAGGCGAGGCACACACATGGAGATGACGCAGAAGGTGAGTTGGAAACAGAGCAGGAGAGATGGCCACCGGCTGGGAGCCGGGCAGTAAAGATGCTGATTGGTGTTGACAGAAGTGTCAGCCTCCACCTGGCACCTGTTTCCCAAGCGACGGCTTCGGACTTCTGAGGATGTTGGTGCCGCAGCTCCAAAGGTGACTGTGAGTCAGGTGGAGGTGGCGTCATTTCTTCTCTTCAGGATGAATGATGCAGGTGCAAAGCACTGGTGGCTCTGGAAACCAGAGACTGGAAGCAACAGTACAGAGTGGGCTGATGCTGGGATTGGTGGCCTGTCTCCTATACCTTCTGGAGCTCCCAGCACCAGGATCAACGCACGGCTCTAGATCCATGGGAGAAGGAAGCTGGGGAGGCAGGCTTGTCACCCCCCACCCGCATTCTGGGACACGTGAGGGCAGACCAGAAACTACACAGTCATCAGTCAGAGAGGGGGTTCCTGCAGCTCCGTCCTCTCCCTTGCTCGGGTACCTGAGAGTTTTCCTGCTGATCTCAGTGAAGAATCTGGAAGGCTGCTTGGCGAAAAGGCAGATGGAGCCATCCTGCATGCTGTCTCGCAGAGGCACCTGCTGCCCCACAGCACCCAGAGGTAAGGATGCCAGGATGATTTCCCCAGATGGCACCATGTGGAGCCCATGGACCACAGGCCAGCTCTCACCAGGCGTAGCGTGATGGGGGGTTGCCTGTGTGGTGGGGCTAAGGACGTGACCCGCAGTTTCAGAAAGCCTGGGTAAAGTCCTCTCGGTTTCGCATGAGTGTGGAGAGCAGCTGGGCCCGCACCATCTTGAGAAGTCAGCATGGAAGAGTCGCCTGCTGAATGAGCCGACGCCAGCTGACCCACAATCACGAGGGGAATCGGTCAGGCCAGTCCTGGACAAACACCCCGAGCCTCAGGAGACCATCCGTGTGCAAGCTCACCTCTGAGACACACCCACTGCCCCAACTTCTCTTTTCCACCTTCGGTCTAGGAGCTCACCCCAGACTTGCCCAGTGCCCCGCTGACCGCTGCCTTCCACCATCTGTCTAGGAGCCCCTTAGAGGCAGAGGAGCTGGGGTGGGCAGCAAGTGAAGGAGCCTGCTGGCTGCTGCAGGAACACGCCTTGAGGACTGTCTGCAGTCCCAGAGTCGGTCCAAGTGCATGAGAAAAGTCAAGGTTTGGTGTAGATCAGGTTGAGCTTTGAACCCACCTGGAGTGAGACCATTCTTGGGGCCAACAAGCACAGCTTGGTGCTTGTAGATTGTTCCCTGAACAATCAAGTCGGCCAGGTGGACAAGTAGATGCTAAAACCCTCCTTTGTGCCTGGGCAGCAAGATCTTTCATGCTCCCAAGGGGACTGTGTTATCCTAGAGAGAGAGAGAGAAACTATTTATCCAGAGGCCTCCTTATACAAACGTGCACAAAACAATGCCACAGGCATCATAATAACGTATTTCAAAATATACTATAGGGCTATCAAAACCAAACAGCATGGTCTTGGCATAAAAGTAGATAAAATAGATATCTAAACCAATGGAGGCAAGTAGAAACCTCACAAGAAAATCCGCTTGTCTGTACCCAGCTCATCTTGGACAAACATGCTTTAAAAATTCCCCGGAGAAAGGACAGACGCTCCAATAAATGGTGTGGAGAACACTGGCTTTCCACATGTAACAGTTTGAAGCAAGACCTCCCGACCCTAACTCTGCACAAAAGCCAACCCCAAATGGATCAAGAATCTAAATTGGAGATCTGACACTATGAGATTGTCGAGGAGAGACACAGGAACAATGCAGGAAAGCAGTGGCCCGTGGGACACATCTCAAGCGCTGGGACGAAGAGCAAGAATGGATGAATGGGGTTACATCTCACTAAAACGCTCCTCATGGCCAAGGAAACAGCTACAGAGTGAAGAGGCAACTGACGAAGTTGGAGAAAACTCTCAGAAGCAACAGATTTGACAAGGAATTAGTATCAAGAATGTAGAAGGAGCTCAGGAAACTCACCAGAAACAAGCCATCGAGGTGAGCCAGCTACACTCGCTGTCAGGGAAATGCAAATGAAACCACAGGAAGGCATCATCTAATATCAGTGAGAATGCTATGGCCTGCGTGTTCTCCAGGAAAGCCTGGGGTCCCCCTGAACTCTCTCTGCGCGCTGAATCCAGCCCCACCCACACAGCAGGAGCAGAGTGGGCAAGACAGCCCTCTGTTCTGGTATCCCAGTTGTATCTCTGAAGGCAGCCGATGCACTAAGGCAGCCCTAACGTACCACTGCAAGGAAGGAAAGTGAGGGACACATGGAGGGACTGCATGGATGATGGCTAATGTGATGGGTAACTAGTGTGACGAATGGGTGGCTGGTGTGAGGGATGGCTGGATGGTGTGATGGACGACTGGATGGTATGATGGATGAATGGTATGACGGATGGTTGGATGGTGTGATGGCTGGATGGTGTGATGGCTGGATGGTGTGATGGCTGATAGTGTGATGGCTGATAGTGTGATGGCTGGATGGTGTGATGGCTGGATGGTGTGATGGATGAATGGTGTGACAGATGGCTGGTGTGATGGCTGGCTGGTGTGATGGCTGGATGGTGTGACGGATGGATGGTGTGATGGCTGGATGGTGTGAGGCTGGATGGTGTGATGGACGACTGGATGGTATGATGGATGAATGGTATGACGGATGGTTGGATGGTGTGATGGCTGGATGGTGTGACGGATAGCTGGTGTGATGGCTGGCTGGTGTGATGGCTGGATGGTGTGATGGCTGGATGGTGTGATGGCTGGATGGTGTGATGGCTGGATGGTGTGACGGCTGGATGGTGTGACGGATGGATGGTGTGATGGCTGGCTGGTGTGATGGCTGGCTGGTGTGATGGCTGGATGGTGTGACGGATAGCTGGTATGATGGCTGGATGGTGTGATGGCTGGATGGTGTGACGGCTGGATGGTGTGACGGCTGGATGGTGTGATGGCTGGCTGGTGTGATGGCTGGCTGGTGTGACGGCTGGATGGTGTGACGGATGGATGGTGTGATGGCTGGCTGGTGTGATGGCTGGATGGTGTGATGGCTGGATGGTGTGACGGATAGCTGGTATGATGGCTGGATGGTGTGATGGCTGGATGGTATGATGGCTGGATGGTGTGATGGCTGGATGGTGTGACGGCTGGATGGTGTGATGGCTGGCTGGTGTGACGGATAGCTGGTATGATGGCTGGATGGTGTGATGGCTGGATGGTGTGACGGATGGATGGTGTGATGGCTGGATGGTGTGATGGACGACTGGATGGTATGATGGATGAATGGTGTGACGGATGGTTGGATGGTGTGATGGATGGATGGTGTGACGGATAGCTGGTATGATGGCTGGATGGTGTGATGGCTGGATGGTGTGATGGCTGGATGGTGTGATGGCTGGATGGTGTGACGGCTGGATGGTGTGATGGCTGGATGGTGTGATGGCTGGCTGGTGTGATGGCTGGCTGGTGTGATGGCTGGATGGTGTGATGGCTGGATGGTGTGATGGACGACTGGATGGTATGATGGATGAATGGTATGACGGATGGTTGGATGGTGTGATGGCTGGATGGTGTGACGGATAGCTGGTGTGATGGCTGGCTGGTGTGATGGCTGGATGGTGTGACGGATGGATGGTGTGATGGCTGGCTGGTGTGATGGCTGGCTGGTGTGATGGCTGGATGGTGTGACGGATAGCTGGTATGATGGCTGGATGGTGTGATGGCTGGATGGTGTGACGGCTGGATGGTGTGATGGCTGGCTGGTGTGACGGATAGCTGGTATGATGGCTGGATGGTGTGACGGCTGGATGGTGTGACAGATGGATGGTGTGATGGCTGGATGGTGTGATGGCTGGATGGTGTGATGGCTGGATGGTGTGATGGCTGGATGGTGTGATGGCTGGATGGTGTGATGGCTGGATGGTGTGATGGCTGGATGGTGTGACGGATGGATGGTGTGATGGGCAGATGGCTAGTGTGGCGGATGGATGGATGGCCAGTGTGACGGGACCCTGTTGAATCTTCCATGGCTTCTGCTATTTCTGCACTTCCAGTGCGGTGTGGCAGGAATCCTCCAGAGCTCACTTGTTTTAGGCACCAGAGATTAGAACACACACCAGGACAGGACATAACCTGCACCCAAGCCTGGATGGAATCGCCACATAGCTGTGACACTTGGGAACATCCGTGAACTTCTCCAGTCTCAGACCATGAGATCGAAGGGCTGACACGCTACTTCATGACAGTGACGGAGATGATGTGGGACACACCTGGTTCTTACACGCAGGGCAATGTCACGAGTGTGCTTGTACTCATGTGTGTAACCTGTTGTCCTCACAGGTGTAACTCATGGTACACACACTGATCTCTTCCTGTGTAGGGAGGTGCCCATTACCCGCTTCCCAGATAAAGGGAGATTCAGCAAGGTTAGGTAATTTGCTCCATGACACAGTGCGTAAGTTGGCAGGAGTGAGATAGTCTGAGTTCAGATTTCATGTTCTTCTTGCTGTCCACTCCTTTGCGTGAGAATGTGAGGCTGGTAGAGACCTAGCTCCCAGCGTGGGGGTTAGAGCAGGGCAGTGGAAAGCCTGGGGCCCACCCTCAGGGCTGCCTGATGCCAAGCCGAGGGCTTTTCTCCTGCAATGAGCTTGGAGAAGCAGATTTGTGTCTGAGCTGTCATTCATCTCGGCTGGCTTTGCTCCTTTGGGCTTCCAGTCTGTACCAGGAGTTAGCCAGGCACCGAGGATGTTGGGGTCCTCATGGGCCTCAGGCGCTGGGGTTCCACTTTCCATGGCTCTCAAAGAGCACCCCAAGTGGCCTATGTGTGCAGGTGTGAGGCTGAGGGCAGCCACGTCAGAGCTCAGCTGCTGACTGAGAGGCTCTGCCTGCCCTGGTCTCCAGGTGCAGTGGTGCAGGACCAAGCCCGTGTCCGTGGAAAGCACCAGCACTCCAGCGTGGGGCAGCTGCCCGGCAGGAGGGCTGGCGCTGGGTGTCCTGCAGGCCTGCTCCCTGCTGACCCTGTGCTGCCCGGCCCTTAGACAAAAGCTGCCCTGTGGTGCCAGAGAGATCCGAAGGCGAGGACTGCAGAGTTCGAGCTGTCTCCAGGTTGGACGGAAACAGGATGGCTGTTGTTCCTGGTGCTGTCCTGGCCACATGGGGGACATCCAACCTCATTGAGTTTCAAAGACCCTGTATCAAGAGATGTAGATTAATCATTTTAATTCTGATCGCATGTTCAAATGTTGACTTGCTTGCTAAGAGAGGGTACATTTCACCACATCACGCCAAATGATATAAAAATTAGTTTCTTTCTCTGGTGATGGTGAAGTTGTGGTTGCTACAAGTATCCAGTGCCGCACAGGCTCACGGTGTGTTTTGACTGGTGACCCAGTGGCTGGGGCAAGGCTTGCTTGGATTTTTGGACAATTGGGGGTGGCTCCCAGCAAGAAGCGGGGCCTCTGACCTCCTGGGGCTGCTTTAGCTGGAATCCTCAAGGGCCCTGGAGAAGGTCAAGGATGCACAATGTACCTTGCATGCTGTAGTGTGCTCAGCGCAAGCGCTCCCTTCGCCTGCTCGGAGTTGGCGCTGTCACGGCTCCACGAGGCAGCTGAAGCAGGTCTCTCCGCTCCTAGAAGAGGAGGTGGACTGCTCCGACAGGTGCTGTAGTATACCCGCAACTCCGAGTTCTGGGTATGGCCAAGGCATGCTGGAGCCCAGGCAGGTTAGCGCTGTGCCTGGGGACTCAGCTCCCACAGAGCAGAGTCAAGAAGAAGAAAGAGCATTACAAAGCCCTCTTGTCCTTGGGAGGGTGATTGAATGGACGGAGCAGGGCCCATGGGTGTCATGCACCGGCTTAACTCTAACTTGGGGGTGGCTGTTGGAAGCGTGGTCAGGGCCGCAGTCCACAGGCTGTCTCTTCTGACCCTGCCAAGCCATGGAGTTCCTCCAACATTGCCATGGGTCAGCCCCCTTGTGCGGTCTCAGGAGATATGTATGGGCTGTCTCCCAAAGCAATGGCCAGTCGGTGGCAAAAATGGACACAGAGGCTGTTCTGGGAGCAACTGGATTTGCATAGGTGGGCTCAGGTGCTGTGGTATGGGAAGAGGCCTGGCCAGCCTGGAAGCCAGCAACATGGAGTGTGACCGGAGGAGAAGAGGAGTCACATGGATGCGGGAGAGGGGCACCCGGGAGCGAGGCTCCAGGGCCTGCGTCGGGCTCCTCCCATCCCTGCCCGGGGTGCCTGCTGTTCGGCTAGTCTGCCCCCTTCTCAGCGGGCCAAAGGGGCTCCGCAGTCTGGAGGTGCTTCCTGGCATCTCTATGTGAATCTGACGGTGTCCTGGGAGCCAGCTGGAGAAGGCCTGGCCTCAAGCTCTGCCCTGTCCACCGGGAAGACACGGCACACGCTGGCACTGAAAGAGGCAGGCAGGGCTGTGTTGGCTGTGCTGGGGGCTGGGAAGGATGCGGCTGGGAGCTGCGTGGTTGAGTCTCCGCAGTGGATGGGGGCATGGATCCGCCGACGTCCAGAGGGGATTCGACATGGGCATGGGCTGCAAAGACGCTGGGCAGGCTGACGAGACAAACGGGGGACGGGGTGTGGAACCTCTGGAAGCTGCCGCCTCCCTGGGGTCCTGCAGCGGCTGTGTGCTGGAACACAGCACAGGGGCAGGAGTCCATGCTCACAGTGGTGGCTGCTCGGCCCGAGGGAAATGCCCTAGTCTCACAGCAAGCCCCTCGGCCCGCCCCACTCTGCCCTGCCTCCCTACCTGAGACTACAAGGCTGAATCCCAGCTGTCCCCTCTGCCATGCAGGACAGAAGCTCAGTTTCTGGTGGTGGTCGCCCTGGGTATGCTGCGGCTCCCGTTGCGTCAGTGCAGGCTCAGCATCTGTCCCCTGCTCTCAGGATGGAGGGAGGACCCGCGCACTGCAGGCCGACTACGCCCACGTCTGTACCAGCACAGACGGGCTCATCTATAAACACCACGGCTCTGCATCTCACAATGGCGGGTGTCTGCACAAGGAGGAGTCTGTGATGAGCCACGAGGCAGAGTGAGGGGCTGGGCTGCACCCCGCTTTGGTGCTCCGAGGATCACCCCTCCCCCAAGGCCTTGCTCGTCATCAGGACGAGATGAGTCCCCATCTGCAGTGTCACTGTCCTGCAGCTTAGGGCTTGCGGGGGGCACAGGGCAAAGCCAGGCCGGAGCACAGCTAGGCGGAGTCCCCGCACACAGCTTTGCGTCATCATCTGAGCTAGGTGGGTGTGCAGCGACCCTGTCTCCAAACCAGGCGCCTCCTGAGGCCCCAGGGAAGATGGAGAATTGTGGGAGGGCGGTGCTGCCATCCAGTTCTGTGCACACTGCCCTCTCCACCTTGGCATATCCCTCACGTGTGCCAACACTGTGGTTAACACTGAATCTCCACGCAGACCTGTCTTGGCACAGGGGTCCACGGGAGCCAGGTCCTGCCAAGCACAGGTGCCATGGGCCCCTCTGGCATCCTGAACAGCCTGTCCGATCAGCCTCAGGCCCCTCACGTTGGAGCCCTTCATTCGACTTTCCTTTCTTATTTTGGTAACTTACAACACTCCCGAAAAACTACTTACCAGCTTACCAACAAACACAGGCATTCTCATTTCTCCGTATCCTCCTGCAATCTGTGCCCCAGGCTTACGGTATTTTTCAGGAAGCGTAAGCACAGCTCGAAGCCATTTGTTCTGTGTTCTTGCTTCACCCTCTCTCTCCGCACAGCGACTGCTGCTTGGCTGCAGTCTCAGCGAGGACCGCTGTCCAAGGCGCACGCTGCTCCCCCCGAGGGACACGCGAGGTGCACTTAGCCCAGGACTGCTGTCCAAGGCGCACGCTGCTGCCTCCAAGGGACACGCGAGGCGCACTTAACTGAGGCAGTGGCCAGCCAGGTTGGGGAGCCGTGTTGCTATTTACACAGCCTGGTTTTGGACATCTCTGGAATCTGGATTTCTGGTTCCTATTTAATTCTTCGAAGGATTACGTTTTAAATTAAATATTGCATCTTTACTTTCTTTAAATAAACGGTCTTGGTGGTGCAGTGACATTTCCAGAGAATTTACAGTGGGATTTCCATGGTGATGGGCGGGGCTGCTGCCCGCCTGTCCCCCAGGAGCTGTCCTGGGGCCAGCACTGCTCTGGGAGGTCCACTGAGGCTCCGGGGGTGCTGTCCTGGTCTGCATGCCCACCCCTTTGTCTGCTCCTCCTGGCTCAGGGATGGGCAAGTGGCCTGAGCTGTGTTCGTCAGAGGCAGGCCAGGGACTCCTTGCGGAGTCGTTGTCAGGAAGAAACTCTGTTGCAGCTGGGGATGCTGCCAGCAAGGCCATTGCCACAGGCCTTCCTTCCACTTCGACCAGAGCCAGGAGCCCGAGATCCCTGGCTGTGCTTGTGTGCTGTGTGCAGCAGCAAACAGACAAGACCACAATGGTGTTGGATCCGGCAGCTCTCCAGGGTCCACACTGATGGATTCTGGAATGTTCCGTTACTTTCTCAGCAACTGTACTGGGACACACAAATGCATTGCCTCCATTCGCCTCTGTTTGAAGCCCTGGCAGGATCTGCCTGGCTGCCCTGTTTTGAGTAGGGAACAGGCAACAACAACAGGTTAACCAACAAGGATGATTTGGGGACTTGAACGCCCCATGACGCCGCCTGGTCCTTCTCTCCCCACTGCCCCTGCTTCTAGCTGTTGTTTCTCTCTCTTCATCCCTCCATTCCTCCGCTTGTCCATTTGATTTTATTCCAGGAGGGCCCCACCTCATGTTGGCATTGCGGGATGTAATGGTTAAGAGACAAGGAGCCTGTGTCGGCCTGGCAGGGCCAAGACTCATCCCTCCCAGGGCTGCAGGAACAATGCACAGGGCAGAGCTCCAGCCAGCTGGCTCCTCCCTGCCCCAGGGGACGTGAGTTGGGAAGAGGGCGGCCAGGGCAGTTCATGACGGTTCCTTGCTGGCCAGTGGGCTGGCGAAGGACCAGCTCCCTCCCCAGGCTCTCCTCTCTGAGCAGAGGGCCCACGAGCAGGCCAGGGGAGGAAGACAGGCAGACCCCACAGCCCCTCTTACGCCCTGGACTTTTATCTTTCTCCAGACACGGCTCCTGGATCTTCTGAGAAGCAAGGGCAGTGGGGAAAAGGCCCGGCAGCGCTGCGAGTGCACGCAGTGGGTGGCTGAGGCCACAGCTGCCCAGGCGCCTTGCGGCTCCGACCCTTACACCCCAGAGGTGCGCTGACCTTTCCACCCTGTCCTCAGGGACACCACAGCCCACCGATCATCTTCTTTTTATGAGGGAAGACGGGGTGTCTCCAGCTCCATGACAGGTGCACAGGGAGAGATGGAGCTGCCAGGCACTCTGATGGCGCACAGGCTCTCCCGGCTGAGGGAGAGTGTCCTGGGCCAGCATCCAGGGCCTGCACCTCAGGCCGGCATCCGGGGCCTGTGTCCAGGGCCTGCACCTCAGGCCGGCGTCCGGGGCCATTGTCCAGGGCCTGCATCTGGGGTCAGTGTCCAGGGTCTGTGTCTGAGACCATCGTTTAGGTCAGTGTTTAGGGTCAGTGTCTGGGATCAGAGTCCAGGGCCAATGTCCAGGGCCAGTGTTTAGGGTCAGTGTCCCGGGCCTGTGTCTGGGGCCAGCGTTTAGGTCGTGTTTAGGGTCAGTGTCTGGGATCAGAGTCCAGGGCCAGTGTCCGGTGCCAGCGCCCGTGGCCAGTGTCTCAAGCCAGTGCCTGGCGCTCGTGTCCAGCCTCCTACACTGGCCTCCTGAGTGGCGTCCATCTCGGGAATGTGTGTCTTATTCCAGGCACTGCCCATCCCTTGGGCCTGCTCCCCACCCACTCTGGCCTCTTTGCCCCAGTGTCATCTGGGCCTCTTTGTCTTGGGGTCAACACTTGTCTTTCTTGGAGCAGGATTCGACTGAGCAGCCATTGCAGAGAGCTCTTTCAGCACCGATTCGCCCGGAGCCTTCCCTCCATAGCCAGGAGCTGTAGCAGGACCCCTGTTTGACAGAGCAGAGAGATGAGACCTCGGGGAGGCCCCTGCTCTGGGCGCCTCCGGGTGCTCTCCTCATGAAGCCTGAGCTCAAACAGCTTAGCGCCATTGGAAGCACAAGCTTTTACCACAGGTCCAGCAAGTTTGCTGCTTGATTTAGTGGGAGAATGCAGAATAGTTAATGAACACCGAGGCAGCAGGCTCCAGGAGCGGGAGCGAAGATCCTGCGTCCATTGTTCTTTGGGTAAATGATGAGAAAGCGCCAAGCCACCTGGCCAGGAAAGCAACCTCACGTGAAAATTTACTGTGTTCCAGTTATTGTCTCAGAAACACAACAGCAGAATGCAAATAGGAAAGCAGGCCATTGTCTACCCGGGCTCATTGTCTCAGGTCTTTGGGCAAACAAAGCCGAGCGCAGCTCGCAGCGTCCCCGGCAGACCCGGCTCCACACTGCAGGATTCCCCAGTCGGGAGGCAGGCGGGACGGGCCATGGGAGCGGTGTGAGACCGTGGTCCGCTGTGTTGCCGTGGGGATCGTGTCTCCCCACTGAAACCAGCAGCGGGTCCCACGGGGCCTTGTGCTAGGAAGCGCCTGAGCTGGGGCGAAGGCTGTGTTCTGTCTCCCCCTGGATATTATTCTGGGCTTTACCCTTGATTTTGTCTGCCTAATCCGCTGGAATGGGGCATGGCCAGCAGACTAAGGAGCTGCCGCTGGGTAGGGCAGGCATAGACACAAGCCCTGGAGGGGGTAGTATGGACCTCGTTCTCCCTGAGGTGTCCCCTGAGCCTCCTGGGAGTCTCTGTTCCTCTCTCTAGGTCTCAGTGGCTCTCTGCCAGGACCTTGGGACCTCAGCTGAGCAGCGAGAGGAACGCCTGCAGGCCCTCCTGTCCAGCAGGGGGAGCCCTCTCAGGCCCTCACGTCCAGGAGGAGCCCCCTCAGGCTCTCTAGTCCAGCAAAGGCAGTCTGTCCAGGGCCTCCTGTCCATCAGGGGGACCCCCCACAGGCCCTCACGACCAGCAGGAGCCCTCTCAGGCCCTCATGTCCAGCAAAGGGAGCCTGTCCAGGGCCTCCTGTCCAGCAGGGGGGACCCCCCACAGGCCCTCACATCCAGCAGGAGCCCCCTCAGGCTCTCACGTCCAGCAAAGCAAGCCTGTCCAGGCCCTTCTGTCCAGCAGGAGGAGCCCCCGCGGGCCTGGCTGGGGCTCTTATGCCTCACTTCCAGGCCCTCACATCCCCACACTTCTTCCTGTGTTGTGCGCACCTTTTCCAATGAAGACAAAGGGAGAATTTTAAACTTGATACATGCACCTCACCCTTTAAGTTGTGCAATGTCAGTTTTATTTCATTTACTTGCGGAGAGAGAGGGGAAGTGGAGGCAGGCCCATCTGCTGAGTCACTGCCCAGCTCACTCCCGACACCCACGGCTGCTCTGAGCCCGAAGCCCAGAGTGGACAGGAATGGCAGGGGCCAGAGCCCTCATCTCCTCCTCGGCTTTCTCTGCACGAGCCAGGAGCTGCGTCCAAAGCAGGTCAGCTGGGTCTCTAAGGGACCTCAGCTGGGGACTTAACTCCCCACCCTGAGTCGTTCTTAGGGTACAACCAGCAGCCACGGAGCCCCTGAGTGAGTTGTCCTGACTCCCGGGGGCAGCAAAGGCCATGGGTCAGCTGACGGAAGAGGCAGACGGAGCCGGAGAGCCAGACATGAGGAGGAAGACTCGCAGACATTTTGTGAGCAAGGGGCAGCTGATGGGGGATGGGGAAGGCCTTGCTACACGAAGCAGGTTCTCTGGTCACATTGGCTCTCAACCACAGAGACCCTCCTCCGGGCTTGGAGATGCTCTGTAGGTGGGCATCCCAACCACGCAACTCCATGGCAGAGGCTTAGCGCCACACAGGAGTGGGGCCAAGAACCCTGGCAGAATGTGGTCCCTGACAACAGGTGTCCATGGCAGCAGGGGTCTCTGTGTCCCTGTGGGGACAAATGAATGAGGCATGATGTATGTGCTATGGCCAGCACTGGGGTGTGTCGAGTGGTTCACAGGAGGACTAGAGGTGGACCGCTGGCCCCAGAGCCCGGGTGGGCCCTGGGAGGGCTGGGCAGGTGCATGTGGGTGTGGGGGAGGCACAGCTTCTAGCATTTTCTCCAGTGCAGCAGGAGTGCGCTCTGACGATACAGTAGCTCAAAAGAGGTCATTCAGTGTTCCCAACATGAAGAAACAACACAGCAGGGAGCCTCAACAAGTTCATGGAAAAGTGGAATTGAAAGATATGTTTGTTTTGGAATAAAATTCTTGGGGCGTAGGAGGAGTCTGCAGAAGTTTGTAAAAACCAAGGACGAGGAAAAACTTCTACATGGATAACCAGAAGTCATCCATGAGCTAAACGAACGTGTTCTCTCCCCCCACCTTCCCAGCGGCTTTGTAGATTCCTCCAGACAGTGCTGGGGGGTCGGTGCCCCACATCTGTGTGGCCGCGGGTGCAGAGGTCCTGCTGTAGCGGGGCAAAATGTACAATCAGGTGTTCACTGAAAATGCATTTGAAAACTTATCATTTATATCTGAAAGTCAGAGAGAGAGAGAGAGACAGAGAGAGAGATCTTCATTCGTGGGTTCACTGCCCAATGACTGTATCGGTCAGAGCTGAGCTGGTCCAAAGCCAGGAGCCAGGAGCCAGGAGCTTCTTCTGGGTCTCCCATGTGGGTGCAGGGGCCCGACCCCTGGACCATCCTCTACTACTTTTCTGGGACATAAGCAGGGAGCTGAATGGGAAGTGGAGCAGCCGGGACATGAACCGGTGCCCTAATGGGATGACAGTGCTGGCCCCAGTAAAGCATGTTTAAAAACTAGCAAAGACCTGCAAGGGTCAAATACAGTAGTAGCAAGGAGAGGCACGCTCTGCTCTGGCAGACCTGCCCCTAATCCCACACCAGCCCTGGGCTGCTCCCTGGGGTCTCTCCTCAGACCCCATGCCCCACCCCCACCTGGGGTGTGAGTTTTCCGAATGCAGACGCGTCACTGTGTGTCAGAGCTGGCGGGGGCGGCGGGCAGGAGTGGCGCACGGAGAGGTGGGGCCTGCCTGCCGGTCAGGCATGGTTTCTGGCGTGGACGCATGGAAGGCAGAGAATGGCTGTGCAGGACGGGCACCCTCCCCCAGAGCCCAGGGCCTGGGAGCACCCACTGAAAGGCCTGTGCAGCAGGCGTAGGCGGGAGCCGCCCCAGCAAGAACACACTCGGCCTGGTGGGCTTGGATCCTGCCGCGCTCTGGGCTCTTATTTGCTATTAACCCAAGCGGGAGAATTCAAACACAGCGCCTGTCAGGAGAGCGTGCCTTCCTAAACCCAGGGTGAAATAAAGAGTGGTAGGCGATCAGGATGTCAAGAATGTAACCGGAAATGCTCCTTGGCCGCGAATACAGACAGGCTTAGGACTGTGTGCTCCAGCGAGGGTCCCCGGTCCTCCACGCGCCTCTCAGGCTGCTGCTCTCAGAGCCTGAACCCAGAAGCAAATTCAGTCTTCCTGTTTTCCTCCCAGAGAACTTTCCAGAAGGAGTTAAAGGTGGAGGGAGGCCTTGAAACAAAAGCATATCTGATTCTTGCAGACGGATTTGTTGTCATCGTCAGAGCACTGGGCTCAGACCGACCTGGCCAAGACGGCGCGGCTTGCTCCAGTCCTGCGGAGCTTCTGCACAGATGGGACCAAGGGCCGCACAGCCCACAGCCCTGCTGGCTCTGCAGCAGTGGGAGTCGAGCTCGGGGCCGAGGGGGCAGGGTGCCTGCAGGTCCTGGCATCTAAAATGTCCCCAGAGCCACCAAGGGGAGCCAGGAGCTTCTCCTCCGGGTGTCCGAGACCCCTGTCCTGGGGGAGGGCAGCTGACTCCAACACCTGTGCCCATCCCCAGCCCAGCCACTTGGCTGGGCAGTGCGATTGTCCCGTTGGCTGGCTTGGATGTGGGGGCTGCTTCTGTGCAGCAGAGGGAGTGATGGGCTCGCTGATTAACAATGTCCCTGGGTCAGAGGGGAGACTCCCAAGGAGCTGGTGACAGAGGCGGCTGTGCCATCATGCTCTCTGGCAGGGGCTTCTGTGGGCGGTGTCACTGTTGGGGAAGACCGGAGGCTCCTGCTGGGGTAGCCATGCGGGTTGGGCACATCATTTCTGCAGCCAGTTTTGAAAAATCAGTTATTCTTTTTACTTACTGAGAAGGCAGAGCGCCAGGCTGATCCTCCATTCCCTGCTCTGTCCCCTCAATGTTCACAAAGCCGGGGCTGGGTCAGGGCAAAGCCAGCGTGGCACCTTGAGTGCCCGAGGCCTTGCTGCTGCCTCCCGGGGCATCCGTTAGCAAGAAGAGGACCAGGGGAATGGGGGCACAAACCAAGGCGTCCTTGGCAGCGTCTTAACCTGCTGTGCTATTTCTGGAGTCTCAGAGCAGGGACACACACACACACACACTGTATTCTCTGTCCACTCACCTGTGAGACGATGACCTTGAGTGCCCGGGGCACTCTGTGAAAGGCTTTGTGACATCAGAGACCCAGTGGCAGCTTGGAGAGTGGCAGCTTGCTTCTGCCCATGAAGCCCAGCGTGGCTTCGGAGGAAGCTCCAGTTCAATCATGAGAAGATGAATGTGAGAGCCGGCCATCAGGCACGAGCTGTCCTAGGATTTCAGAAAACTCAGCCTGGCGTGGGAAAGAATGAGCCAGCGTGCCAAGCTTCCCTCCAAGAGTAACACCTGGCATGACGTGAGTGGTTCCGATTGGCGGCGGCGGCGGAGTGCTGGTGGCTCAGGGGCACAGGGCAACCCTCTCCGTCACCAAATGACGGAGCACAGCGTCCAGGCAGCCGAGTCGGGATGGCGAGACCCACACCGCGCGAGGCGCGCAAAACGTAAGCTGATGTCTTCATGAATGCGAATGGATTTCCAACAGGAAGAACCATTGGGAGTTAGCACCGGGCATGCTGGGAAGTCAAACCGGATTGCCAAGTTCCCAGGTTCATGCAGGATGCTTGGGTTTCGACAGATGAAGCGAGGGTGATGAAACTGGCTGTTTGTGCCTCAGCCGGCGAGCTCCACGCTTCGCCAAGATGGCTCGCCACTCGTTTTCTTACAGTTCCTTCCACACACCGTTCCATGCTTGAGCCCGCATTTCACCTGCCCCGTTCAGTGGGGTCCCTGTGTGCACTGCTGGCCCTCGCGCTTCCCTAGTGAACTGTTTGCGCTTGATGGTAACTGATACCCCTCCTCATAGTCACTGTGGAGGACAAGGAAGCACAGAGGCGAGGGCGAACAAGAAGTGACCAGAGTTCCCGCCCCCAGCGCCTGAGCTGGCTGCTCTTCTCCCACCTCCACGTGCATGCATATGCATCATGCTCATGCATATGTATCATAAATGTGGCCGGTATTGCACACATGGTCCTATGGCTGCTGTGAATGTTTTGCAGTTTTAGGAAATATTCCCCAAACTGACATCTTGATAGTAGCCTAATATTCCATCATGCTAATTGCCGCAGTTGATGGAGCTATTCGTCAGGCTTGCCTTGTAAATAACCGTGCCATCCACATCTCCCTGCCTAATTCTTCATGCACTCACAAATCACCACACGCTGGCTGTGGACTTGGCTCTGTGATGTCCACAGAACAAACAGCTAGCGGAGGACGCTTGGGATGGGCCTGTTTAATGATTGTTTCTGTTTTCTGAGGATGGAGGCCCACGCAGGGACTTCTTACAGTGCCCACACCTGCCGCACATTGCTCTGCGTGGAGGCTGTGTCTGAGTGACCAGAGGTGCTGTGCTGGGCACTGACCTGAAACACGGGGGGCAGGACGCAAGCGGGCAGACTGGAGCCACAAGCCGAGGCGGGGCTTCGGGAGGGGACGGCCCCTCCGTCTGCTCTTCCGGTGCGAGGGAAGGTTTCCGGTGTTTTTGTTTGTTTTGCTTTGTTTTTCAACTCTTTGTAAATCCTGAATGAACCACTAATGCCAACTCGATTTACCCCCAATCCAACTCCCCCACAGCCTTTCCCTTTAAAAAAAAAATATTTCTCTCTTTATTTGAATGTCAGTTACACAGAGAGAGACAGAACTTTCTCCTGCTGGTTCACTCCTCAGGTGACCACAACAGTCAGAACTGGGCTAGACGGCAGCCAGGGGCCAGGAGCCTCCTCTGGGTCTCCCACATGGGTACAGGGACCCAAGCACTTGGGCCATCCTCTGCTGCTTCCCTGGCCTATTTGCAGTGAGCTGGATTGGAAGTGGAGCAGCAGGGACATAAACCAGCACCCATGCGAGATGCCAGCACAGCAGGCAGAGGCTTATCGTACTGCAGCACAACACCAGGCTCACAGAGCGTCCCTTCCAGCTGTGCCTGTGGACTTCACCTTGGATGTGACAGTTCCGTGCAGGCTTGCTGTGTTAAGCCAAACAAGATGACGCTCACAGGAGAATTTCTAGATCCAGAGTGGCCCCAGTCTCGGCTGTGCTCAGCTTCCTCAGAAGAGACTGTATTTCTGAACGTGGTCTGGATGTTTTTTACGTAAGCCTAGCCCGAAGATGCAGTGAAAGGCGAAGGCTTGGCCAAAAGGCGGAACGTCCAGCCACCAGGACCAGGAGCCCACGAAGCTGCTTTGCCTGGCAGAGCCCCAGCCTCAGGTGGCTCGTGACGGCCGCGCGGAGTGGACGGGCATCCAGAAGCCCTGGGGCGGCTGGCTGTGCCCTCCTGCTGCCGGTGGGCAGGGGCAGTGGTGTGTGCCAGGGGCTCCTCCCAGGTCTTCCTGCTGCCTTCCCTCCCTAGCTCCTGAGCAAGTGGCCTCCTCCTGGTCACCTGCCCTCTGCCCGCTCCCCATCCTGTTCCTGTTCCCTGTCTGTCCTTCCAGCCCCAGAGCTGGAGAGTCCCCGGGGGAGGGGGTTGAGCCAAGGCAAGCTGTGCTGCCCTTGCTGCTGCGTGCGCTCCTGGGGGCATCTCATGTCTTCCTGAGCCAGGCCCCCGCTCCTCCCACGTCCTGAAGACGATGACCCCCGTCCCAGCCTGTGCTTGGCGCAACCTGGGCCCCCCTCCTGGTGGTCAGTCTTAGAGCCGCCAGCAGGTGAGCAGGGCAGCTGCAGACAGCAGACCTCACCCCCTCGTCTGTTCAAGTGGTGAGGTTTGTTAGGGCTGTTGAGTTGAGACTCCCTGCTCTCCCAGGAAAAGGGCTTAGCGTTCTAAATGTCATCCGATGTCCTCTTTTTAGAAAATGTGTAGTTTTGATATGTTCCTTCAAAAACAAGTTTTAATTTCTAATTCTTTATAAGTTGTTTATTAGACACACAACTTGTACTACTGGTTGGCTCACTCCCCCAGATGCCCCTTACAGCGGGGGCTATGACGGGCCTGAAGTTGGCACTCAGTCCAGGGCTGTCCTGTGAGTGGCAGGAGCCGGCTGCCTAAGCTGTCACTGTTGCTGCCCAGGGGCTGCACTGGCAGGAGGCTGGAGTCTGGAGCCAGAGCTGGAGCTGGAACGACCTCAGGCCCTCCAGTGACAGACACGACGCGTGGCCACGTGGCGCACGCCGTCCTGATTCTGCTTCTAAATGTCCTCATTTCTTCCTTGACAGGCGTGTTGTTCAGATGTCTGTGGCTCGGCTTGCACGCACTTGGGGCTTGTCTGCTGTGCATTGACTCTGTCTTCGTCAGACAATGTACACCCTGAAGTTCCTTTGACTTAGAGTGGGTGAGCGTGTTCTCTTGCTGCAGCTTCCTGGTCTGGGAAGGAACGTGCCACAGCTGCCTCGTGGGGGAGCCTTTCAGAAGCGTCCCGAGTCGGGTGTTTGATGACTGTTTTGCCGCCTGCAGGTTCTCTCAGTTATCGACACTCTGCGCTTGGTCTTAGCCGAAAGGCTGGGAAGCGATGTGGGTAGACGTCTCTGAGGACCAGCGTGCGCTCGGTAGTCCTCCTTGCAGCTCTGCGAAGCTCTGTTGTCGGGCACACACGCATTCAGGATTGCCACAGCGTCTTGATGAAGACACCGTCTGTCACTAAGCTGCGACTCTCCTTGTCTCCACTCCAGGGTCAACCCTAAGCACATCAGCTTGTTTTCATTAGTGCTAAAAATCATGCACACACTTTTGTTTTCTTTGTAAAGTCAGAGTTACAGAGGGAGGTTGGGAGAAAGAGGAAGAAGGAGAGACTAATTCTCTGGTTCATGCCCCAGTGGCTGCAATAGCTGAGCCTGGGCCGGGTCAAAGCCAGCAGCCAGCAGCCAGCAGCCAGCAGTCAGCAGCCAGCAGCCAGCAGTCAGCAGCCAGCAGCCAGCAGCCAGGGCTTCGTCTGGGTGTCACACGTGAGGTTTGGGGCCATCTTCTGCTGCTTCCCAGGGAAGTAACAGCTGGATCAGAAGTAGAGCAGCTGGCATGTGAATGGGTGCCCGCAGGGGATGCTGGCATAGCAGGCTGTGGCTTTACCCAGTAGATGACAAACCACATTAAAAATAATTACCACAAGCCCAGACCACATTTGAAAAAGTTTCACTGTTAACCTGCCTGTATGTGTGTGTGGAAGCCCCCTTCTTACAGGCAGCACGCAGTGGGATCCAGCCTTGTTGTTCACTTGGGACAGTCCTGTCTTTTTAAGCGGGTGGGGGGTGCGATTTGTTGTCAGCTGTCCTTGAAACCATCTGTTCTCTTTCCTTTTTTTTCTATCTGATCTGTCTTTTATGGACTAATCAGATATTTCCTAAAATGATTTTTAAATTTGCTTTATTGAATAATTAGCTTTAATATTTTTGCCTTGTGATTTGATCAGTTATTTGGGGTTTTATAGCAATATCCGTTTAACCTTTCATACTGTAACCTACCAGAAACACCAGAACATTCCATGTAGCATAAAGTCATATATGCAGATTCTGTGTGACATGAAAGCCTGAAAAGTGTACTTGCATTTGCACACTCCTGCCCTCATGTCAGAGCCGCTGGCACGACGCTCTCACGTGTTATGATCCTGATCACGCCTATTGTTTTCATTTAAGCTGTTGGCGTTGTAATAAAAGTATTTAATAGCAAGGAACATCAATATCCTTACCTACATTGTTGGGTTTTTCTTTTTTTAAGATTTGTTCATTTCCTTGAAAGGCAGAGTCACACACACACACACACACACACACACACACACACTTCTATCTGCTGTTTAACTCCCTGAGTGACCACAACAGCCAGAACTGGACCAAGCTGAAGCCAGGAGCCAGGAGCTTCATCTTGGTCTCCTACTTTCTTATCTTTTATGCTGCTTTTTGAGGCACATTAGCAGGGTGCAGGTTTGGAGGTGGGTAGCTGGGGCTTGAACCAATGCACACATGAGATGTGGTCTCAGAAGTGGCTCAGCCCACAGTGCCACGATGCTGGTCCCAGCTCCACCACCATTCATTCTGTTATCTTTCGGATGCTGTCTAACCTGGCTTCAGGACTAAGATTTCCATCTGGAATCATTTTCTTTGGGCTGGAGGGGGTGAGTTCTTTCATATTCCCAAGGCTGAGAAGAATTTCATGCTTGTTTCACTTGCTGAAGGTGCCTGTGTCAGGTACAGCTTGGAGCTCCACTGCTTTCTCGTCTGTTTTCCAGTCTTTCAAAGATGCTCTTCCACTGCCCACTCATTCACATTGTTTTCTGCAGGAAATCTGCAGTCATCCGCATTCACCTTTGCCTTTCTGGATACGATGTAACCTTTTTTCTAGTGATGCTCCTTAGTTGAGCTCTCCCTCTCTGGTTTGAGTAACTTGATTAGGGTGTGATGTGGTGCAGTTACTGCTGCATGTACTTGGGGTTAGCCACACTTTTTCGAATCTGTGAGTTTATAGTTTCCATTAAGTTTGAATGGCAATTGCTCCTTGTTTCCATATGGCAAATGCTTTTCTGGGTCCTCTTCTGTGTATGCTCATGGGAGCTTGTTAAATGGTGTGTCCATCCATTGAACATGGCCAGTTGGCTTGTGATTTTCTCCTTCTTACATGTCCGCGTGTTGTATTTGTTTGCTTTAATTGGATGCCAAATATTATGTGTTCTACATTTGCTTACTGATGACTATTTTTGCAGTCAAATGTTATTTCGCTTTGTTCTGAAATGCAGTTAAAATTCTTGGAATCTGTTTATTTTTTAAGATTTCACTGCAAGGATTTGTTTCTTGGTACCAGGGCAGTATCAGATCACAACCAATTATTTCCCGCCATGGGGCAAACTATCCTGCAGACTCTACCCAATGCCCCGTGAAATTAGATGTTTCCATGGTTGGTTGGAGAAGGTACTAGTTCTGGCCCTGTGTGACGAGTGGATGCAATTGGCTCTAACCTCTGGGGTGCTTAAAGCCCTGACCTTGGAGAATCGTCCAAACCTGGAGGGCATTTCCTCCTAATTCCGCATGTGTAGCTCTCCTCTGAGCTGTGCGGGTCACGTCCTCATGCCTGTGTAAGGGTGGAGGTTTCCTTGCCTGTGTGCAAGGAGTTTCCACAGATCTGTGGACAAAGTTTCTCCGTAACTTTGTGCAGGTGTTTTCCTTCTGCCTGTGTGCTGGTTAATGCTCCATGACTTTCCATGGGGTCTCTGCAGTGCCTTGGGCTCTCTCTGCACAGTTATTATCCACTGGCACGCTGCCTTTCGGATGCTCTCCAGCCTGGCCTTCAGGACTGCCAGCTGTCTCCATCCCCGGAATCTGAGAGCTCCGCCCCTGCCTGAGAGCTCGCTTCACCTGTGTCCTCCTCTCTGGAACACATGTGCTTGGTTGTTTGATGTTCTGGTCTTTGGAACCCCACGGGAAGGTCTCCCGTCCGTGTTGTGGTAGTGTTGTGGAAGCTAATTCTTGTCCGTGTTGTGGTTGTGTCGGGAAGCTTACACTTGTCCGTGTTGTGGTTGTGTCTGGGGAAGCTAACACTTGTCCGTGTTGTGGTTGTGTCTGGGGAAGCTAATTCTTGTCCGTGTTGTGGTTGTGTCTGGGGAAGCTTACACTTGTCCGTGTTGTGGTTGTGTCGGGAAGCTAACACTTGTCCGTGTTGTGGTTGTGTCTGGGGAAGCTTACACTTGTCCGTGTTGTGGTTGTGTCTGGGGAAGCTAACACTTGTCCGTGTTGTGGTTGTGTCTGGGGAAGCTTACACTTGTCCGTGTTGTGGTTGTGTCGGGAAGCTAACACTTGTCCGTGTTGTGGTTGTGTCTGGGGAGGCTTACACTTGTTCGTGTTGTGGTTGTGTCGGGAAGCTAACACTTGTCCGTGTTGTGGTTGTGTCGGGAAGCTAACACTTTGATTTTGTGCTTCACTGTGTGTGTCCTGGCACAGGGACCTTGACCACCGACTTCATATCTGTGTCCCTCTCCAGTGTAGGGCAGCAGTGGCTTGAAGATGGGGTTCCCAGGTGACCCCTCAGAACTTGTCTGCAGGAGAGTGGACTCTGAATGCCCAGCCACCTGGGGCCTCTTGGAAAAGGCAGCTATTAATAGAATGCACTGTGCCTTATTCTGTTCTGCTCCACATGGAGTGAGTGGCAGAGTGCACTGAAAAAAAAAAATTGGAAGAAAAGGCGAATTTTGCCTCTTTCAGTCCTTGTTAGCCTTGCCTCAGGTGCTCCATTTGTGCTGCCTCGGTGTTTCCTCCGTGCCCCCTGAGGCTCACTGCAGTGTCCATGTGCCCTGAGCAGGTGGGCTGCACAGCCTTGGCTATCCTGGACAAGGTGCTCGGCTGGCTGAGCTCGGCTGCTGGCTTCCCAGGGCAGGGAGCTGTCTGCGCAGCAGGAGCTGCCAGGCTTTACAGAAATCAGCGGCACCTTAAAGCGAGCTGTAAGCAGATCAAGGGACAGGAGGACAGCTCTTGGGGCACTTTCCTAAGCCAAGAGCCTAAACTGGCATCACTGGCATCAGGCCACTGCCCCTGGCGTGATTATGTCGTGCTCATTTCAGAGTGACAGCAGCTGGGAAGTGTCAACCAACAGGAGAGCGGGGAATCAGGGCAGTGCTGTGTGAGCTGGGGAACCGAGGAAGTGCTGTGTGTTCAGAGCGAGGTTCCCTTGATCACATGACCACCACTGCAGAGTCTGCGCACAGTGCAGGGTCCACGTGGCTGGGCCAGGACACGGTCCCCTCATGTTTTTAGCTGCTCCATGCTGACACTGCACTGAAGAAATGAGTGCTTGGCGTGTCTTAGGCATACAGATTTTTAAAGATTTATTTATTTATCTGGAAGGGAGATTAACAGAGAGAGAGAGAGAGAGAGAGAGAGAGAGAGAGAGAGAGATCTTCCATCTGCTGATTGACTCCCTAAATGGCGGCTGCAGTCCAGGCTGGGCTGGGGTGGCAGGGGCTGAGGAACCACCTGGGCCATTATGCATTGATCTCCAGAGCTGGATTGGAAACAGAATAGCTGAGAGATGGGCCTCCCAGGTGGGCCTCCCAGGTGGGCATCCCAGGTGGGCGTCTGGGTGGGCGTCCCAGGTGTCAGTCTCCTCTGAGTCCCGAGCCCCTCTGGCTCACCAGAGCATTGAGTGTCACAGGAGCACGGAAACTCGGTCCTCCAGGGGAATCTCGGCTGCCCTCTCTACAGATAGCTGACTGGAACCGAGGATGGCTGGCAGTGCCCGCTGCCACCCCCACTCCCTGAGGCGGGTGCTCATCACGACAGACACTCTAAGCTCCCTTCAGGCTGTTTGGGCACAGCTTTTACGGACGTTTGTGGCAGGGGCAGGTGAATGGAAGCAGAACCCGCTCGGCCTGTCAGTGCATTCACGGGGACTGGCGCCGGGGCGCCCATGCCCACAACAGCACATAAAACGGGTCATTGAGCAGCCAAGCGGGCACTTGCCGCAGCCTAACTACAAGTTGTAAGTAATTAGCGTGATGCTCAGCAATGCTTGCCGAGGCCTGGGATGGCTTGGCTCGCTCTGCCTTGGCAAGCCAAAGGCGTGGCGGAAACCTTGCCTTCCAGCCTGGGCTCAGCGCGGGGAGCGATTTGTGGTGAATATGGAGCTCCCGCCTGTTGTCACTGGGGACAGGGAGTGATTCACACACCACGTCTTGGTTGGTCTGGAGGGTAGAATTGATGGTGTTATTTATTTATTTGTTATTTATGTGCTGGCAGGGGCTGGTGCTGTGGCACGTGCTAGGCCAGCAGCCCACGGAGGAGCATTCTTTCAAGCCGTTGGTGCTTGGCTTTGGGTCCAGCTTATAAAGGCAGTGGGTGATGGCCCAAGCGCTTGTGTCCTTGTCACCCATATGAGACACCCAGACGGCCGGGAGACCCGGCTCCTGGCTTCAGCCTGGCTGAGTTAAGGCAATTGTGGATATTTGGGGAGTGAACCAGCACATGGAAGATCTCTTTGTCTCTCTCCCTGCCTATACCTTTCAAATACATAAAATAAATCTTTCTTGAAATAAAAGGAAACTTTATCTTCAAGCAGACCTGTCATTTTAACAAAGTCATACACTCTTAAGCCGAGTGCTTTAAAATTTTTGTCTTGGCTACCGTTATATTCATTTTTATGGTTGTTTGCAATTTATGCTAAGTGATGACAATCTCTCCCAGAAGACATGACTTCAAAAAGTTCATGGGAAAAATGAAATAAAAATGAAACCGTTGGGGCTCAGTGCGGTAGCCTAGCGGCTGAAGTCCTTACCTTACATGTGCCAGCATCCCAGATGGGCACTGATTTGTGTCCTGGCCGCCCCGCTTCCCATCCAGCTCCCTGCTTGTGATCTGGAAAAGCAATCGAAGACAGCCCAAAGCCTTGGGACCCTGCACCTGCGTGGGAGACCTGGAAGAAGCTCCTGGCTCTTGGCTGAGATCAGCTCAGCTCCGACTGTTGCGGTCACTTGGGGAGTGAATCAGTGAAAAGAAGATCTTCTTCTCTGTCTCTCCTCCTCTCTGCATATCTGACTTTCTGATAAAAAAATAAATCTTTTAGAAAATGAATTTATTGCATTGTTTCACTCCCCAAGCTACAATCCATGCAGTTTTTCACAATATGAATTTTCCCAACTTTTTGAAGTTTTTGCATATACAGAGATTTCAAAGTTTTGGGCACCAAAATTAATTTATCTTGTAATTTTATTTTCCATGAACTCTTTGAAGGAGCCTGGTGTGGCAATGGCACCCACACTCTTACAATTATTATGTGTCCATGAAAAATATACGTAAGAAAACAGAGTGAGGTCCACACTGTGAGTCCAGGCAGTGGAGGTCGTCCGAAGGCTTGGTGGTGAGAAGCAGCTGGCCGCAGAGAGGCTGCGGTGACCGTGAGGCCCTCCCCAGCTGGGGCTCCCTCCTTCCTGCCTCAGCCCCTCCTGCACATCCCAGGTGAGCCCTGCTGTGTGAACCAGCACGCCCCTGCAGGTGCTGGGAGCTGAGCCATCCCCGGTGAGCCCTGCTGTGTGAACCAACATGCCCCTGCAGGTGCCAGGAGCTGACCCATCCCAGGTGAGCCCTGCTGTGTGAACCAGCACGCCCCTGCAGGTGCCGGGAGCTGAGCCATCCCAGGTGAGCCCTGCTGTGTGAACCAGCACGCCCCTGCAGGTGCCGGGAGCTGAGCTGCTGAGCCACGTCTGCCTCACTTCCCCGTCTTCTCCTGCAAAGTGGGACTGTTCCTACGGTCGCTGTTGGACTAGCAAGCCATGAACCTCAGTCTCCAGGCTCATGACCACAGTCCGCGTGTCCATGCTGACAGCAGAGAGTGAAGCTGGAGCCAAGTCCTGTGGCAGGGTCTGCTGTGTCCCTGAGGGTCTCCTGGTAGGGTCTGCCCTGTTTCTGTGGGTCCCCTCGTGTGCCTTCCTATGGGTCCTGTGGAGGGGCCTGCTGTGTTCTTGAGGGTCCCGTGGTGAGGTCTGCCCTGTTTCTGTGGGTCCCCTCGTGTGCCTTCCTATGGGTCCTGTGGAGGGGCCTGCTGTGTTCCTGAGGGTCCTGTAGTGGGATCTGCTGTGTTTGTGTGGGTCCCTGGTGTGCTTTCCCATGGGTCCAATGGCAGGGCCTGCTGTGTTCCAGAGGGTCTCCTGGTGGGGTCTGCTGTGTTCCCGCAGGTCCCGTGGAGGGCTCTGCTGTGTCCCTGAGGGTCCTGTGGAGGGGTCTGCTGTGTTCCTGAGGGTCCTGTGGTGAGATCTGCTGTGTGTTCCTGTGAGGGGCCTGGACCAGCTGGAGTCCTGACGGCCTCACCAGGACAGAGAAGGAGCTGCCTGGCTCCCTCTGCTGCTGGGGCACCACACGCCTGTCCCGCAGCCACCCTGTGGCTTCACTTGGTGTCTGGCCACTTAGTGGGGGCTCCCGCAGTGTGGGCTGTGCACCTCCAAGCTCAGCCCAAACGAGCCTTCTTGTTCCTGAGGGGCTTTGCTCAGCCATCTCTGGGGACAGCGGCACGATGTCACGGGGTGACCTTCCATCAGCCGGGTTCCCCCACCTGCAGTCCCCCGCGAGTGGCCCCAGAGCCTGTCCTGTTCTTTGGCGTGGGGAGAGGCATGCTGCCAGCTGCTCCTTTTTCAGCATGGCCCTTCTCGGGCTGATGCCAGGGGCTGCCACAACAGAATCGCTCCCCAGACATGGGAGCCAAGGGTGGCCTGGAGGCCAGGAGGCCTCAGCATCAGTGTGCCTTCCCTATTTGGTGTCATCACGTGGACCTTGGGAAGGTTCTAGAGCCCCCACACTCAGAAGAGACTAAGAGTCTGTTATTTGGTTCATCAGGCCCAGAGGGGGGCTCCCACCCCTGCAACCAGGGTTAGCTTGCTTGTGGGCATCTGGTGCCGCGAGGGTGTCCGAGTCTGGCTGCAATGTGCCTGGCTTCAGTGCCACCTCACACTTGCTGCTGAGGCAGCAGGTGGTGGCTCAGGTCATTCGGCTTCCTGCCAGCACATCGGAGACCCACACTGGCTTGCTGAGTCCAGCTTTGCCCCTGCCACCGAAGGACCGTGGGTAGGGCAGCCACTCAGGATCAGGAGCTGCTACACTGACCAGTGCTGATGCCCATTGCCCAAGGCCTTGCCCCACAGCAGCTGGGTGATGGAGCAGGCTGCACCAGGCAGGCGGGCACCCAGACCTGCATCTTTGCTTTTCCAGCTCTGGGATTTTGGACAAAGCATGCAGAGGCTTGTGTCTCCTGAGCAGAACTGGGAGGCGGCAGGCAGAGGCAGGCCTCCTGAAGAAGCTGCGAGGGCGCCCCGTTCCATGGCCACAGTCCAGTGAAGGACCTGGGCAGTGGGAGAGGGGGCTGGTGTCCCCAGTGTGCTCAGCCTGGCCCTCCTTGGGCTGGTGCCAGGGACTGCCACAACAGGATCCCTCCCCGGACCTGGGATCCCTGGGAATTCCTGGGAGGGACAGAGGCCGGAGGAGACCACGTACTGTTCGTTGGAGGGGGTCCCAGTGCCGGGAGGGGCAGGTGACCTCCAGGGTCTGGGGAAGACTAGGGCACAGCTCGTCCCTTGGAGCCACCTGAGCCCTGCTGAGCCCTGCTGAGCCCTGCTTATAGCCCAGCAAGCTTGGCTTGGGACAGGTGGTGCCCAGCATGGGAAGGTAGCTCTGTGGCGTCTGAAGCCAGTGGGTTTGTGGTCCTCAGTGGCAGAACCTGCTGGGACCTTGTGCCATCACCCAAATGCTCCCTCCAGCTGCCATGAGCTAGCACCGTCCCCGGGTAGAGGTTGGCTTTTCTGGATGAGTGTGTGCAGCCTACCGATGAGCAAAAATGCCAACTGGCACCCCGTGAGGCCGAGCCTTCTTCCGGAAGCACACATTTCACTCTGATTAGCAGACATCCTCAGTTATCCTACCGGGCAGCCATGGAAATGTGGGCAAGCTTGGTCGCTTTCTGGCTGTGTGAAGGTGCCCCATACAGCCTCGGTGTGCTCTCTGTCCTTGCAGGCCTGGCTCTGTGTGGGCATCGGCTGGTCCCCAACTGAAGGCCCGAGAGCTCCCCATGAGTGCCACTTGGGGCTGCTCAGTGGTCGCTGTGAGAGCTGGAATTAGCCTGACCCTGTCTCCTCTCCACCAATGGACTTGACCATCCAGAGAAGGCCATTTGCAAACTGTGTGGTAGCCATGGTCCCTGGGAGGCTGCTTGGAGGCTTCAGGTGTCTGGCTCCTGTGTATCCATGGCGACCTGCTCTGAGAGGCTGGGGTAGGGTGCAGGACAGGACAGGCCCACAGGTCGCCCAAGAGGCCAGGCCTCTGCCCCTGCCTGCCTGCTCCCTGGCACTCCCCAAGCCAGGCCTGTCCAGAGCTACACGGATCCCAGTAAAGGTTGCTGGAGTGAACAGTGGGCACTTGGGTGGTGGGTATGTGTCCATATCACCCACGGAGATGTTTCTATATGGAGACCCGGAGGATGCTCCCACCCAGAACCAGGAAGGCCAGGTGGGGCTGGCCAAACCTGGTGGCCTGCCAGGATCGTCTCTCCCATGGCAGCTGCGTGACCTTGAGCCAGCCCCAAGGTCTGACCTTCTGCGTGCCTGGTTTCCCTTTAATTGTGGTCATTGTCTTGAAGGAGTGTTGGGAGGGTGAACAGAGGGCACCTGACAGGGCCTGAGAGCAGCGCCGCTCCAGCGTCCTCACTGTGCTGCTGGGCAGACCTGTGCCTCCCGCTGGCCAGCTGTGGGTCACTCATCCTGTGTCCCTGTCACATCATTGTACCTGACTCTGACACAGGCAAAAGACTGAGCGTCACAGAAGGAACCCAGTGCTGCGGGGGCCTTTGGAGGGGGCACTGTGCTGTTTTGGGGAGCACACACAAGAGGGGTGATTTCATGGGGACTCTTAAGGGACAGAAAAGTTCTCCATGCTTGGGGTACAGAAAGAGCTGTCCCAGCAGAAGCGGCGTGTAAAACTTGCAGGTGGGCACAGAGCACTTGGCTGGGCTGGCACAGGGCATGGACGGGGGCAGGGGCTGGGCTCAGCAGGTGGGCACAGAGCACTTGGCTGGGCTGGCACAGGGCAACTGCAATATAAGCAGAGGTTGATGGGCACAAGGAGGGCACAAGTTGAAAAGCAGCTGTCTGGAGTATTTCCCAGAGGCGGAGGCCTTGCCGGTGGGGGAGAGGCCTCTGCAGATGGCTGCTCCCCTGCGCAAGACCCTGTCCGCAGCCACAGGGCTCTAACTCACCCGGCACCTGCTGGATGGGAAGGGGCGGAGTCGGCTCCAGGCTCTGGGTGGGACACTGGGTGTAGTGGGGAGCCCTTCTCTTGGGCCATCTGCCTCTTTGGGGTTTGCCTCTGCCCCTAGCCCCGCTCCTACCCCAGGAGCCCCTGGCTGTTCCTGGAGTCTGTTTCCTAGCCTCCTGCACACATGGTTTTTTTACGGGGGGTGGGCGGGTAGGAATGCAGGCAACCACCCTCCTCCCTGCATTTGTGCCACTGTCTCCTGATGTCCCCAGCTAATTCACCGCAGCGGAGCAGTTGGCAGCGCACAGCTTGCAAGGCTGGCTCATGACGGCAGCAGCACCCCCCGCAAAGCCACATCTGTCTCTGATGCTCCCCCAGCAATGGCACATTTCTGACTTCCCGTGTTAGGGGTCTCAGCAAGCAAGAAAGCCCTGAAGGGTCTTGTGGTCTGGGCAACTTCACGGGCACAGTGCATCTCTGGCCTCTCCTTCCTCCCCAGGCGCATCCCGCGGCTCCTGCCTCCTCATCCCCACGACATGCACCTGCTGGCTCACAGAGGTTGAGTTGCCACAACCCCTCACCCTTGAGCCATCATTGAGACATCAAGTCTTGGCCATGACCATGTGGGTCTTCTTGCTTCCACGCATCCAGGGAGGAGCAAGAACTCTGACCTGCAGTGGGTCTTGCGTCCTGACCTTGGCCCTGGTGACGGCTGCTGTGATGGGCCCTTGTGCCCGGAAGCAGTTGTGACGGAGGTGGCGAGGTCTGCGGGCTCAGTCCTCACGCAAGGATGGATGTCTTTTGGTGGGAGGGGTGCTGTGGTAGCGGGTCCCTGAGAGAATGATGTGTGATCTCCCCTCTTTATCTCCTCCTCTCTTTCTTGGCCCTTTGGCCCTCCGGCCCTCCGCCGGGCGGGGGGCAGGTTGTATAAGCAAGGCCCTTGCAGGGGACAAGCACTTTGTCCTCAGGCTCCCAGCTGCCTACAAGGAAATTGATTTTCTGTTCATCCCAAGTTACCGGATCAGTGATGCTTTATGGGTCCAGCGTCTGCCCTGTTCAGTGTGGGGGGCCATGTTCACCCCCAGTGGGCACCAGGACAAGGTCACCAAGAGGACATCTTCGTTACTAGCCTGGCTGCTGGTTCCAGGTGGGGCTTCCTGTAGCCGGGAGTCCCACCCTCGGCGGACTCTTTAGCCAGCAAGGATGTCCTGGTGGCAGCTTAGGTCAGGCCGAAGCACTTCAGCTTTGCCTCAGTGACTCTTTGAAACTGCATCTGGAAGAGAGAGATTTCCCTTGCACATACTCACTCCCTGAAAACATGCAGCACCCAGGCCAGCCCAGGCTAGGCTGGGTGCTACCGACTGGGTGCTGCATGGATCCAAGTACTAGACACAGCACTTGCTTCTCCCAGAAAGCATTCAGAAAGCTGGAGCTGGACGTGTGGTCGGGACTGCACCCCAGGCCTCTAAGGTGGGAGGCAGGTGCCCCAACTCATTGTGCTCATCACCAGAGACAGGGGGTTCCCTGGGGGTGAGTCTTCCCAGCATGGCGAGGGACTCCTGCACCTGGTGGGCCTCCGTGAGCTCTGTGGGGCACCTGGGAAACCCACTGCCACCCGCCACCTGTCCTCTGCTCCAGGCGCTGTTCCCGTGCTGTGCAGCTCTCATGAGGCCCAGGCATGTCGTGTGGGGGCACTCTTAGCAGCTCTGTGTCCACTGGGGCCCTGGAGCAGGAGAGAACCTGCTCTCGCCTGCTCTCACCCCAGCCCACACGCCCATGTCCCCCCCACACACATCACCACATTCATGGCCCCTGTTCTAACTCCTGTCCCCATGCCCCCACACACCTGACCCCTGGTCTTGCCCACAACCCCATGACGTGTCCCCACCCCCATGGCCCTCTGCTGGCCAGCGGCCACGGTTTCTGAGCCCAGAGTTCTGAGCAGCAGGCAGATGGCGCTCTAGTGTGTGGGGCAGCGGGGGAACCTGGGCAGGAGCAGAGAACCTGGCAGGAGCCTGCCAGTACAGGCCTGCCCGGCGCTGCCTCCCCCTCACTTCTGACTTGGAAGTCATTCCTCTGCCCAATCCCCAGAACTGTCACCTCAGCTCGTCCTAGAAACGCTGCCCCCAGAACGCTCAAGCACAGACAAGGCTTGCGATTAAGAAAATGTAAAACACACCATCGAGGCAGCCTTTGTTTGCCACGGCAGTGGCCAGGGCTCAGGGCCAGGCCTCTCCAAGGCTCTGCCCCCTCACCTGGCCTGTTCCCTGCTGCCCACCTGCTGCCCACCAACCTTCAGGTGCCCGCGCTCCACTCAGCTGCTCTCCTTTCTTTAAATGCATCTGTAGTGTTACCTGCTTGTATTATTATTATTATAAACATACTGTCAAGTAACTGCGAAAAAACCTGAAATCCTTTCAAATGAAACTTTGTAAATAACCAACAGCCAGGGAAGACCAGCCTTGTGTGCAACACGCTCTGTTCTCTCGCCCGCCGTGTTTAGCAGCGGTAGGCTCCCCGGTGTTACTGGTCCCTAGAAGCTCCCGTGCTGGGAACTCAGTTCCCAGCACAGTGGTGTGGGGAATGGGGCCCGAGAGGGGATTCGACCGTGGGTAGGCTAATGTCATATATTAGGCAGAGGGCTCCCATCTGTTGAATCAGTACCCAAGTTGCTGTAACAGCCAGGGCCAACACACTCAAGGTGGGAACTAGGAACTTGGCTCAGTTCTCCTGCATGGGTGGCAGGGACCCAAGGACTTGAGCCATGACCTGCAGCTGCCTCCTGAGGTCTGCCTCAGCAGGAAGCTGCTAGCAGGTGCCACATCTGGAAACTGAACCCGGGCCCTGCGAGGAGGGATGGAGGCGCCACAATCCCCACGCCCACCGCTGAGCCCCGTTCGCTGCCGTCTGCTGTGATCTTCTGCAGGCCTTCCAAACAAGAGTGCAGCCTGCTCTGCCCGGACGTGGACAGCGGAAGGTCCTAGGGCCGAGCGCCAGGCCTGGAATGCAGCAAAAAGCAACCCGCCCGTCTGGGTTGGGGAGGTGTCTGCAGCTGAAGCAGAGGCAAGACGGACATCGGCTTCAACACGGAACTAGAGGGAGGGAGCGGTCGTGCCGTGTGTGAGTGCGGAAAGGACCCTGTCCCGCAGACGTCAGCCAAGGCCTTGACCTCCACTCTCTCTCGGCAGCCCCCTTCAGCTCCTGGGGTGGCTCTGACCCTGCTCCATCTGGACAGCTCTGTGAGCCCCTGTGGCTTCGGGCCTCCAGGGTTTACACATCTCGCTCTCCAGGGAGCAGCTGCTTAGCTGTCTTCTTACTCGACTCCATTCAGTGTGGAGCTGAAAGTCCCCTGCGGGTGACAGCCAGGCGCTCAGCACAGCACGGCTCTCAGCTCCTGATCCTGCGGAGTCGCTCCAGACTTGTCCAGTGGGGTTTACATGTGTCCCTCTATGCAGTCTCCCATGTTAGGGTCCAAGTGTGATCCATTTTCTCATCAGGCAGCGATGGCAGCCCTGTGGCCGTCTGCGCAGCATCGGGCACCCGAGAGCCGTGTCTTCTCCCCTGCCTGGAGAGCAGCTGTGCAGGTTTTGCCAAAGCACACGCAAAGGGGGACGCAAAGACAAGCTGATTTTGGTACAAACATTTGGTGGAGTAACATGATACCATCATGGCGTTAGCCACAGTGTGGGAAGAACGTGCGTGATGGGCCGAGCAGGAATACCACCGCTGCTCTTACTCTGATGAATACTACAGGCGGCAGCATGCGTAGAGGTGTAGCCATGTGCGATTCGGTCACCGGTGAACAGCACAGCGTATTTCCAAGGTCTGGATTCGTGCCTCGCACACTTAGTGACCAAGCAATTCTGGGCAAAAGATTTGATCTCTCTAAGCCATGGTCCTCTTCTGCAAACAGAGTTAAAACCATATTCATCGGACTGGGGCTGGATGTGGGTATCTAATGAGATTAGGATGGCTGTGGCACTTAGCATGGATGGCAGGTTCCATGTGGTCCTAAGAACTTGGGGGAGTTTGAGCAGTCCCCATGCATGCTCCCACTTCCAGAGGGCGCAGTAGGTGCCATGGTTAGTCCCACGTGTCAGCTTGACTGGGCACCTGGGGTCCCGGATGGTTGGCTGACTGACACCCCAGGTGTGTTGGTGCAGGTGTGGCCGGAAGAGGTCAGCACCTGTGTGGGTGACCTGTGTAAAACATCTGACCCTCCTCAGCGTGAGGGGCTTCACAAGACCCCTGAAGCCAGAACATGACGCGGGGCAGAGAAAGGCAGACTTCTGTCTGTTCTTAGTGCGTGAGCCAGGCGACTAACCCCTCCCCCACTGGGATGTCGCCCCTGGAGCTGGACCCACCACTGACCCGGGTCTCCGTTAGCATGTGCTTCCTTGGATCTACAGTCCTGGGAGACTGTCCATCTTCGCTTACCTCTGTCCACTTGCCCGCCTCTGGAGAGCCCTGCGTGTGCAGCAGGTCCAGGCTTAGCTGGGCTCGCTCATCGGGTCTGGGCTCTGTGCTCGGCTCTGCTCAGCCAAGACACCATAGCCAGGCAGGCTCCAAGCCTTTCTTTCCCCAGTAACAGCAAGCAGGTGCGGTGATGATAAATGCTTTTAAACTTTGGCTCCGGCATCACCCACTGGCATCACATTAGGCCCAGCGTGTCTCCTGGCCATGTTCAGACCCCGGAATAGGGCCACGTCCCGGAGGAGGCCACTGTGGTTATGGCCAAGGTATGGACTGCACGCAGCCTCCCCAGCAGGGCAGTCCTGGAGTGTGCTCCGAAGCCTGACCTAGTTTCCTTAGCTCTGTTTAGGGCCAAGGGCCAGGCATGTCCCCATCGGGCCTGCAATAAAGGCTCCAGCCACCATGGAGAGGTGACCTGTGTCCACCTGGCTCAACTCTCTGCGGTGGAGGTGAGATCTTTAACATCCTGAACAGGCTTGAATTTGTTGTCTTAAATTGTACCTGTCTTCTCAGGGGGCCTGGTGGGGAGCGGGGGTGTGTGTGTGGGGGCTATGACATCATCTTGGGACATCTTATCTAAATCCTCCTAACCTGTGTCTGGGGAAAGGTGAAACTGAGCCATAAGCCTCTTAGATGCATTGTCAGACTGTCCTAATCTCCTCCAACATATTTAGCCAGCGTGTGCTCCCCACGGGTGGCCCGGCCCCTGCCTGTTATCAGCGCTCGCCAGACGGGGCCCTGAACTGCCAGAGTGTAGGTGACTTTGAAAGGGATCCGTTGTGCCGAGGAGAATAGCCGTGCACACGCCACTGAGCGTTCAGAACAAGCAACCTATCGCTTGGGACGCATCTCAGCTGAGCTTTTCTTCCTTATACAAGAAAGCCATGACCACAGCCCCACTGTGCCGGTGGGGGTCCTGGCCGTGGCATTGCATCTGCAGGGCCCCGTCTTCTGAAGCCTTTGCTGGGTGCCCTGGCCCGGGTGGGGGCTTGCCTGTCCTGGGTGTCCTTGGGGAGGCAGTGAGCTGCTGTGCCTGCCTGTTCCTGCTGGAGGGTCGTTCCAGGTGTCGGCATGGACACCCCATGTTCTGGACCCCCGCTGCCTGGGTGCCTGTTAAGAAGCGTGACTTTGCTGGTCTAAGGAGCACACGGGCAGGGAGGAGTCAGAGTTTGAGTGACGATGGGGAGGAGTGAGCGCTAAGAGGCCCAAGCCCTTCTCAGGCATGATTTTTCAGCTGCCGCCAGGCAGGTGTGTGCGCAGCTGCAGTAGGAGCTGGGACCCTCAGATGTCACCTCCAGGTCCCTGAGGTTGCCCACACTGACACGAACTTCTCAAGATGAAGTCTGCAGCTCTTGCTGTGTGCACGTTCCTGGAAACATCTCAGGAAGCACAAAGGCAAGGAGAGAGATGGGCAGTGTGAGGAGGGAGGCACGGTGGCCCTTCCCAAGGGTGGGCAATTGACACCGCCACCAGCAGCCTGCCCCACCTGGGTCCTGCGGGCTTTTTGCTTCATTTATTTGGTAAGGAGGGAGAGAGAGGGAGAGAGAGAGAGAGGAAGAGAGAGAGGGAGAGAGACGGAGAGAGAGGGAGAGGGAGAGAGAGGGAGAGAGAGAGGTATTTGTTGTGCTAGTTTACTCCACAGATGTTGGAATGGCCTGGGTTGGTCCAGTTTAAGCCAAGAATGCAGAGCTCCGTCCCGGTCTCCCACCTAGGTGCCCAGGCCAAGCACTGGAGCTGGCTTTGGTTGTTTTCCAGGTCCTCAACTCTCCGTGTCAGCCTGGTGGGACAGGAGGGACTCTTGCTACTTGACAGCTTGTTCTTGCAGCTGGGCTGTGCTGAGCAATGGGAACAGTCCACAGAGGAGCTGGGGCCCAGTGAGAGGGTCAGACCCACCTGTGGCTGGCGAAGTGAGCAGGTGGGACCCCTAAGCACAGGCCTCTGGGGTCGGGTGAGTCCCAGATGGTCCCTCTACACCGACATGAGCCCCTTCACGCTCGGCTCGAGACAGCAAAGCCTGGCGAGGAGGAGGATGGGGTCAGCCTTCCACAGAGCATGATCCCTGCACCCTGCTGGCCTTTCCCCTGGTCGAGGCAGTGTGACTGTCGGAGGCCGTGTGTCGTCCTCAGGGTTTTGGGAGCATGGGGGCCATCAGCCACAGAAATGTGGCTTCTTCTCTGTGAAGACATGACCCTGCCAGTTCCCGGCCCCTGTTCGTGATTTGCTGTCCTCCGCACAGACTGGACACTGTGCACGCAGCTCCACAGGAAAAGGCAGAACCAGCCATTAAAAGCAGGCAATTATGCATCGCTTGAAACTCTAACTAAGACTCCATCACAAATGCCTCATTTCGGTAAATCTTCAGACGTTGATATAAGCGCAACGTGTTCTGTGCCAGCGCAGCGACACATGAGCGATTGTACTTAATCCTCGCTTGCGTGAATTTCCGCCAGCAGCGGCATCTCAGAGCCACCTGCCAGAGGTTACGCACAAGTGCAGCTCCCCAGCAGGGTCTGGACCTCGCTGCCACTGAACCCAGGTGAGTCCCCAGAGCAGAGAAGACCCACTGAGGCCAAGCCTTGCAGAGGGGAGCTTCCGGTTGGAACAATGTTCAGAGATGGATGTTGCTGAGCGGCATGTTCTGAGCAGAACCAGAGGGCCTCGGGGGATGCGGAGGCTGCGTGTGCAGGGACGGAGAGGCCGGAGCGCAGGGGGATGAATGTCGGTGAAATGAGCCCACACAGGCAGTGGCAGTGAGACCACCCTGGGGGGCCACGTCTCCAGGTCTCCAGTCCCTTCCTCCCCACCCCCAGCTCCCTACCACCTCTGGGGTCCACAATGAGAAAATCACTTTACCAAGTGCACAGATCACACCCGTTCGGTATGCTCCTCAGATACAGCACCTCTGTGCGCTCAATGCACGCTCGTGTGTAGCCAGAGGCTGATCTTTCCACGGTTGTATAAACCACAACAACTCGCTCCTCTATCCTGATGCGAGTGCACATGGCGTGCGTCCAGCATCTGGCTAGCAGAGGTTGTGCTGCAGGGAACACTCCGCGGGTGGTCTGTGAGTCAGTGCAGCCTTGCGAGATGCAGCGAGCACCTAAGTCTGGGCCTGCTTCCTCTGACCTGCCCCCAGCACCCAGGTCTGCACCTGTCCTGATCACCCAGGTCTGGAGATGCCCTGCTCTGACCTGCCCCCAGCACCCAGGTCTGCACCTGCCCTCCTGAGTGACCCCCCACCCCCAGCACCCAGGTCTGCACCTGCCCTCCTGAGTGACCCCCCACCCCCAGCACCCAGGTCTGCACCTGCCCTCCTGAGTGACCCCCCACCCCCAGCACCCAGGTCTGCACCTGCCCTCCCGAGTGACCCCCCACCCCCAGCACCCAGGTCTGGACCTGCCCTCCTGAGTGACCTGCCCCCAGCACCCAGGTCTGCACCTGCCCTCGGAGTGACCTGCCCCCAGCACCCAGGTCTGCACCTGCCCTCGGAGTGACCTGCCCCCAGCACCTAGGTCTGGACCTGCCCTCGGAGTGACCTGTCCCGATCACCCAGGTCTGCACCTGCCCTGCTCTGACCTGCCCCCAGCACCCAGGTTTGTACCTGCCCTCGGAGTGACCCCCCACCCCTAGCACCCAGGTCTGGACCTGCCCTCGGAGTGACCCCCCACCCCCAGCACCCAGGTCTGGACCTGCCCTCAGAGTGACCTGTCCCGATCACCCAGGTCTGTACCTGCCCTCGGAGTGGCCCTCCCCTGACACTGGCTCTCTGTAATGGCCCCCTGTGCTGTCCCACGACTCCAGGTCTGAGCCACACGCTGCTGTGTGCGCTGCCCTGCTGTGACCTCCCTCGTCTCAGCTTCAGACTCCGTTGAGTCTTGAGTTACTGCCAATTACTCCTCTGTCTCCTTCCTCCCGTCCTGTCCTCCGTGATGTTCTCTGCTCACCTAACACCTCACTCCACATATTCCCAATCACTCCGACTTGGTCACTGGTGTTGTGGACGACCATGGCCGATTACAGAGTTAACACAAGTCAAGCAGTTGGGCTGTGAGGATGAATCCACCGGGTCCTCAGGCAGCTTTGGAAGCAGTGCCTGGCTTTGGGGGAGGGGAGTGAGCCAGACAGGCCCCCATTGTGCCAAGCCAGCAATCGCAGGTGCAGTGTGGCCCAATGAGACAGCTCTTGAACACAAAGTCCAGAGGCCCACGTGAGCCAGGTGGAGTTACAGGTGGCCAGTGTCAGTCCTCAGAAAGCTTGGGTCATGGGAGTCTGAGTCTTCTTGCAGGTGTCCACAGCTGCTCCGTGGTTCCTGAAGGAGCTGCCAACCCTGTCCTCAGTGACACAGGCAATGGACAGCCAAGAGTGTCTTAGCAAGCAGCTCAGCTCCCTTCCTGGCAACGGCGAAGATGCCCATCCACAGTGGCGAAAATGGTGCCACCCACGCCGGCTCCAACAGATGAGCGTACCAAGGGGCCCAGCGGACCAGTGGAGTGCACCCGGCCCACACCACATGTGGGAGAAACCAATGACCTTGGTCTCCAGGGCAGGGTCTTCCTCTGACTCCTTAATATCCTGAGAATCCTGCTGGTTGGGTCTTTGATCTCTTCCTGGGCCATCCTCTGCTGCTTTCCTAGGCACATGAGCAAGAAGCTGGATTGGAAGTGGAACAGCCCAAACTCAACTTGGCACCTACATGGGATGCTGGCGTAAGTATGCCACAGCACCAGGCTGTATTAGTCACTTCTGGATGACCGATTTAAAACTCTGAGAGGAAGATGCTGGGCATGGGGGTTCCAACAGAGCCGGACAGGAGATGCCGGGGTCCATCTCAGCGGGTCCTACCACCCCATGCGTCCTCCTGGCCTCCTGCATTTAGGCAAACAAAGGGCTGGTGTGTTGGATTGCGGGGCCAAGGGAAACTTTGTGTAAAGAGCTGTAAATGCCATGTGTGAGGACAAGACAGGGCAGGTGGGGAGCCCGCCGGGGCCTGATGAGCAGTGGCCCTCGGCCCTGCACAGATGTCCCCCCGCCCTGACCTGGGTGCAGCACCGGGGAAGGCCACCTGCCCTGACTTCATCTGGCACGACTCTCCTAGGCTATCTCACGGTGCCAGAACAGAGTGCCTGATCAATCATTGATTCATACGGTTTGAAGATTATAGTTGCTCATTGCCACTTCCAGTCCAACTCGTCATGGCGCGTCTTGGGGGACACATCCAGGCAGCTGCATCCACGCCATCCCGCTCCCTCACCATGGCAACACTTGGGGAGGCGGCACACTCTCGAGCTGGATGCCAGCGGGCTCCCTCAGCAGCAGCAGTGCTGGCGGGCGTGGGGGTCCTCGTCAGAGGCTTCCTGCCCACCCGCCTGAGCCTGCCGCAGCTGACGCGTCACCAGCTGTTTGTCACCAGCGGGGCTGTCGTTCTGGCGAGACCCTCGTACCCTCCTCAAGCGCTAAGGTTCCATCTTGGGGATGGCTCCTGGTGCACCTGCTCCTGCCGACCTCAGGGTCTCCTTGGAGCTGCCTTCGTCAGATCTGTTCCTCCTCTGGCTTCAGCTCCCGGAAGAAGCTGGTGAGCTCAGGGAGGTCTGGACCTAGCTGACCCCTCCCTCTCCCAGATGCGTGGGTGCTGTGGCTCCACTGCAGCCTGGGAGTCCCCAGGGACTGGGCAGGCATCTTCCATGCAGATTGCGGGCTCCAAGGTGTGGGACACCCCCATCTTGGCTGAGATGCCTGGGAGCTGTCCACGCCGCCTCACTGGCTGACCTCAGCACTGCCGGGAGGGGCCTCTGTCCCTAAGGAGGCTTTGGGGACACAGGGCAGGACAGCACACAGCCGTGAGGGCAGCTGCTGTGGCCGTCTCTCTCCCAGCAGCCTCCTGTACTCAGAGCAGAGGGAGTGACCCCCTTCAGAGAGCCTCTGTGGGTGCTGAGTGTCAGTGCCCTCTGCTGGGGTGCTTCATGTGCCTGGAGGGCAGCCTTGGCCCCCGGTGCCCACTTCATCCTGCCCTTTCGGCAGTGCCAGCCTCCCGTCCCCACGGCGGCAGATGCTCCTTTGTGACAGAATCCAGGGTAGAAGCCGCTGTCGTCTGCTCCGTGATTAATCAACCGCCAATCTGAATCATCTCCACAGATTTCGCTCCCTACAAATGTGCGTGCGCCAACTTTTCGCTAATACATCTTGTGTCAGACCCGCGGCCGTCGTCTCTGCACACAGCATCTCCCGGCTGAAATATTTAAACAATATTTGAGCCATAACACAGCTCGCTGTCTGCAGTCACTTTTGTTTTGGGGAAATGACTGTTGCTTTCACCCTGAGCTCCGCGTGGGGAGATCTGTATATATACATACCCCAGCCCGGGGGATTTTATTTTTTCAAGGCTTAAACATCATCGAAGAAATCCACGTGTGTCCCTGACTTTATGCAAAAAGGGCAAGACATTATTCTCTCTAATGAGGAAGGCTGTAAAGCAGGCCCAGGGAGGAAGCGCGGCCCTTTCAGCTCTTGGCGTCGTGTCCTGCTCCTCCACAGGGTCGGGGGGAGGCTCGGGTTATTTCAAGCTCTCTTCCCTAATGGGCTTTCCCCTCTCTGAGTAATCACCCAGCCTGTCTCCCCCGTGATAAGGAAATGGCAGGGCTCCTGAAGGGTACCTGGGAGGAGTGCAGAGAGGACTTCAATGGCGTGTTCTCAGGGCTGCAGGGGTTGGTGACAGAGATTTCCTGGAAGCTCTTTTGCCTTGGAATTCACATCACACAGCGGATACCTCGATCTTTCATTTCTCTCTCTCTCTCTCTTTTTTTTGTCTTGGATGGCCAACGGAAGTATTCATTACTCTTGCTGTGCCCCATCTCTGTAAAGTCGCACAGCGGAATACCTGGTGTGGCGAGGAGTGTGGGACACACACCGCAATGGGGAAGCAAGGGCTGCAGAGGGTGGGCAGGGCACAAGGGCACTAGTGAAGGAGAGGCAGCCGGGAGCGCGCCGCGGTGCCATGTTGCTGCAGAGAGCCAGGCTCCTGTGCTGTTCTCGGCCCCTACATGCTCCTTGGAGCCACCCAAGGGAGTCCCCAGGGTGAATCATGTCCTTGGCAGTGTGAAAAGCACAGATGGCCATGAGCTGGAGCCTCCTGAGGTGGGAGTCCTTGGCATGGATGGTAATGCTTGGTGTCAGTCCTTGGCGAGCGTGGCCGCGCTGTCTGTGTTTACGTGGGACCGTCTGAGGGAGGCGTGCTCTTCGAAACAATCCCGTCACCAGGGGAGTAACTGCTTGTAACACTACCGTGTGTCTCACAGCCCGGGTCACAGCTGCAAATGCCTTCTGCACCTGCACGCTGCAGGCTCCCAGGAGCCAGGGCAAGGGAATAAGAGGGGCAGTGACTGACGTATCACGGGGAGATGGGAAACCAGCAGGTACATCATGGCTAAGACCTGCAGCAAGGACACGGGCACCTGCCCCCGTGAGGTCCACGGCAAGTCCAGGACGTTACCCTTGCTCATGTAGACACAATGGCCACTCTGCAGGTCCCAGGGGAGCAATGAGCTGTCCTCTGGTCTGTGCGTCCCAGGCTTCTCAAGTTCAGGCCACAAGGGTTTGCCTTGTTTCCCACCACCTTGAGCCTGAAATGCACCCCGTCCCGTACAGGTGGCCACTCCCAAATGTGCTCATCCCCACACTCCAAGATAAACAGCAGCTGCCCCCTCTCCTGTGGTCATCGGGGACCTGTGTGCTGTGTCCTGTGCCCTGCCCCTTGGGCCCTGTCCTGGCTCTGACAATGGACACCCTTGGGCATCTGTCCTGGGCTCTGAGCACATGGGACACCCCTGGTACCCTGTCCTGGCTCTGACCAAACAAGATGCCCTTAGGGCCTGTCCTGGACTCTGAGCACACAAGATACCCTTTGGTTCCTGTCCTGTCTTGGGCACATGGGACACCCCTTGGGCCTGTCCTGTCCTGGGCACATGGGACACCCCTTGGGCCTGTCCTGGCACATGGGACACCCCTTGGACCTGTCCTGGGCTGGGCACATGGGACACCCCTTGGGCCTGTCCTGTCCTGGGCACATGGGACACCCCTTGGGCCTGTCCTGGGCACATGGGACACCCCTTGGGCCTGTCCTGGGCACATGGAACACCCCTTGGGCCTGTCCTGGGCACATGGAACACCCCTTGGGCCTGTCCTGTCCTGGGCACATGGGACACCCCTTGGGCCTGTCCTGTCCTGGGCACATGGGACACCCCTTGGGCCTGTCCTGGGCTGGGCACATGGGACACCCCTTGGGCCTGTCCTGTCCTGGGCACATGGGACACACCTTGGGCCTGCCCTTTCCTGGGCACATGGGACACCCCTTGGGCCTGTCCTGGGCACATGGGACACCCCTTGGGCCTGTCCTGGGCTGGGCACATGGGACACCCCTTGGGCCTGTCCTGGGCACATGGGACACCCCTTAGGCCTGTCCTGGCCTCTGAGCACAGACTCACCGCCTTGTTGTCTCTGAAGCGCTCTTATGCTTGTCCGCCTCTCGGCTTGGGTTCTAATGCAGATTAATGGCCCACAGTTGCCTGCGTGATGATTTCTAATGGGCTGATTTGAGAAATAAGCTATTAATCGCTGTCACCTACTGGGCTAACATCATCTCGGGGCTGCAGGGGATCCAGCGTCTGCTGTTTGGCTCACTCTGGAATGTTCCCTGGAAAAGCCTGTTTCTTCTTGCACTTCTCTGTGACTTTATTCAAAGGGACAG
This sequence comes from Ochotona princeps, assembly GCF_030435755.1. Lineage (NCBI taxonomy): Eukaryota > Metazoa > Chordata > Mammalia > Lagomorpha > Ochotonidae > Ochotona > Ochotona princeps. The sequence goes on along the minus strand of NC_080833.1, from coordinate 2,416,410 downwards.
GGCACCGAAGGGCTGTGTGTCTGTCCCGCCCTTGCTTCCCCCTCCTCCCTGTATCTCCCAGCGGGCCTCTCTACGGACTCCAGGGCTGTTAGGGCGGAGCGTAAAGAGTCGGGCCTGGCTTGGCTCGCCCTCACCCTCTGTCCCCTTGCTTGGCTAGGTGTGCCTGCTGTCAGTTCGCTGCTGCCTCAGCGTCCACCTGTGACACGGGTTCACCGGGACCCCTTCCGTAGCAGTCGTGTGAGGAGGCTTGGTGTCCTGGGCATTCACCACGTCCTGCTCCTGGCCTTGGTCCTCAGAAAGCACACTCCAGTTCTTGGAAGACTGGAACGTGAATCCGGGGGTCTGGCTTTGCTATTAAGGGCCAGCGCCAGGTGTCCAGCTGAGTGTGAGGACCAGAGAGATGCCTGAGGCGAGTGGCAGAGAAGCTGCGAAGAGTGCTCAGGGGAGGGGCCACAGGAGCAGAGGGCCACAGAAGATGGGGCCACAGAAGGCAGGCCCACAGAAAGAGAGGCCACAGAAGAAGGGGGCCATAGGAGGAAGGGCCACAGGAGGAGAGGCCACAGGAGGAGGGCGGTCATAGGAAGCCGGCGGCGGGGGCGGGGGAGCCATAGGAGGAGGGACCAAGTAGGAGGAGCCTGAGCGTTTGCTCCTGCCAGAGCGGAGGTCCTCACTTCTGGCGCCTTATTTAAGGCTGTGTGAGGCTGGGGACCCTTAGCCTCCAGGCTGACAGCTCTGGTGAGTGTGGAAGAGGTGGCTGCCTGTGGTGGGTGCAGGCGCTGGTGGCCAGAGTGGGAAGCACAGTAAAGCAGACTCTGCACTCTCCCGCGTGTCTGGAGCCTGCGTGGCAGGAGGAGCAGTCAGGAGGCAGGATGCCGGCTGCCTGAGTGGTCCCTGCCTCCCGCGGGGCCCAGGCCACCGCTTCCCACGGTGCTGGCGCCCTGGCTGCGGGTTCTTAGGGATTCTAAGCAGCTGCTTGCTCATTATCGGAAGATGAAGGCTTGGCAGCTTCACACTGTGTTTGCGCCACTGGAAACCAACACAGACGCCTCCTCCCTCCCGCTGGGGATGCTCTGTCCCCAGACGCCCCGGGAGTGTCTGGCTGAGTGTGGGCCCACAGATGTTCAAAGATAGCCCCAGGGACGCCCAGAGAATGGTCCCTGAAGCGGGAGGGGCGTCCGGTCCACTGTGTTCCCTTAGACATGAGGCTGTGTCCATGTGCAAGGGGAGGGGCCTGAGCTTCGTGGAAAGGCAATTGTCTTCACTGCCATGGGGGGTGTGTCCCGGGCTGTGGGGAGCGTGACCTCCAGGCAGGGCCACCAAGGGTCATCAGGGCTGTGGGAGCCCCAGGGTCCACCCTTTCTTTTCCTGCCTGCTCTGGCTGCCCCTCTCCCCACACCCCTCATGGATGCAGCTTTCAGTCTTGGTTCAGGGAAGAGATCCAGGGTGCTCATGTGCCCAGAGCAGCTCACTCTCCCGATGCTGGTCTCCCAGCAGAGGCCCCGAGGGGTGGACGGGGAAGCCCTGGGATCCTGCCCGCTGTGTCCATGCCCAGCAAAGCCCCTGGATTGCGCCTGTGCTGGGCTAGAGTCCCGTGACGTGCATGTGCTTTCTGGCATGGCCACACTTAAGGAAGGGCACCCAGGTGGGCCTGACCTAATCAGGTGATTCAGCAGAAGGAACTGGGGACGGGTAGGGGTGTCTGAGGCACGCCACACCCATGACGGTTACTGACAGTCAGGACTGCCATGGGTGTGGGTGCCCAGTGGTCCTGTGACAGTGGTCTTTCTCCTCTGCCAGCCCCTGCTCAGCTCCTGACCCTCCTGGCCACCCTCATGTGTGGCTGTTTGCTCCCCTCACCACCTCCACTCACCTCCACTCACCTTCCTACACAGAAGTCACTTCCTTTCCCTCTCCTCCTCCTCCCCCTCTTCCTTCTTCCTCCTCCTTCTTCTTCTAAAACATTTATTTTTACTGGAAAGTCAGATTTACAGAGAGAAAGACAGAAAGATCTTGTGTCCACTGGTTCACTCCCCAAGCGGCCACAATAGCCAGAGCTGAACCGATCTGAAGCCAGCAGCCAGGAGCTTCTTCCAGGTCTCCCACATGGACGGTAGGGTCCCAGGGCCTTGGGCCGTCCCCAACTGCTTTCCCAGGCCACAAGCAGGGAGCTGGATGGGAAGTGGAACTGCTGGACACAAATCAGTGCCCACATGGGATTCCAGTGTGTATAAGGTGAGGACTTTTGCCACTAGGCTACTGTACTGGGCCTCCTCTCCCTCTTGTACAAAGACACTGCTGTGGTGGGAGCCGTGACCATGAGGCCCCTTCTCTCAGCATGTGACCCCATCTTTCCTTGCTAACAGCCAGGGAGGCTCCCAGGCTGGCTGCTGCCGCCTGGGCAGACACTGTATGTGGCCTCTGTGCTGGAAGTTTCTCCCTGGGCCACGGGCAGTGGTATTCCTGAACTGGGCAGTCAGGTCCTGCTGGGACCTCCCCGCAGACACTCCCGCGGTCTGCTACGCTGGGTCAGGATGACTGACCTTGGTGCTGGGGAGGATGGGCTCAGCCAGGCAGGGTTCTCCCAGGGTGCTGGCAGTGCCCTGGGGCCAGGAGAGAAAAGAGGAGGAGGAGGAGGGAGCATGTGTCTGCTCTCGGCCGGTCTGGGTCTCTGCCCTTGCGCACCGCTGGCGCCTGCTCTGGTGGTTTCCCGCTCTCCAGCCATCTGCCTTGACCTGCGTGGACCCTACCCCTTCGTGTCTGGCTGCTGCCCCTCTGTCCACGTACAGCTGCATTTGTGCCCCGAGCTGCTGATCCTCACCTGCCTCAGAGGCTCCCTCAGGGCACCACACAGTGGCACGATGCCCTTCCCAAGGAAGCAGGACCTCCAGGTGTCAGCTCCTGTCTTGCTCTGACACACAGCCCTTGGAGGATCGCCAGTGTGCGTTTTTCCCCACTCCAGCAGGGCCTAAGCAGGAGCACACCTCACTTGGGCTGGGGTGGTACCTCCTTGGGGTACCACCTTCCCTGCTGCTTCTGGTGGCTGCATGGGGGCGTTTGACTCAGCTTCTAGAAGCATCACCCCGACTTCTGCCTTCCTCCCTCCACAACATGTGTCTGCGTCCAGCGGGTGTTGTTTGTGTCAGAAAAGAGGTTGCCAACCCCAGGTGGCCCCATCTCAACTTGTATGTTTCCATCTGCAAAGAGGCCGCATCCTCTGAGGACCTGGGCGGGGGAGCAGGTGGGTTAGGACCGCGGGTTCATCCGTGGAGCAGGGAGCCACCCCTGCTCACCGGCCTGTGCGGAGTTCTCTTTTTTTTTTTTTTTTTTTTTTAAGATTTATTCAGTTTATTACAAAGCCGGATATACAGAGAGGAGGAGAGACAGAGAGGAAGATCTTCCGTCCGATGATTCACTCCCCAAGTGAGCTGCAATGGGCTGGTGCGCGCCGATCCGAAGCCGGGAACCTGGAACCTCTTCCAGGTCTCCCACACGGGTGCAGGGTCCCAATGCATTGGGCCGTCCTCGACTGCTTTCCCAGGCCACAAGCAGGGAGCTGGATGGGAAGTGGAGCTGCCGGGATTAGAACCGGCGCCCATATGGGATCCTGGCGTTCAAGGCGAGGACTTTAGCCGCTAGGCTATTGTGCTGTGCCTTCTAAGGGCTTTCTATTTTTAATCATCATCATTATCATCATCATAATAAACAAACTTATACACAGTTCAATTTCATATACTCTGCTATTAAAAGAAAAAATAAAATTTGAAAGTCACAGTTGCAGACAGAGAGGGAGAGACAGAGAAACCTTCCATCTGCTGGCTCACTTCCCAGATGGCTACAACCACCACGTCAGTGTCAGAGTGAAGTCAGGAGGCAGGCGCTTCTTCCAGGTCTCCCACGTGGGTACAGCGGCCCAAGCGCTTGAACCACTGTTTCCCATGCCCGTTAGCAGGGAACTGGATCACAGTGGGGCAGGCAGGACATGAGCCAGTCCCCACATAGGATGCCAATGTTGCAGGCAGAGGCCTTAGCTGCCATGTTCATGGCATGTGCTCTGTCCTCGCCCCTCTAACTTGTGTATATTTGTACCTTGAGCTACAGGTCAGTGCTCTGGGTTTGGGCTGGGGGAGTGCCAAGCTGTCCCTGCAGGAACAGCACAGGGGTCCCATGTCACAGCTGTGAAGAGTAGAGACTCCTGTGGGAGGCGGCAGGACCCAGGACCTTTGCTCCAGATCTGACTTCCTGATGAATCTAGGGCCCTCGTGGACTTCGGAAATCAAAGACGAATGAACGGCAAGTGTCCATGTCCTGCACACAGAGCGGCTGCCACATCCTTGCCGTGATCATCCCATCGGGACCCATGCACCTGCTGGGACCTCAGTGACCTAAGAGATCCTGAAGACGTGACAGTCGCTGGTGGCTGGTGCGGAGGGCCAGTCTCATGTGCTGTGTGCTGGTGGCCAGAGTCCTGGTGGGCCAGTGTGGTCAGTGGGCGTCCAGGGACGAGGGGATGCAGATGGGCAGTTGCTGAGCCATGGGCCCGGCTGCTGCTGTCCTCGAGCAGACGGGGACATTCACAGGCTATGCTGCACAGTCTGAGATGTAGTGTTCATCAGCTGAGGACTGCACCCTGAGCTCCCACTGCGCTTCTCGGGCAGCCACCTTCCAGACATTGTTCTTAGAGACTGAAACGCAGCAACGCAGGGCCGTTTGTAACCACACTCCAGGTCTGAGCTCTGCGCACGGCCTTTGTTCCAGCTACTGTTCCAGTCCCCGTTCTCACAGCACCTGCCTTCTGCGGCGGTGGATGCATCATTGTCCACACAGTGATGACGTCTTAGCTGGTGACACACGCTCTGGTGACAGGAAACCAGTGACAGGGCAGGAAGGCTTGTTGGTGAAGGAGCAGTTTTAGGGAGGTTATCAGGGCGCAGGGACCAGAAAGCACACGGGGGACAGGAGACTGCAGGGGGGTGCGGGGGAAAGCAAGAAGGGCTCAGGGCAACGGGGAGGGGCCAAGCGTGTCATGGCTCTCATTTAGAATGCTGACGTCTTCTTAAATTTTCACAAATGTCTACTTGCTTCTTATTTGAAAGGCAGAGTCCCGACAGAATGAGAGTCTCCAGCCACTGGTTTACACCCCAATGGACTACTGGACCCAGGAGCCTGGAACTCCATCCCGTCTCCCACAGGAGGGCTGGGACCCAAGCACTTGGCCACCTTCTGTTGTGTTCTTGGGTGCATCAGCAGGGAGCTGGATCAGAAGTGGAGCCACCGGGACTCGAACTGATGCTCCCACACGGGACACTGGTGTCACGGGCAGCAGCTTAACCTGCGCCTCTTCCTGAGCAGCTCGTTTTGAGGGGCTCCTGCCCCGGCTGGGTTCAGAGCACAGGGCTCGTGTAGGGAACGGAGACCTGGGTGTGATACTGTCCGACACAGGCACGCGCGTGCGCGCAAACACACACACGTGCATCTATAGATACACCAGCACAAGTGTACACACACACAAACCCATCAATACCAGAGCGCAGCGTGCACACCACACACGTCATTATACACGCACACACACGCACACACATGCGCACACGTGTGCTGCTAACCACAGAGCCCCCAGCTGGGAGCACCTGCTTAGGTAACTCACCCCGAGCGAGCAGCTCAAGGGGCTTGTTTTGCCCAGCCTGGCTGGTGTGGATCAGCCTCTCCCTGTAGCCTCTGGCATGATCAAGGGGTGTGTGAGTTTGTGAGGCTGCCTCCTGCTGTTCAGGAGTCCACAAAATGACCACGAATGTGCAGTGAAGAGCTGAGCCAGCAGCGAGGTCCTCCGCTCCTCACCAAGGGTTCATCGCTGTGCGTAACCAGTGTTACCTGCGCACAGGCAGCTGTGTCACCCAGGATGGGCTGTCAGCTCCGGCACGCTGACAGCACCGCAGGTGTTGACCGACTTGTCAGGGTGCACAGCTGTGTTTCTTGGTGGTCATTTCATGGAAGAAGTGAAGAAGACTCTAGAAGCATTTTCCTTAAGAATTTTCTGGAAGAGCTGCAGGATGTCCTCAGGGGGGAGCATGGCAGGTGACCAGACAGGCGTATGTATCCCTGGGTCCTTTCCCCTTTTCCCTCCTGCTGGTGGAGCTGTGTGTGGGTGACCTCTCCCTGGGGCTGCAGTGCCGGCTTGTGGGAGGGGCATGAAGCTTTGGTGCAGTGTATGGGGGACACTCCAGTTCGGTCAACCATGTTTTGTGCCCCTCCTGTCCGAGGACTGCCAGCTCACATGTACACTTTGGTCACAGAGTGCACACTCACACCCCTCTCCTGTTACAGGGATGTCCTCTGTTGACCCCTTCCTTAGAACCAAACAGACAAGGACTTGGCTGTGTGGCTCAGCTGCCTCTGTCCCCTCCACACGTAGGGTTCGTTGACATCTCCCCAAGCCCACTTCTCCCCAGTGGCTAACCCCTTGGGCCCAGGGCTGCGCCACGGGTTTGGGTCGCCCCCAAAGTCTGTGGTCCATGCCCTGGTCAGTCACGGCCTGAGACACAGCGAGTGCTCTGGACCCACTTGGCCAGTGGCAAGCCTGAAGGTGTGGCTTCTGGTCCCAGGCCCACCGGGATCTCCCACGGTGGCTAGAAGCTGTTGATTTTGCAGCCTTTCCCCTCTGCAACACCAGTGCTGAGCTGATGAATCCTTGGGTGCAAAGCTTTGCTCAGAAACAGCTCAGAGCGAGGCAGGGAGCTGACGGGCGCACTGGGCACACTCCACAGACATTTTGGCAGGCAGAGATGAAGGGGAAAACACATTTGGAGATGCTGTCCCCTGCTCCACTTCCTGCTCAGTGACCCAGTCGCTTGGGTCCTGATGGAGCTCTCTGGGGAATCACTCAGCTCAGGCTCAGCCCCCGTTGGGCTATCTCTGGCTTCCTGCGCCTTTCCCAATTCCCACTCGGCTGTTCCTTCATTAAATGACAAGCTCCCCATGTTCCCCCAATGCAATTATGTACCACTTCATAGCTCCCCGGCCTGGGATCCATTTGCACTGAAAAACATAGTTACAGATATGCTGTTTTAATTAATTTCCCTTGGCTGGGTTTCCACTCTCATTTCACCCTTGGAAATACAAAGCCAAAGTGGGGCTCAGTGCATTGCTGGCCTGCCTGCTCTGGCCACAGACCAGCCAGTCCCCAAACCGTTTGCACCTCATTATTGGATGGGGGCTCGGCTTCTGTGCACCTGCCCCTCTTTGTCTTGATTTCTGGGCAGGGCATGACGAGGGCTCCCTGAAGGGCCACACCACTCCCTGGCCTGTACCTTAGGGCAGCGTCACTCCCTCCATCATTGCCTGTCCTCGGCTGTGGCTGTGGCTGTGGCTGCTCCAAGAATTTCCACCTGCTCCACTCCTTGTCAGAGTGGTTTTCTCATCTGAGTGACACCATTGCTGGGCAGAAGAGCAGTATGTGTCACCTTGTGTTGCAGCAGAAGCATGTGCTCACTCTGCAACAAAAGGGTACTGACTGGCATCACTCTGCAACAAAAGGAGGCTCCAACAGTTACTCACACTGAAACAAAACATGCTCTAATCTGCCACTCATGTTGCGACAAAAGCATCCTCCAGCTTGGCACTCACATAGCAAGAGTTATCTCATCTGGAACTCACAATGTAACATAATGTGCTCTAACCACATTCTCACAAGGCAACAAAAGGGACTTTAACTGGGTACTCACCTAGCAGCAAAAGGCTTCGACCACCAGATCCGTTGTAATGACGGGCTGCTCTAACCTGATATTCATTGATAGGGCAAGCAATGCAATTAAAATGCATCCCCCAAAGCTAGAAGCTAAGTGGGTCCGATAGCCTCTTGCTCCTGTGATGTGGTGCAGATCCAGGCAACAATGGAAGCCCCTGGGACCGTGTGGGTCTGACCTGAGTGGGAGGTGCGCAGGTGTTGGCCCAGGGTGCTCACACTGGCTGCTGAGCTGTGTACCTCAAGTGTCATCCCCAAGAACCTGCATGGCTGTCCTAGCAAGTCGCAGTTCTCTCTCCTCCTGCAGGAGAGCTGACGTGACCATGTCCCTCAGATCGCAGCCCTAGCAGGATCAGCTCTTCAGGGTGCCCTGTGAGCGGCGGGCAAGATGAAGCACATGGCCTTAGACCATCTGAAAGTGCAGACAGGAGTGGGAGTCCCCGAACGGGTTTCAGGAGACAAGGAATGGGGCAGAGGAAGCGACCCCAGGCTGGGCTTCCAACCCCAAAGCACCATTGCAGCATTGCAGAGTGACTGCCCGACCTGAGTGGGAAGTGAGTTCCAGCGGTGAGCGCAGGAGGGCGTCACAGCGTGGAGACCTGGAGACCCAATAACAGATTCCTCATTCCCCCATGTTGGCTCCATGGCGTTTTCCTCTCCTGAAAGTCTCCAAGGTGGGCCCCCTGCCTGGCCTTCTCGGCTTCTCCTGAGTGTGGGGGAGCCAGCTGGGTGGAGGGAGGGGAGGAAGGAGGCTTGGCACAGCTGTGGAGACCCTACCCTGGTGGAAGGCCTGGCACAGGCACCTCCTCTCACCCTGACTCCTGCCAAGCCCAACAGGAGCCCGAGGGGGCTCTCAGTGTCATTCACACTTGGCATGACTGACATCCCCTCCGGGAGGTGCTGACAAGAAGGACAGGTAGCAGCTGCCTGTACCAGGTGCCCTGGTGGGAGGCAGGGCCACCTCCGTCTCTGCCAGCTCAGGGGAAGCACCCACCTCCTTCCTGCCTTACCCGGGGACCTGCGCAACATCAGGCGTGTTATCCTACACTTGTATTGATAAATAGGCAATAAAATGCACAGAGAACTCTGGTGGATCAATTTATTTGCATTCTTTCGACACCATTGTAGTTGCAGCCAAGACAGAGACGGCCGACCATGCGATTTTCGTGGCAAGGAGTGGTGTGATGCTGGGCGTAAATTATCCTTAAATGTCACATGATAATGAGGCTGCATCTTGCACCGTTTATCTCGGCCTTTCGCGCCTGGCAAACACTCCACGCTGGCAATCAAGGCAGGCAGCGATCACGACCCAACCTTTATGGTGTGAAAAATGGCCCTGAAAAATTATGCGAGACGCGGATGCTTCCGTGAGGACTTTGTACTAAGAGAATGTCCCGCTTTGGACCACACGCTGAGGCAGGCGGGGCTGGCGGCTCAGGGGGCAGGGACACTGGCCCTGCGTGGGGTCTGCACCGTTCCGCCCTCCAATGCTGACCACACTCCGATAATCTCATGTGGGTTTTCCAGAAGAGAGCCTGGCTGGACGGGCTTTGCTACCTGCCACAGTCACTCATCTTGGGAAGGCAGCCTGCCCTCCCCAGTGTCAGGGTCAGACCCTCCAGCGTCCGTCTCCTTCCCAGGTGCAGGGCTCCTTGACTTGCGGCCACGTAGGTTGGTTGGTCCAAGCTATCCAAAGACCTCAAGCGCCGCGAGGACGGGCATGAAGCTTACACAGAAAGAGACAGGTGTGTGGGGGCCATCAGCTCCAGCGTCTGTGCAGGTAACTCCCTAAGTGTGCATCTGCCATGGTCACAGCGCTCTGTAGGCAGCCAGGAAATCGCTTTAGCTGTCCCCATCAAGGCCAGCCTCCAACGTGCCCTCTCTCCCTGTTGGGACATCAATCCAATCACTGCTGCTGACTCTCGGTGGGAATTCAACTGGCAGTAGCTGGAGGTGAGTTAGCTCTCCTCCGAGATATGAAAAGCCTCAGGCTTTGCAAAGTGAAAGAAAACGTTGACCTTTCGAGGACAATTTTCTGCTTGCTGCTTCTGGAACCCTCTCGCTCCCCAGCGGGCTCTGCTGACTGCGTCCCCCCTCCCCCTCGCACTAATGGATGTTCCCAGGGCTGCTGTCCACCTGGGCCAGGAGACATCTTCATCTCGCAGGAGCAGGAGCACTCCTTTCCCCTCCCACTACCTCGGTGCCCTGCGTCCCATTCACTTCCTGGCATGGGTTCCCAGGGTGTTGGGGGCCCGTTCTTCTGGTGGGCCTGGCTGAGGCTATCCCAGGGAGCCCCCCGGGGGCCCACTGGGGGAGCAGAGCTTTGCTCCTTCTCGAACTTGGCCAGCAGCTCCTTCCCCTGCCCTGCCCTGCAGACGGAGCTCAGCAAGGAACAGCCCAGGAGTGACTGTGGGGGTTCTGTTCCTCCGTCTCCCACACGTGTCTGCTGAACACCTGCACAGCATGTCCAGACCTGGTGTTTGCCCCCACGGAGTCGGCCGACCTGGGAGTCAGCAGCCAAGAGTGGATGACCGAAGATTGTGCATGAATGACCCTGTCCAGCAGAAGCCACCGGCACGTGGCTCCCTTCCAAGAAAGGCCCGTGTGGCTCTGGTGCGAATGGAGGGAAGGCAGGCCTCCAACAGGAGGCCCCTGCTCCCTACCCTGTGCAAGTGCAAGCAGAGTGCACGGCCATGACAGTGGTGCTGTCTGGACGCAGTCCTCCCGTGGTCCTCAGCCTTGGTCGTGCTGGGCCTTCCCTGCACTAAGACTGCAGCTGACCGAGGTAGCCAGAGCACCACCCACCACATACAATGTTCTCAGTGCTTCGTGTAGCTCCTGGGAGGGAGGTGTGGCTGTTGCCCCCTGCCCCTCAGCTGGGCTGACCCTCCCTGTGTGTGGTCATGTGACATGGACAGGAGCATGCCCTGTGAGCGCCCCCTCTCGGGACCACACAAGTAAGCTGTGACTTTCTGTGGCTTAAACCATCTCCAGGTGCTGGCACCTGTGGACAGAAGCCCAGAAGGGTCTCGCACATCCAATCAGCCGTGCCTGCGGGAGCCGGGAAGCTGCTGGGCTCTGGCTGAGGTGAAGGAGGCAGGGCTGTGGGAGGCCAGCAGAGCCTCCTGCAAGAGGCCCAAGAGCTGCTTGGTACTGTGGCCATGCCAGAACCCGACCAGAAGGTGCCACCTGTGAGAGGATTTCCAAAAGTCATTTTAAAAAGTAAAACAGGGCTGAGAGTAGCTGATTTCTGTGCAAAATAATTTGAAACTCATGGCCATGAGAAGTCTTCCAAAGTCTATGGACATTGTGTGTCACCAGAAAACTTAGCAGGGCTTTCCAAGTTTGTTTGTTGGTTTTTGTTTTTGCACCAAAATAACCTTATCTTTCAATTCTATTTTCTGTAAACTGTTTGAAGTCTCAAATGAGAAAAGAGACCCTGACCAAGCCCTGAATCGGCCAGCACTTTGATCTCCCAAACTGTGGGAAGTCAATGGATGTTGTGTCAAACCTGCTGGAAGGATGGGGTGGGCGTGTGGTGCTGCCAAGTGGGCCACGCTGGGGGGTATGTGCATCCTCTACGGGCGTGTCGGTTCAAGCCTCGGCTGCTCTACTTCCCTCTGACTCCTTGCTAACGCACCTGTGACGACAGTAGACGCTGTCCGAGGACGCGGCCCTGCACCTGTGTGGGAGGCCCAGCTGGGGTTCAGACTGGCCCAGCACTGACCAGCTGTTGGGAGTGAAACATTAGACGTTCTCTCCCTCACTTTTTAAGAAAATTTCAGATGATGTTTAAATAGTTGATCAGGGTGAAAAAGATCCAGGCTTAGGCAACAGTGGGTGTGAGCATTGTTTCCAAACTTTCTATTTCCTCTTCCCATTTCTAGCGGGAGGGGGAGAGCAGGAGAGAAGCTGAACCCAGCCTCCCAACCACCCCAGTACTCGGGATGGGGATGGGGTCCCCAGTACCAACCCAGGGTCCTGGGGTTGTACCCAGAGGAATGTGATTGTTCTGAATTGTTGATCTCGCCGTTCCAAGGATGAGGGAACCCTTTCAGTGCCCACTGGCTGACACAGTCGACCTCAGAGTCTCCATTTGCCCAGATATTTGCTCTCATTGTTTTGCTGGGGTAGTTGTCCAATATGTGTGTTCTCCATGCTCTGCTATGGTACCAGATGTCCTCTGCAGGCCCCAATGGACTGCCATATCCTCTATGCGCACCAAGACCCGCAGTCCAACACTCTATCCTCTACACTGAGGAGGACTGGTTCTCACAGGGGGGCCAAAGAGCCCAGGTCAGATGACTCAGGCCCCACCAGACCCCCACCCCCTGTAGGCAGGCCCAAGGACTTGAGCCAGACTCCACCGGGCTCCTGCCCCTGGGAGTTCACGAATCCAGCACCCACCACACAGGCAGGCTCAAGGATCTGAGCCAGGGGCCCCAGGCCCTGCCAGAACCCCCCTGGGATTCACAGATCCAACACCCATCTCACAGGTGGGCCAAAGGGCACGGGCCAGATGACCCAGCCCTGCTGGACCCCCTGCCCCCAGGTTCATGGACCTGGCACCCACCACCCCCAGACTGCCTCCACTGGCAGGGGCTGCAGCCTGGCTCAGTCCAGCCTGCCCCCACTTTCAGCTCCTGCTGGTGGGTGCTGCAGCCTAGCCTGGCCAGCCAGCTCCCTGTCCCAGCCCTATCACAACCAGGCTGGTGTTGCAGCCTGATCTGGCTCCTCCCGCACACCAGCCTGGTTTTCAGATATGCAAGTGAGTGTCCTGAACTGGCCCGGCCTGGCCTTCCCCCAGACCTGGCAGGTACTGTGTCCTGACAATGGAGTTCCCCAAGCTCCCCTAGCAGGTCTCCTCCTGGTGCCAGATCTGGTACACACTGGTGGGTCCTTGGCCCAGGTTGGCTGTGAGCCTTTCATCATGGGCTTGCCCATTCGGCCCACACCCTGTCCGGTTCTTACTGTTGGTGTTGCAGCCCATCCACACCTGCTCCACGCTCAGACACAGCTCTCAAGTGGTTCAGCAGGAGCTGAGACCTAGCCCTGAGCTCCACGCTCACACACATCTCTCACATGGTTCAGCAGGAGCTGAGACCTAGCCCAGCCCACTCTACATCCACCCTGGCACTCATAAACACCAGTGGGTGCTGGAGTCTAGCCCAGTTTGATGCTCCCTGGACCCAGCCCACACTCATGCTGAGGGAGACTGCAGCCATGCGCAGCCTAGCCCAATGTCCCATTCCGGCTTTCATGCTCACCGGTGGGAATTCCAGCCCAGCCAGGGTGTCCCCTTAGCTCCCAACCGGGCCTTTTCCCGGCCACAGATCTGTGTGTGCCAACAGAGCTTGCTCTACCTGGGTGAGGTCACGTACTCCCCCACAGATTCCACCTCCAGACCCAGTTCATCCATGTGCTGGTCAGTGTCATGGCCCAGCTGCCCACTGCTCATCCCCTCTTCCAACTCACTGCTGGGTTCCTTGATCTAGCCCTGCGAGTGACTTTGTTCATGGAAATCCCTCAGAATTTGCTGGATGTGAGCCCTCAGGTCCCTGCCTGCCCCCACTAGTGCTACTCCCAAGACTCCCTGCTACTCCCAATCCTCAGAGCGTGCTGTCAGGTGGCCCAAGGCTTTCACCCGGCACCACCGGCAGGGCAGTGGTGGACAGAGCTAAAGTTCCAAGCTTCTAGCCTGGCCCAGCCTGAGTTCTGCTGACCATAGCTAAGTCATCCCAGCCCGGCCCAGAACAGGGAGAACCCGTTTGTTCCCTGTGCTGATTGCAGAGGACACCCTGTGTGATATGTGGTGTCTCTCTCCACCCCCGAAGCCTGCAGGGCAGCATGTTTGGATCTTGCTGGCTCGGCACTCCTTCTGACAGGGACACCTGTGACTGCCCTAGGCCCCCCAGGGTCCAGGACTCTCTCTCATCTTGGGCTCTTGACCACTGCTACTCAACTCCTTTCACCAGGACAGGTTGCAAGTTCATAGGTTCAGAGAGCTAGACTGGGGACATGCTGGTGCGGCAGCACTACACACGGCGATCAGGTACTTTGCTGGAGCCCTCCCTGGCCTGGGGCATCTGGGCTTCCGCTCATTCCTGCACAGAGATGGGACGTTGGTCACCCTGCCTCTACAAGTGTTGGTCTCTCACCTGTGTCCTGGCAATGCAGCAGCCTTCCCCGTAACACTGTGGGTGTGAAGGTCACTCAGTATAGGAAGAACACATTGCTGGGCTGTGGCTGGGGTAGAGAGGGCGTGGCTGGGGTAGAGAGGGCGTGGCTGGGGTAGAGAGGGGTGGCTGGGGTAGAGAGGGGTGGCTGGGGTAGAGAGGGCATGGCTGAGGTAGCAGGTGTGGCTGGGAGGTAGCAGGTGTGGCTGGGAAGAAGGGTGCATCCCTGCACATTGGTCCTCCTGCCTTACTTTGGGGGCCCTGTCGATCAGGCTATGGGCACTGCTGCAGTGGGCACAGCCCAGGGAGCCAACTCCACTCCCCAGGCCCTCATGCTCCCCTGAGTGTCTGCTCCAGGCCAGGGACTCTCAGCTTCTGTCTGCTGATTTGGCTTCTCCAATAACAGCCGGTAGGGTCCTGGGACAGTTTTTCAATGGAACCTGCCCAGCCATGAGTATGTGGTGGGTGACGCCCCAGTCAGAGGGTGCATCCACCCAGACTCCCCGTTGCATTGGCTTCAGCTCAAGGCCACTGTGGACCCAAGGGGAGCCCTCTGCACACCCACTCCCTGTTTCCGTCTCCGGATCCCTGTTACCAAGTGGGAGACCTGGGTTGCAGCCCCAGCTCCTGGCTATCACACGTGTTTCGCTGCCTTACATATGAGTATGAGTAAAGAAAAACGCCTGAAATCAATGGATGACTCAGGTCCTACCATGTCGTGGCTGCCCAAGTCAGGCACTGCAGGGGTACCCATCCATGCATGTCCACCTGGACCATGTCTAGCCTGGCCGCTAAATTGCCCCCACCACCCAGCTTGCGCACAACCGGTAGGAGTCATCAGAGATCATCAGCTCTGGGAAAGATAAGCCAAGAGAATATCATGGTGGATTAGGTCACTCATGTGTGTAGAAATCAGGTGAACTGCAAAACGTGGCGAGTAGCATTTGTTCACATGGTAAGGACGGCTCAGGCTGACCTGCACGCGGACAACACAGGGACCTGAGTGTCTCCTGTCCGTGACACGCCATGTGCTCCTGGCACCTGTGTGCTTCCTGTCTGTGACACGCCATGGGCTCCTGGCACCTGTGTGCTTCCTGTCCGTGACACGCCATGGGCTCCTGGCACCTGTGTGCTTCCTGTCCGTGACACGCCATGGGCTCCTGGCACCAGTGTGCTTCCTGTCCTGACACTGTCATGTGCTCCCTGGCACCTGTGTGTTTCCTGTCCGTGACACGCCATTTGCTCTCTGGCACCTGTGTGCTTCCTGTCCGTGACACGCCATGGGCTCCTGGCACCTGTGTGCTTCCTGTCCTGACACTGTCATGTGCTCCCTGGCACCTGTGTGCTTCCTGTCCGTGACACGCCATGGGCTCTCTGGCACCTGTGTGCTTCCTGTCCGTGACACGCCATGTGCTCCCTGGCACCTGTGTGCTTCCTGTCCGTGATACTGTCATGTGCTCCTGGCACCTGTGTGCTTCCTGTCCGTGACACGCCATGGGCTCCCTGGCACCTGTGTGCTTCCTGTCCGTGACACGCCATTTGCTCTCTCGGCATTTCCAGTGAGACAGAGTTTGGTTTCTTCCCACCCTGTGAGTTTGTCACATTCGTTATCCAGACGGGAATCTGCCCGCACACATTCTTGTTTTCTGCTTTGTATCCGGGCAGCCATTGTGACGTGAAGTTCACCCCTGCCAGCAGGGATGATTAGTGCTGTTCACTGAGTCCACTGGGAGGCCCCTCCAGGTTCAGGAATGTAGGATAGCAGAGATAAAGTAGAGTGGCCGCGCCCTCAGGGGCTTGCTCTGGCTCACGGCTAGTGAACATTCATCCAGGATGCTGCGTGGTCACAGCCGGCACAGGGAGCTGCAGATGGTCATGGGACAAGGGGAGGAAGACGAGAGGCGAGGCTTGTCCCTGGCGAGTGTCCCAGCGTGGACTAGGCAGTGCTGCTGCCCTTGCCTGTGGAACTCGATCATTGAGAGTTTAGTGCCTACAACCCTGCAGCTTTGTGGGGCCCAGGGTTGGAGTTTGGCACCGGGCTGCAGCACATCCGATGGGGATGTTTCTAACCCCACTCTGCCTCATTGCTGCGTCTGTGGGACTGGTTGAGCGACAGAGCTGGGAGGTGGGGGAGGAGGGGAGGGCATGGGGGAGTGGAGCTTGTCCCCGCTGAAAGCAGGCCGAGCTGCGCTATTTACTGCTTGAAGTAACTTGAGGATTGCTGAGCCTGCCCCCCTGCACTCAGCCCCAGGTGGGGATCTAAAGCAGTGCTGTGGACCCTGCCCTGGAGCGAGTCCTCTCCCGTCCCTGGGACAGTGAGGTTGCAGGGACTAACAGCCTGAGCTTAAAAGGCAAAAAAGCCGCAAGGGTCCCCATGCATGCGGCCTGAGCCACCGCCCACTGCCAAGCTCAGAAGCACAAGGCGGGACAACAGAGGGTCAGCCAGTGTTTCAGTGGATGGCAAGAGGCCACGAGCAGGTCAGCAGAACCGGCCTGGGATGGGAATGCATCCCTGGGACTTCCTGTGTCTCTCCAAGAGCACACAGCCTCCCTCGGCAGCTCCAGCCTGGAGGAAAGCCAGCCTGGCCCACCGGCTCCCCCACCCTTCTCTCCAGAGCCCTCTAGAAAGCAGAAAACTCTGCAGCCACAGGGAGAGGAGGAGGAGGGGACACAGAGTGGGTGGGGAAGCAGCTCTGCCCCCTCAGCCTGTGGCAGGCCTGGCTCACCGCACCTCCCCCAGAACAAGGCAGAGCTCAACTCTGTCCCAGGTAACAGGAGCAGAAGTGCCAGGAAGACCCTACTGGCCTGTGCAAGCCAGCCAGGGGTCTTCCAAGACAGAGGCTGGACTTGACTCAGGACGCTTAGAACCAGGGGACAGGTGACAGCACGGTGCTGCTGGGACAGGGCCACAGCTCAGTGGTCTCTCTCTAGGACGTGCATGGTGGAGGGTGAAAACCGGGGGCAGATGCCAATGGGAAGGGACTGTACAGCTCTGCCTGACTGTGGCTCATGCAAGCAACATCCACGGGCACAATGCAGCCAAGCGCATTGGGAAAACCTCACAGCTGGCTCACGCTCCCGGACCAAGGGTGAGTGTTGCTCAAGGGTCAAGCAGTGAGGATACCGCCTGCAACCTGGCAGTCCTTGAATTCAATCCCCAGCCCCGGCTCCTGACTCCAGCTTTCTGCTGGAGTAAACCAGCGGGGAAGGCTCCGGGTATCAGGTTCCTTGCTCCAAGCGGGAGAGCTGGGGTGTGTTCCCGGAGCTTGGCAGCAGCCTGCACAGCCCGGGGCATTGTGGGCATCTGAAGAGTGACTCGGTTGCCATCTGTCTCTTGGGTCTCTCAGATCAGTAAGTGAGTAACTCTATTTCCAAAACAAAGACAATAATGTTCTTGGCTGAGGCGCACAAGCTGCCGGAACTCATAGCTGAGTTTGGTGAGGTGATGGGGAGTGAGAGCGACGTGCAGGACACTTCATTACACTGGCAACAGACATCAGACATTACAATCAAAATGTCATTCAGAAAGCATCCAAACTGTGAAATAGCAGTAAGGCAGAGGAGAGGTGTTCAGGAAACACATGCTGACAGCCACCCAGCATTGCTAAGTTCAGCCCGAAAAGCCACGAATAAGAAGCCAGCTGTCGAGCCTGCAGGTGACATGAGGCCGCGCTGGGGGTCTGCAGGTGCAGTATGAAGGCCGATCAGACCCTAGCAGGTCTTCTGGCTGGCTGGTAGAAGTTAGCCAACGTGTCCTCAACAGTGTATGAAACACAAGGAAAGGAATGAACGCGTGCTGGGCTGGGGTGGCGACAAAGCAGGTGAATTGCCGACGGCGAGGGCATATCCCACGTCACAGTGGGGCTTGGTTTCTGCCCCAGCCTCCTGCTACTGCAGCTGGAAGGGCAGTGGAGGATGGGCCCTGGGCCTGGACCCCTGCCACCCTAATGCAGGCCTGGATACAGTGCCGGTCCCTCTGGCCCATCGCCAGTCCAATCCCATTGGAGGGTGAACCGACACACAGAAGATTTCCGCTCCCACTCTCTCTGCCTGCCCCTCTTGTCTTTCTGCCTTACCAACAGATGAATCTTTAAAGAAAAAATCGTCCATTTGACTTCAGCAAAGGGAAGCTACACTCAATAACCAATACTTCCCAGCTTCAGGACTTGTCCTAAATATCATGTCAGCAAGACAGGGGGTGGTATTGGCATCGAAATGGCGAGAGACCATGGAGCAGAAGAGTCTGGAAACAGGGCCACACCCCCGAGTGGTTTGACACAGGTTCAGGGGTAACTCGCGGCAGAAAGCAATGTGTAATAAATGGTGCTCCCGGACCCCGTGTGCTTTTAAAAACAACTCGGATTTGGACTCTCTCTTGCACCAAATGCAAAATTTATCTCAAAGTTGATCATGGTCCTAGTCTTAAAACTATAAAACTTCTATTAAAATCACAAAGAAAAGCGGATTAGACCAAATTGTTTTAGAGACAATAACAGAGCCACCTCCGTAGTAAAGCAAGTTGATACATTGGACTCCATTAAAACTGAAAAATTCTGCTCGTTACAAGATACACCGAAAGAAGAAAGAAAAGCCACAGACTTGCAAGCCATTCATCTGATAAAGACTCCTTTCAGGGTAGGTGAAACTCTTCCAACAGTTCAAGGGGACGCTCCGGGAGCAGCAGCAGAGGTGCGGTGTGAAGCCCACGTGGGCCATGTGCCCTGCAGCAGCTCCCAAGAGCCTTGGCCGTGACTGGCTGGCTCCTCCCAACAGCACCATCCTCACAAGAGCCAGTGGGGCTGGCTCTGCGGTGAAGCAGGTGAGCCCCTGGAAGGCGGGCGGTTCAAGTCCCTGCTGCTCCACTTCTGACTCAGCCCCCCTCCTCAGGCGCCTGGGGAGCCCGGCGTGGGATTCCAGGCACCTGCTTTGACCCGCCCTTTGTGGCCACTGGCGAGTGAATCAGCGCCCTCTCTCATTCTTCCTTCCAAATAAATACATGGACGGATGGGTGGATAGATAGCTAGATGTTTAGGAGAAAGAAGCAGCCCACGGCCTGGCCTGGCCAGGGCACAGATGGGGCCAGGCTTGTGTTCAGGAGGAAGGCGGAGTCACCCGCAATGACGGGGGCCACCAGGGTGGGTCTGACCAGGCCCTGGCCCAGAGAGCCATCCTGGGAAGAATGGCGCATTTTCCTTGTTTGTTTAGAAACTTGCTCCCGACTCGAAACTTCTGAAAAGAGGCTAGCATACAGTTGGCTTAATAATTAGCGAGCCTGTGATTTCTCCATCCCAGGCGTTTCAGAACCATATTAAGAAATCAAATTGTCTCGCCGAGCCGGAGCCGGCACGGAGCCCTTTGGGAAGCCAAGGTGTCGGAGACGCGAGCGCAGCTCTCCGCATGTCTCCCGCCTGCCTGTAATCCTGACCCTGGGCAGCGCTGTTTTATTCAATTAAATTACCCCTGAAGGGAAGTCTTTATCCAACACTTGGCTTGTGCGGTAAAATCACAATTATTACAGGGCTGCAGAAATGGCAGGCAGAGTGCAGCGTGTAATCTGGGGCGACGGTTGTAGGACCATTATCGCGCTTTTCCTCCCCGCAATCCACAGCTTGGCGAGAGCAATTTGTCTGCCTGGAGGTTTCCTGGTTTGTGCATAATACCCAGAATGCAATACAATAAAACTCCTGATCTGTGGTCTTCAATAGGTCATAAAAACGTCGGTAAGAATAACTTATTTTTTAACTGTCATTAAAGATGATATACAATTAAGGCAGACCATAAAAGATGATTAGAACTGCAGTCCTCTATAAATTCCAGAGGGCTGGCGATTTTGCTTTTGTGTGCAAAATGGTAATGACCATTCGTACCCCTTGGTGGGGGTGGGGGTGGGGGCAAGCCGGAGACCTGCGTAGGATTGTGTGTGGACCAGAGCGGTCAGCTGCGAGATGCCACACACGCACCGCAGCCTGGCAAAGGCAGTGTCTGGTGGCGGGTTGCTCCTTGACTCACCCCTGGGGGACCTTCCCCCAGGCCGCTCTGGACTTTCCCACCCCCAGCGTTGGGTGGCAGTGAGATGCGCTCAGCCTGGGTCCAGTGCTGACACACCCCACTGGAGTGTCTACAGCTCTCAGCTCTGGCCGCCATCTGAGCGGCATTTGGTCAGGCCTCCCAGCTGCCTCTCCAGGTGGTACAGGGCATCCCGTGGGACACAGAGCAGGTGCACTCACTCACGCCTCCCCGCTTCTCTTTTTCCTTAAAGTTTTATTTATTTATTTATTTATTTGTTTATTTATTTATTTATTTATTTATATTGGAAAGGCAGATTTACAGAGAGAAAGATCTTCCACCTGCTGGTTCACACCCCAAGTGGCCACAACGGCTGGAGCTGAGCCAATCTGAAGCCAGGAACCAGGAGCTGCTTTGGGTTCTCCCACATGGGTGCAGGGTCCCAAGGCTTTGGGATGTTCTCTACTGCTTTCCCAGGCCACGCGCAGAGAACTGGATGGGAAGTGGAGCCAGGATACAAACCGGCACCCATATGGGAGGATTTAGCCACTAGGCTATCTTGCCAGGTCTGCAAGTCTTTCCTCTTCTTAACGCAGCCTGCCCTGCCCCCACAGTGACCCCTCTCAGGACCCCATGGGGCCCTAGTTCCCCAGCAATGACCACGTCTCCAACCTCAGAGCCACATTTCTTGCACAGGCATCAGGGAGACCCCCCACCCGCAAACCACATCAGGTGCGTGTTCTGGACCCTGCTCCAGGCCCAGCCAATGAGCAGCAGCCCCGGGCCCAGCCAATGAGTGGCAGGTGGCTGTAGAAGAGTTGCTGCCATCATCCTCTGCTCAGTGCCTCATCTGGCCCCTAAGGGGTTGAGTGGCTGAGAGTGGTGGCATGATATTTTCCTTGGGACCAGGGAGTGCCCTGGGTCTGCTGGCCTGTGGGCCTGACTGTTGCTCTGTTATCTAGGGTCTTAGGATGTGACCCATCAAGGCATCAGAGCAGGCAGAGGCGCAGTCTGCTCATAGCTGCCACCAGGTGACCCCACACTCCAGCGCACAGGGCTCTGGCCCTTGGGCTGAGGTGGGATAACCAACACCTTCTAGAGGCAAAGGAACTAGTGGTGAGGCCTGTCCCCATAGCTGACCTGCTGGGCCTGCTGGACACTGCCCGCGTGGTGGATAAGCTATCGCCTGCATCCTGTGAGTGCGGGTGCAGGTCCTGGCCCTCCACTTCTGGTCCAGCTTCGTCCTATCGCACCCCAGGAGGGAGTGGAGGCACCCCGTGAGAGACCCGAAGGCGAGTCGGGCCCCTGGCGTCAGCCTGGTCCAGCCGTGGACACTGCGGCCGTTTGCAGAGTGAACCAATGGCTGGAAGAGCTCTTCTTTCTCTTCCCCTTCCTCTCTGCCTTCCAAAACAGTTCTTTACAAACAGTTGTCTTACTGTGTTGCCTCCGTGCCATCACGAGGGACCCGATGGGTCCTGAGCTCACTGTAGGGCAGGCAGCACGGCAGAGGGAGAGGCAGGGACACACAGACAGCCGGGCTTCAGCGGGAGAAGCGGCCGAGGCTGGGGACTCCCGGGGGACAGACCTAAAGCGGACCGGCGCTGCAAGGCACAGGATAATTGGCCAAAGAGCAGCTGTCCTCAGACAATCTAGACAGGATTAAACAAAACTGTCCATCGGCAAACAATATTGCCCAGTATATAGAAACCCCCTAACGGTGCACACGCTTTGAGCCCTACCGGGATGAATAAATGAATCCAGCAATGTGAGGCTTCCAGCGGCACACACACAGCAGCTGGGCTTCGCTGCGCCATCAGAGGCCGATGAAAGGAAGCCGCGAAAACAATCGCATTTGTACCAGCATCTGAAAGAATAAAATCCATGGGAATGCGTTTAGCTCAGGAGGTAAAGACTTGAACAGAGAGATAGCGTTACAGAAAAAGTGGAGGATCTCATGGAGCCGAGAGGTGGCCGGAGTTCAGGCACTGGAACCGGATATTGGCCAGTTTCCCACGGCATCGGCAGACCCACCAAGATCCCTTTCAGGATTCCGATAACCTTTTTATGATACAGAAAGGTTCCTCTTCCAGTTCCTATGGAATTACAAGATCCCAAAGTCCAAAACCACCCTGGAAAAGGTACAAAGTGGAGTTTCTTGCACTATGTAGCCTCAAAGCTTGATGTAAGCCTGGGTGGTCCCCACAGTGAGGTTGTGGGGGTGGACCAGCAAAATGTTGGAACGGAGGAGTCCAGAAACAAAACTCTGCAGCTGGGATGCAAGGGCTGGTCCCTGCCTGCTCACCCTGGGTTCCCCTGCCCAGACAGAGGCCACCCACTTCCCAGCCTGGGTTCCCACCAGCTGGCCACCCGCCAGCCCACCCCGGGTTCCCCACCCTCCCACCGGGCCTCCAAGGTTTCCCAGAACTGAGACACCTGCATTTCCCAGGGCGATTGCTGGCTGTCACCCAGGCCGCTGTCCCCTGGATGGCTCTCCTGCTTGGTCACTCATCATCCAGCCAGGGTTAATCTCAGGACGTGCGACCCTCTGTTGCTTGCCATCGAGGTCTGTGAGGAAGGACATGGGGCGGTCCCTGAGGTCTTCCTGAATGTGCTGCTTCCCCAGGAAGACCGACGGCCACTGGAATGGGCAATGGAGGAGGAGGCTGGTAGAGAAGGACCCCGATTGAGGGGCCGGAAAGGTGGTCCTTGGGGCTGGAGATCAGGCCAGTGGCACGGACAAGGGGGCACTGAGGAGAGGACACAGGTTGTGGGGCGGTGTTGGGGTGGCCAGGACTCAGGTGGCACAGGGCATCACATGGTGAAAATCCGGGTATGCCTGCCTATCTAATTCTCCTTAAGCACTTCATCACAGGGACACAGCCAATGGCCCTATCCAATCCAAATACACCCCAAAGGCCCCACGTTGAAGCCTGGGGTTGGCTGGGGTGTCCTCCCTCCTGGGGAACCCTGTGTGAAGTGCAGCCCTGGACAGGAAGGGGAGGTGCTAGGTGCCCAGCTGTTGGCAAGAGGGCAACAGATCGTGTCATAGGATAGTGCTTGGGGCTCAGGCCAGGAGGGAGAAGGAGCCCTGTGGGACCCCCTGAAGCCGCCCCTGAGAGCCGGGCAGGTGTGCCCACGGCTGTGAGAGTGCAGGGCGGACTGGCAGCCAGCGGACGAGCCAGGCAGTGATTGACACCGGGAATCTTTCAGTAAATAGTGTTTAAACCTGGAGTGATGAAATGGCACAGGGAAGCCGCATCCCGAAAATTACATCCCAGGCGGCGTTAGAAACACACACACCAGGCCATCGGCAGGGGCTGATGACGGCAGGGCGAGCTGGAACTGCAGCAGGAGCCCCTGGGGGTGCTGGATGATGTGGGGGGCTCCTGCTTCCTGCTGAGCGCCTGGAATACCACTGGTCCTGCTGCGGGGAGTGGGTGAAGTGAAAGCTGCCTTGAGGAACTGACAGCCCCCAGACCCAGGCGAGAATGGCACAGCCTGCAGAGGGTGGTCTCGGCCTGCAGAGGGCACTGTCCCACCCTCCTGCCCTGCAGCCAGGTTCCCTGCAGAGCCAGTGGGCACACCAGTGGGCAGCAGTGGGCAGTCCTGCTTGCTTTCCATGACAGCTGGCAAATTCGCTTCCCCAGCACTGTCACCAGGCACCGCCTCTTCCAGGACCTAACATCCTTTAAAGAAACAAAAATATTTATTTGCTTATTTTATTTATTTATTTGGAAGGCACAGTGGCAAAGAGAGCAGAGGGCAGAACAACAGCAGAGGGGCACCCGGAGACTGACAGACACAGGAAAGCAGCAGACACAACGGTGTGGTGTTGCAGGGACTGACACCCCAGCGGCATTCAGCCAATGGACATCTGAAGTCCACTGGCGGCCGGAACTCCACCGGCAACAAGGTAGGAAGGGACGTTACCTGGGGAGCTCCAGAGGTGAACCCAGACAAAGAACTGCCCGTCCTGTCCTGCAGGTCTGTTTGATTTGACCAGGAGCAGAGACAGAGCAGCAGATCCCAGAAGGTACAGAAAGAAAAGCTGGGTTTAAAAATGTATTTAATGAAATAATAAGGGAAAATTCCCTTAATCTAGAGAAAGAATTGGGAAACAACCTCCAGGAGGGGCACAAAACCCCCAACAGGCTTGACCAAAAGCGATCTTCACCACGATACATGATCATCAAGCTCTCTTCAATTGAACATAAGGAAAAGATCCTTAAATGTGCTTGTGGAAAAAAAAAAATCAATTGACATATAAAGGAATGCCAATTGAGCTCACAGGAGACCTCTCACAGGAAACTCTACAGGCCAGGAGAGAATGGAGCGACATATTCCAGATTCTAAAAGCAAAAGATTGTCGGCCTAGGATAACGTACCCAGCAAAGCTTTCCTTTGTCTTTGAAAATGAAATAAAATTCTTCCACAGTCCAAACCTGCCCTACAAATGATACTTCAAGATGTTCTCTTGACAAAGAGGAATAGCACCTACCAAAACCAAAGGCAAATGGGAAGAACATCCCACTAAAATGACAACAGAAGACTAAACCAATGAACAACCCATTGCTAAAATGACAGGACCAAATTACCTTCTATTTGTATTAACCCTGAATGTAAATGGCTTAAACTCATCCATCAAACGTCACAGATTAGTAGACTGTATTAAAAAAACAAAACCCATCTCATTGTTGCCTACAGGAGACACATTTCACCAACAAAGATCAGCAGAAACTATATCTCATGAATTTTGATTCTTTTTTGTTAATTTCATCTTTTCAGAACACTTTCTTCTGATTAAATTCTTCAGTGACTCATAGATCACACAGTAGCATCATTTTCTTCAAGAAGGTTCTTGATTTTCTTTTTCATTTCTTCGGCGACATATTAGTCATTCAGTAGCCTGTTATTTAACTTCATGGTGTGGTTAATTTCTTTTTTTTTTCTTCCTGTTGTTGATTTTGCATTGTGGCTTTTCATGTAAGGGGATGTACAGTAACTGTGTAATGAGACTGTCATACCCAGATGTGAGGATACAATGCAGTATGCATCTCTACTTCCAGACAAAGATGGACTCCCAAGGAAACTGTTTGCTATATCTTGACAATAGGACGCTGGACTCTCTGCTACTGCCCATGCCCATATGATGGACTTATCACTGTGTATGAAGAACTATACTATACTAATGATACAGGGGAACTCAGTGAGAGGGAAGGGAATTGGGGAGAGGATAAGGGAAATCCCACGATCTATGGAACTGTATCATAAAATGATAGTAACAAAAAGCAGTAAAATTAAAACAGAAGAGGGAGGCAAGGCACTCTGGGAAGAAGACCCGGCAGGTGGTGGGGAGACCCAGGAGTTCAGCAGGCTGTGGTCTCCCTGACCAGCCCTGTCTCCACAGCGTCCCCCAGGGGCTCCCCGAGGAAGGGCAGGTCTGGCGACCTTTCCTGCTGCGTCCTGGGGTCTCCTCCCCCTGCCCTTGGGCCTGTTTCCTGCTGGAAGAGGACAGGGCATGTCTGTCACTCCCAGGTGAGGGATTTAGCCCACTGCCCTACCCTGGCGCACCTGCTCGGACACAGTCGCTGTGAGCCTGCCAGAGCAGCCCTCTGCGGGTGCCGCAGCTGGCAGGTGGTCCCTCTACCCAACACTTGAGTGAGGCCGTGTGGCTCCTGGCCCTGCCCAAACTCCTGGCTGGAGGGAGACACTCAGGTCACCCTAGGGGCTGGCACTGAGGACAGGAGAATGGCCAGGGGCAGAGCCCAGGAGCCCCAGGAGCCCCAGAGGAAGTGTGGGGTCAGTCTGGCCCGTCTCCTCCCCCACTCCCTCCTGCACCAGTGACCCCAGTCCACACGCTACAGGCAACTTTGTTAAGCAGCTCAGGAAGCTACTGGCAGAATGCAGAGATGGGGGGATGGGATGGGAGGGGCTGAGGGGAGACGACGTCTTGGAAAGGGGGTGGGGGTTGGGGTGAGAGGATGCCTGCCAGCCACTCTGGACCCCAGGGAGCTGACTATACAGAGGCTCCCCCTGAGGGAGGCATCGCGTGCCCCTCTTTCTCTGTCCTTTCTCAACTCGCACCCCAAGCCGCATGGGAGTTACGTAAGCCCCTTTGTGTGAAGCGGCCAGCCGAGTTATTTCCGGCACTTTTACAGCTACTCTGCAGGCTCCACAGCTGATCCAGCCGATGGCTGCTCACTCAGCCGCTAATGCAGCCACAGGGGATGAGCCAAAGCAGCCGGAGACCATGGACAGACACAGCCACAGCGGGTCCCCACGTGATGCCGGGCTCTGGGCCACGGCTCGCTCTTCTCCCTCAGCTGGGGTGAGATTCTTGCTGAGGTTTCTATGACCACAGATGCACGGGTGACCAGAGGTGGCTGGGCTGTTATCTTTCTCTGTTGGTTCAGAAGTCAGAGAAGTGGGTACCGTCTTCCCCTCGCACTGCAGGGCCTCAGGTGTACACAGTCAGTGTCCCTGGGCTTTGGCTCGCAGCACGCTGCCCTGACTCACCACTTCCCGCAAGCCACTTATGTTTCTAGGATTTATTTATCTTGACAAAGTTGCAGAGAAAAAGTCAGAGATGGAGAGAGCGTCCAGTTGCTGATTCACTCCTCAAATAGCTGCAGTGGCCAGTGCTGGACCGGGCTGGAGCCACGAGCTTCATCTGGCTCTCCTACTTGGCTGACAGGGGCCCAAGCACTTGAGCCCTCCTGTGCTTCCCAGGTGCCCAGGGGGACTGGCTGGGAAGTGGAGCGGCCAGCCCGCAAACTGAGGGGCTGGATGGGAAGTGGAGTGCCCAGCCCGCAAACTGGGGCCGACACCTGGCTCATCTCTGCCACCCCGTGCCCCACAGGGCCCACACCCGGCTCATCTCTGCCACCCCGTGCCCCACAGGGCCCACACCCGGCTCATCTCTGCCACCCCGTGCCCCAAGGGCCCATACGTGGCTCATCTCCTCTCCAGCTGCTCCCCCTCTGCACAACTGCTGCGTGGGCCGTGGGAGCGGCATTCTGGACACCCCACAGTAGAGCCCCGGTCTCTCTGCTCCCCACCCTGTCTCCTGTGTTCTCATTTCTTCACACTCTGAATGCTCCCCCACCAGCTGTCCCTCCCCCCACCCCGAGGATGACCTGTCCGTTTCCATGGAGAAGCCGGAAGCCCTACGTGGGAGAGCCCTGTGCCCCCAGCCTCACGATGCCAGCTGCTGCGTCCATGCTTTGAGGGTCCCCTCTTCCTGTCTGGTAGGGTGACCAGGTCCTGCCTCATCTGGCCCGTGCCAGTTACCAGCCCTTGTCACTCACTCAGGGTCCTTTTCCCCGTCTGTATCCCCTCGCTCCCACAGGCATAAAAACATAAACATGCCACGGAGTCTGTCTTCAATTGCCACAGATGCACCTGCCCATCCATTAACACACAAGCCTGCGTGCCTTCCGGTGATGGCACGGAGTCGGACAATCTGAAGGTATTATCCTGCCATTGTCTGGCGTCTGCTTTGCTCTGTGGTGAAAGCAACAATGGGTGTGATTGTGTTGTTTTATTTTCCTTTGTTTTGCACCGTGGCTAATCTGTTTCCCTCTCGCAAGGAAATTCTAGGATTCGCAGCCTGCTTGATGCCCATACAGAGCTGGAGATGTGGGTCTCCTTCCGTTGCCCTGCTGCCTCGGTGGACTCCCAGTGCTTGCTGGCTGAGTCTGGGAAGTTTCCGGCCAGCCTCTCTCCCCGCTGCCTTCCCTTCTCCTCCGGGAGCTGCTGCGAACTGTCCCTGAAACTTTCTTATTCCGTCCTCGATGCTGGGATGTTTGCCTTGCTCCTTCGTCTCCTTCCCTCTGGACCACGGCTGAAAATCCCTTTTCCAATTGACTAACTCGTCTGATAGGACTCCTTGTGTTTGAGCAGAGTGGGTTCGTTGCATTTGTAATTTCAGGTACTTTTAAAGAGTTATTTATTTGAAAGACAGTACCAAACACACACACACACAGACACACACACACACTTCTATCCCCTGGTTCACTTCCTAAATAGCCACACTGGCTGGAGTTGAGCTGGTCCAAAGCCAGGAGCCAGGAGCTTCTTCTGAGTCTCCCGCATGGGTGCAGGGTCCCAAGGGTCCTCCACTGCTTTCCCAGGCCACAGGCAGGAGCTGGATGGGAAGCTGGCATGCGAGCCAGAGCCCATATGGGAGCCAGGTATGCCAGGTAGCTGCTTGCGACAGCACAACCCCCGCCCCCAATATCAGACATCTTAATCTGGATTCCCATCTGTTTGGTCTTTCAAACATTTTTTTTTCCTGAACATTTGTCAATAGCTTTTATTCCTCCAAGTCTTCCTTCCGATCCTGCAGGAGAGTGCCTGGCCTGAATCCCAGCCTCTGCTAGGACTCTGCTTCCTGGGCGAGTGCTTGGGTCCTTGTCTCTTCTCTGTGTGTGTGTCTGCCTTTTGAACACCGACTCTGTGTTCTGTAGGTGATGATCTTGTCTGATTATCCTGAATATTGTCACTCCAGTGAGGGGTATCTGGCTCCTTTAGGTGCCTTGTTATTTCCAGCTGGGGGCTCAGAGCCAGCGGATCTCAACCTGTGGGAGTGGCCGGGGGCCTGGGACGGGAGGCCCCCCTCCAGCGCAGTCACGTCTGCCAGCAGAGCACAGGACCTTGTCCAGCACCACTCTCAGCAGAAACACAGAGATGCTTGCCATGGTCAGACCCCTGCCAGCCTATCCTACTCACGCCTGCTTACTTGAAATACAGAGTGAGAAGGGGTGGGGAGAAATAGAGCGAGTGAGAGACAGAGAGAGAGAGAAACCAAGAGAATTTTTCATCTGCTGGTTCACTCCACAGGTGGCTGAAACGGTTGGGACTGGGTCAAGCAGTAGCAAGGAGCCAGGAACTTCATCCAGGTCTCCCATGAGTGGCAGCAGCGCCCTCCCCGCCGCTGGGCCGTCCCCTGGTGCCCTCCCCGCCGCTGGGCCGTCCCCTGGCGCCCTCCCCGCCGCTGGGCCGTCCCCTGGCGCCCTCCCCGCCGCTGGGCCGTCCCCTGGCGCCCTCCCCACCGCTGGGCCGTCCCCTGGCGCCCTCCCCGCCGCTGGGCCGTCCCCTGGCGCCCTCCCCGCCGCTGGGCCGTCCTCTGGCGCCTTCCCAGGTGCACTTCTGGAAGCTGATCCAGTTCCCCAAGCAAGTCGCAGCTTTCTGGGACATGAACCAGCCGTCTGATGCAGGCAGCCAGCATTGCATGTGGCAGCTGAACCCACTGTGTCACAATGCCACCTCCTGCCAACACCGTGCCAGTGTTCTGTCCTTTCTGTGTAAGATGGTGGGGAGGGACTGACAGTTTGCTGACAGTTAGGAGCTCAAAGATGCAGTGGGCAAGGTTGGCTACAATTCAGCCAGCTGCTTTTTCAGTGGGATGGCCTTGTCCGAACGTTCTGTGCTTTTTTGCTATTTTGTATTTTGCTTTGTGTGTGTGTGTGTGTGTGAGAGAGAGAAAGGACCAGACAGAGCCAAGGCCACAGCCACCCAGGCTGCCACGCTGGCTCGGGAGTCAGAGCCAGGCCATGAACTCGGGTGCGCCAAGGTCTCACGTACCAGGCTGAACATCTGCCCTACCTCTGTCCCAGGTGGCACCTGCTTGAGGCTGGAGCATGCGCCCTCCGGCCTGGACGGCTGACCCCGAGCCTCGAGGCCCTGTCTGGAGGCCTGCGTGGACGGGCGCCACACCACGGCTGCAGCTCCTTTGCTGTCCGATGCGGGCGTCCTATTTCGCAGTAGGAACAGGGCGATACCTAAGCGGTATTTTCAGGCTCTTTCTTTTTATCTTTGCAGGAACTCTGCTTTCCCCTTTGGAAGTTTTTAGAATCTTCTTTCTTCTTTGATCATCTTAGATTTCACCCTAATGTGTCCAGATAAGGTTTCTTTTTCATTTTCTTCGGCATTTTGAATCCCTCTGGCTGGGCACTCTGTGAGCCCTGTCCAGCTGAGAGCATCCTCTCTTCCCTCAGGTCTGTGAAATTCCTTACTCTTTTCTTGTTTTTCAAAAAAATCTCCTTTGCACTGGCGTCTCCTGCTCCCTGTGGAGCTCCCAGCCTGCAGATGCACCAGCCTCCCTGCCGTCCAGCTTCCAGAATGTTCTCTTCTCTCTACCCTGTCTCACTCCCTGGTGGTGCCTGGCTGGCTCGGGGTCTCCAGCATGCCCACCCTCCCCAGAGCCCTCTCTGAAAACACCGGATGGGGAGGAGTCTGAAAGTGGTTGAGACGCCAGTTGGGGTGCTGCGTCTCACCTGAGTACTGGGGTTCGAGTCCCAGTGTCAGCTTCCTGCTAGCATGCACCCTGGGAGGAGCTGGGCTCTGTCTTCTCATCCAGGGTCCTGGACTGACTCTGCCGCCTGCTCCCTGCACGTGGGATCTGGACTGGCTCTGCCCCCATAACCCGCACTGGAGACCTCGACTGGCTCTGCCCCCGCCCAGCACCAGGGACCTGGACTGGCTCTGATGTCCCGCCTCGCACCAGGGACCTGGACTGGCTTTGTACCCCCAACCCTGCACCAAGGACCTGGACTGGCTCTGCCCCCACCCACCCCGCACTGGGAGCCTGGACTGGCTCTGGGCCCCTGACCCCGCACCAGGGACCTGGACAGGCTCTGCCCCCACCCTGCACTGGGGACCTGGACTGGCTCTGGGCCGCCGCCCTCCCCAGGGTGTTGCAAGCATCTGGGAGCCAGTGAATGGGCATTCAGTCTGACCCAGTTTTAAAAAATCAGTTACTAACGTACATTGTAGCTTTAGAGTCACTTTCTGCTTCTTCATCAGGTGTGTTTGGATTTGCTCAATGTTGGTAACAGTTGCTGTTCCTCAGTTGAAGATGACTTTAAAGTGTCCATTTCAGGGACTGAGGGAAGCGGCCACATATTATGCTGATACTCCAAAGGAGCGCTGGTTCAAGTCCCAACTGCTCCACCTCCAATCCAGCTGCCTGCTGATGTGCCTGGGAAAAACAACAGAAGATGGCCCAAGTCTCAGGACCTCTGTCACCCACATGGAAGGCCAGATGAAGTTCCTGGCCGTGGCCTGGCCCGACCCCAGCGGTTGTGGCATCTGGGAAGTGAACCATTGGGTCGAAGACTGTCTCTCTGTAATTCTGTGTTTGAGATAAATAATACATCTTGAATGAAATACTGGCTGCAGTTTTGTTCCGTGGGCTGCATTTCTTGCATGGCATCTGGCACAGGTTCTGTGGGGTCCAGCAGCAGCCTGGCTGGCTGGGTGTGGGCTCAGGGCTGCCACTGGCCGGGGGGGAGCGGTGAGAGGAGAGGCGGTGCAGTAAGCCCCCTGCCCCACAGGGACTGACAGGGCAGGGTGAGTGGGTGCCGGAGCCGGTCTGCAGGGTGCTGGGGCTGGCCTGGTGAGGGTGACGGATGGCTGGCTGTCCACCACCTGAGTTCAGGTACAGTGGACAGGAGCCAAGGTCCCGTGGGTGAGGCAGGAGCTGGGATGCAGGTTCCAAGGAGCGTGCACGGCTGTCAGGACCACTGTGACAGACAGGCTGTGGCCAGGCGGCCAGGAGGAAGTGGTGGCCTTGGTCAAACCCCCCGTGTCCCATGGACTTGCTCCACAGGGTCCCAACAGCTTCTACCCACATCCGATACCATCCATCTCTATTCATTTATTGATAGTCTATCTATTAATAAATAATGACTCATGAATAATTGTATGAATGCCATCTATCTCCATCCATTCTTCTCTGGCAAGCCTCCGCCCAGTGTCTCCTGGGCAGGAGATTTTCCTCTGGAAGGTGGCAGGATACAGAACACACAGTCCCTGCTCCTGGCTCTGCAGGGCACCAGGCATGATGGCTGAGGGAGTGAGCACACACAATTACGTGCATGCACACTCATTTACATGCATGCACACTCATTTACATACAGGTACACTTATTTGCATACAGGCACATGCCTGTAGGAAATACCTGCTCCAAGACAAATAACCCCTGTGACCAGTCCCGGTGAGGTTGGGCAGATGAGGGAGGGGGCAGAGAGGAGGCCTGCCCGTGTCATGTCTCTGCTGTTAGGGACGCAGGTGGGGAGGGCAGGAACAGGTACCAGGGCCCTAACTCTGACCACGGCAGGGGAACTGTGTGGGTGCAGTGGAGAGTGTACGCGATGGGGACCCTAGGGTGCTGTCGGAGTCTGTTTCTTATTGTTACCTCCAGACACTGGAGCACATGTGAAGGTTTGTTACTGTGGGGCCGGGACATGGCCGGGACAGTGGCCTTCTCATAGGAGAGGCCTTTCTGCAGGGTCCCGGAGCAGAGCATCATGTGACGGGAGGGTGGGAAGACCCCAAGACCTGGACCCAAACTGGCTGTTCTCAAGATAGCCCATCCCCCCAGGACCTGTGAGTGGGTGTGTCCACCTGGGGGGCAGAGCCCTCACGACTCACCGCCTTGGACAGGTCCCACCCAGCCCTTCCTGCTAGTAAGTCACACAGGGGCGCAGCAGTGAGAGCTTGGGTGGGCACGAGGGAAGCATGCAAGTGGTGAACGACCTATGACTTATACTCCAAGAAACAGGACACCTAAGCCCAGCGCTGGGTGACTTCACCTGGGCAGGTGACTTCACTTGGGGTAGGGGACAGATGTGGGCAGGTGACTGACCTGGGGGAGGGGACTGACCTGGGGCAGGCAGATTCACCTGGGCAGGTGACTGAATCTGAGGCAGGCCACTTCATCGGGATGCCCTTCATCCATCTTGAGCGGACACTCCTAGGACGAGACAGGTTCACAAGAGGAAGTTGAGACAGGAAGACAATGGCCCAGGGACAGTGGCTCTGATGCTTGGGGTCGGGTAGGTGGCCAGCTGTGGACACAACACAATGGTAACAGACGAATGGTGGGGCAGCAGGACCTGCTCAGGCTGCTATGGGCCCTTTTATGTCGTAGTGTGGAAGGACCCCGCTGGGATGAGAGTGCCGGGCGGGGAGGGGCACGGGGGAGAGAGACAGGGAGCTTTGCAGGTCTCACGCTGTGGGGAAGAGGATTCTGAGTTTCTGTGCCCCACCCTAGAGGACAAGCATCCTTGTCCCTGTGACTTGTGCAAAACGGAGGCTGTGGCAGGAGAAGGGGGAGGGGAATCGGATGTGTGGCCTCCACCACCCTGCACGAGGGCAGGTCTGTCGTGTAAGCCGCGTCCTTCCACACCTGTTGGGGTGTCACGGAGCCCACCCGTGCACTCCTGTGGATTGATTTTATCCTTGAAGCTGGAGACTGCAAAATGGAACATTTAGGGTGTGTGTATGAGCTTGCTTAAAACAAGCTCACAACTAATTTAAAATGGGTCAGGCTCCTGGGAAACTGCAACACTGTGCACACCGCACAGCGCACTAATGCGCGTCTTCTCAAAAACACATACACGATACATATTCTGAATCTAGAGTTGTAATTCCAGGCGTCTCGGGCTGTGGAGCAAAATCTGAGATGACTTCTTGCCTTCTTTTCCAGCTCGCTGCCATGCCCTGTCCCCTTAATTGGCATCTCTGGTTCTTTTTCCGCCAGGTGCAGGTCTGTGCGCCAATCCCCTCGATCCTGATGCCACTCGGAGCCAGATTTTGAGGGGATGATGTGAAAGTGACTTGGCAGGGGCAAGCTGGAGTAGCTGCAACTCCGGGGCTGAAATTCTACTCATTAACAAGTTGTTAAATAATTAATAGGTTTGTGTTTAATTGCTTCTGTGTATATAATCTTGCTTTTTCTGAAAACCATCATTAATTTTCAGTTAGTTCCACTTGAAGTAACAAGGTCTAATGCTTCCAGTTGGAAAAAATGAATATTTATGAACACTTGCTCAATCTGAAGCTGGAGGGAAAACAGAGTTGTTCAGTTCCTTGACGGTGGAGCAGGAGGGGCCAGGAGCAGCCGTGTCCACGGGCGCCCCCAACGGTATGTTTATCTGGCACAGCTGGGTCTCTGGCACTGGCTGATGGATCAAGAGAGCTTGTTAAGTTTTATTTTTAAGTGGAAACTCGGTCCTTAAAATCTCCAGTTTTCTGGACAGCATGCTTTGGACAGGGCTAGACTTCTGCCCACAAAATTGCCATACAGAGGCTGGTCTGCCATGGACAGGGCTTGGCCCCCTTTGGGCACAAGCAGGTGTTTTGGGGGGCACCGCCTTTCGCTAGCAGTGGCTTCTGGGGGCCAGGCCAGCCGATGCCACCCCACACTGTGACTCCCGGGCAGGTGCCTGCCTCAGCTTTGCACCTGTTCGGTTGAAGGACGGGCCTGGGGTGGGACTGGCCCCTGTGAGTCAAGCGCATTCAAAAGGAATGGGATCGTGCAAGACTTCCGCTTCTTCCCTGTGGCTCCAGGGCTTCCCGAGTGTGCCTCAGCACCCAGCAATCCGACAGAGAGCGCCACTCCCTGGGGCTCAGTGACACGACCCTATGCTGTCCGGTGACGGGGTGTGTGCTCCTGCGCTGCTGACTACACCGGTGTGCACTGGAAGGGGAGAATAACTACCCCAGGTTGCTGGTCTGACAAGTCACGGCTTGGTCACGTATGCGTGTGTGTGGGAGACAGAGAGAGAGCGGGAGCGTATTTCCCAGCGTACTGCGTGGGGCCTGGGGCACTCTCCTTCCTAGTGACACATCCCAAAGTCTCATTCTAGAAGACCATGCTTCTTGGATGGGCCTGTGCGGCTGTGCGGCTGTGTTGGTCAGCATTTAATGGTGTGTGTTCTAGCAGGTGAAGATGCTGCAGGTTTTTTTCTTTTTTTTTCCATATTTTTTCACATTCTTTACATAGTTAATTAGGGCAAAAGTGTTCAAGGGCTACAGGAAAGTGGGTAAGACTATTTCCACATTGTTTTTGTCATGTGAGACCATTTCCACATTGTTTTTGTCATGTGAGACCATTTCCACATTGTTTTTGTCATGTATCTGGGGTAAGCCGGGAGATAACGGGAGAAGCCCCACCCAGTCTCCCACCCACCCCAGGTCCCAGATGTGGGTCCCAGATGTGGTTTGGATAGTTCATCAGTTACGAATCGCTGCCAGTCTCACCACTCCAAACACGATGAGGTTGCTGAAGAATCCACTGATTGACATAGTCCGTCTTGGAGTCTCTGTTTGCCCAGTTTTTCACTGAGGTGCTTGACTGACTTGTTCTGTCCTCTGACTTTTCATGGTTAGGGTTCTGAGTCCAGCAGTTCGATTTGGGGGAGTCCCCAAAGAAACTTTGTCTGAGGTGTTCCCAGACCAGATTCTTGTGTTTACTTGCAAGTACATGGCCCGGTACAGTACATCACGCCAATCAGTTGGTGGTTTTCTATTGCTGGGTCGGTTCTACTTCCAGCGCTGTCTTCCACGGGAACCAATGGGTGTTGCAGTCCAGCCTGGTTCTGCCCAGCACACACTCAGTCCTCACATAAACCAGTGGGGGCTGCAGCCTGGTCGGAGCGACCCACAATAACCCCCACCAGGCCTGCCTCCTACCCTGGTTTGCCAGTATGTGTAGCAGACTAGTTCAGTCTGTCCCATATCCCATTTGGCTCTCATACATGTCAAGGGGCGTTGAAACCTAGTTCAACCCAACCAGCCTGACTATCCTGCCCACACAGATGCTGTTGGGTGCCTTTCTGTCCAGCCACCCCAGCCCCTGTCCTGGTTTTCATGCCCTCCCATGGCAGTGGTAAGCTAAGAGGGAGGAGCCCACTATTTCCTTTCTAGGCCACTCCTACTCCTGGATTATGCACTCTCCAGGTGGTTCTGTGGTTAGACTTGACAGAATTAGCCCCCAGTGCCAGCTTCTGCCAGCCGATACTGTGGCTAAGCCCAAACAACCCTCACCCACTCTAATTTTGTTTGTACCAATAGGAATAATCAGGCCAGCCTGACTTTTCCCTAATCTAGTCCACCTGAGGCACACAGGTGTTGTAGCCCTGCTTAGTCTGGTCTGCTCCCATCCCAGCTCATGCTCTCCAGTGGGAGTAGCTGTCTAGCAGGCGGACCTGCCCACATTCCCCCTGCTGGCTCTGCCCCCTCCCTCCCTGGTTCTCACGTGTGCTGGTTGGGCGCTGCCGTCACATCCAGTATAGGCAACCTCACCTTGATATTCCATATTGTGCGCTGGTTTTTGTCGCGACCGAACCTGGCTCGACCCACACTTGGGTTCTGGTGTTCGGATTCACCAGTGGATGATGTGAACTGAATCAACCTGGTCTGCCCCTGACCCGTGCCAAATGTATGCCAGTGGGAAACTTTCCATGGCCTATTCCGGGCTGTTTCCTATCATGTTTCTTGCGCTTACCTGCAGGGACTGTGTCCTGCCAGAGGAGTTGCCCAGGCTCCTCCATCAGAACCCCTCCCAATGCCAGATTTTGCGCATACCAGGGGGTCCATGAGCCAGCCCTACTCAGTTCGCCTCCTGTCCTAGCAGGAACAGTGGCTTTTCCTGTCTGGCCTTCAACCCAAGCTGGTTCTTACTATTGGATGTTTCAGCCCAGCCATGGCTCGTCCATACCCAGACACAGCTCACACATGGCTCAGTAGGGGCTGAGACCTAGCCTAGTTCATCTTACATCTACCCAGGTTCTCCAGAGCACAGGATGGCGCTGGAGTCTAGGCCGGCCTGGTGCATCCAGTCCCAGCCACACTTGTGCCAAGAGAGAATACAGCCATATCCAGATCAGAACGCAGCCCCCATTCCAGCCCCCACGCTCCTCGGTGGGAATCTCAACCCAGCTAGGGTTGCCCCCTTGGCTCCCCAACCAGGCCTGTTCCCAGCCATAGATTATGCACATGCCAGTGGTTGCTCTGACTCAGCTTGGCTCAGCCCCTCACCTGTCCCGGCCTCTGCCTTAGACACTGTGGCTTAGTGTCCCCGACTCACGCAGACCAGTAGGTGCAAGAACCTGGCTCGGCATGACCTGTGCTCCATCCTGGCTTCTAGTTTCGCTTGTGGGCTAAAGTTTGCTCAGTCCTGCCCAGTCCACCCCATTCCACTACCAACCCACACATTAGCCAGCCATTGGAGCTACTCTGCCCAGCTTGTCCAACCCCCATGTCTGGACCACATGTTCACCAGCAGGAACTATGAACAGCCAGGGGAGTTTTCCAAGTTCCTCCACTTGACCCACTCCCCAACCCAGTTCTCATACATGCCAGTGGGTTTTAGGCCATTGTCAGGCATAGTCTGGCCTTCCATTGGCCTTGTATGAGCTGGTGAACATTGCAGCCTGACCCACCCCACACCCTATTCAGGATGCACATTCGGGTGCTGCTGCCTTGACCTGTCCAGACTGTTGTGGGTTTCTTTGCCTGTGATTGATGGCAGGCTCCTTGGGCACACCTAGCTTAGTCCATCACCACCCCAACCCTCGAGCTAAGCAGTGGGGCTAGAATTTGCACAGGGTTTGGCCCACACCCCCCACAGAATCTACTCCCAGATACAGTTCTCTCATGTGCTAGTTAATGTCATGGCCCTGCCTAATGAGACCCGTCTCCTGATCCATCATCATGTCAGGTAATAGGATATGATCCTGCAGGAAAAGCCCCGAGCCTTAGCTTTTGCATGGACTGGTGTTCGGTGCTCAGCTTTGTTCAGTGATTACAAGTTCTACACAGGATTGATAGGAGGTTGGTATATCAGACTTTTCCATAAAGATCATCTGGTCCCTCTGCTCCAACCTACCAGGTCTCTTAGCCTCTCTTACCTTCAAAGGAAAAGTAACTCTGCCGTTGGGAGTCTTTAGGATTGATTGACATCCCAGACGTACAGTGGGCTTGACATGGAGCTACCGAAGTGATGCTGAAGCTTTTAAAACCTGCTTTTCTATTAGAGAGACTTTGGGTCTTTCTCAGCGTGGTTTTGCTGCTCTGAGATGTGTCGACTCCTGGTGCAGGAAGTCCATTGCCAAGCTCCCACGTGGAGATGTGTGCAGTTGGATGCCACTGTACCCAGCCCTCTCTCAAGCTGCCCTGCAGGTGCAGATCACCTCAGCCTCCTGGGATCGTCGGCTGCTGCCCGTTCCCAAGGGCAGAGTCAGCTGCCCACGTGTCTCAAGCTGCACTTGCCTGATTTCTGATCAGACCAGCTATCTTGCTGGTTCACTGGACTTGTGTATTTCCATTTCTGAGAGATGGCCAGTTGTGGCTGGAACACGTTTCATTCTTCTTTGGTTTGTTGTGTTGATTGAACGGACTTCTGATAGAATCTAAATTCCAAAGGCTTTTTTCATTTTCAGTTGCATGCATGGAAAGCAGTTTGCCCAGAGTTTAACTTCTCTTCCGAGTCTGCTTTCTGATAGGCACGTCATCCAAATGACCAGTCGTTTAGAAAGCTTTCATGTTTTAGTTCTCAGAGCTCCTTCCCAGCCTTGAGCTTGGAAGATCTCCTCCCATACTTAATTTCACAGACGTGCTGTTGAGTGTTGCTGCTGACTTTTAAATGTATTGGGTGTTAAAGCGGGCGGGTAGTATGAAGCAGAC
Organism: Ochotona princeps; assembly: GCF_030435755.1. Lineage (NCBI taxonomy): Eukaryota > Metazoa > Chordata > Mammalia > Lagomorpha > Ochotonidae > Ochotona > Ochotona princeps. The sequence continues at coordinate 2,378,019 of NC_080833.1, read as the reverse complement.
AGCCCATTTCACTTTGCTAAACATGGCGGGCCAGTTGTGCGCCAACTATTTATTGCAGAGCTGCTCCTTGGCCGGTCCTCATGAATGGAGCTAATCCGGAACAATCCGCTCTGCATCCGGCCACTTCATCAATGTCTGGGCCTCCACCAGCCGTCTCAGTCCAACTGCTTTACGGCCAGCACCGAGACGCCGCGGGCGAGTCTCATTCTGCCCTGCACTCCGACTGTGATGCCTGGTCTTCCGCACTTACGTGTGAATTATGAAATCCACTTGTCAGGTCCCATGGAGGCCCTGTTCAAATTCGAGTAAGAAAAGCATCTCATTTATACATCAGCTTAGGGAGGCCTGGCAACTTTCTGATGTTCGGTTTTTCTCCTTGATCATGGACACATGACATCCAAAAATTTTTTAAAAAGTTTTTCAGACCAGAGTGGCAAATGGCAAAGTTTGATCATGACAGGCCGTGCAGCAGAGTGAAAGCGCCTCTGAGCTGCTGAAGGGGCTGACCCAGAAGGTGAAATGACCAGGGCACACACGGAGGAATGGTGGGAGAGGAAACTAGAACCCATTCTGAGGGGGAGGGCCATGAGTGGCCCGGTGGCTAAGATATGTGTCCTGTACGGGGTAGTTGGGTCCAGTATGTGTCCCGCGCAGTGTAGCCGGGCTCGGTGTGTGTCCCGCGCAGTGTAGCCGGGCTCGGTGTGTGTCCCGCGCAGTGTAGCCGGGCTCGGTGTGTGTCCCGCGCAGTATAGGCGGTTTCAGAATACTTGCGTCTCAAACGATCATTGATACAATCTTGATGTGCGTTACTTGCTTTTATGTGTGACGTGCACTTTAAGCACCTGTGCTAAACACACCTTCATGCTTGCTGGGTCCCTTCTTTATTTGGAATAAAGTTGCTAGGCGAGGATGAGAATGAGTCACAGTGTGAAAATCACAGAGCCCACGATGTGGAGCTAAAGCTGAGATGTTTCCATCCCGCGTTGCCAGGACGTGGAGGAGGAGCTGTGCTGAGCACGCAGGGTGGGAAGGCCCAGGAGAACGGCCCACGGGCACGTTCAGCAATCACTGTTGTCCGGGGTGAGGACAGAGCCAACCAAGTTTGCAGAAGAAAATGGCGAAATGAAGGAAGCGACGTGAACGCGGCAAGTTTCCAGAGCGAGCCGCGGTCAGGGCATCGAGGCGGGGACGGAAACACAGTCTCAGTGCTGGTGGAGGTGTGAGGGTGCGACTGCAGCCCAGGCAAACAAAGGCCGTAGCTGCCTGCTAAACCCGCACAGAAACATGCAGAATAACACGGAACCACACGGAACCACATGGGACAACATGGAGTCACACAGAATCACATGGAACTGCACGGAAGTGACAGGAACCGCGTTAAACCACACGGAATCACATGAAATCCCATGCAACCACACGAAACAACTACGGGAGGCCCACAGAAGGACAGTCAGCTCAAGAAAATGACAAGTGTCAGTGTTCAATGATCGTCAGACTTGAATCCACAGGGGTTGCCGGGAGGCCCTGGGACGCCTCAACCGCGGTCACCACTCCTGCTCTGAGCGCGGACCTTTGCAGCTCAGTGCTATCATCCCACTCGTCACAAGACCTCCCTGACAACCATGTCTCTGCAACCATTGGATACAGGGTGAGAGAAGACAGGAGATCTGCCAAGGCGTGAAGCCGGGATGCACTGGGGGACTGGAATCTGCTACTGCCAGCCCGTGGGCAGGCACTGGGTATGGCACTGGTCAGCCTGTGGGCAGGCGCTGGGCATGGCACTGGCAGCCTGTGGGCAGGCGCTGGGCATGGCACTGGTCAGCCCGTGGGCAGGCGCTGGGCATGGCACTGGCAGCCTGTGGGCAGGCGCTGGGCATGGCACTGGCAGCCCGTGGGCAGGTGCTGGGCATGGCACTGGCAGCTCGTGGGCAGGCATGGGGCATGGCACTGGCAGCCCGTGGGCAGGTGCTGGGCATGGCACTGGTCAGCCTGTGGGCAGGCGCTGGGCATGGCACTGGCCAGCCTGTGGGCAGGCGCTGGGCATGGCACTGGTCAGCCTGTGGGCAGGCGCTGGGCATGGCACTGGCAGCCCGTGGGCAGGCGCTGGGCATGGCACTGGTCAGCCCGTGGGTAGGCGCTGGGCATGGCACTGGCAGCTCGTGGGCAGGCATGGGGCATGGCACTGGCAGCCCGTGGGCAGGTGCTGGGCATGGCACTGGTCAGCCTGTGGGCAGGCGCTGGGTATGGCACTGGCCAGCCTGTGGGCAGGCGCTGGGCATGGCACTGGCAGCCCGTGGGCAGGCGCTGGGAATGGCACTGGTCAGCTGGGTGACCTTCTCCATCTGGTCACCTGTTCCATGAGAAGCAGAACCCTCTCCAGCCGGCAAGCCGCAGGCCTGTGGACGAGCATTCCTGCTCTGCTCTGGCCCGTCTCTCTCCTCCTGTCCGGCTCAGCTGTGACCCTGACTCCGGGCTTGGTCGATGCAGCGCGACTCAGCGACTGCTTGGTTCCACAGCGTGCCTGTGCTGGCTCGGCTGGCCCTCCTGCGTCATGCAGACTCCATTCTCCTTGTGCGGGTCTGTGCAGAGGCCCCCAGGGGCTTCCAGGCCAGAGGGAAGCGAGGTGCAGCACCCAGGGCGGGTGGTGAAGGTCTTAGGGTACAACCCGCCCCTCAAGCATCCTATCAGTGTGCTCCCCACCACAGCTCTGTCCTCCCTCCTCCAGGCCTTTGCCAATGGCTGCCCTGCCCCCACCAGCTCCCCTCTTTGCTCCTCTGACAATCCAGGCCAGGTGCAGGGCCGTGACACTGCTGTGGCATCTGGCTTCAGAGTAGAGCTGGGCCCAGGCAGGATGCGCCGTGGCCCTTGTTGATGTGTGATGTTGGGGTGGGCAGGGGACACCTCTGCGGTCTCTCCGTTCTTGTCATCATGACTGCCACAGTACACCCATCCACTCCCACAGCACAGCAGTGCCCGTGGGCGCTGACCCTCCGGCCAGCCTAGGGCTCTGCAAGCGCTCCCCGCTGTGTGGGCAGCTTGTTGCTGCCTTACAGAGCAGTCAGTCCCCGTCAGATGAAATGTTTGCAATCAGCAAACCCTTAGAGAGGATGCCTCGGGCCAGGCTCCACAGCGCAGCAACTCTCCCTTGTGTGTTTGCTCTTGTGTGCACACACGTAGTCATGTACACGCAGAAGTGACTCAATCACTCCATTCTCTTCGCTCCTCCCTTGCTTGGCAGCACTTGTCCAGCCGTGGGTGTGGCAGATCTCACTTCCTGGGTGGGGCCCAGGGAAAGGAGGAAGTGCCAGGTGTTGGTTGGAGGATCCCTGGGCCTCTCCCGCTGACTGCAGTGGGGGCTTCCATCAGGTGCACGTGGGCACGCATGACGGTGGGCGTCCCCTGCCAGCAAGGCCAGCCCTGCTCACGGGGATGTCTGGGTTCACACGTGACACCATGGGCAACACACCCCCGAGCAGTGCCACCTGGACCTGCAGGCATCCCAGGACTCAGACCCTGCCTGCCGTGTCTACAGACACCTCGTCCTCACCGCCTCCAAGGTGATCTTGATTTGAAATGTAGTAACAGGAATAAGATAAGAGGCAGTGGGTGGGAACAAGAGAACCCCCACCAAGTGGCCCACCAAGCTGGCCTGCTGGCACCATAGCTGCTTCGGCAAATTTCATCTCAGCCGATTCTGCGCAGTGGTGGGAGGCACTCGGGAATCAGAGGAGTGGGGACGTCTTCCTAGCACCGCACGGCTGGTCAGTGAGAACTGTGCATCCATGCCAAAATCGGGTGTCCAGGCTCCAGGTCACTGAGCCTGCGCACAGGGCTGGTGAGGCGCCCAGGGCAGGCACCAGCAGGGACAGGTGTAGCAGGTGCGAGGGAGCCTCGGTCAGGGACGTGCGACACTGCCAGCCCCTTGAGGAGGGGGTGCCAAATGCCCAGGGCCGTTTCTTCTGCTACAAAGTATGTTTATTCCGGGGGAATCACAGTTACTCTGTGTGCTTGATGTCCCAGGAAGCCGAACAGGAACAGAAGTCCCGGCCACCAAGACACAAGACATACGTACGTGCTCAGTGTGCGCTCCGAACGGTGTTTTTGACAAGGCAAGAGCTGTTACTCTGATGGAAACCAGATCTTGGCTTGAGCTGCAGATCCCTGCCCGGGAAGGTTCCCGCAGCCCTGATCCGCTCACAAGCAGCCCATGACGGGCCAAGTCAGACCCTGGCGTCCCTGCATCAGTTAGAGGCGTTGGGTAAACACCTGGGCCCCGGAGTGGTTAACGCAGGCCCAGGCAGCGGCTGCCGGGAGCTCAGTGCAATTTGTTTCTCTCTACTACTTCACACCTGCACCCAGGAGGCCAGAAAAAAGCATGATTCAATCCCATTGGCGGTTTTGCAAACATGCACGCTACACTCAGCAGCTGCCTTTGGATTCTACGATGTGTCCAACTGTCAGAGCCGGAAAAAAGCAATAAATAATAATGCTCTCCCATTTCCATAGCCATTGACCGTGCTGTGGAGCAGTCAGGCTGTTGCCGCTGCGTTTCCACACTGCCTGCTGCCTGCTGAATTCTTGGGATGTTTGCGTGGCACTCCCAGGATGCTGCTGGAAAGCAAATATTTAGACGACAAGGGCATTATTCAGTTTTAGAACATGTTTTTATTTTCGGGAAAATAAACGTTCCTTAAAGCAGATGGTGCTGCCGTCTGACAAGCCTGCGCCGATCCGTCATTTTGTTTTCTGTCTATGGCACTGCCTTTCCAAGCTCCCCGTCTGGCAGGCACAGATGTGGGGGAGGTCTTGGGTTCGTTTCCCACCAAGGGTCAGTCCAGAGTCAAGCAAACCCCAGCATGCGTTAAGCTTTATTTCAGAAGGAGGCAGCACCCGGCAGTGAGGCCCCAGCTGCAGGGGTCCTGGACCACCGCCTTTGCTGAGTCAGTCACAGAGGGAGCAGAGGGAGCAGGTGCCAGGCCACAGCGCGGACCTCCTGTTCCCTGGGAAGCGTGGCTGTAACTCTGGGTTTGGTTTCTAACCGTTTTGTCCTTTCAGGATCCCAGGGAGAGGCACGGGACTGACAGGACCTGGGAGCAAGTTCCAGAATCAGTCTGATTTTTGTTCCATTGGGTCAGAAATTGTGTGCTGGGAGGCAGAACACGGGGACGGTGGCGCTGTGAGAACAGAATGCCCAGTGTGAGGAGGGCACCGAGGGCTGGCCACTGCGTGCCCGCCGCTGCGGGCTCCGTGAGTGCAGGGCTGGCCACTCCGTGCCCGCCGCCACTGGCACCGTGAGCGCAGGGGGCCACGTGCAGCAGGCCCTGCTAGCAAGGGGGTACATTTAACTTCATTTAGCCTGCCTGATTAGTGAAAAATGGTTAGAGGAAGATTAAGCTGTAAAAGTAATGGCATTAGCAAACGCAGCAATCCATCACCCCGAGAAGCACTGGCTTCTGCAGGCCGGCTGCCTCAGACCTGATTAGTGACGGTGAGTGGCCGGAGCCAGGCCTCGGAGACGCTCCTGTGCGTGGATCCCCAGCGCCTGCTGGACAGGTCACTGCTCCTGCACGCACTCGCAGGGCCCACGTTCAAGGCAAACAGAGGAACTAGTGAGCTACAGCTGGGGAGAGCATGGTGGCTTCTGGGGAACCTCGCCTCTTGAGGTTTCCAGGCTGCATGTTGCTGGGACAGCAATTGGGGGGTCCTGGGCCTCAGGGCCAGGGGGCTGGGCGCTGGGGGCTGCAGCTCAGGGCAGGGGGCTAGGCGCTGGGGGCCGCAGCTCAGGGCAGGGGGCTGGGCGCTGGGGGCCCGCAGCTCAGGGCGGGGGCTGGGCGCTGGGGTCCTGCTTAGTGCTAGGGGGAGGGGCAGGCTTTGGCTTGCACCACTGCCTGTTTCTTCCCAAGTCTCAGTTTGCTGGTCTGCTAAATGGGTGTGAAGGAGGGTGGGAGACTGAGCGTTCCTGGGCTAAGGTTCCTAACAGTGGCATTTAGCAGGCAGTCAATACTTACCATTTCCCCGTTCTCCCTTTGCACCAGAGAGATTTGCCAAGCACTCCTTCGCCCTCCCTCTGCTGCATTAGGTACGGTAACAGAGCCAGATATGCCTGTTTGGGTCCAGCCCTCTCAACCCACACCCAGGCTGGCCACATACGGAAGGCTCTGAGCGTGAGGCGCGGGTGTTGAAAGACTCTAAAGACCCAAAGAGCAAGAGCTGGAGCCTCCCTGGTTTCACTCATTCATTCAGTCATTCATGCCATCTGCTCCGTGCCAGATGCCACCCTTGGTATCGCGTCCTGGGTGGGGAATGAGGCAGTCTCTGTACTTTACTCCCCTGCTGGGAGGCATGAACAGGCCCCACGGCCACCCAAGACGGTCCTCTCACTTTGGGGCACTTGTCGGACCAGGGCCCTGCTGCTCGGCTTTGAAACCTGCCCCTGTTTGGCCCCAGGTTCAGGACTGGGCAGGGTAGGATTCCTAAGCCTGGGGCTGGTTGCTTCCACGTGGCCTCCCGCCCTACCTCACGGGGGTCAGTGCCCCATGCAGGTCCTATCCTGGTGTCTCCTTCTGAGAAACTCACGCACGCGTGGCGGCTTTGTGGGGAAGTAAGCAGAGAGAAGGGAAGGGTTAGAGGACAGAGCTCTCAGTGGACTTCAAGGACACAGTGGCAGAGGGAGGAGGCTGGGGGCTGGGGCAGCGCTGGGCAGCAGCGAGCATGGGGACAGGGGCCAGGCCCACGGAGGCTGTGGGGCCATGGCGCAATGTGCAGGTCCCAAGGAGTGAGGCATGGGGTCGTGACGTCAGCTGGGTGTGCAGGGTTCCCTCCAGCTGCCTGGGAAGAGCAGCAGGACTTCCAGGGTGGGGTAGGGTGTGGCCTGGAGCAGGTGAGAGCGACATCTCCTGATGCCCCTGCTGGCAAAACTCAGGAAAACTGGAGTCCCGTTGACAGTGGAAGCTCAGTTTATTGTGTGGGGGCCATAGGGGAGGCAGAAACAGATTCTGGGGGCATGGCAACTTCCCTTTTGGAAAAGTCACATGCAAGAGTTGCCCTTGGTCATCCATGTGAGCTGTCATGGGCAGGGGCTCACCAGCACAGCCAGGTCCTGGGAGTTGGGCATCCTGGGTCCATTAGGAAGTCTGGGTCTTGTAGGCCCATCTCTCCAGAGGGTGACTTGCTGTGGGTGGGGAGCGGAGCAGGGCACAGGTGGGGCAGCGCAGCAGCTGTCTGCAGAGTGTGGGTGGACCAAGGGACTGCCCCTGCCAGGCCGGGTGGGGCTGCACACAGACAGTGCCACACAGTGTGGAGCCGGCCGTGGTTCACTGCATGTGTCAATGAGTTCGAGCAAGCGACGACCAGGCACCTGCCAGGTTACTCTCTGGGATACTGCACTGACCCCGGTGTGTGTTGTGTGTATATGTCAGAGGGGGCACCCTTCCAGCACTGGCCCAAGGAGAAGGAACGAGCCAGAGTCAGCAAGGGGGCTTCTCAGAGCTCTAATGTCTTCGAGTGGAGGCTGTGGCCTTGGGTTTGGCTGGAGTTCATGGCCGTGTGGATCAGTTCCCTGCCTCTCTCTCCCTCTTGGTATGTGTGTGGCCTGTTGACTCGTTGTCTCTGATAATCCGGACTATTGATAGAGTCCCACTGACCTCAGGGCCATTCTGCCCTCCTGCCCGTGAGCTGCCCGGGACTGGCTGCCCCTCTCAGGGAACTGCAGGATCTGTCCTTCGGGGACCTCCTTCTGCAGCTTGACACGGCGCATGCCCACCAGGGCACGGGTCAGAACTCGCTTCTGAGGAACATCTGTTCTTTGTCTACACCGTGTTCTCCGACTGTTCCCAGACACTGGCTCTTGTGGACGGCCGGGCAATGAGCAGCTGCGTCTTATTGTGACCTTGATTTTGACCCTTCAGAGCCTGAACTCAGACGTGGAAGGTTCGTGTGATGCGTGAACCATCCTGTGTGAAATCCATCCTCCGTTACTTTATGCAGAGTCTTCCCAGCAGGATTGAAGTTTGAAGTTAAATGTACAGGTGTCCATGGCTGGTTTATGTCACAGGCTTGTGGCTGTCGACTGCTTCTGTGACACAGTAGGTTGGCTTGCTGGTGAAGGGGGTCATTTGTAGATTTCCGAGTCATTGCTGGGTTGGGTAGAGTGCTTCTCAAAGCTGCCTGCTTCTGGACTGGGGTGGCTTTTCTCATTTAGAGTGAAGGCAGGAACAACCTTGGCTTGTCCGGGCAGCTCTCAGCAGGCGCCAGCGGAGAGAAGGAAATGCCCTTTATCAGGCTGAGAAATCTCCAAATCCCAAGGGGTGGTGGTGGTGGTGGTGGAGTTTTCACATTAATTGGTCTTCAATTTGCTCAAAGATTCTTGTGAATTAATCGGAATGTTTTATCTTATCTTTAATTATAGTAATACAGTGAGTCCTGTTGATTTTCCGATATTAAATCAACCCTGAAATCTTAGTCTGATTCCACATAATACCCTTTTTTATGTTGTTGGTTTTGACCTACTGAAACTTGGTTCTGCATTTAGCAGCTACGTTCAAGAGGGATGCTGACCTTTTCTCTTTCCCGCCTCTCTCCCTCTCCCCCACCCCTCCTGGCTCCCTCTCCCCCACCCCTCCTCTCTCCCTCCCCCCCACCCCTCCTCTCCCTCTCCCCCACCCCTCCTCTCTCCCTCTCCCCCACCCCTCCTCTCTCCCTCTCCCAAGCCCCTCCTGGCTCCCTCTCCCCCACCCCTCCTCTCTCCCTTCCCCCCACCCCTCCTCTCCCTCTCCCCCACCCCTCCTCTCCCTCTCCCCCACCCCTCCTCTCTCCCTCTCCCCCACCCCTCCTCTCTCCCTCTCCCCCACCCCTCCTCTCTCCCTCTCCCCCACCCCTCCTCTCTCCCTCCCCCCCACCCCTCCTCTCTCCCTCCCCCCACCCCTCCTCTCTCCCTCCCTCCCACCCCTCCTCTCTCCCTCCTCCCACCCCTCCTCTCTCCCTCCCTCCCACCCCTCCTCTCTCCCTCCTCCCACCCCTCCTCTCTCCCTTCCCCCCACCCCTCCTCTCCCTCTCCCCCACCCCTCCTCTCCCTCTCCCCCACCCCTCCTCTCTCCCTCTCCCCCACCCCTCCTGGCTCCCTCTCCCCCACCCCTCCTCTCTCCCTCCCCCCACCCCTCCTCTCTCCCTCCCCCCCACCCCTCCTCTCTCCCTCCCCCCCCACCCCTCCTCTCTCTCCCACCCTTCCTCCCTTCTCTCTTCCCTTCCTTCCTTCTCCCTACCTCCCCCTGCTTCCTCTCTTCCCTCTTAGCACACATCCTCATGTTTTGACCTCTCAGTGCCTGGTCCCTGAAGGCCACTGGGAAGTCCCTCTGTTCTTGAACTTTCTCCTGTGACTGATGAAGCTCATCAGCCGCCCTGGCTGGCCCTGAAGGGTTGGTCACCTGTCAGAAAAGTGAAAATCTCATCCATTTATTTCGTTGACCCCGGGCTGTTTGAGTCTTCTATTTCATTTGTATCGGTTTTGTTGAGTTATAGTGTTGAGAAGTGCACCCATTTCATCTGAGTAACTGAATTTATTTCAAAAAGCAGTTGCTAATACCCTTGCGCTGTCTGTGAGACCTGCAGGCATGCGTCTTCTAGGACCCAGGTCACTTTGTCTTGGTTTTCAATACCAAATATGTGATCTTGTGCTTTTTCTCCATTGTGTCGATTTCTGCCCTGACATCTCTTTCCGCTTCTTTGCTCTTTGGCGAGCCCTGTCAGGTGGAAGCTAGGGTACTGTTCTCTGTCCTCGTCTCTTCCCTCATAAGAACATCTCAACGACGCCTTGGCGGGTACTGCTTTGTTTGCTGCAGGTGAATTTCCATGGCGCCCCGTCTCTGCTCTGCTGGGCGGCCATCTCCATCCTGCTCGGTCCTCCCAGCTCAGCCACTGGCCGGCCGGCTCCATCCTGCTCGGTCCTCCCAGCTCAGCCACTGGCCAGCCGGCTCCATCCTGCTCGGTCCTCCCAGCTCAGCCACTGCTTGTGCCTGCCCTGCCCACACACACTTCCTCCCATGTCAGCCTGCATGTTTGCAGCTTTTGCAGGTACAAGTTTGGCTCCTTGTCTACATTCTCTGCTTTCTGGAATCTCCGTCTTTCCAGCTGACAAACAGTGCTTTGAGAAGCTCATGGACAATGGGATTTTTGCAGGGGAATGAACTGGGTGCGGGAAATGTTGGAATCCGTGTGTCGGAGTGGTCCTCAAACATCTCATGAGAACTCTTGTGAAAAAAACTACCCAGATTCCAAACATTCTACACCAACGTGAATTTATGTTTGAATTCTATTTTCCAGTCACTTTTGAAGTCCCTTCATTCTGTCAGCTGCACGCAGCTCCTTCCCCTGGCTGTGCAGGCTGGGCAGGCGTGGCTGTGCCATGGGTTCCGGCTGCTGTAGCTGATGAACTTGACCTTGGGCCAGCAGCAGGGCTCTCAGGGACACGTTCCTCTTTCAAGTGTGGACTTGGTCCCCTCCAGGTCCAGCACCTCTGAAGTGTGTGCTTGTACTGGAAGGCGAGGAGGTCTGCTGGAGCCTGCACCGCCATCATTGGAAGAAGTGTGTTTTCGGGTTTAGTTTTAATGGTTTTGATATGAGTAAGTGGAGGAAGGCAGAGGGGCATCAGAGGACGTGTTTGGGCAGTAAGAGGAGAGCCCTCACGCGCTGGGTGCACGCAGCCGCGTTCTGGCTCCCTCAGCTGTGTCCTGCCGGCCTAACCAGGAGCCTCTCCAGGGTCAGCTGCTGGGTGACCGTTGCTTGTGTAGACCCGAATGCAGGTGTGTCTCGTACACCCAAACCCCGGGGCTCATACACAGAGAGCACCCTGGCCGCAGCTGGCGCGTGGCTCTCCGCACCAGAGACACGGGCCACCAGAGACAAGCCTGCTCCCCTCTCGCGGAAGTTTCCTTGACTTGCGGGTTGACCTGTGTGTTCAGGCGTCCCCCTCTGCTTTTCTCACTGGTGACCACGTGGTCAGCTGTCCTGTCCAGCTATGAAGCATGCCCTTTGAGTGGACAGCTGCCGACCCAGAGGAAAAATCTGCCACTTTATCATGTCCCGGGTGATGGTTACTGCAGCTAGAGGAAATGGGTGGACAACACAGTGACCTCAGCCAGAGATCTGGCAAGCCCCGAGGGCAGCCAAGGCCGCGTACGGGCCAACGATGGACAAAGGCCAACATTCCCTGTCCTATCAGGACCCAAGCAGCGCACCCGTGGCAGAGCGGGTATAAAACCTTTGTCTCCACTACCCAGCTTGTCTTCCGCTTGTGCTCTCCTGTCCTGTTCATTCCTCCACCGCACGGGAAAGGCCCAGGAACGGACTTCTCTTTGCTGGTGTTTTCCTTCTCGGGTGGTCGGCAAAGCTAACACTGGGGTGCTGTGGGACTGTGACCCGCGTCACTGCCTGCTGAGCTCTTGGGTGATTCCACGCTTCGCACACGCGAGAACTTTACAAAAATACCGTTCTATTTTACCATCCCACCCTCTTCTGTGGTATATCTTATTTCTGGGTACATTAGAACCCACACTTTCCTTTAGCACTACTTTTCCTTTTAAGAAAACTCACAGAGAGAAGAAGTGGTCTGAAATGGAACACGCCGTCCCGGGCGTGCCGTCCCCCCATGCTCTCGTTTGCCCTCGGGAAGCAGCTCCTTGTGGCGTGAGCAGTGTTCTCTGGATTCCCTCCTGGGGAGTTCACATACGAATGTTTCCTGTGCGCTCTCTCACTCTCGTTCTCAAAAGCCGCTTCCACTGGGCATCGATAGTGCTCCAAGTGTTTCACTGTATGGCTTCCCAGCCTCAGATGTTTGACAAGCAGTTTTTTGACAAGCTCTTCTCGGTAGTGGAGTTGCTATTCATAATTTTCCTTTAACTGTGGCTCTTGGCAATTTGGCTGTGGGAACCTGGACACGTTTCTCTCTCTCTTTCTCCCACTGTGCTCCTTGAATTTCGCAGCTAATCTTTTCCACCAGTTTGTGAACAGTTTGATAATTGCATCTTTTGATATGTTCTCATCCCTCTGTTCAAACTCTCTTCCTGTGTCTCCCAGAATGTGTAGATTAAGGAGCAATTATTTCACAGACCACTGAGACTCTATTCATAATTTTAAAATTTACTTTTTTCCTGGTCTTCAGTTTGGGTAAATTCGGTCACTTTGGAAGCTCTCGGATTCTTCTGTCGTTTCCAGTTAGGATTTCCTAGTCATTCCTCGCGGTTGATCTCAGCCGTGCGCTCTGCGGTCCGTCCCTCTGTGAGGTTCCCTGGAACTGTCCCTCTGCAGAGCTGCCTTCCACCCCACTGATCTGTCACTCGAGTCCTCTCCATCACTGACTTCAGTGGGTGGACAATGATGGGACTGAATCGGGCCTTGTCCTGTTGTGTGTCGTCTTGTCCTGCTCTGTGTCACTTTATCCTGTTACATGCGTCCTTATCCCAGAGAGAGCGCCACAGGGTAGGTCCCCTGCTCTAATGCTCTCCAACACTGGGACTCCTTGGGCCTAGAGACTGTGCCCGGGCAGCTCCTCGTCTGGCAGTCCTTGTATTACCAGAAATGACAAGGCTGCTCAGGGGAGCACAGAGGGGACCTATTTCCTTTTACTTCCTGGCAGCCCAGCCAGCCTGCTCACGGGGCCAAGACCCATGGCGTGAGGCTGGGTTGTGTCCGTGACCGTCACATGCAATGTCCTTCTCCCTGCAGCCCTGGTGGTGCCCGTGGGGACACAACCGTCTGACCCCTTGGAGCGTTCCAGCCAGGATGGCTAGACCCCTCCCTCCAGTCCCTGCCTGGTCTCTGCATTGCCAACTGCAGGCAGCACAGCCTCCCTGATTACCCTGGACGGAAGTAATCGCTCTCCACACTGACCTCTTGTCTTTCCTGTCTGAACAATTCGCTTGGCAATTCATCATGTCTTGCCGTAGGTTATCTCTTCTCTCCCATTGCCTAGAAATGACAATCGCGTCTCTGATTACATGATTTTTCACTGAAAATGTCTCCGCGTTGACCCTACAAGCTTCCTGTTGGCAGGGTCTGTGGCCCGCCTAGCACAGGACGTTGTGTGCAAAGCAGCGTGTCTCCTGCCTCGACCTGGGCATGGCCACATGTGGGTTGGCCACGTGCGGGTTGGCCACGTGCGGGTTGGCCATCGTCCCGGCAGGAGAGCTGCACCTGTTGCAGGCACTCGTCTTCTGGGTTCCGCTCACACTTCGTCCTTTCGCAGCAGCGAAGGAGGAGGCTGAGTGTCCGGGCTCTGGATGGATCTCTTGGAAGCCATGGTTTGCAGAGAGCAGTGCAGGCCTCCCCGGCAGGTCCTGGTCTCCTCTCAAGTTTCCTTCTTTAAGTTGTGGGGTCTGAGGCTCACAGTGAAGCTGTGCCAGGCAGCGGTCAGCCGCTTCCCTTCCTTGGCTGTGTCTGCTGGCCTCACAGGGCTGGGGACAGCGGGGACAGCAGCGGCAGCACGGGGTAGCAGGCCCTGTGTGGAGAGGTGGGGTTGAGAGGAGGAGGGCTCTGGGCGAGGCAGAGGCTGTCCAGGGAGGAGCCGGGGATCCAGGCTGCCAGCCTTCGAGCTGGTGGGGACAGGCCCTGGCCTTGGCTGCTTGTCCCGGTTCCAGTGTGGTTACTGGTGAGTGTGGCTAAGTCCCATGCGTGTTCCCCAGAGTCCCAGAGATTTGCTTGACTGAGCAGGAAATATTTTTCTGAAGACTTTCCAGGTGCCACTCAGGTATGGGGAAGCTCACCGGGTCACCGGGATGGAGGGACCGACGGATGGGGTCGTGTCCCTTCCCTCAGCTCCAGCGTCCACGCTCTGCCCTGTGGTGGGAGAGGAGAGTCCCTCACACCCTAACAGGCACCGAGTGTCAGCCATCTATGAGCTGTCTGCCTGTCAATCATATTTCTCTGTGTATTTCTTAGCCACCTATTACTGATCTGTCAATCATCCATCCATTCGCTATCATTCTATCTATCAGCTCCCTTATCTCTAGCATATCTGTCGCCCAGCATCTATTTATAACTATTTGTCACCCATGTATCTATTACCGTCCATCATTCATCATTTGTTTCTCTGTCGCCTCCTCTCCTGCCAGCCCTTTCCCTCCATTCTTTCTGTTACAATGTCTGCTGGCTCATCGTAGCCCGGGGGACGCTTCATCCAGCTAAGGAGCAGAGGTCGGTGCGGTGTGGGGTCAGGGCGCTCAGCGACGTCCCCCGTTAGCTTCTGGACTGGCCTCTTGTGAGATCAGCCAGGCTCCGTGTGACTGAGGCCGTGAAGGCAAGGAACAGGCACGGTGCTGCAAGGATGCCCTGTCCACTCTCTCTTACCAGGAAGGAGGCCCTTCCAGTGGGCACCCGGATCTGGACACGAAGGCCAGGAGCAGCTTAGAGCAAGCAGGGTGCGTCCCCAGGCACACACTGAGAGGTGGTCAGGATTAAATCGGGGAAGAGGGAAGGAGACTACGGGGGAGGCTTCCGGCACCTCTGTCTTTACTCTCTTTCAATGAGAATACGGGAGAATCAAGATCAACACACACACATTCCTTCTCATGGCAGGAAGGCCAATGTGGGAGAATGTGAAGTTTGGAATGTGGCAGCCTTGGGTCAGCTCCTGCCCACCCTGTTCTTGGTTCATGGTAAGATCCCAAGCAGGTGCAGTGTCTTAGCCAGGCAGAGAACAAGGGAGCTGCAGGTGGCAACAAGGAGAGCCACATTGTGCCGGGAATGCCCAAGAGCAGAATTCTAAGGTGCCCATCAAGATTATTATGCTACTGCCCAGGCCCCATTAGGCCCGTCCCCTTGAGTGGGTGAGAGACTGCAATGAGATGGACAAGAGTGAGCCATTTAATGAAAAGCCCTGGTCAGTTAACCTCAGCCAGAAGGCCATTATCCTGGCTGGGCTGGCCCGATCCTGCGAGAGCTTTCAAAGGAAGCCAGCGCTATCCTTCAAGTCGGATGCCCTGGACAGGCAAGACTGCTGACTCCAGGAACAGAGCTGGAGCCAATGCTGCAGCCTAATCCTGACAGCCAGGGAGCTGGAGGGGACCCCTCCCTGTGAGTCCTGTGAGCCAAGCACAGCCAACGCACACATGGCTGCAGCTCAGAGCCGGGGTCCCGACCTAAGAAACCAGGAGCGACAAAGAGGCCGCATCCTGGTTCTGGACTCCAAAGTGCATCGTACTGTCTCCTTCCAAGGCAAGGAATCCTCACAGGGGAGTGCTGAGTCAAGGTGGGAACCCTCACAGGGGAGTGCTGAGTCAAGGTGGGAACCCTCACAAGGGAGTGCTGAGTCATGGTGGGAACCCTCACAGGGGAGTGCTGAGTCAAGGTGGGAACCCTCACAGAGAGTGCTGAGTCAAGGTGGGAACCCTCACAGAGAGTGCTGACTCATGGTGGGAACCCTCACAGGGGAGTGCTGAGTCAAGGTGGGAACCCTCACAGAGAGTGCTGACTCATGGTGGGAACCCTCACAGGGGAGTGCTGAGTCATGGTGGGAACCCTCACAGGGGAGTGCTGAGTCATGGTGGGAACCCTCACAGGGGAGTGCTGAGTCATGGTGGGAACCCTCACAGAGAGTGCTGAGTCATGGTGGGAACCCTCACAGGGGAGTGCTGAGTCATGGTGGGGACCCTCACAGGGGAGTGCTGAGTCATGGTGGGAACCCTCACAGAGAGTGCTGAGTCATGGTGGGAACCCTCACAGGGGAGTGCTGACTCATGGTGGGAACCCTCACAGAGAGTGCTGAGTCATGGTGGGAACCCTCACAGGGGAGTGCTGAGTCATGGTGGGAACCCTCAGAGAGTGCTGAGTCATGGTGGGAACCCTCACAGGGGAGTGCTGAGTCAAGGTGGGAACCCTCACAGGGGAGTGCTGAGTCATGGTGGGAACCCTCACAGGGGAGTGCTGAGTCAAGGTGGGAACCCTCACAGGGGAGTGCTGAGTCAAGGTGGGAACCCTCACAGGGGAGTGCTGAGTCATGGTGGGAACCCTCACAGGGGAGTGCTGAGTCATGGTGGGAACCCTCACAGGGGAGTGCTGAGTCATGGTGGGGACCCTCACAGAGAGTGCTGAGTCATGGTGGGAACCCTCACAGGGGAGTGCTGAGTCATGGTGGGGACCCTCACAGAGAGTGCTGAGTCATGGTGGGAACCCTCACAGAGAGTGCTGAGTCATGGTGGGAACCCTCACAGGGGAGTGCTGACTCATGGTGGGAACCCTCACAGGGGAGTGCTGAGTCATGGTGGGAACCCTCACAGGGGAGTGCTGAGTCATGGTGGGAACCCTCACAGGGGAGTGCTGAGTCATGGTGGGAACCCTCACAGGGGAGTGCTGAGTCAAGGTGGGAACCCTCACAGGGGAGTGCTGAGTCATGGTGGGAACCCTCACAGGGGAGTGCTGAGTCATGGTGGGAACCCTCACAGG
Organism: Ochotona princeps; assembly: GCF_030435755.1. NCBI lineage: Eukaryota > Metazoa > Chordata > Mammalia > Lagomorpha > Ochotonidae > Ochotona > Ochotona princeps. Next base: position 2,361,588 of record NC_080833.1, on the reverse strand, counting down.
GGAGTGCTGAGTCATGGTGGGAACCCTCATAAGTGGTGTGCTCTCCCTACCACCATGGTCAGCATTTTCCGGTTGAGCTGGAACAGTTGTTCCAGTGCTGTTCTGGGACACAAGCCGGCGTGTGCTGTCAGCTGTGAGACGTGCAGGGTCCATCCTCTGACCACCTCTGGGAGGGTTGGGTTAGGGGTCTCTGCCCTCTTAAATGGATCGATCCAATCACGCATCCATGGGCAGCTGCGGGAGCAGCTCTGAGATGAACGCCCGCTGGGTCTGCCTGGCCGCCCTGTCCCCCGATGCTGAAGAGATGTCAGTTACGCCACTAGGCCTGCAGCCTGCAGCGCTGCGAGCCAAATACGCCTCTCTTCTTTGCAAATTACCCGATCTTGGGGTCTTGCTATAGCAACCGGAAACGGCCCAAGACTGCGGAGTATTGAGGAATTGTCTCTGTCTTATTTTGCTTGGCCCTGTTCTTGTTGCCTGGCTCCAAATGCAGCTCTGCTCCTCAGATCTTGTAACTTGGAGAAGACGGATTGAACACAAACAGGAGGATGGAAATCCAGACTGTTCCCGCATTTCTGTGAGGCCACAGCCTCCAGGAGCGGGGTCGGCTAGGGACAGACAAGCTCTGGGAGCTGGAAGCAGCACTCAGAACCTGGCCCACAGGGGCTTTCCAGGCGTGGCCTGGCTTCCGTTAGAGAAACAGACTGAAAAGCCAAGTTGAAAGAAAACTTTAGTGGCTTCAAGATTTCCCTTCATTTGTGTTGTCTGAACCCCAACTGCAGGTGTAATGGGGTCTGGATGGGGCCCTGCTCAGCGTGGGTGTTCAGACTGGCTGTCCCCTCTGCGAGGGCAGGCAGAGAATATTGATGGTCAGCGAGCTTCTTCTTGCCTCAAGCCGTGGGTGTCTCGTAGAAGAGACTAGGCTTCTTGCCTCCACAGCGTGGAGTGTTGGCAGCCCTGAGACAATCAGCCAAACCCTGGACTCTGCCTGTGGTCTGCACGAGAGACGTGTGTGTGACACAGCCATCCTGTCACACTGGAGCAAAGCCCTCGCCCTCCTGTTCCCCCGCCCACCCCGAGGGCTCACAGTGTCAGATCTGGGAGTGTGTCTATGCGTAGCACAGCTTCTTGGGGAAAGAAACAAACGAAGTCGCACCCAGCTGGGAAGGCTGGAGCCAGACGACTTTTACTCACGGAGCTCAGAAGATGAGCTGAGCATGGAGGTGATGTCTTCCCCTGGGGGCTGTGTGCCCAGCAGCCCAGAGCTGTCTGCCTCTTGCTGATTTTGAAGCCCAGCAAAGCGGCTGCTTTCCTCAGGGTGTGAGCTGCTCCTGTAAACTGGAACCACTCCTTCTCCAAGGCCCAGAGCACAGGTCTAAAACCTGCTCATAAGACAGGTGGGCTGAGGACCTGCACAAGCACCACCCGGGCTGTGCACACCGACAGCCTCGGGACTCTTCTCTGACACCTGCCTTGAACTCTGCCATCAGCTTCTGTCCTGGTGTCGCACACTTGCTACACTGAGAGGGAGAGACAGAGAGATCCGCCAATGGCCGCGATGTCCGGGCCTTGTCAACGCTGCATCCAGGCCCTGGACCTCCATCCTGGAGCAGCGGCCCGTGTACTCGGTCCCTCTTCTGCTGCTTTTCCGGGTGCATTAGTCGTGAGCTAGACCAGAAGCAGGTTAGCTGGAGCTCAAGCTGGCATTTTGGCATGGGGTGTCGGCATTAGAAGTGGTGACAGCCCTCCCCCCCGTTACTATTTTAAATTCAGACTCATTTTCCTATTTTCTCTGAAATAAATGCTTTTTTTTTAAGATTTATTTTATTTTTATTGGAAAGTCAGATACACAGAGAGGAGGAGAGACAGAGGGGAAGATTTTCTGTCCATTGATTCAGTCCCCAGGCAGCCACAATGGCTGGAACTAAGCTGATCCAAAGCCAGGAACCAGGAGACTCTTCTGGGTCGCCCACGTGGATGCAGGGTCCCAAGGCTTTGGGCTGTCCTCGACTGCCTTCCCAAGGAGGGAGCTGGATGGGAAGCAGGGCTGTGGAATTAGAACCAGTGCCCATATGGAATCCCAGCACATGCAAGGCGAAAACTTTAGCCATTAGGCTACTGTACCGGGCCTGGGTCTATATTTTTAAATATTTGATAGAAAGTGTTCTAACTTGGAAGTCATCATTTATGGCATTTCTGGAAATGTGAGAATAGCACTAGATTGAGTTGTGGATCAAAGAATCAAATGGCAGTGGAAGGTGATACATTTGATTCCCAGTCAGAATACTCTGCCTTCACCTCCCCCACGGAGTTCAGACATGCAGCAAAGCTACCCAGCTTCTTGGCCCATGGAGCTCAGGCGTGCAGGAAAGCTACCCAGCTTTTTGGGAACTGCTCTGTTCCTAGGCCAGTGGCCTCCAAGACCCATGTTTGCGATTCCAGGAGAAAATACATCTGAAGTTGGTGAATAGGAAATGGCTTTGGTGCTGGGGGAGAGGTTGTGTTCTCTGCACCAAACGCCAGGTGCACCTGCCCCAGAGCACCTGCTCAGGCTCTCTGCCTCTGTAGAGTCCAGCTGCTGGGGCCTTCACAGGGAGCAGCTCAGGTCCTGTGGGCCACGCTGGAAGCGCTCTGCACGACGGTGACAGCTGTCTCCCTGGGGCCTTCTGTGCTCTGCCGTGCATAGGGGTAATGACAGGAAACAAGACCAACTACCACAAAAGGAGGCAGTACTTCTCGCAGCGGGCACTGTGGAACTTTCCATTCTGAGAGCTGCAGGATGGGCGAAGACAGGCAGAAACAGGCATAGAACAGCTTTGATGTCATTTTAAGAGAACAGAGGGTGCTGGTGGGTGCGTTTCCTGAAGCTTTGAGGTCTCTTGGGGTAGCGCCACCGCCCTCCCCCCAACCCAACTCCATGCCCTGGACTGACTCCGAACATGAGTCTAATTCAGAACAGATCTTCTTGTGTTGGCTGATTTACAATCTTTGTTCAAAGCTATTCTGTTTTCTTTGAATAAAGCATTTCAGACACTGGGCCTCTGGGACTGTGGGCTTTGTTAGACCCAAGTCAATAGCAATAACAGCTCAGCCCAGCGACGTCCAGCAGGTGCCTGCTGTCCACCCTCAGCATGTGACACAGGGGAGGGAGAAAGGAGTGGGGGGTCCCTGGGACTCTCACAAGGGATCGTGGGGAATTCTGGGCTCAGATGTGTGAAGCGTCAGGTGTAACACCACGCTGCACCTCAAAGCCCGCTGCTTAGACAAGACCTATTATTCAAGGCCAAGGTGAGATGAGTACCACAGCCTGGGGAGCTCAACGCCAGATCTGGGGACACATTGGAGCCCTTGGGTTGGAACTAAGAGTGACTTCACACCCCATAAAGGAAACGAGCTTTCAACTGAGAGTCCACAGTGCCAGCATACCCACCACCTGATGCCAACTCACCGCTGTATTTCTGTGGGGCGTTCAATCAGGGCTCAACACCTCTGGGCCAGGGGAGGCCTCTCTCAAACCTGCTTTTTGCTTAAAATTCTGCATTTCCCGTCTGCCTCTCCCCACCCCTTTACTCCGTCTGCTCAGTGCTCCGGTCAGCCTGTCTGCATTTTGCATCACTTAGGCTTCTTTCTCTGAGTTTGGCCACCAGCAGATCCTTAGAGAAGGTCCCGGTGCAGTGTCCTGACTCAGCACTGCGGTGTATGTGACCACGACCTCCACCAGACGACCCTAACCTGGCACTTTCCTGAGCTCTGGCTCCGCTGGCACTTGAGCTGGAGCTGGGGGACCTTCCTGCTCACACTTTGCTATCCTGGGGTCCCTTGTTATCCTGGGGTTCCTTTAAACTCTTCTGTCTCCTGCCTTTGGTTTTCTGCCTGTCCTAGCTCAACACCTGCATCAGACAACTATTTCCCAGTGAAGGAGACAGAAATCTATTTCAAAGTGGCAGGACCCAGGAAGGGAGCTCATTGGCTCACACGCCTGAAGCTCTCGGGAGTATTCAGCCTCAGGTACCCTAACCCTCACTTCCCTTCACTCTTGTTTGCACTGTGGGGGCCAGTCTCTTCTTCCAGGGGAGCCAAGCGGGGCTCCGGTCTGATGGTCCTGCCTGCTGAGGGGTATGCACATTCCTCCCCACAGAGCTCCCCTGTGAACTCTGGTTTCCAAGGCCCGAGGCACATGTCTGCACCTGGAATGGGGGAAGCTCCAAAGAGACGAAGGCGGTCATGGACAACCCCTTTCTTACCAGAAAGACTGAAAACGGGAAACGCATATTTCCCTGTGAACAGTTAGGAGGGAAAGAATGCTGGGCAAGCAAAAGTTTTTTTTTTTTTAAATGTTTTCCATGAACAGGAAGCAGGTTTGTGAAACTGTCTCAACTTCCTGGGGATGTTTCTCCCCGTCTCTTTCATTAGCCATGCGGTTCGGAACTTAACTTTCCTTTGGCTTGGATGATGTCCTGGCAAATGTAATTGCTTTGTGGTCAGCTGTGACGTTAGGCTCTTCCTGGTTAAATCCTAATTTTGTACATGTTTTAGAAGGCTCTTTTGACCTTGCGTGGGCCGACGCTCCCTCTGAGGAGCTTGGAGAGGGCTATGGCTGAGTATGTGTAGGAGAGCATGTAGGTGCGCGTGGTGGTGAGGTAGGAGGAGAAGCTAGCGGATCAGTGGCCAGCTCTCCACCCCTCCACAGGCTCTGCCACCTTTCCAGACCAGGGAGAGCAGTGGCCATACCTCCCAAGGGGCTAGGTAGGCAATTGAGAGCTGTCCCTGGTGCTGAAAAGCTTATTCTGGGTGGGGTCTGCAGATGGAGGTCTCTGCTGAGCAGAAGAGACCAGTAGAGTGTGGTTTTCTCAGGTATGGAGCGAACTCTGACATCCAGGGGCCTCTCTCCCTGAAGGTGACCCAGGGCAGTGATGTCCATGAGCCTCCCTGAGGTTGGCCTGGGGCAGTGACGTCCAGGAGCCTTCATGAGGGTGGCCTGGGGTAGTGACGTCCAGGAACCTCTGTCCCTGAGGGTGGCCCAGGGCAGTGATGTCCAGGAGCCTCTGTCCCTGAGGGTGGCCCAGGGCAGTGACATCCAGGAGCCTCCCTGAGGTGGCCTGGGGCAGTGACATCCAGGAGCCTTTGTCCCTGAGGGTGGTCCGGGGCGGTGATGTCCAGGAGCCTCTGTCCCTGAGGGTGGCCCGGGGCAGTGATGTCCAGGAGCCTCTGTCCCTGAGGGTGGCCTGGGGCAGTGACGTCCAGGAGCCTCTGTCCCTGAGAGTGGCCCGGGGCGGTGATGTCCAGGAGCCTCTGTCCCTGAGGTGGCCCGGGGCAGTGATGTCCAGGAGCCTCTATCCCTGAGGGTGGCCTGGGGCAGTGAAGTCCAGGAGCCTCTGTCCCTGAGTGTGGCCCGGGGCAGTGACACCCAAGCCTCTACCTCACTCCTCCTCTCTCCTGCTTTTAGGATTCCATAGCTTTCTGAGATTTCTATTCAGCTTCCTTGGACTTCCAGTCACATGGAGCGTCAGAACCCCAGGGGGGTTCTCTTAGTAACCATTTGGGGTGTTAGGGGACCCGGCTGGGAGGCTGTCCCTACTTCCCTCCTGCATCCTGACACACACTGTGCCCCCTTGCCCTGGGGAGCTGGCTTCCTGCCTTCAAGCAGGAAAAGGGAGCTTCTGCTCCAAAGTCAACACCCTCACAAGGGCTTTCTTTTAAACATATTCACTATTTGCATTTTATTTAGAAGGCAGAGCATCATGGAGAGAGCTTTTGCATTCACGGTTCACTTCCCAAATGCCCACAGCAGTCAGGGTCTGTCCAGGTCCCACACGGGCACGGAGGCCGTCACGGTTCACTGCCCAAATGCCCACAGCAGTCAGGGTCTGTCCAGGTCCCACACGGGCACGGAGGCCATCACAGTTCACTTCCAGACAGCATGTCATCATGAAGCAGAACAAGAGGAGGAGCTGGGCACAAATGCAGACACTCCCTGTGGGCCAAGGATGACCCAGAGGGCAGCTTGCCCCCTGTGCCAAATACCTGTCCCATCAGGACCCTGTTCGGAGCTTCCCCCAGATCCAGGGTGGGTCTGCAGGTCAGCAGGAGCCAGCCAGCAGGAGTCAGCCAGCAGGAGCCAGCCAGCAGAAGCCAGCAGTGCTTGGTAAGGAGTTGACTGCAGAATGCACTGGCCAAACGGGACACTTGTGGGCGCAAGAAGAGAGGCTATTAGTGAAAGGTGCTCCGCACAGACCAAGACAGAAGCCTGCTCAGCCCACCTGGGCTCTTCCAGAGCACCCCCACTGCCTAGCTCCCCTTCATTGGAAGGGCAGATGAAGACACCCCATCCGCTGATGACTCTCAGGTTTCCATGCAGACTCTGGAGGGGAGCTGTTCCAGCTTCTGCAGCCGGATGAGGTGTGCCCACAGCTTTCCCAGAAACTCACTTGAACATCTCCTTGACTCAGCCTCAAGGACTCGCAGCAGTTCTGGGACAGCAGGAGCCATGTCTGCAGCCAGGCTCCTCAGACACAAGCAATAGGAACACACGCTAGGTGACGGAGAGGTGGCAAGGAGCCCACGGAGGGACTATGCCTCCCCAGAGTTTCCGGGAGCACCGGGGTCATTCAGAGACCATGCAGAACACTCAATGCACAGCTGCTGCCCGCCCCCGCTGAAAGAAGTCCTCTGCGCCTGTTCATCCACACTTGATGGGTCAAAGCCTGGAGCCTTTAACACATGCTCTGGTCCAACTGCAGAGGAGGAGGGGCAGCCTGCACTGCACACGCTGACTCCCTAGAGCAGGCGCCCAGCTCACATTGCTGGGACGGCATTCCCACAAGCCTCGAGATGCCATGGGATTCAAAGCTGGGCACTGCGCCCCTCCCTGGCCAGTGGGATGATGGCCTTCAAAGATCCAGGTTCCAGTTCCTGGAACACACGGCTGATGTGGCAACTTTCCACTGAGATGCAGGAGTCCATTGGGCTCCGAGATGCTAACGGGTCTTTACGAGGAAGGAGAGAGGAGTAGGCTGCAGGGTGGAGACAGCAGGGGAGCGGTAAGAGGAAGGGGCGGTGAGCCAAGCACACGTCCCACCTCCGGAAGCTGGGATGGCAGAGATGCGTTGCATTGGAGACATTCTGGCCTCCAGATCTGGGAATCAGCCTGGGTTTTAAGCCATCAAGTTCATGATGCTTCTGAAAGTTCAAACAGTGGGTAACCATCCCCACCTGCCCCCCATGGTTGTGGCACTGCATGGCAGGCCAAGGTGGAGGCGCCTCCTCTCTCTGCAGCCAGCAGGGGACTTGTGATTTCCCTGCAGAAAGGGAATGATCTGGAAATTGCCCTCAGTCTTTGAACAGGAAAGAAGGCTGTGTGGAGCGAGCCAGTCGCTGGCAGGCTGGGGACTGGAGAACAAGCCTGCTCCAGGCTGAGCGATGGCAAAGAAATCAAACTGTTCCCAGAAGAATTGCTCCTGTGTCAGCAGGAACCCTGGCCGCCCGCCGCTCCCCAGCCCGCAGCGAAGAGAGCCTCTCGCTGCAGCTCCTTGGGAGAGGAACAGCTGCTGTGTGGCTGCAGGTGTTGGCATGTTGGCATCAGGCGTTGGCGCCAGGGGCCCTGCAGGGTGCAGTTCCTGAGCCCAGCAGATGGCTCCCTTCCCAGTGCAAAACACAAAGGAATGGAGAGATGGGCAGGGCTGCCTAAGTTGGGAGTGTGTGAGGGGGTACACTCCAGGTGGGGCAACAGAACATCTCCCCTTCCAGGATCAGAGTCCAGGACTGCAAACAACAGACCAGCAGCCCCAAGTGTGTCCCTTAAATCCCTGAGTCCATTGGGAAAACTACCTTTCAATGGCTCTGAGGATGGGGATCCCTGGGAAGGGCAGCTGTCCTGGAGCTCCCACTCTCCTGGGGCTCCCACCGTCCTGGGGGTTCCCACTCTCCTGGGGTTCCCACTCTCCTGGGGCTCCCACCGTCCTGGGGGTTCCCACTCTCCTGGGGTTCCCACTCTCCTGGGGCTCCCACTCTCCTAGGCACTGATGCTGACTTGTGCACCTGCCCTGCCCAAGACCCTACTCAGCCCACATCTCTGGCCCTTGCTGGGTTCCACTTTGCAGGAATGAAGGAGACACTGCAGATTCACAGCTGCTGCCCACAGCTGCCCGTGTCTGCTCCATTGTTGATTTTTACTTAAAATTTACTTTTTTTTTTAATTTTCATTTTTCTAAGTCCATCTGTTGGTTCATTTTCCAGATGCCTACCACAAGCCAGGAAAGAGCTGAGCCAAGCTGCAGTCTGGAATCCAGAACTCCATCCACACCTCCCGTGTGGGTGGCAGGGACCCACTGGCATCCGGTCCCAGCCCAGCTCCTTCAAGCCAGTGCTGCCTCTCCACAGAACCCAGTGCCACAACCTCTCTCGCTGAAATCCAAGCCCTGGTGCTGAGTCCCCGCCTGCAGGCTGGTGTCCCCTCTGGAATACAGCTTGCCAGCCCCAGACCCTGCCCGGTTCACTGGGGACTTCTGTGCCTTTGAACTTCGGCAGGCTGCGGTCAGTGCAGGTGCTGGCCAGTAGGAGACAGGTGCTTGTGGTCCATGCCTACCTTGGCCACTTTATGGCTCAGTACTCTAAGGATCTCATTGCAGCTCATCTCCGGCCCCACCATTATCAGCACAAACAGGGACACGCTGATCCACTGAACTGCAACGGCCTCAATCCCGTTTCTACCCCTTTGTAGCTCTGGTCTCAGGTAGCAAAGGTTCATGTACTGTGTCCCTTTAACTGGTCCACAAGACTCCATCCTGAGGCTTGGAACAGCAGCTGACCCTAGTAGTACGCAGCTTACTTTACTGTATAATTATTTATTTATTTTTTTATGTATTTGAACGGCAAGCAGATCTTCCATCCTCTGGTTCAGTCCCCAAATGCCTGCAGCAGGCAGGGCTGCGCCAGGCTGGAGTTGGGAGCCTGGAGCTCCTGTAGGGTCTCCCACCTGAGTGACAAGGACCCGATTCACTGAGCCATCCACCTGCTACCTCCCAGAGTCCACATTAGCAGGAGGCTGGGACTGAAAGCAGCGCCAGGACTCAACCCAGGTGGCTGACATGCTGAGTGCCCGGCGTTGTGAATGCGAGGCTCACGGCCACTGTTGCAGGGGCAGATCTGCCTGCATGTGCCGGAGCTGCCGACTGGCATGAGCTGTGCTCTGCGACTCCCCTGCCCAGTGCGGGGCGTTTTCCTGGCGTCTGCGTTCCTAGGGACGCTCAGGCACAGGATGAAGTCTGAACGCAGACGAGTTGAAGGGAGTGAATTAGGTTGGGAGCTGCTTGTGGTTTTTGTTTCTAAGTAGTAAATGCCATTACCGATTGGAATTCCGTTCCCCACAAGCTAGCAAGCCAACCAGATCTTGGCATTCGCGCCAGGCCCAGGTTAATCAGAGTCCCGGGATGTCATCTGGTGGTGGGGGCAGAGGTGAGTTCTGGCTCTGCCCTCTCCTCTTATTTCCTCCATCCGGGGTTGCCATCACGACCCGCAGAGGTGTAAGTCAGAAAAGTTGGAATTTCCTATTCTTACTGTCACCACACTTGACCTCAATTGTCAGCATGACCCAGGTCTGACACTGACTTGAAATTGACCGTGTCGGTGGACGAATCCATCTGAGTGGGATTGTTTTAAAACTGCAGCTGTGTGTGTGTGTGTGTGTGTGTGTGTGAGAGAGAGAGAGAGAGAGAGAGAGAGAGAGATGCACACTTGCTTGGTGTCCTCCTGATTTCAGGTTAGGATTTCCAAGGAGCCCCTGGCGGATTCTCACGTGGGAGCCTCGCTCGGGCCACCCCAGTGCACCTCGTGGCTGGACGTGATGCAGTTCTCTGATGACAGGCCACTGGGTCTGCACTGACCACAGCCCTGCCTAGCTCTGGGAGTCTGGGCACTTGGCAGAGAGGGGACCAATAGGCCCAGGCAGGAGGTTGAGCTCATTGTCTTGAAGAACTTGCTTTAGGGCAGCTCAGGAAAGGGGTATTGGAGGAAGTGAAGTCGGTGGGGTGGATTTCCCAGGTATTTGGAGATGGCCCAGCTCATACCAGGCACGGAGCCAGTCCAACACATTGGAGCCTAGTGGAGGTGGCTTCTGTTTCCATCAGGACATGGGCCACTCGTCCCTGTGCTGGGAGGGATGGCTGTGGGGTCTTGCTGCTGGGGGACACTGCACCCAAACCTAGTGGTGGCTGGAACCTGCTGAGGTCATGGTGACTCAGCGGCAGAAGTCAGACCTGCAGCCCGGTGCCTTAGGGGAAGGGCTGCTGGGGTTCCTGAGGCTGAGTCCTTGGAAAGCCCTGGATGGAAGACCCGGAAATCTCGCCGGCTTCGTTTCAGGACGGCAGGAAGGGGCTGCCACGCGTGTGCCAAGCGGGACCCAGGTGTCACTTTGAATCATTTTGCCTCCCGGTGTGCAAAACCGGAATGGTTGGAAACAGGAATGGTCTGGAACTTAAACAAGAGCAGCTCAGCTGCAAACACGTGTGCTCACCGACGCCGGGCGACGCACAGCCCCTGTTGCTCCCCAGAGCTGCAGGAGAGAGCTTGCATCAAGGTCAAGGCGGCCATGCAGTGTGCAAGTGACAGGGAGTGACAGACAGCTGTGGGCTCACGGGGTGTGGCCACACAGGCAAGTTCAAGGGGGTCAGCGGGTCTTCCATGCATCCCAGTCCACATGTCCAGGTGATGGGAGTGAAGGATGAAGACGTGGACTCATCCCCCTCACCTCCACCGGGCACAGTACACACACGTGGGCCATTGTAAGCACCCAACTTTGCAGGACAGCTGACATGAACAGGAAAGCAGCAAGCACATCATTCGAGCAAGCCTGAGGACATTGTTAATCCTTTTTGTGACATGAAGGATCAGCACCTGGCTCTTTGAGCAGTCCCAATAGAACATCATACCTTTATTTAAAAAAAAAAGTTCGTTCACTTATTCTCCATCTACTTGAAAAGCTGAATGAGAGGGGGGAGAGAGAGAGAGAGAGAGGGGGGTGGCTTCCATCTGCTGGTTCACTTCCCAAATGCCTCCAGTTCATGGCTGGGCAGATCACACTTGAGCCGTCGTCTGCTTTCTCCCAGGATGCGTTGTGGGACGCTGGATTGGAAGTGAAGTAGCTGGGGCTCAAGCCCAGGTACTGTGACATGGGCTGTGGACATCTGGAGTAGCAGCCTGACCCACCACACCAAACACCCGCCCCAGTGCCACAGCCAGGGCTGCCAGGCTTTGGCCCCACAGCACCTGAGCAGCCACACGCTTCCTCACTGGAACTGCTCTTTGAACTGCCCTACTCCGCTAGGCCAATGAAAGCAACAGATGAAGGTGGGATGACCATGGCAGGTGCAGGCATCTATGTACCTGGCACAGGTGAGTTCCTCTGAGTGGGATGGACACACCTTGGCCATGAGCTTTGGCTTCTCAGTAAGGGGCCTGCCAACTGCTCCAGGGGGATGACAGCCATGTCTGGCTCATTTTTGATTTCCCAGGGTCTAGCTCAGCCCCTCACTCATGGTGATTAAAACATCAACAATTCAACAAAGGCTTTCACCAAATATTCCATCAGAGCTTCCCTGGACTGAGCTTCTTGCTGTGCCTGCTTTGTGCACCTGAGACCTTTGTAAACAACATGGAAGATGCGAGATAAGATGCAGTCTGGGTTTCCAACCTGCCAAACCCTGTATTAATTTAAATCGCAGCAGATAAGGCCGAGTATTTATCTGGGAGATGGCGCAGTTCATCGGACATAAAACAGCCCCTGTGCCACTGTACTCCCCCGGTAAGAGACCCAGGAACCAAGCTTGCTGCGTGAATGCTGTCTGGAGGCACTCAGGGTAGCCCAAGCAGAGGAGGCATGGGTGGACGCTGCCGCTGAGCCCCTCCTCCAGCCAGGAACTTCAAGGGGAACCCCTTCTTTAGAAGCCCTGCAGGTTTCTGCCCCTGGGGCAAGTCCTGAGGAAGAAGGGGGCTGAGCTGGTCATCCTGAGAGGGCATTTGATCCCGGCGCCAAGAAGAGAAGGCACAGAGCACGCTGATGCTCCTCGCTGGGAGGTGCTTACCATGAGGCAAGCATCAGGGTGGCAACTGGAGAGGTTAAACGGTGGCCAGCTGGAGAGACCAAGGGGTGGCCAGCTGGAGAGGCCAAGAAGTGGCCAGCTGGAGAGGCCAAGAAGTGGCCAGGCTGGAGTGGCCGGGAGGCGGCGAGGTTGGAGTGGCCAAGAAGTGGCCAGGCTGGAGTGGCCAGGAGGTGGCCAGGCTAGAGTGGGGAGGCAGTGAGGCTGCAGAGGCTGATTGGCACCCAGGCTGGAGTGGCAGGAAGGTGCTGAGGCCGCCTCCCAGCAGCCCTCGACCTTGGAAGGCAGCTGAAAGCCCTGGAGGAGTGGGTTGGAAAAGGCTCTGATGTCTGTGGCTGAGCCAGCCTCTCTGTGACCTTCTTCAGTCGCTCGAGGTCACCCCAGAGCCAACACGCAGGCGACGACGCATCCACAGCGGCTCAGCTGTGCAAATGCAGTGTGGCGACGGGTCCTCAATGTCACCCCATTTCTGAGCAAATCCGCCTGCTAAGCTCCTTCTGGCCCTCACTAGCCTGGCATCCTCAGAGCCGCAGCAAATGCCTGTCCTTGACCTTTTCTGGCAACCGTCCAGGCGCCAGCCACTCCTCCCCACACCTGGGACGCTGCAGCACCTGCGCCCCATCGCCAGCGCTGGCTCTGTCAGCCAAGCACTGCGGGCTCCATGTTACGCTCTTCCGCCAGCACGGCAGTTAGGCTCAGAGCATCCCCATCACTGCTGCGCATCGGAGAGGCTGCCTGGCTGCGATGCCGCCTCCATGTGATTAGCAGGTGATTCATGGTTTCTCTTCTCTCCCAGCCTTTTCCCTAGAGTCTTATGGATGCCACAGAAAGGAGGAAAAAAAATCCCAGAAGATATGGCACTCTTTGCTACAGTGGCCTTGTAAAGATCAATGTATAAAAGCAACAGGCATGGGAGATGAAGTGGTGAACCTTGAAGGAGAAGGACGAGCCTGCTTTGTTGAAAGAAGGGGAGCAGCTGTCGGGGTTCCTGTGGGCTCCTGAGTCCCCTGCCCTTCCTGGTCACTCTATTTTGGGACCAGAGTGTTAGATCTGAGGGACTACAGCCAGTGACTCCCAGGAAGCCAGTCTTCCCCATCAGTCCCACACAGTTAGATAAGACTGTGATGCTTGCAAGCGTTGGCTTGTGGCTGAGCAAGGGCCGTTTTGTCTTGGGTGGCAAGAGCCCACAGCCACAGCCACTTCACTCCGGCTCCTGGAAAGTCCAATGAGATGAGAAGCGGTGTCCACCTGCCATGGGTTGAGGCCACATCAGGACTGGGTTGAGTCCATTTACTTATTTTGTAACGTTCCGTTCTGACCATAAATAAAAGTGTTCAGTTGGGAGGCAAGTTGGTGAAATCTGCTGATTTTTCTGCAAATGGAGGAGTTCCTTGGGGTCGACAAACATGTGTCAGAAAGCGCCAGATGCTCCGTAGCTGTGTGATGGCCGGGCCATGTCCATGGCGGCTTGGTCATCGAGGATGCCTGCTGCCAGGGACCATGCTCGTCATGCCGGAGACCCCCAAGCTTTGCCCCAGCCACTCATCCTGCGGCTCCAGTGAGCAGCACTTCCTCCCTGCCCTCAAGTCCCCACCATCCCTGCCTTCTTTCCTTTGAAAGGCCCTCTGGGTAGGCTTCAGGATGGGGCGTCTTGCTCGGATCCTGACTCCAGCCACCATGTGCACATGGTGAGCTGTCCCTGGGCCTGCCTGGAATCAGAGACTGCTTCCTTTGGGGTGAGTACACCAAGGGGGGAAGTCTCCATGACTGGGTAGGTCCAGGGCTCTCCCACCACCCTCACTGGGTAGTGAATGGGATTGGGGAGGGGTGCGACCTTGGGCCTGGGGATTTAAACCTCCAGCAGCCAGGAGGCTGTTGGTGGGCCTCAGGATGGGGCGTCTTGCTCAGATCCCGGCTCCAGCCACCATGTGCATGTAGTGACCTGTCCTCAGGCGGCCAGTGCACCATTTGGCACCAGGCTCTGCCTGCTGGCCGCCCGGCCGGGGAGCTCTGGGGTTTTGGTTCTTTGAATCGTTGCTTAAGTAGCTCCAGGTTGAACCTACGGTGCTTCTGAGATCTGAGTTAATCCTAATAGATTCCCAATGACAGTAACTCTTCCTTTGAAGAACTTGTAATCACTGAACAATGCTGAGTACCGAACACCAGTTCATGCAAAAACTAACAATTGGGACTTGTCCAGAATGATATCCTATTACCTGACATAATGAAGGATCAGGAGATTGGACACATTAGGCAAGGCCATAACATTAACTAGCATTCGAGAACCATAGCTGGGGATAGATTCTGTGAGGGTTATGTGGGCCAAACCCTGTGGAAATTTTAGCCCCACTGGTAGCTCGAGGGTTGAGGTGGTGATGGACTAAGCTAGGTGTGACCAAGGAGCCTGCCATCAATCACAGGCAAAGAAACCCACAACAGTCTGGACTGGTCAAGGCAGCAGCACCCGGAATGTGCATCCTGAATAGGGTGTGGGGTGGGCCGGGCTGCAGCATTCACCAGCCCATACACTGCCAAATAGAAGGCCAGACTGCGCCAGGCACTGGCCTAAAGCCCATTGGCATGTATAAGAACTGGGTTGGGGAGTGGACCAAGTGGAGGAACTTGGGAAATGCCCCTGACTAGTCATAGCTCCCGCTGGTGAACATGTGGTCCAGATATGGGGGTCAGACAAGCTGGGCAAAGTAGCTCCAACAGCTGACCATTGTGTAACTGGTAATGGAACAGGATGTACTGGGCAGAACTGAGCAAACCTTAGCCCACAAGCGAAACTAGAAACCAGGATGGAGCACAGGTCATGCCGAGCCAGGTTCTTGCACCTACTGGTCTACGTGAGTCAAGGACGCTAAGCCACAATGTCTAAGGCAGAGGCCAGGACAGGTGAGGAGGGGCTGAGCCAAGCTGAGTCAGAGCAACCACTGGCATGCGTGTGATATGGCTGGAAACAGGCCTGGTTGGGGAGCTAAGGGGACAACCCTAGCTGGGTTGAGGCTCCCACCAAGGGGCGCACAAGCTGGAATGGGGGCTGCGTTCTATCCAGGAAACAGTTGTAGTCTCTCTTGGCACTAGTGTGGACTGGGACTGGATGCACCAGGCTGGGCCAGACCCCAATACTGTCTGGTGTCATGGAGAACCAGGGTAGATGTGGGATGGACTAGGCTAGGTCTCAACCCCTACTGAGCCATATGTGAACCGTATGTGGGTATGAAAGAGCCATGGCCGGGCTGAAACATTCAACAGCAAGAACCAGAATGGGTTGAAAGCCAGCCAAGAAAAGACACTGTTCCTGCTAGGACAGGAGGCGAACTGAGTAGGGCTGGGTCATGGACCCCCTGGTATGCTCAAAATCTAGCATTGGGAGGGGTTCTGATGGAGGAACCTGGGCAACTCCTCTGGCAGGACACAGTCCCTGCAGGTAAGCGCAAGAAACATGATAGGAAACAGCCCGGAATAGGCCATGGAAAGTTTCCCACTGGCATACATTTGGCACGGGTCTGGGGCAGACCAGGCTGAACCAGTTCACATCACCCACTGGTGAATCCGTACGCCAGAACCCAGTGTGGGTCGAGCCAGGTCTGGTCACGACAAAAACCAGTGCACAATATGGAATGCCAGGGTGAGGTTACCTGTACTGGATGTGACGGCAGCACCCAACCAGCACGCGTGAGAACCAGGAAGGGAGGGGGCAGAGCTGGCAGGGGGATTAAGGGGCTGGTCCCCTCACCGCACAGCTACTCCCACTGGAGAGTGTGGGCTGGAATGGGGACAGACTAGACTAAGCAGGGCTACAACACCTGTGCGCCTCATGTGGACTAGATCAGGGAAAAGCCAGGCTGGCCTGATTGTTCCTACTGGTGCAAACTACAATTAGAGTGGGTGAGGGTTGTTTGGGCTTAGCCACAGCATCAGCTGGCAGAAGCTGGCACTGGGGGGCTAATACTGTCAAGTCAAACTACAGAACCACCCGAAGAGTGCATAATCCGGGAGTGGGAGTGGCCTGGGAGGGAAACAGTGGGCTCCCTTCTCTTGGGTTACCATTCCCACTAGAAAGCATGAAAACCAGGACAGGGGCAGGGGTCGCTAGACAGAGAGGCATCCAACAACATCCGTGAGGGCTGGACAGTTGAGCTGTATGAGAACAGAAAGGGATGTGGGACAGACAGGGCTAGGCCACTGCACATATGTGCAAACCAGGGTAGGGGGCGGGCATGGTGGGGGTTATTGTGGGTCCTCCAACTAGGCTGCAGCCCCCACTGGTTTATGCGAGGGCCCAGTATGTGCTGGGCAGAACCAGGCTGGACTGCAACACCCATTGGTTCCAGTGGAAGTCAGGACTGAAAACAGAACCAACCCAGCAATTGCAACCACCAGCTGATCAGGGTGATGGACTGTGCCGGGCCCTGTGCTTGCAAGTACATACAAGAATCTGGTCTGGGAATACCTCAAAGTTTCTTTGGGGATCTCCCCAATCAAAATGCCGGACTCAGAACCCTAGCCAAGAAGAGACAGAAGAAAGAACAAGTCAATCAACCACCTCAGCTATATGTTGGCAGCGAAATACTGGGCAAACGGAGACTCTATGATGGACTGTCAATCAGTGGATTCTTAGAAGACCTCATCGTGCTTGGAGTGGTGAGATTGGCAGCGATTCATAACTGGTGAACTATCAAAACCACTTGAGCAAGAACCTCAGAGCATGCCCTACATCCGGGACTAGGGGTGGGTGGGAAACTGGGTGTGGCTTATCCCTCAATATTCCCCTTTACCTTGAACCTTTTTACACTAATTAACTATGTAAAGACTGTCCAAAATATAATAAATAATATATATTTAAAAAAAAAAAGAAAGGCCCTCTGCTTGTGTAAATGAAGTGGACTCCTGAGATCCCAGATGCATTCACTGGAAAAGCAG
This sequence comes from Ochotona princeps, assembly GCF_030435755.1. Lineage (NCBI taxonomy): Eukaryota > Metazoa > Chordata > Mammalia > Lagomorpha > Ochotonidae > Ochotona > Ochotona princeps. The sequence continues at coordinate 2,344,567 of NC_080833.1, read as the reverse complement.
GTCTTTCTCCTGATGTCAGGCAGTGTGCCTGCATCAACTCTTTGGAATTCCCAGAGCACATGTTCAGCAGACGCCTGCCGGATGAATCAGTGAATGAGTGATTGTGTAGCTGGGTGTTCGCTGCTCACCCCCCTGCTTCATTACAAGCCCTAAGGGCACAGTGCACCTGCGCTCTGCCTGCCGCTGGTGAACACAGCAGGCAATGGCTACATTGTGAACAGAGAGCAGCCTGAAGTCAATTAAGTCTGTAGAAACCCATCAGTTGAGTTAGTCATCATCATTTCCTAAAATGAAAACAATCAGAGAGGCCATATGAATGATTACCGAGCTAATACAGTACATGGTCCATTCTTGCTGTGTAATTCACTATTTGTGACAAATATCAGCTATTCTAATATTTTTACTTCTCTTCATTCATTACCCGACTTGATTGGGAGCAATTATTTCCATGCTGACACTCCAGCTTCTCCTGTGAGTGACTGTAACGGGATAAATTGGGAGATTTTACATCAAGTTGAATTGCACTTTGGTTCTCTCAGGTTTGCTGGGAAGCTGTGGTCTCCACACAGTGCAGGCTCTCAGAACCTGTCTGGGCATACGTGGCAGTGAGAAAATCCAGTCCAACCAGTGCCCTGTGAGGACTGGGACCAAAGAGAGCTGCCGCCAACACAGACAGAATAGGAGGCACGCTGGGATTCAGGGAGGGGAGGCGGAGAGGAGATGGGGACCTTGGCTCGTGCAGAGACCAGGGCCTGAACAGAGCAGGTGTGCAGCCCTGGCAAAATCGGTAAATAACCCTCAGAATTTCTTCAATCTTCAACCAAGGTGTTCCCAACCCCTTCCTAATACAGCAGTCCACTCCTGAGCAAGAAGGGACTATTTGGAAAGCAAACACTGTTTTTATTTTAACCGTGGCCCAGCAAATTGCACAGCACGCTGTAGGTGCTTGGTAAATTTGTGTTGAACTGAGAAATCAATAGACGTATCCTTTGGGGAGGCAACAAACTGTCCCTGTATTAAGTCTTAAAGAGATGAATGTTCCGTTGTTACAATGACAAGAGCTTCTGTATGCCCACTAACTGAATAGGGTGGTCTCGGCCACGTGGAGACCCTGAGCGGGGTGAAGCTAGCTGCAGGGGCTTCTTGTGAGAAGGGGCTTCCTCTGATTCCGTGAGAAGGTACCTGCACTGTGCAGTCCCCGTGCCACCGAGTCCCACATCTCTCCTGCTCTGTCAGGCGTCAGGTCTGCTTCGGGCACAGCGATGAGCCTGCAGATCTCTCCAGGGGCGACCTTGAGGCTGGGGCTCCTGTGTACTGGATTACTGCGTGTCTTTCCCTGTGGCCTTCAGAAAGCTTGTTCTTTGTAACACGTAATTGAGATTAAGCAAAACACCCTTTTCCCCTAGTGATCGGTTTACTTTTCTGTTTTCTGTTTTTTATTTGACTCACATGGATGCACAATGCCTTAGTATCCAAGATCTAAAATAGCCCAGCCTAGCTCCCAGGAGCCAGGGAGGCTGGAGCTCATGGCACGGCTCCCAAACCCAAGGCAGGGCAGCTGTCCCAAGTAAGGCCTCATGTGGACCCTCAGAGGCAGCCTCATTGGCCATCAGGTGAGCCCCTCTGACTGTGTTGGAGAAATTCTGGGGGTGTTCTTAAAGAATAGTTAGAGCACCCAGCACAGGGCTGGGAGCAATGCCTCTTACCACCAGGCAGACTGGAAAGCCTCCTTATGCAAACGAACTGGGCAAAGAAGGCAACAAGAGTCAGTTGCCATCCTGAGAAATAACAGCTCCGGACTCAGTGCTGCCCTGTCCAGTCTGACAAATCTTAAAAGCCAGACTGGGATGATTGAAGCTGTTTCTGACCACATTTCTGTCATCCAAGGGGCAAAGATGGGTCTAAAATTCAATCCTAAATCACTACAGAGCGGAAAACATGACGCATAAGCAGAAAAGAAGGCATTAAAACGCACTCAGAGCTGATGGAGAGGGCAATACTCACGGACAAGGACGGTAAGACAATCTGAACTCCACGCTGTCCTCAACAAGAAATGCACAGAAGTCATTCAAATCATCCGATCTTGTAGAAATGAAGCCTGCAGTTGGTGAAATGAAGACGTGCAACTGGAAAATCTCAGTGAACTTGAAGACGCTGTTAGAAGCTACCCAAAGGAAAGTCACAGAGAAGAGCAGCAGCAACCTACAAATCGACTTCAAGTGTCAATGGTGCTTCTGGAAGCCCGAAAGAATAGGCGAAAGAGATAAGAGAAAAAATACCTGAAGAAAGAACATCAACAATATTTTTTATGTTGGTTGAAAATTCTGAACTCAGAGAGCCTTGATGCTCAAAAACCTAACACAAGAGAGCAAGCTAAAAGCTAGGTGATATGAAACACAAGACAGTCGAGCTAAGGAAATTAAACTAAGGCATACTGTACCATAGTCAGGCTGCTCAGAGCCAGTGACAAGGACAAGCATTAACGGAGGTCAGAGAAGGCACACGGTGTGGATGACGGCCGACACTTGGCCAGCATGATGAAGGCAGCAAGGCAGTGGAGCTACACCCTCAAAGTGCTAGAGAGCCCAGTTGTCAACCTGGAGTTATTTACTCTGTGAAACGCGTTGTCAAAAATGAAGGACTTTGAGACTGAGCCTGTTAATCCTGAGAGAACTGGCTGCCTGCAGACCCCTTAGGGAAAGGAACTCCTCTAGGCCAGAGTAAGCTGACATTGATCCAAGTGTGGATCCACCCAAACACGAAGAATGGAGAGCGTAATAACGTAAATTAATATTTACTTTGCTATTTAAGTATCTTTAAAAGGGAATTGCTTTAACAATTATGGAAGTGTATTTCACAGCTTACAGATTTAAAGTACATGGTACAAGCACATGATGGTCAGAGTGTGAGAAATGCAAGCACACCATCTCAAGTTTCAGACACCTGGACACCGGGACACAGTAAATCCAAAGCTTTACACGCCATCGTAAGTTAGAGGTGAACCCTAGCCCACCTGTCCACTAAAAGTTTTGAAACTGACATGCTAAAGCTAAATGAGATGACAAAATAGATGAAAAGGATTAATTTAAAACAAGATAGATAAGAAGAAAAGAGGAGATGAAGAGGAAAATATTAGCAGGTGGATGGACTTAAATCTAAGAATTTCAATGATCATATTAAATGTAAATGGCCTGAACACCCAAATTAAAAGGCAAGGATTGTCAGTGTTGAGGGTTAGGCGTTTGTTCATGTTGAAATTCCAGCTCTCAGAGTGATGGTGATTCCGGTCATGGGATGGAGCTTCCACGACCTGGATTCATGCTTTTAGGACAGGGATGGAACATGTGAGGAAGAGACTCTGGAACCCAGAAAAGTGTCCTCGCCAGGACCCCACTATGCTGACCCCGATCAGAAGATCCTAGAACTGCAGGAGTAGACTGGTCACTTTGTTATGGCAGCTCAAACATGCTAAGGCAGCAAGACTGAACAGTAAGCTTCCCACAAGACTCAGTGCAAACATGCCGACACAGACAGGCTGAAAGTTAGAAGACAGAAAATGATGTGCTATTCCAATGATGTGCTATTGATTTAATGAATCGATTAAAGCTGGGGAGACTACCATGCAGTAAAACACACAGGAGTACTTCAATAACTGTTGGAACCATACACAGGAAATATCTTCAAACATTGCATGGAAGATGCATTTTTATGAGAACTATGCTTCAATCTCAAAATTGTTTGCACCCAAACAACATTTAATTTAGTTCTCTTTTCCACAAACTTTTTGAATCACCCTCATCCTCCTTAGCAACGACAACAAGATGAATTGTGAACAAACGCAGTATCATGGGTGAATCTTAAAATGATGAGGAGAAATTAGACTGAAAAAGAGAAGAGAGCATATCATAAAATTTCAATTTGTGTGTGTGTGAGATTTTGTTAACTTCCAAGGACTACTGTAACGGGAGAGAAGCAGAGCTGGAGGCAGAGGCCTTGGGAGCAGGGGCACTCGGAGAGGGGGCGTGAGAGCAAGGTCCCCCCTTTGCTGATGATCAGGAACATTGTTGGCACGTAGCCATGAAAGCACGTGAGATCCCACACCTCTGCTGTGTGTTGCTGATCGTATGTCAACTATAGTCAAATCAAAGCAATTAAAATGGAAGTTGTTCAGCCTTAGTGGTTTCCGACTCCTGTAGATTCTAATTAAATTTGTCTAGGGGGAATGTTAGAGATCAAATTGTGTCCTTCCCAGATACTCAGGTTGAAGCCAAGCCCAAAGCAACTTCACTGAGAGAGAACCCCTCACGGGGTTCACTGAACTCTGACAGTGGTATTGGGGGGCAGAGCTCAGTCCTTCAAGTAAAGCAAGGGACTCAGTGAGGCACCCACACAGAAACAGCCGCATGAGGCTCCGATGAGGAGGTGCGGGCTGCCGCAAGATCACCACAAGCTGCCCCTGCTGGCTCCTGGGCTAGACCTCAGGACTGGGAGAAAATGCATTTCTGATCTGTGATGCTCCATTGTGACAGCCAAGGAGGGTTCTAGGCAGAGCCAGCTTGCCAAACTCCTCGGGAGGCTCTCGGAGCAGTCAGGACCACGACACTCAGTGGTAATCCATGGCTGGTTTGGATTGGTTAAAAACCAGTTGTTACTTCCACCTCCTTCAAAACTTTATCAAGCATCTCAGGATTTCCAGTTCTCTTTCTGTGGCCATACATATGTGGTATCTAAGCAGAATCTTGCAATATGTGCCAGGTGGTGAGGTGGGCACAACAGATCCTAAAAGGTATAATAATGAAAGAATTATAGCATCTTACCTGGAAGCATCACATTTGTCACAATATGAACACGCGTGTTAGCCAAGCACGGTATCTGCAGCAAGCCAGATTTCTCCTGATGTGGCTGTGCAATAACCAGTTCTGGAGTATTCTCTCTCTCTCTCTCTCTCTCTCTCTCTCTCTCTCTCTCTCTCTCTCTATATATATATATATATATATATATATATATATATATATATATATATATAAAGAACCCAACAAATAGCTTGCATGGGAACTATTGAGTTATTCTGAAAACATCCAGGCATCTAAAATGTTAGCAGAGAATTTGAGTTGCAGAATGAGAAGCAGGTTCCATCTGAGCCTTTAAGCCAAGAGTAATAATTAGTGCATGCTCCATAAAACTGGGTTTTAATTAAATATGTCTTGGAATAGGAAAGCGCTTTATGAAGTGTAGTGGATATAGAATGCTTTCCAAATGGCATTGCCCATATTCAGAGAAATGCCCCTTCTACTCTAGAAGTAGAAAGACGTATATGAAGTTTTAAAGACCTCCATGTAATGTAGCATGAAGAACCTAACACGGGAGTCTCAGTTTCCCGAGACAAGTCCATTCGATCTCACTCAGAGTGTCTCGCTGGAAGCTTCTCCAGCATCCAGTCTACGTCTGCACCTTGTCTGTTCCACTTCACCCCCAGCACTTGTTCTAGGCGCCCTGAGCACACAGCAGACGTCTGCCTCAATGGACTTGGGGGAAAGTGGAACTTCTTTACCCAGTCAAGCACGTAGGAAGGAGGGTCCCATGGAGGAAGGTGGTGGCTGTGGCTTTAATATTTCATGCATGAGAAGCGCCGTTTGTCACCGAGGTTCATGCTTTCCTCCAGCCCCCAGATTGGTTCCAGCAAAGACTGTGCTGAATGAATGTTTAATGATGGAACAGAGTGTCTCTGTGGATTTGGAAACTGCAAATTAGGCCGGCCATCTCCACTGAAGCATCTGTCTGCCTCCGTATGTGTCTCCCGCGCCTGGCGAGAGGTGATCTTCCCGGGTCCTTGCATCTGTGCTCCTCCATCCGGTGGCTCCTGCAAGTGCTGTTCCAAATCCTAGTGGATTCAGCGTCAAAGCTCTGCCCCGTGACGGGTTGGTTTCCTATGGCTCCAAACCGACAAGCCAGGCAGCTGATGTCTCAGGTCTCAGCATCCAGGGAGATGCTCACCCCAGGCATGCCAACAGCCATGTCCCCTGGCGACCCGGGGACACTGCACATGGGCCCTTCTCTGGCATCGCAGCTGGCCAGCAAACAAACATTTTCTCCAGGCCAAGACACAAAGATTTTAAAAGTAAAGTGCAAACACAAGACACGATCCACCTAAGCAACAGCAAACGGTTTCTTTTAAAATTCAGACATCGTCTTTAAATGCACTTCCTACTTGGCAAATCACTTCAGGCCCATTCATCCCGCACACAATGGAATACTAAAAGCATCTATTTGATATGACAATCTCTGTGATGTACTGTCTCATCCTGTGAATCCACAGTGGCTTGTGCAGAGATAAGGCACTGCCTACACCCTAATGGGGACTGGAGCCACAGTGAGATTCTAAATGGGCAGTACTTATGGCAATTAGTCAAAACCACCGCGGAAACAAAGTCTTCCTCTAGAATAACATCATTCAGACTTCAGCCTTCATGAAAACAGGAACTACCGATTTCCTGGGAAAAGGGACTTGGTGATTCACTGTCGTACTTATCTCGGTGTCCACAGCTGGCACATCATCTCGGTGCAGCAGCTCGTGTCCTCCCAGCCCCCAGTCTCACCTGCTGGCTGGGGGCTTCCTCTGGAGACCCCCAGGCCCAGGGGAGCTCTCGTCCAGGCTGCTTCCTTGGCCTCACTTCCTGTCACCTTCCTGCACTCTGACGCCTGCACAGCATCTCCTGTTGGTCTCACTGTGCCGTGGGTAATGTCTCAGCACGCCAGGCTGGCCAGTGGGCCGGCAGGCTCTGGCCCAGGCTCTGCCTTCCCTGTGTGTTCTCGCTTGAGACACTAACCTTCTCTCCCATCCTGAGCTCAGCCTGGCCTCCCTTCACTGCCATCTGTGGACTGCCCTGCCTCCTGGTCTTCGCAGCTCACTTCCCAGGCCCATGCGTCTGGTATCTCAAGCATTGTCCAACTTTCCAAGTTCAGCTCAGTCCCCGCTGGTTAGCACTGCACATGGTGGAGACCGCCAGTGCCTGGTGAGACTGCCCGTGTTGGAGAGGATGCTTGATGATTGAGACCCTGCTGGTGTGGGATGTCCCCACAGTGCAAAGACCCCAACTACCCATTCCTCTGTGGACCAGGACTCCCCACAGGAGCCAGGGCCCATCAGTGCTCCGGCCCTGAGATGCACATCTTCCTGAATGCTTCAGATTCCCTAACACCTGCTATTAAGTCAGCGTCGCCTGAGGCATCCTTGCACTGTGTTCTTCAGGGCATAATGTCAGGGGCACCAAGCCGGCACATGCTCAGTGCAGGCACGATTTTCCCCCACTTGGGTGAGTCCACAGGCATCGATGACCCACGGTCCCCACCAGTGCACCACGGCCAGCAGCCTCAGGGCAGCTTTGTGGGTTTGTAGCTCAGCTATTGTTTCTGAGGTGAGTGGTAAGAGCAGGACAGTGGGGGATGGGGCGAGCCTGTGAGTCCTGTGGAGAGAGGGCACTTTTCAAGCATGTGCCAGAGGCCGAGGTATCAGAATGGAGGTGGTCCAGCCCTCAGCAAGCGCCTCCCTCCCAGCTCAGTCAGTGGAGTCCAAGTGGCAGAGGCAGCTCTGCAGGCACACCCTTCACCAGGACCCCATTCAAAGTAGGGCAGCTCAGAGGGGTGAGGCATACAGTGCCCGTGATGAACCAGGATGAGCAGCCACCCATGCCTCACCACACTGGGTTCCAGGCCATCCTCCCTCTCTGTGGGAGTGGCATCTTTGTGACTTGGGTACGGAACCTCCTGGCTGTTGCGGAGTGCGAGAGAATCACACTGGATCCAAGTATAGAATGTTCGGAAGAGTCTTTATTGCCCAAGCTTGGTGACAGCAGCTCCTGCTACACCCCAAGAGCCACTGTGTGACTCAAGTCGAGAGTTTTTAAACTCTCATCTTGCAATCACACTGAGAGCTGTACAGAACAAAGTTCTCATGCATTAACTAAGTGGCAGGAAGCAGGAAGAGAGCTGCCTGAGCCCAAAGTTTCCCTGTAGTTAATAGAGCTAGAGCAGCACAGTAGGAGGAGGAGCCTGTGTGCCAGCCTCCAGGGCCATTTCTGTGCTATCAGTCAACTTGAATGGCCCGGAGTGCATGCTGGGAGCCTCTGCAGCTGATTTCATGCATTCAATGAGCTTAAACGGTGCTGGAGGAGGTAGGAAGGGCAGGGTGTTGTTTCCATGCATCCGAACTGTCGATTAACCCAGCAAGGGGGTGCTAGCTATCAACCGCTGTACCCCACTACAACGGCCCCTGTTGCCCCTTCTCCAAGTGTGTTGGGGTGAGGGTAGGTGTCTGAGCTCTGGCTGGGACCCCAGATGGCAGCTTTAGGGAAACATGTGCATTAACAAATCACAGACCTGATTGGGAAAGTGGGTTTGTAACTTGCACATCAGTTTTCAAGGGAAGAGCTTCTGAAATCAGCACAAATCATGCAAATAACCCGACAGGTAAATGGTCAAAAAATACAGCAGACAATCTCCACAAGCCAATTCAGACAACCACAACACGGAGCAAAATACAGTCTATCCGACTGCTGTGCAAAAACAGCGCGAGCCAGAGGCTGCTGGGAGTTCTGACTTCTCACACTCCTGAGGGCAGAGCCCAAGGTTGGGTTTGATGGTGGTGAGTGCCCCCTTCTGGGCTCCTCCATGGCGTTGTTGAGCTGTGCTCTTTCTGGGGTCTCCTGACCTCAGCACCTCCCAGTGACCCCATCTTGGACCAGTGTCTGAATGTGGGAGAGACAGGTGTGCAGGTCCTCATGGAAGCTGGGCCTGGCTCCCACACCAGGGAAACACGCTACCCCTCTCACAGTCCAGAAAGAAGAGCCCCATACAATGCCAAATCTTTTTTTTTTTTTTAAGATTTATTTATTTGCACTGGAAAAGCAGATTTTACACAGAGAAGGGGAGACAAAGAGAAAGATCTTCCAGCCGCTGATTCATTCCCCAAGTGATGGCAAAGGCCAATGCTGAGAAGACCCGAAGCCAGGAGCCAGGAAACTCTTCTAGTTTTCACACAGGGGTGCAGGGTCCCAAGGCTTTGGGCCGTCCTCTCCTGCTTTGAGCTATGAGCAGGGAGCTGGATGGGAAGTGGAGCCGCTGGGGGGACACAGATGGGTGCCAATATGAGATGTCTGAACTTGGAGGTGGAGGATTAGTTAATTGAACCAACTCGCCAGCTCAACACAGTCTTGATAAGAAAACAGCCATGTGGAGGTCTGTGGGAAGGTACGCACACTCCAAAACCCTCCTGTCAGGCTCTATCCAGGGGATCCCCTGAGCCTGCTCACCCCAAAGTTGTGGCAGAGCTGGGGACCACCAGAACACCCCCGGAACGGCAAGGAGCACATGAATCATGGAGCCAAGGGGGTAGAAGGGTATATAGGCATGACTTAGATCCACTTTCTGACATAGGTCAACTCAGCCCCGACACTAGAGAGTAGGGACACTCGTCCGTACAAGAGAAGAACCAGGGCACCTGAGCCTGGCAGAGAGGAGACAGAATCACCACCAACCCCGCATCCCTGAAATGACTGCTGCATCAGATCAGCATGATTTCTCTCGGTTTTCCTGTGTGCCTGGCAGCCCGTTTACTTTCACAAGATGAGGTTCACACGGCACTGCATGGCAATGGGTGTCTCTTTGTCCCGGAGTGAATTCCCATCACATCCCCTCCCTGTGCCTTTGATACTCTGTGGAGGCAAGCTTTCCAATGGCTGCCTGATCAACTCCACTTCGCCAAGTTGTCATGTCTCAATTGAACTGTGTCTGCACCGAGAGTGATTTTCCACCATGGGGCAGTGGTCACCGGGAGTTCAGAGATAAGAAACAGCTGAGTTAATTCCCTAAATCCCTACTTGCTTTTAGGCTAGATTAGAGGTGAATGAAAAGAGTGAAAGTAGAACAGCTATGCCATGGAATCTGTGTGAATGATGTGGGGACAGGGGAGAAAGTTAATTGCGTCTAAAAATTCTGAAGCCAGGATGAGTTCTGACTGCAGCAGGAGCCTGGATCGGAACTTCCCGGCAGGCAAGAGGAACAGGACAGTGGAGGGCACGCTGCTCTGGGCAGCTCCTGGGTGCACGTGCTGGGGACTCCAACGTCCCCTTGACCCACCGTGCCAGGGCCTGGGTTCAGCCCCTGTGCAGAATGGCTTCTTGTCCTGACCTTGAGGCCCATCAAGGACACACAGTAAGTTGTCATTTGTTTGAGGCAACTGGGACGTGAAGGGGAAGTGTAGGCAGTGTCCTGCGGGGTTCTGAGCAAGCCGCTGGCGGGAGGAGCTGTGCTGGCTCTGCTGGAGTCAGGACACCTGCAGGGTGAGAGCTGCCTGCACCCTCCCAGGGCTCCCAGCCCAAGCCACCTGCCAGGGCCGTGTGCATCCTCTATGTCCCGGCTTTGATCCTAAGCCTGCTTAGGGCTGGCTCCTCCTAGACGCTGGCTGGTATTCAGGGCTTCCTAGACAACAGGGCTCAGGATTCCTGGTGCCCATTATGTCATTGGTATGCCCATGGTAGGTGGCAGAAGGCCACGTGCATGTGGAGGACACTGTTGGTGGATGGCATAGGAAGTTAGAGACGGTCCCATGTTTTTATCTGAAGGGCGGTGAGTGTCCCTGGCAGAGCCCATGAACAAACTGGATGAGTTTTGAAGGCAGGGTCCACCAGCCACTGTCTCCACCACAGAAGGGGCTAGGCAAGCTGGCAGGGCTTTGTTGGACCTGAGGTCCAGGTCCAGGATGCATCCTCAGGCACAGACCATCCCTGCCCCCGCTCCTCTGGGGAAGCCACAGGGGTCTTGAGGCCCTCCTGGATGGTCCACCCAGCAGACCCATGGGGTAGAATGGTGACCGCAAGGCATCTTGTTTCCATCTGTGTTGGTGCACAGCCCTGTGCTTGGTTCCTTTTCTTCCCACCTTGACTTTGGGAGTTACAAGGAAGGGATTCAAAGCCCCCACTGGCACCCCTGGAGGATGGAGCCCCACCCCCCCGCCCCTGTACCCCTGGAGGTTGGGGTCCCACCCCCCTGCACCCCTGGAGGTCAGAGCCACACCCCCGCCTCTGCACCCCTGGAGGATGGGGTCCCACCCCCGCCCCTGCACCCCTGGAGGTTGGGGTCCCACCCCCCTGCACCCTTGGAGGTAGGAGCGCCACCCCCGCCTCTGGGGCCTCCAAGGGTCTAGACTCCACAGTGAAAGTTGACAGCTTGGCCACTCCATCGTTCCTGGCTATAAAATTAAAGATGAGAATAGATGAAGAAGTGCCACCATTGGCTCAATTAGAGGGAAAACCTAATAACCATGAACTGCCAGGGGTCCAGGACTAAGGTAAATGGAGAGGCTGCTGGGATGAGGCTGGGCCAGGTGTGCAGGGGAGCGGTGCTGGGCTGAGGCTGGGCCAGGTGTGCAGGGGAGGGGCTGCTGGGATGGAGCTGGGCCAGGTGTGCAGGGGAGGGGCTGCTAGGGTGAGGCTGGGCCAGGTGTGCAGGGGAGGGGCTGCTGGGGTGCAGCTGAGCCAGGTGTGCAGGGGAGGGGCTGCTAGGATGAGGCTGGGCCAGGTGTGCAGGGGAGGGGCTTCTGGGCTGAGGCTGAGCCAGGTGTGCAGGGGAGGGGCTGCTAGGATGAGGCTGGGCCAGGTGTGCAGGGGAGGGGCTGCTGGGCTGAGGCTGAGCCAGGTGTGCAGGGGAGGGGCTGCTAGGCTGAGGCTGGGCCAGGTGTGCAGGGGAGGGGCTGCTGGGCTGAGGCTGGGCCAGGTGTGCAGGGGAGGGGCTGCTGGGCTGAGGCTGGGCCAGGTGTGCAGGGGAGGGGCTGCTAGGGTGAGGCCGGGCCAGGTGTGCAGGGGAGGGGCTGCTAGGGTGAGGCTGGGCCAGGTGTGCAGGGGAGGGGCTGCTAGGGTGAGGCCGGGCCAGGTGTGCAGGGGAGGGGCTGCTGGGGTGAGGCTGGGCCAGGTGTGCAGGGGAGGGGCTGCTGGGCTGAGGCTGGGCCAGGTGTGCAGGGGAGGGGCTGCTAGGCTGAGGCTGAGCCAGGTGTGCAGGGGAGGGGCTGCTAGGCTGAGGCTGGGCCAGGTGTGCAGGGGAGGGGCTGCTGGGCTGAGGCTGGGCCAGGTGTGCAGGGGAGGGGCTGCTAGGGTGAGGCTGGGCCAGGTGTGCAGGGGAGGGGCTGCTGGGGTGAGGCCGGGCCAGGTGTGCAGGGGAGGGGCTGCTGGGCTGAGGCTGAGCCAGGTGTGCAGGGGAGGGGCTGCTGGGGTGCAGCTGACTCAGGTGTGCATTGGGAGGAGGGTCCTCTTAGCCTGTCTCCCCGTCAGCCCTCCCTGGGGACAGCAGTGTTCTTCTCACCAGTCAGCCTGCCTCCCTGACCTTCCCCAGGCTTCCCTCAATCCCGAGTCTACAGGGACTCCTGGCAACTTCCCAGCCAGTGGCTTCCGTGCCAGGACACTCCACTGTTACAAGCAGAGCCTAAGCACCCAGCAGGCCCTTCCCCTTAACTAGTCATGCTGCCCTCTTAACTCTCAGATACGGCCCTCAGGCCGCATGAGACCCAGAATGTTCACATTGTAACCCCCATCTTGGCCCCCAGGTTTGGGTCTGCCCTTCCTAGGGGACTCCAGGACAGGACCCCCACGACCCTCAACCCTGCAGGATGCACTCTGTCCCACTGCCTCTCAGGTCTCTGCAATCCCTGGCGTTCTTTCCGCACCCCTCCCTGGCCTCACCGGTCTCATCTCTCGGCCCACCTAACTGGCCTCTCCGTGGCAAGTTGAGAAGGAGCCGCTGCTCTTGCTGAGGCCTCTGTGCCAGCTCTTGGGAGGCTCAGCCTGTCCTGCACCTTCCCAGAAATCCACCTGCTCGCCGTCAGCGATCAGGTGCTGACCACACTGTCCTAGTTGCCCCCTTAAAGTGCCCACAGCCCCAGCTGCCTGCTGTTCTTCCTGTCTCACTTACCTGTCCTGGGCTGCCCACTGCATGAGGGCTCGGCTCGTGTGTCTGGCTTTCTCACGGCTGTGCCGCTCTCGCCCCTAACAGGGCCAGCAGGTACACAGCCAGCGCTCAATAAGTGCACATAAACCAATGGCTCTGCTGGTACGGCAGCAGCTCCCACTGTGTTTTACTTATAAACATTCATTCATTTGAAGGTAGAGTAACAAAGAGGAAGGAGAGGTAGAGAGAGACAGAGATCTGTCCCTTCCCCACCCCCAGTTTGGAGCCACCTTGTGCTCCGAGGGATCTGGACTGTCTCCAGAAATGCCTGAGAGCAGGGGAAGCAGCCTGTGCTATGCACAGGACGCCCACCAAGGTTGCCTGGGGTGGAAGCGGGCACCTGCAGCCCTGCCAGAATCCTGCCACACCAGGCCAACCCAGAGCTTCGTGCAGAAGATGTTTGCCAACATCCGGAGTTGAGCCCCTGCTGGACCACCTTTTTGAGGTTCCTGCATTGATCACCCCCTTCCTTCTGCAAGGGGCAGCCAAGTCTCAGGTGAAGGCAGCCTGAAGGATGGCCACCCCATCTCACTGCAGGGAAGCTGGACCTCTCTGAGTGGCCCCCAGCCAGGGCAGAGTCAGGACTGGGGCAAGGCCCCTCTGCAGTGCTCAGAGCTGCCCACTGGCTGTGCCTCACAGCCCTTTCCACGGCCTAGGGCAAGCCTACTCCTGAGTAGACCCCTCCATCTTTGAAAGAGAAGGTGTGAACTGAGCCCAGGGGAGACCTCTCCCCACCCTTTGTCCGTATCTTCACATGAACCATGACTCTCACTCTCCTGGCCTCAACAGTACGTGAGCTCCTGCAGGATCTTGGCCTGCCATTTGCTCACAGCCTGGTCAAGGGCGTGGCTGGCAGGTACAGTGCCTTGCCCCTGCCTGGAGGATATTGCTGTGGTCCCCACAACCCCTCTGCCATTGCTATCCCAGTATGGTCTCCTGCTCTTGAGCAGAGGTGGAACCTGGGACCCACTCCCAGCCAAAGGTGTGGCCAAGTAACAGGATGGAGTGAGGACTGGGAGGGGAGAGTGGCGGCTGAGACTGGAAGGCATCTCTCAGCAGTCTGCTGGCTGTGTTGAGCTCAGGCCAGCTGACCCCGGGGCCCTAGGCAGACCAACTGCCCAGGATAGAGCTCAGTGACAAGTACAAGACCCGGGAGGCAGGCCCTTCCCCAGCAGCCGGGAGGAGACCCCAGCCCAGCCAGCACCCTGTCTGTAGCCTCTGGGGGCCTTGTTGCTGGCCCACGCTCCTGACCCAAGGGCATGGTGACACCATGGGGGTGGGCTGCCTGAAGACACTTGGTTGGCTGTCATGCTGTAACACGTGACCTCCTCATGTGATCCCGTTCCGTGTCTCCACTCGCATGGTCCTGTTGAGTTGTCTCCACCACTTGTGTGTTCACTGACCTTGTTGCCTTCCAACCTCAACACCCCATTCTGGCCTGAGCCCAACAAACCTCTGCCTTTCTCAACACATGCACTTGGAGCTGTGGATGGTGTGAGCACAAGGTGGGTTCTTTGCTGTTTTAGAAGGAAGTGTGGGGTAAGGCCTCCTGACTCCCCTGGGATTTTGGCCATCAGAGAAGTCCGAACACCATGACATCCAGGCTTCCTTGACCCAAGCTGGAGCTGCAGTTGGCCAACCTGTGAGCCCAGGGCCTCCACCTGAGACGAGGTTTCAGGTCCTCTGGGGTTTGACAGCTGGACTCCTGGGAAAGGATGGGAGACTCTGAGGCCAATTTTCTTTAAAAAAATTATTTTTTTAATTGGAAAGTCAGCTATACAGAGAGGAGGGAAGCAGAGAAGATCTGTCCACTGATTCACTCCCCAGGTGGCTGCAATGACCGGAGCTGAGCCACTCCCAAGCCAGGAGCCTCTTCTGGGTCTCCCACACAGGTGCAGGGTCCCAAGGCTTTGGGCCGTCCTCGACTGCTTTCCCAGGCCACGAGCAGGGAGCTGGATGGGAAGCAGGGCTGCTGGGTTAAAGCCGTTGCCTATGTGGGATCCCAGCGGATGCAAGGCGAGGACTTTAGCCACTGGGTTATCACACCAGACCCTCTAAAGGCCGATTTTATAGAGGAGAGGCAGAGAGAGAAAGATGTTCTGTCTGCTGGTTCACTCCCCACATGGCTGCAGTGGTTAGAGCTGAGCTGATTCAAAGCCTGGAACAGGGAAATTTTTCCAGGTCTCCCACATGGGTGCAGGGATCCCGACACTTCGGCCATCTTGTACTGTTTTCCCAGGCCATAAGCAAGGAGCTGGACTGTAAGTGGAGCAGGTATGAACCCACAGCTATATGGATGCAGGCACCACCACAGGGGCTTAGCCTGCTATGCCATGGTGCTAGATTGCTTTTGGTTTTATCCACAGTTAAAATCAAGAGGCCAGTTGAGGTCACAGGGGCTCAAGTCTCCAGCTCCTTTTCCTCATCCATCCTTCAATCTGGAAAGACATGGGCATCACGGGTGGTACAGCCCGGGACGGATTCATGGGTCTGAGCAGTCCGCAGCGTGCACGCTCTGTGGAAACGAACTCCCAGATCCAAGCTGGAAAGCCGTGCCTCCCACCATAAGGCTCATCTCGTGGGAGGGTGATTTGTCATTTATGGGTCTGGCTGAGTTAGATCGCTTCCTACGAAGATAAGTCTAAATGAATCTTTAACGACAGAACATTGTATCTGTGCAGATTTACAAGCCACAGATTGGACTGGCCATCTGTATTGGGAGTGCTGGGCTCATTCCAGGGCTGTATGCAGTGCCGAGCGAGCGAGCAAGTGAGCGGGCAGGATTGGCTTCCAGCAGATGGGCCAGAACAGCAGGACCACAACGGCCCCCCCCGTGTGTTCATCCTATGAGACCGGATGACTGCAGGAGGCTCCTGGGACCCCCGGGACCACCTGGCCTTGGTGTTAGGGGCCTGGATGCTCTTCTCAGTGTTGTGGGAACCATCTGCCGTCACCCCCACTCCCAGGTTGCCAGCTTTGGCCTTCTAGTGGATTCCCTGCCATTCACATTTGTCCTCATTCCTGGGCTCCGTGGGTTTTCCACAACTGCTTTGATCACCCAGTGGGGAGGGCATCATCCTGAGGAGCAAAGACCACCTTCCTTCCTGAACTTGGTCTCCAGAGCCACGCCCACCCAGGCCACGCCCACCCCAGGGCCACCGCTGGCTGTTCCTCACGGCTTCCAGGACCACGCTCTCCTGAGGAACCAGTCGCCAGGCCTGGAAAGCTCCTTGCTTTTGTCTGCCGCTCTCCTGCTGCTGGCCAAGCCACCCACTCTGCACCTTTGGGCCTCTGCCAAGTTGCAGTTTCGCAGGATGCCGCAGCCACACCCATCCCGGCAAGGCCCTGCTCCTCGTGGTACCGCTGCTTCTGCTCTACGTTCCGTGTCTGCAGCACGGTGGCCACCTGGTAACTATGGCAGAGAAGTCAGGGTGCACTGACCATTGCACCTGCGCCATGTGCCCCCGTAGACGTGAGCCGCGCCCAGTGGCCCAGGAGAAGCTCCTGCTAGAACGTGGCTCAGGAGGCAGTGAGGACACCTCCCAGCCCCCAGCCCCACCCTGCCTCATTGGGTGTGTTTATCTCAAGTTGGAACTCACAGGAGTAGGCATAAAAACCAGCCTAAGTCGTGGCATCCCATATGAGCACAACTTCATGTCCGGCTGCTCTACTTCCACTCTAGTTCCTCGCTGACAGCCTGGAAAAGCAAAGGAAGACGGCCCAAACCTTGGGGTCCTGCGCCCACCTAAGAGACCTGCAAGAAGCTCTTGGTTCCTTACTTTAGGCTGGCCCTGGCCATGGCGGCCACTTGGGGGATGACCCAGTGGATGGAAGGTCTTCCTCTCTGTCTCTCTGTAACTCTGGCTTTCTTTCTTTTGTTTTTTAAGATTGATTCTATTTTTATTTGAAAGGCAGAGTTACCCAGAGAAGGAGAGACACAGAGAGAGAGATTGCACTTGCACCTGAAGGGCGTTACTATGTGAAGGTGACGGGGCTGCGGGGCACAGCCAGGCCAAAGCCACGGAAAGAAGATGCTGCAAAGCTCCATGGGGCCAGCTGGGCAGGAACTGGGCATTCCAGGGGAGAGCTGAGGCCTGAGGCGCTACTGTAAGGCAGGGCTGGGTGTTCAGTGATTTGGGACTGAGGTTGAGGAGTGGGCGCCAACGAGGCTGGGTGTGTGGGGGCGCGAGGTAGGGCGTGGCCAGGCGGGTCCATGTCAAGCCGAGCCCGTGGCTCTCTGGGACCTGGCTGGCCCAGGCAATGGAAAGCAGGGGTACAAGGTGGGCAGCTCATTGGCAGCCAGCAGTGAGAGAGAACCTCAAACGTGAGCAGCAGGGCCCCTGTTGGCAGAGTCTAGACAAAGACCAAGGTGGCCATTGTCCCTGTCCCTCTATGCACACAGACACTGCTGCTCGCACACGAGTGTGTGACCCCGTTACAGCATTTGACCCTCAGCTAGGGGTCACCATTGTGGTGCAGCAGGTGAAGGGGCCGCCTGCGACACTGGTGTCCCAGGTGGGCAGCAGCTCAAGCACCGGCTACCACAGCCCCTGAGGCTGCCGGGAAGTGGGTGGGTGGAGGAGTGAGAGATCTGAGTGTCCTGCTGGGACGGCAGCAGCTGAGGGCTTGGGTGGGAGCTGCCGGCCATGCTGCCTGCCCAGTGACCTTGGGGTGTCCAGGAGGGAGGAGGGTTCTGGCTGCAATCCTGTGGGCACTTGTGGGCAGCACAGGTGAAAGCCCAAAGCAGAACAGCAGGCAGAGTGAGATGAGGGACTCCTGAGAAGGTGTGCTGTAGGCCAGGCGAGTCCACGGCGACATGGGAGGACAGAGGCACGGGTGCTCTCCCTGGACGCCCCGCCCTGCTCTGCCTGCCTGGCACCCCTGGGCCTGTTTGGGTTTCCTGTTGGGTTTGGCAGGAGGTGGAAAGGGAGGTGAGAGTATCTTCCCTGCTGGCTCTTGTCTGGAGCCCCGAAGCTCTGTCCAGGCAGCCTGGCTGCCCTCGCTGTGCCCTGGGCTCCGTGGTCAGGGCTTCAAGAGCGCTGGCTGCTATCCAGGTCCCTGCAGTTCCCTCCACACTGCCCCTTCTCGTCCATAGTCTCTTTGCTACCGTCTCCCCCAGGCACCAACATCAACATTTCCAGCCCTGGTGCAGACCCACCCGTGGAGCCAGCTGGAAACTGCTGGCCACAGGTTCCAAGGATGCCGCATACCCCAAGTAGCTACAGGCATGCAAACCAGGGGCCTCCCAGGACAGGGGGACCCTGAGGATGAGGGAGCAGAAGGAGGCTGCCGGAACGGATGTGTTGACAGTAACAGGTGCATTTTTTCCCAGAACATCTGGGATAACCCACAGTGCTTTAAGAATCACAGGGAAGGGGACACGGGAGGCATGTGGCTCGGCTGCTGTCGGGGTGACCAGTGATTCCCCCTGGGGTGAAGAGCCACATGCCTCGACGGGGCAGGGCTCCCTCCCACAGCACGTGGCCACATGCCCCCATCAGATATGTCAGATGTAATATTGTAAAGAGAGAGAGAGAGAGAGCTCTTCCACCCGCTGGTTCAATTCTCAGATGGCCTCAGTGACAACCTCCTTGGCCAGGGCAGGACCAGAACGAAGGCAGCAGCTCTGTCCAGGTCTGCTGTGTGGGCGCAGGGGCCTAAGCACCAGGGCCGTCTTTTACTACTTTTTCTAGGTGCATTAGCACGGAACTGATCAAAAGTGAAACAACTGAGGCTTAAAAAAATTTTTTTTTAATGTGGTTTAAATAGCTGAGAGCGCTGCACCGTGGGGGCCTCCAGTTAGAGCGAGGAGGGGCAAGGCATGGGGGAAGGTGAGTGGGACAAATGTTTCAAGTTTTTTTTCTCCTGCGTGCTCCGAGGGGCGAGGGGTGGGGGGAAGAGGCCACTCCTTGCTGTTAAACTACATTAGCATCTGGGGATGGGGGACTTTCATTTGATGACACCTTAGAGACCCTGATGTGGGAAGAGTGTTCTAAGGTCACGCCAGGTGAGATTTCTTGGGGGACTGGATGGCTGGACTCAAAACCCGGACAAGGAAAACTCCCGATTGTTGTGGTCTGCCCTTGGAGGGTACGTGTCAGAACTGGCCTCCTCAGCTACTGGTGCCTGCACAATGGCCAGCGTGCCCAGAGGCACACGAGGGACGCAACAGAGGATGCGTTCACACCCCAGCCATCCTATGGGGCACATAGAGGCATAGTGTGCAGCCCTGGCAGCACGGAGGAGCCCCCACCTCGCCCCAATGCCTTGAGGACCTCAGGAAAGGCATTCTGGTGTTGGTGAATCGCTCAGGGCCTCGTTTCTGCTCACCGCACCCTGCTAGATGTGGGTACTTGGATGGAACCAAGTGTGGCAATTGACAGAGTTCCAAATGCCAGGAACTCGTTGTCCAGCCACCCTTGGCAATGCTGGCATCCCATACGGGCAGCGGTTTGAGTCCTGACCGTTCCACTGCTGATCCAGCTCCTTGCTGATGGCCCGGGGAAGCAGTGGAAGATGGACCAGGTCTGTGGATCCCTGCATCACGTGGGAGACCTGGCAGAAGCTCCTGGCTCCCAGGGGTTGCAGCCATCGGGGGAGTCGGCCAGCATATGGAGAGTCTCTCTGTAAGGCAAAGAAGTAAATGGACCTTGTTTCTAAGGGAACTGATCATCGAGCCAGCAAGCATAAGATCTGACGTGTGTGGCTGTACACACAGAGAGACACACACACACCCCCAAATACACACAGACATAAGTACACATATACACTCAGACACAGACACACACACACACGCACACACACGCACACACGCCTGCACATTCAGGACCAGATGGCGGCTGGGGCTCGCTCTGCACTGACTTTGGAAGCTGAGCTGAGACTCTGCGCCGATGAACTTGGCCGCGTGCTGGTGTTGATGACACAGTTCAGTCTCGCTCTGGGAGGAGGCAGTGTGTACGCGCCCGGCAGAGAGCAGGCACACGCAGGAGGGTGTGCGGAGCACAGATGTTCCTGGGGAAGGGAGCTGGAACGCACACAGCCTCTGGCTGCAGCTGCCCCCCAGTGTGCGCCTCCCAAGACACTCCAGCAAATTCCGCGTGATTGTGCTCACTCCAGCCCCACGCACCCAGATGAAATAAGTGTGGAACAGGCTCTTCTGCCTAATGAGAATCTACATTTTCAACTGTGCGAGAGGCGCGAGCCGCAGACGCTGCGTGAGGCACATTCCGAAGAGCTTGGCTGTAATAGAAGCTCCGGGCGCCCGCTCTGCTGCTCCTTCCCCGCCAAGCACAGCTCACCTGCAGGCGGACAAGACACCCTGGTCGCCACAGCCTCCCTACTCAGGCCCATCTGGCCGTGCTGGGGCCAGTGAGCGGTCCCTGAGGGTCTTCTGTATGCAGGGACACAGTTCAGAACCCTCAGGCTTGGGGTCCACTTGCTGCCAGCTGTGACCCCTGGCCTGCCGCACCTGCCACGTGGGGAGCTCTCACTGATGCCAAGCAGCAGGCTCAGCCGCACATGCGTTGGTGTCTGAGGAAACAGCCGTGGGAGCGTCCCCAGGCACGTGGATATTTTGTCGGTTCAACCCTCTTGAATTCACTTTGTGATGGAGATCCATTCATCTCCAGCCATACTGAAGACTCCGTGTCTGCAGGCTGGATGTGGAAGGCGCCTAGAGGAAGACCAGGGAGCATGGGTGGTGGGTGAAAGGGGCGGGGGTAAGCTGGGGGTCCTGGTGGGAGCCGTGCCCTCCCCCACCCCGTCTCTGGCCTGAGCAGGGCCCAGAAACCCTGCCTGATCCTGTGGGGTCGCTCTGCAAGCCTGCCTCTGGCTTGCCTGGGTGCAGAAGAGCAAAGCTACTGGGTGGTTGGGTTGGGGGTGTGGCCTGCCCTGTGTGGAACTGGGTGTGCGGCACGACCTTGTCACTTGGTGGACTCCGTGAGGTCCCTGCTAGCCGCGGGGAGCGGGGCTCACAGGACTGAGCTCCCCACTCCAGGCCCTGCCGTGAACAAGCATCCGTTTCACCTCCCCACTCCCCCAGAAGCTGTGGGCTTCTGGGTCCCTCCTCCTGGCTCAGTGTCAAAACCGCAGAGCTGTTCTGACCCTGGTTAGCCATGCCCTGGCTGCCCCCACCCAGGGCACCCCAAGGGCTCTCTGCGAATCACCTGGATGAGGCGTTCCCTGGGTGTGGCTGCCGATGGCAGGCATTGGTCAGCGGTGGGGGAGGGGGTGGCGGCAACCATGGTACCACTGGCTGCTCCATGTGCGGCTGCGACCCCGTCAAGGCTCCAGTAGGCAGCCCCTGCAGGGCGGACACTTCCTGGAGTCGGGATGCTCGGAGCAGAGGGAGAGGCCACGGTGTTCCGGTGAACGCCATGGGGACTGGGGGACTTTGGCCTCTCCAGCTGAAGAATTTAAAAAAGTGTCCGCGGGCAGTCCCACTGCCTTGTAAATGCAGCTCCGGTCTGTTCTCTCATCAGATCTCTCCGCACATACAGATCACAGCCTATGGAGCAGGCACCGAACAGTGAAGGCCACACCCAGGGCCTGGCACTCAGCCACTTTGTCTTAAAACGAGCATGGTAGCTAACTGCGGTGTAGATACCTGAACCGAGAAAGCCCACGTTTGGCTGGGGAGAGTCCATGTGGGTGGCCCCGGCCCAGGCTTTCACTGTCACCCCGTTTGTCCACATTCCGACCCCGAGCTGCCCACCCCTGGGAAGTGGGACCCACATGACTCCCGCCGTGGGCTGCCTGGGGTCCCTGCATGTGGGGTTCTGTCTGAGTGGCTTTGCATCGTGTGTCCTGAGCCCAGAATGAGCTTTTCACTGGAGGAGAAAAAATTAAATTGTAGAGGTCACGGGCTCCCTGAAATTTGCCGGAAGACGTTCTTTCCCCTTGCAAGCATTTTTCAGCTTAGTGTTTGACACATCTGTGATTTTCCAAAGCAAATAACCTTGAGCCTCCTGTCCTGCCTTCCCGATGGCGAAGCGTGACAGTGGGTCCTGCATAACCGGCCGTAAGTGGCGGTGCTCCCCCGCAAACTCAGGCTGCGCTCCGCTGTGACCGCGTCCTGCGCTGGTCGAGCGCTTGGTGAGACGCCAGGGAGGGCAACAGCCCAGGCTGACTGTCCACTCCCAGACTCACTCAAGGGAATCAGAAGGAAAATACACACAGGGAGACATGCATTTTTTTTTCTTAAAGAAAATGGAGTATTCTTTGAAAGTTAGTCAATCTCTTGGGGGCACAGTGTGGAAAATTAGAGTTTAATGGCTTTGAAATTGAGGTTCCGTGGGTCAATAGTAGTGGATACTTGAAGTAAAATGACAAATCTATTAGAAGAAAATCAAGCATTTTGTTACTCATCAGAAAGGCAGGCAGAGGGCTGGAGGAACTGCTTCGAGTTCTACTTTCTTTCTTTCTTCTTCTTTTTTTTTAAGTTGTTTATTTGCTTGAAAGGCAGAGTTACATAGAGAGATTTTCCATCTACTGGTTAACTCTGCAAATGGCTGCACAGGTCGAGTCTGAAGCCAGGAGCCTGGAGCTTCTTCCTAGTCTCCCACATGGCTGCAGAAGCCCAAGGACGTGGGTCACCTACTGCTGCCTTCCCAGGCACAGTAGCAGGGAGCTGGATCGGAAGTGGAGCAGCTGGCACATGAACTGGAGCCCACGTGGGATGCCGGGGTTGCAGACGGCAGCTCTACCCACTGCGTCACAGCAGCAGCCCCAGAAGCTCTGCTTCCGGACAGAATTCACCAGGAAAGTACCATCTCGCCGTGTTGTTCTCGAAGGCTTGAGGAGGGGTGAGGAGGGGCGAGTCCCTCAGGGGTTTCTGGGACTCTCCAGCCAAGCAGACGCTCCTGGTTTCTGGCCTGTGCCGGCTACAGATGCCACTCGGCCCAGCAGGGGCTGTGTGACTTGCCAGCTGACGTATGAGGGGCAGACCTGGACTGCACCAGTCTGCTCCAGTTGTAGAAATTGGGGCAGCACAGCTTTCCCAGTTCTCATGGCTCACGGGGCTGGCGGAGCTGCCATTGGTAGCAGCCAAGTCTGATGTTGGTCCTGTGTTCATGATGACACACACACACACACACACACACACACCACAGTGTGCTGGTAGAGACACAAGTGCAGAGCTGTGACCATGCCTGGGGGACGGGGACAGGAAGCAGGCACACAGCTGCCCATTGCAGCCCAGGAGGAGCCCAGGAAAGCACCAAGTTAGCTGATAATGGTCAGGAGTGGGCGGGGGTTTGGGGAGAGCGCGGCAGATGTTTCTGGCAGGAGCAGCACCTGTTCCCTCTGGTTCTGAAGACTTGAGGTAAACAAGGTAGCACCTTGCTTCTTTCTATTCAAAAGCCTTGGTTTATTCAGCTGTATTGATTGCCGTTGTATGTGAGAGGCCGGGTCATTTGCCTGCTGGGGTGGACCAAGCCAAAGCCGGCATTCCCGACCTTGCCTGTCTCCTGCAGAGGAAGCAGGGAGCCTCGTGTTTGAATTTGCTGCCTCTCTACAGGAAGCTGGATCAGACGTGGGAGACTCAGGGCAGCCACGAGGCGATGTGACGGGACGTGGGTGCCCCATGCAGTGACTTGGTGCTAGACCTCCCACCTGCCCGTGTCTTCCTTGTGGCACAGGCACAGGTGAAGGCTCGCGGAGGTGGGCTGGTCGGCCCAGGTCATACGGCTGCCATGCGATCATCCACCCTGCCCCGTGAGACTCAGGAAGGGCTGATAAGAAGCCATTCTCATTTGGGGTCGAGGGAGGTACAGGACACTGCACAGCGGCCAGGATGGCTCAGGCTACTTGGAAGAGAGCCCAGGCCTGGACGCGGGTGCTCTGAGCCCAGAGAGAGAAGGTAGGAGGGCCAGCCAGTGACAGTCAGGGTATAGTCGCCCCAGGACCACACAGCACTGGTTCCCACCTGCTCCAACCTTGGCCCCTGGCAGGGGGCCCTGCGACCCAACATCTGGGAAGAACTGCTGGATGGATGGGACCGACGCCCATGCCTGGCTGGAAGGCAGCCTGAGACGTCCTGGCCCACCATGCACGCGCATGTGGCTGGTCATGTCCTGGAGGCTCCATTGAGCTATTTGCAGGAGCAAGTCTGGTGTCCCCACAGAGCATGGAAGAGGGGTGCAGGGCAGGCTGTTCCAGGAGCCACGGCACAGGGAGCCTGACAGAGCAGGGCCCTCTCCCCCCCCATACACACGTCTGTGGCATCTCCTCGGTGGTGGGTTTGAGGAGCCCCAGGCAGCTCCTGGCAGTCACCGGGGTGCAGCAGAAGGAGTGCATTCCGGAAGCTTGGTGGCTCTCAGGTTCAGCTGTGGCCTTGGGTGCTCAGGAGCCAGGGCGCTGACCTCACGTGACCAAGCGCCAGCCCTGGGGGTTTTGCGGTCATGCTCCAGATATTGTGCAAGCTGTCCTCTCTCCTGGTCCACTCTGTCTCGCCCCTCGGCTTCTTTGTTAAAATATTCATATAGTTAGAGTTAAAGAGCGAGAGCTTCCACCTGCTGGTTCACGTCACACACGGCCACAAATGCCGGAGCTGGGCCAGACTGAAGGCAGGAGCCAGGAGTTTATCCTGGTCTCGCACATGGCTGTGGGGCCGAGACACCTGGCACAGAAGCAGGGAGCAGCCAGGACTCAGCGCAGCACCACCGGCCGTGGCATAACCACAGCGCAGGTCCCAGCCTCGGGCCCACCGTGAGCTTCTCTCGCTCTGGGGGCTCCTGCTCAGCCTTTCTGCTGTTTCTGTCTTGCACACTTCTGCCCCCTGATGAGGTACAGGGTGAAGCTGACCCCAGACTACTCTCCTCGCCTCCTGTTCCGGGCTTGAGCCCCAAGCAACGTCCATCTAAGGTCCTTCACGGCCCCCCACCCATGAGAGCCCCCAGGGCTGCTGCAGCCAAGCCCCTCAGGCCGTCTGCTTCCTCTCTGAGATGTCACTCTTACATGACTGGCCTTTCTGTCCCGAGTGTTTATGCCACAGATGCTGCTTTCCGAGGCCAAGCATGTGACCCCGATGCGCTCACAGAGACTCAGGCAGGCAGCACGGCACGGGGAACGCTGCCCCTCCTGGCAGGCGTGCAGGTGACGGTCACAGAGGCGTGTACGCAGCCTCCCTCCCTTCCCTTGCATTAATTAAAGCAAAGCCAGTGCCAACGGCAACGCCACCAAGTGCAATGGCCGTTTTTGTGTTCATCCACACATGCAGGAGAACGCAGGGAGATGAACCGGAGACGGCACGCTTGCTCGACCACGTGTGTGCAGTCACCCGGGCTGCCAGCCTCGTCCCCCACGCGCAGCCGCTGTGCCTGGGAGGATGTCAGCGCCGTCCTGGGGATGCGTCCAGATGCTGGGCACATGGCCAGACTCTGCCTTGCAGGCCGGCGGCCTCCAAGCCAGCAGGCATCCAAGTTGGTATAATGCCAGGCCTGACAGGTGTGCTGTGTGAACACTGGGGACCTGTCGCCCGCACCCGGTCCACTGCACAGACCCCTCTGCACAGGCTGGGTTTCAGGCCCCAGGACCGCGTGTCTGTCTGCCCACAGGAAGTGTCCCGG
Organism: Ochotona princeps; assembly: GCF_030435755.1. Lineage (NCBI taxonomy): Eukaryota > Metazoa > Chordata > Mammalia > Lagomorpha > Ochotonidae > Ochotona > Ochotona princeps. The sequence goes on along the minus strand of NC_080833.1, from coordinate 2,319,008 downwards.
ACAGCAGACTCCGTTCCCACGTCTCACTCCTGCCTAGTCTGCCGAGGCCCGAGGGCTGTGCCCTGGCACCTCCTGACAATGCCCTCTGGAACAGAGTCCAGGCAGCCCCAGCAGGCAAGGCCTGGGCGTGGCTGGGGGAGGGTGCGGGAAGCCCACAGTGGAAAGCTCTCACCCAGGACCTGGGTAACTCTGGGTGATCCCAGCTAGTCTGTAGCCAGAAGCCACGCCCTGGGCAGGATGTTGCTCCAAGCAAAGATGGACTTGCTGGGGGCTGCAGGCTCATGAAAATTCCGTGCCATCCATGAAATTATCTCCTTGATAGAGAAGAAATTCCTGAGCAACAGGATCAATATCAGACACCTGTCCACGCCAGAGGTGACACAAGCCCCTGCTTGACAAGACCTGGAGGACGTGATTACGGGTTCTGTCAGGCGGGTGTGCAATGAACAGGTGCACGCAGCGGCTGATACCCTAGCACGCAGGTCCCTCCCCCGGTTCCTCATTGGCTGAGTACTGCGGGGTCCACAAGCCTCCCAGATGTGGCTTAAGTTACAAAGTTACCTCCCTCCTCCTCCTCTGCGCTGTAATTTCCTCTTGTACATAGGTCCTTCCCTGACATCCTGCATGGGTAGCGAGTTTTGCTACATCCCAGTGATCTTTCTTTCTGCATAAAAACAAAAAACAAAAAACGGACCACCACACATTTTCTTACAGGCAGAAAAAGACTTTCTGGAGAGCGTCATTCCCCTTGCCATGATGAAGGCAGACTCAGAGTTCTAAGCCTTGACTAGTGAGAAATGATGCTGGGATGGATTAGCAATGTCTGTCATGGATGAGGGAACACATTGACCCAGAGTTGGGGTTTTGCAAAGAAAATAAATTCCCTTTATCCCTGTTTCCCTGGAAACCATCCTCTGGTCCGTCTGTCCACCTGGTCAGAAGAGCTGATGAGCACTCAAGACAGTGTGGTCAGCTGTGGTCAGCTGTGGTCAGCGTGGTCAGCTGGTCCTACTTCCCATAGCCCTCAGTGCTGGTCAGCACAGTGCTGGCCTCCTCTCCCCTGCAGAGAGAGCCAGGGGATGCAGGAACTGCAGAGAATGTTCTGGAATGCGGTTGGCTGCACCACCATGAGAAGGCACAGGGAAACTTGCCCAAGTGCTGTGAACAACTGGTTTGGCCTGAGATAACACCACTGAAACTTCTAGGTCACTTTCTCCTGGCTTCAAAGGCAAAGCCGACTGCAGCCCTTCCTAGTTCTACACCCAGCAGACTTCCAAGTGTGGGTCCTAGCACCATGTATAGACATAGGGAAGCTGCTGCTGGCTGAATCCGCTGCCGGCACGCTCAAGGAGCATGGATTTCGTTTGGATTTTGCTAGTGGTGGAAGGAGCCAGGGAAAGCAGAGTGAACATCACGTGGGCCAGCATCGTTGCTTTGGCTCCCGCGGGAGGGGCGTGGGCTCACTGGTGGTTGGCCAGCGCCGGCTGCCCTGGGAATCGACGCCCAGCGTGAGAGGCTGGTCAGGGAGAAGGGTGCCTCTCACAGTCCTGACAACCAATATGCCCTCGGTATACAGTGCTGCTCCTGAGCAGGAGTCCCCTCGGCCTGCACGGAGGCTGCGTGTTGAACAAGCCACATCCCATATTGCGGGTGATTGCCAAGTTCAAGGCCACACAGGCGTGGACTCAGAGTGCAGGTGCACAGACAGCAGTGCCACCTCCCCGTGCTGCTGCTCACTGGCCTCTGTGGCTCCCCGAGGATGCAGCAGACAGCGCCGCTAAGTTCAGACTCCCCGCTGCATGGGCAGAGCCTGCTGCCTGCAGCACAGGGCACACCCTGACCCCTGGCAGCCTGCTCAGAGAGCACTGCTTCACACGCACTGCCCAAACTGTCCACTCAGGGTCAGCCCCTCCCTCCGTGGGAGCACGCAGCATCCTGACACTCAGACGTAAGGGGCAGCAGCCTGGGGACTTGCTGGCTGCCCTTCCTCCATGGCCTCGGCACACACACAGCCTTCTCGAGCCGGAGGAAAATGTCCACACAAGGCCCAACTGCCTGAACCCAGGACTGACTCGCCAGGCACGATCCACCTCCCACGATCCACCTACTCTGCTAGGAAATGTATGTTTTATTTAAACAAAGACAGCTTTTCTCATGAGAAGACTTCTCTCAGAAATAGCATGTTTTGTCTTCAACAGCTAGAATGAACTATTACAAAAATAGTCACACGGACAAAAAAAGAAAAACGTAAAATGCCAGGTGCTTTTCACTGGGAGGCTCTGTCCAGACAGGAGGCTGGCAAAACATACAACCTGCCCAGTGGAAACTGGCGCCAGCCTCAGCGTCCAGGGGCAGCGATGACCACGGAGGAAGAAGAACATCTTGCTGGATGCCGAGTTGGCTCCTCTGTGCTCGGCCAGCTTCCTGGAACCACCCCGATGTCTCCTGGACACCGCTGTGTACAGTCCCAGGCCTTGGGAGCCATGGCCCAGGAAAGCCACCAGCACTGGGAGGATCCTTGGGGGCAGTGGATAAAGCATAGGTCTCCAACGTTCAATGCCCAGTCGGAGCCAGGACTTTGTGCCCACGCTGGAAGGAGATGGGTCGCGTACCTGCAGATTCTGCCCTGCTCACCTCCAAGTGTGTCCTTGCTCCCACCTGAGTCTCCGTGGAGCGGATCCTTCCAGATCTCCGCCAGGTGGCGGCCATGTCTGTAGGCCACAGGTGCTCAGGCCTTCAAAGCCAGCCTGTGCAGGTGGGGCCCGAACTCCTCTCCTTGGTTCCTGTCCAGGGCAGAGCAAGCAGCAGTTCAGCGGCTGTGTGATGGAGGCCACAGTGCCCAGCCTGGACTAGTCCATCCCAGCCCAGTGGCCTCGCTGGCCCAGAGCTCCTCCAGGGGTCCTCCCGGATAAGACACACGCGCCCAGTCAGCCCGCTAGGCAGTTCTGGAGGGCCCGACCGAGGCAGGCTCCCTCCGTGCGCGGAACCGAAACATTGGCACAGACGGAGGCTATGCTAAGAATTCCACGTCTAAACGCGAAAGGAGCCTGGGACTGGAGCGTAGTTGGGTTCCAACTGTGTGCATCAGAGAACACAGAGACATGGACAGGCTGGAGCTGAGTCCTGGGGAGGGTGTGTGAGTGCGTGAGGCTGGGAGAGTGAGACTGAGCGCAGTGCGTGAGTGAGTGGGTGCAGGGGTGTGTGTCTGTGGGCAGCACCTGAGTGTGAACAGGCCAAGAGGTCCTGCTCCAGGCAGCTCATCTTGGGCCCCTGACCTTTAACCCTGCCCTCTGTCCAGAGTCCTCCTGCCAGAGTTCAGGAAAGACCAGGACCAAGGCCTCGACTCGTGGAATCCCACCAAGCACAAGCGTTGTAGTAAATTATGGAAATGTCAGGTTCTTTAACTGTTACACTGAACTTCTGTCCTCCAACCCTTCATTTCCTTGCAAGGAGATGCACTCCAGGGGTTTCGGCTGACCAGTTCAGCTCAGGGCATGCTAATGCCTTCTGTCTTCTCGGAGGACGCACGCTTCTCTGGGATGGCTTGAGGGTAAGGCACCCAAGGCGCATATCCAACGGCTGTCATGGGCCTGGCAAAATGCATTCCATAGATTACGCCTGACGCCTCTTGCCGGCCTGGGTGCCTCCTCTGGGGGATAAATGGCCTTCTCTCCAGAGCTTTCCTCGGCTTGTGACTTGGGAAGAAATGTCCCCCAGTGAGTGGCAGGGTCGGAAGAGGCCCTGGGGTGGGCAGCAGTAGCTCCGAGATAAGCTGACTCTGCCACTGGTGTGAGGATATAAGCAAACCCAGTCAGCAGGCAGTGGACCCTGCTCACCCTGGAGCCACGGACCATGGGACTTGGCCTTCCCAAACTGTGAGGATCTGCCCTGGGGAGGCAAATGCTGTTTGGCTGTGGAGCACTGATCACGGTAGTGGGAGACAGATGGAGAGGCGGGGTTACCTGGAGCCCGCGTGTGTGCTCCACAGCTTCTTAGGAGTGCCAGCACACACTTGCTCCTGCTGAGGCCGCAGCTGGCCTTTCTCCACCAGCTTTATAACCCCGTCTGCTGGGGCAGCCCTCAGGAATCTGCAGGCACATCCCCACCCCCGAGGACAAGGGGATCTCAGTGCTGGGCCTCACTGGGGGTGGGGCCGCTTCTTCTCATTCCAGGGTGGTGGGATCTCCTGAAACTTGTAAAAATGCAGATGCTTGGGCCACACCTCTGAATCAGGGTCCGGGCAGCTGCATTGATGGACTTCATGGGCTCTGGGGTGATTCTGAGGTTCCTGGGGTCCTGAAATTGTGGCAAGCTAAGCATGAGCTGGGTGGGTGGGCTGTACAACAGGGTGTCGGGGTGGGCTGGGAGGCATTCCTGCAGGCTGAGGTCACACGGCTCCCGAAGGGATCCACAGGCTGGGCTCGGGAAAGTTTCCTTTCTGGCTGGAGGGACGAGCAGCGTAAAGGTTAATTGGATGAAACGTGGGATTTCACAGAGAAACAAAATTGTCTTCGCAGAATGTGATGACAGCTCTCGGCTGGCAGTAGAGACGCCACGGCCACCCCTGGGGACGGCTGCAGCTGTGGGACTGGAGGACAGAATGGGGGCAGAGGATCAGAGAGGGACTCCCCCTCTGCTGAGCTGGGGTTTTAACAATCGCAGGAGCTGGAGAGTTGAGAACGTTAGCGGAACACGGGAGGGAAGGATGAGGTTGCTCGTGTCAGGTGTTTAAAGTGCATACATGGCACTCCCATTGTGCAGATTACTGATGGACTGTGGACGGTGTGTGTAGGTGGGTCTGCGGGTCCATTCACACACTAGCCACGCTGTGCTGATCTAGACACTCCTCTCCCGGCCCATGGATGGACGAGGGACCTGGAGCTCAGGCGGCACAGGCAGAAGGCAGTGCATGAGAGCTGAATGGGATGTGGGACACACTGGACCAGTCTGCTGTACATACTGGCAAGCACGGAAACCAGGACAGGGGGTGGGCCTGCTGGGGATTACTGTGGGTCACTCTGACTAGGTTGCAGCTCCTACTGGTTTGCGTGAGGGCCAGGTGTGTGCTGGGCAGGGTCGGACTGGACTGTAACGCCCATTGGTTCCAGTGGAAGACAGGGTTGGAAACAGAACTGAGCCAGTAATTGCAACCACCAGCTCATTGGGGCGATAGACTGTGCCAGACCCTGTACTGGCAAGCACACACAAGAATCAGGTCTGGGATCACCTCAGACAAAGTTTCTTTGAGGATTCCTCCAACTGAACTGCTGAGCTCAGAACCCAACCATGAAGAGAAGTGCAGGTTCCCTGGTCTGACCATGGAGTGCATGTGTCAAGGCTGAGCTGCCTCAGAAGCTCAGACGGGACAGTGGACAGCATACCCAGGTGCACATGGAGGATACGGCAGTCCATCGGAACCTGCAGAGGACACCTGGTACCACACAGAGTACAGCAGACAGAAAAAAACAATCAACTGCCCAGCCATGTGTTGGCAGTGAAAATCTGGGCAAACGGAGACTCTAAGGTGGACTATGTCAGCCAGTGGATTCTGGAGAGATTTTATCATGCTTAGAATGGTGAGATTGCTAGCAACTTAGAACTGTTGAATTGTCAAAACCACTTGAGCAGTGCCCTTGGAACATGCCCCACGTCGGGGACCTGGGATGGGTGGGAGGCTGGGTGGGGCTTCTCCCTGTGTCTCCCCCTTACCCCAGATACAGAAAAAAATAGTATTAATAATGTGGAAACAATGGTCTCACCCACTTTCCTGTAGCCCTTGACCCTTTGTGCCCGAATTAACTATGTAAAGATTATTAAAATAAAATAATTTTTAAAAAAGTCACTGCAGTGCACAGGGTGACTTGGAGGCGTGGCCAGTGGATGAGTGGCAGCGAGCAGGCTGGCGGGGCTGCCTCCTCCTGGGCCCTGGGCCCTGGGCCCGGGAATGAACGGGCTGGTGAGCAGAGCGCCACTTCCCAAGCCCCAGGCAGGGCTGCTGCTGGAGACTGTCTCTGTGCTGTTGTGAACGGGCTCTGCTGGCTGCCACTCACCCCACTGGGCGTTCAGCAGTGCCTGGCCTGAACGCAGGGCGCAGGCGAAGCAGTTAGAAGCACGTCTCCATCAAGACCGTCCCAAGCAGGGATGGAGAGCTCTCGGCTATGGTGGGTGCCAACCCAAGTGGGGAGGCGGTGTGTTTCCAGACGAACAGGCAGAGGATTCAGCAGCTGACATGCAGCAGGGGGGCACAGGGGCAGCTTGGTCCAGCTCTCAGGGGAACCCTCACCCTCCCGCCTTGTGCAGAAAGTCTAGAAGCTTTAAGGGTAATGCCACTTGGGGAGTCATGAGCAAATCAGTGGTGTTGATACAATACTGAGTGAAAGATGACGAGCCCAGTCCGGGTGTGATGAAGAGCTGCTGGAAACTGTCATTGTTGTAGGAATTAAGAATGAGTTCAGGGCCCGGCGGTGTGACCTAGCGGCTAAAGTCCTCTCTTTGAACCCCCCGGGATCCCATATGGGCGCCGGTTCTGGTCCCGGCAGCTCCACTTCCCATCCAGCTCCCTGCTTGTGGCCTGGGAAAGCAGTCGAGGACGGCCCAATGCACTGGGACCCCGCACCCGCGTGGGAGACCCGGAAGAGGTTCCTGGTTCCCGGCTTCGGATTGGCACGCACTTGCCTGTTGTGGCTCACTTGGGGAGTGAATCATCGTACGGAAGATCTTCCTCTCTGTCTCTCCTCCTCTCTGTATATCTGACTTTGTAATAAACTGAATAAATCTTTAAAAAAAAAAAAGAATGAGTTCATTAGCGGTTCCATTTATGCTGTTCATATTAGGATGATGGCTTCCCAGACCCAGGACCCCACATTCTCAGGCTCGTGTCTTCCTGAGCCTTATCTGGTCTTAATAAAAATGTTCCGATGTGACTTATGGTGTGGGCACAATGATAGCGAATGACTTTCTCAGCACTGCTAAACGAATACTGCCTGCAAGAAAAATACTGCGGGGCCTGTTTGCTCGGGGAGTCCATCTCTTCCTTGAACATCTTTCTTGCCTGAACTGTCAGAAGAGAACTCACTGTCCCCTCTCATTTTCCACAACTGCAGCCGCCCACTCCTAATGTCCACAGCTGGGCACGACCGGTGGATGTTCAGGCTTAACCCATTCCCACCTGATGGTGCCGTGCGGGATGGGAGTGCGATGTGTCCCATGGCCCCGGGTCATGCAGATCTCCAAGGAAGGGTCTGCGGGGCTGAGACTCTGGGAGCTGGGAAAGGTGTTTGGGGAGAAATTTTGTCACCTCTCTGGGCATCTCGGTGGAGCCTCGTCCAGCACCATCGTCATCCCTGCAGATTAAACTCGAATCCCTAACCATCCATGGATGCCTGGTCAACTCAGACCTGACACACGCACCCTGCTCCTAGCAGCCCCGGTGTTTCATTGTCCACTCGGATGGAACCAGCTCCTCCAACCGGCCTGGCCCTCTTCAGTTGGTTAGCGTCCCCTACTGCTTTGGGCCACTTCACAAGGTGGGACGGCAGCAGGAGCGGCCACTGGGAGGAGAAATTTCTCTGGTTCAGAAGCAGAAATGAGCCAACGGTCGAGCTCACTCCTGTGGCGTGTGTCTTTGGCAACAAGGAGGTCGCAGGGGTGACCCGATCAAGGAAAGTCCTGGGCCAGCCTCCCGCCCCCTGCTCAAGGTGCCTGGGTTGGCCACAGCACAAACCGCCTCCCTCTGTGCCTACGGGAGAGAGCAAGGCCTTCCCTGGTGACCCATGAACCGGCAAGCTCAGCAGCCCTTGTAGGAAGACACTGCCACTGGCCAGAGAGTGCGTCCTTCTTGGTGGGGGGGGGGGGGGTGTGGTGGGATTGGAGTCGTCCACGCCAGTTCCCGCCCTGCAGCAGGAAGTGGCACCTGTTGCTCCTGCTGGGGCCCTGCCCTATGCAAATCAGTCCTGAACCAGCCACGGCCAAGGTTCTCTTCCTGAAGACCTTGCTGTTGCTGGAGGAAGCAGCCCCCAGGACTGAGTGCCCAGCCTTCTTCTTGCGCAGCCTGGGAGCTGCAGGTGGCTTTGGCCCGTTTCCAGAACTTTCCACCTGAAATATAGCTGGCATTCTTTCTAGAGATTGCTCACCTGGGGCTCCCAGTGTTTTCAGAAAGATCATCTGTGCCAGCCACTCACTCTTCCAGGTTTTCACGGCTTGTCTAGGGATAAAGCTAAACTGTTAGGAAACGTTTTACTTGGAGACAGTAGCCCCATTTGTCATTCGTGTGGTGTGACCTTGTGCGGGCGTCACAGCACACCAGGGATGCTCACAGATGGAAAATAGGGAAACAGGCCTTGGAAAGACATTCTGTTCCTTCCCCCACGGTGGTGGCTGGGCGTCACCTGTGACATCAACGCAAGGCCCCTGCAGTGGGATTTATGGGGCTGCCTCTGGCAGGCGGCTCTACCGTGATTGCTGTGCCATCCTTGCTAAGACCCAGGAGAGGCTCGCCCCATTGGGCCCGTTAGTGCTGATTCTAGCTACACAGGATGGGCAGACGGGGCTCTACTTTTAAAACCAGATGTGAAAACGCAGACAGGGACTCCGTTTGATTTAAACAGAATGCAAGGGAGAAAAGAGTGGGGAAGTTAAAGCCACGAGGCTCGTAAGCAGGGCCCACCCTGCTGGTTCCAGCCGTGGAGGTGTGGGGGAGCCCTTGGGGCGCTCACACTCCAAGGCTGTTATTGTTTTTGTCATCCTAAGCCATTGCACTGGTCATGCGGGGTGGTCAGAACAAGATCCCGTAGCCTGGGCGTTTAACCAACGTGCCTTGCTGCCTCCTGGTTCTCAGGGTGGAGAGATACCAGCTCAGGACGCTTAGCCGCAGGGTCACACTCCGCTCGTTAGGGTGAGCCCGGGCTTACCAGCAGCAGCTGCTTTCTCAGCGTCAGAGAGAGTCAGAGAGAGAGAGCCCTCATAGATTCTTCTGATGTGAACACCAAACCCATCATGCAAGCTCCACCCTTGTGCTGGCAGCCAAACCGAATTATTCCCCAGAGACTTCCCCTGCGAATACCACCACGTTGGGGGTGGCATGGACTGGGCAGGACTTCAACATGGGCTTCTGGGCAGAGCGGGCACAGACACTTAGCCTACAACAAACAAAGTCAGGTACGCAAAGACACCTGCGTCTTTCCCGCACGGTGACTCATGTTTCTCCCAGGCGATGCTGGCTGAGCTGGAAGCAGGTGGAGCAGGGTGAGGGCAGGGCGGTGTCTGGGACACTCCTGGCCTTCACGGCCTCTGCATCAAGAACCCATGTTTTCACCTGCATGCCTTCTCCTCTTCCTCCTCCGTACCCCAGCCTCCCCGCCTCAGCCTGAGCCCAGCTGCAGGGAACAGCGGGACTGCAGGAAGGAGGGGAGAGGTGTGGAGGCTGCTACACAGGTACACAGGTCCCCAAGCCTGCCCTGGAGCTGGGTGGCTGCGGAGCGGCCACTGTGCCCCAGACACCTCATGCCCTGGCCTTCTGAGGACTGCCCGAGGCCCAAGATCCCTCCTCACTTGTAGTCTGACTTGCAGTAAGCTGTTGGATGGATTATCGCCTAAGGCTTCCGTGGAAGGCTGGAATTGGGGCACCGCTGGCAGTGTCTACATCCTGTATGAACATCAGTCTGAATTTCAGCCGCTCCGCTTCTGATGCAGCCCCCTGCACGTGCCCAGGGAAGCAGAAGGTGGTCCCAGCATTTGCAAGGCCTGCCTGGAGTTCCAGGTTCCACGCCTCAGCTGGCCCAGAGTCACTGGGAGTGTGACCCACCGCATAAAGGTCTCTCTGTAATTCTGTCTCTTTCAAGTGAATAAACAAGTCTTTTACAACAAAGACCTCACCACATGGAGGGGGAGAGCTGGAGGCAAGAGGCCCCCACTTTCTGCTTGTCACCGCAGGGTCCCAGCACAGAATACACAACTGTGAGCCTGCCCCCGTCCATGATGGGGGGCTCCTTGTCCTACCTTCAGAGTTACAAGGACCCCCAATGCCTCCGGCTCCCCGCTCCAGGCTGACTGGGAGATGCGGCTACTTGTCAAGCTATAGTTCATCCTCCCCATGTCCGGGGGTTGTTATCTTCCCTCCTGACCCTTCTCTGGGCTTCACTCCGTAACTGACATCACTCACACGCATTTGCAAACATGCAACTTAACCTAGTGTGGGCATCTGAATTGTAAACAGAATCTCAGCGTCCCAGGGCTCCTCTTGTGCCAACCGCAAGCATCTGCAGACCCTGTCTGTCATGTGACGGTCACCCATCACTGCAGACAGCATGCCCACTCCCAGCTCTGGCGTGTGCCTCCTGGTCTCTGAGGGTTCCTAGGCCTTGGGGGTCAGGGCATCCACACCTGTTCTGGGGCAGAGCAATCGGAAGGAGAGGGCCAGAGCCAGCCAACGGTGCTTGGAGCCTCCACGGCCACAACTGACATCATTCCTAAGCATGTCTGTGAGGCCCACCACGGTCACAGGGCCAAGCTGGGCAGTCTCCCCATGCATCCACAGAGGATCGGGGGGGTGGAGGGGTCCCCAGTATTTGGAATAAACTGTTGAAGCTGAAGACAGAATTCTGGAAACTTGAGCTCGGAGACACTGGGGCAGGAAAAGCAACCAACTGAGTGGTGGGAGCAAGAGGTCCGCGCGAGGGCGCCAAGGGACGCCATGCTACAGCCACAGCATCCATGCCATCGGCAAAGAAAGCTCCTGAGAACCCTCGGCACAGCAGAACCTGCATGTCAGATGCTATTGACACGTAGCAAGGCCACCCAGCACAGGCCTTCCCTTTAACCAAGAGGGAGGTCACCAAGAGATAGGGGAAGGGCGAGGTGGGCCAGGCCGGAACAGCCAGGTGCGCCCACGGCCTGAGGGAGGCCAGCTCCGGTGGCTGTGGCTCAGAGTGCTGAGCTTGTCAGGAACGCGGAGCAGGTAGCGTCTTGCCTTGGGCCCTCCCAGTAGGCAGGGTGCCTGGAGAGAGGCCATGTGACAGCATTGCTTGCCTCCCTGGGTTCTGTTCTGCCAAGGCTGCTCCCGGCATGCGGCCACGGTGCCCTCCGCTGTCGCTGTAGCAGCCATCACACAGAATGGAAAGGGGAACCCCCTCAGCAGGACCCCAACATCCCTTCCTAGTTCGCAGTCACCGAGGCTCGTATGCCCTCCCCACACGGGGTCACGGCAATCAGCCCTTCCTGAAGAGCCTGGGGTGGTCCTGAACTCTGTGACTGGTCTGGCTGGCACAGGAGAGGCAACACTGGGAAGGCTTTAGCTTGGGACCTGAGTCTAGGTGCTGAGGCCCCCGGCTTAGGGGAGCTGAGCACCACAGGGGTTCACTCTCCTGTTGGCAGAGCCTTGGATTGGCCATCACTGACTTGGCCTTGGGCCTGTCACTGCTGTTAGGGAAGTGACCACTTATGAGTGTTCAGCCAGCAGCCAGGGCCCGGCATTCTCGCAGCCTTTGAACACCCTTGAATTTGCAGCAGCCCCTGGAGGCAGGTGGGAGGAGCCTGCATTTCTCTGGGAAGACACTGGAGCGAGGGAAGCAGCTTCGAGGTGCCCACAGCACGGTGGTCCGGACCACCACCTGTGAGGCCACATCGCAGCGCTGGTTCTGTGCACGGCTGCTCCGCTTTGTATCCAGCCCCGACTGGTGCTCCCGGGGAGGCAGCGGGTGGGCCCTGAGTGCCTGGACCACTGACACTGGGCGAACAGCATCACTTTTTGGCTCTTCGGCCTGGACCAGCCCCGCTGATGCGGCCATCTGGGGAACGAGCTGATGGAATTTCTCTCTCTCTTCTTCCTTTCTCTCTCAGAGCCTCCTCTCTCTGTGTCACTTGGCTTTTCAAATAAATAGATCTTAAAAAAAAAAAAAAAGAAGCTTGAATTTTACTTCTCAAGAAGCCAACAGGAGGGCATGCGGAGTCCAACTTGGGGGTTTCTGCAGTTCCCTTACAGGCTTTGGGAGGCAGAAAAACAGCCCCCCATAAGACATGCACTCAGAGCCCCCAGATCTGTGACTCTGTGGCCTTACAAGGCAACTGTGAAACGCAGCCGTTGTCCTGGGTTCCTTGGGGTGGGGACGCAGGTCTGGGGAGGGGCTCAACGCAGCCGTTGAAAACCAAGGCCCCAGGTGCCATGTCGGCCCCAAGACCCAGCCTAGGCAAGAGCTGTGGGGAGGCTGCAACAGCAGCCGGTGAGGGACTGGGAGCCATCAACAGCAGGACTGAACGTGGAAGCAGGTCCTCCCTGGGCTGGACAGCCAGCTCCCAGCCCATAGTGGAGACGGTGCTGGGCCAGCCTGGGCTCCTGCCCTACAGGTCTGAGTAAGGGAACAGGGACACCTGTTGTTGTGCCCTGTGGCTGCAGCCACTGGCCACAGTGACCCTGGGAGGAACCTCAGCTTTCCCAACCCCTGACTTCCCCTACTCACCCCTGGAGAAGGAGGGCGGCTCACTGCTCACTGGGTGGGGGAGAGCGGGAAGGGTTTGGGTCCATGACCAATGCCTGCTCACATGTCCAGCTGTCAGAGGAGTCTGTAGGGGTCCTATAATGTCCCCGGGCTAGCCTTCAAGCAGGTAGCTGTCACTCCTGGGTGAACCAGTAGCAAGCTCCCACGGTTATCTGCCTAAAAGTCCTGCTGCTGAATCTACCATTACCAGTCATAAAGTCGTTTTGGTCTGTCTGACTTGCATGGCTGGCTCTCCAGGGACTCAGAACTTAGGAACCAGGAGACATGTTCCCGCCCCAGCACTCCCACCCCCGCGCGCATCCATGTGACACTGTCGCTGCTGCTGCTTCTCACGTCATCCCAACTCCTCCCGGCGGCGTGGAGGGCCGTGAGGACCTGGTGGGACGAAGTGCCATCCCGTGAAAAGGCCACAGGTGCTGCCTGGAATTTGCTAGTTATCACAATGAAAAAGCTACAGAGAAATTGACATGGTTGATCTTAACACATTATTTAACTCAAGATAGCCAAAAACATCAGTTCAACTCATCGTCAATGTAAAAAGCATCAGAGACCCGTGCTCCATGCATTTCTGCTGGGTCTTTGAAAGTCAGAGCCAAGCAGGGGCTGCAGCTCGCCCCAAGCTGGAGCAGTTGCACTGCGGGGTCAGCAGCTGCGGGGCCCGGGGTCCTCACCTTCATCCCCCCATCATCCGCCCTCCCGCCTCTCCCTCTGCCCCGACTCCCTTTCCTTGGTTTGAAGCACTCGGCCACTCTCTCCTCTGTCGAACACACGGACTGGCGCCTTCTGCCCAGATTCCCCCACACAGCCTTCCTTGGGAGCCCACCCCAACGGGCACAGCCACCACCCTGTGGCCCTCCCCTCCCCATCCTCTTCCTACCTCCCCTCCTCTTTTCTTCCCTTTTCTCTTTATTTGAAAAGCAGAAGAACACACAGGGAACACACACACACACAAGCTAGGTAGATAGATGCAGAGAGAACTCCTCCACTGCTTCACTATCCAGATGGCTTGCGACAGCAGGGCAGGGCCAGGAGCTTCATCCAGACTCCCCCTCTGGCTGCAGGGCCCCACGTGTTTGGAGCGTCCTCCACCACCATCCCGCGCATTACCAGCGAGCTGTATTGCAAGTGGAGCAGCCAGGATGCAAGTGTTGCAAGCGGAGCCTTGGCCCGCTGGCAGCACAACGCCAGCCCCCGTAGCCCCTGGCTTGTGGCACTTGTTCTGTTTCACTGTCACAAGAAACTCCAATTCCCGTTTGGTTTCAGATGGGTGGGAAAGAGGTGGAGCCACAAGGAATCGCCCCAACCGCAGCTGTCATTAAAGCCATTTCACGAGAACAGACACACTCTCATACACTCCATAGACAAACACACTGGCACGCGCATACATACTCACACAATACTCTCGCGTACACACATTCTCACACACACACTCACACACATACACTCACACACATGTGCTCTGAAAGTACTCAGTTCCAGAGGAACAGAACTCATCAGGCACAGAGACCGGCTGATTGAACTGGAGGTGGGCGCAGCAGAGGGCACCTGCAAAGCGGCCCAGGGAGGAGAGGGTCCAAAGGGACCACCCGCGGGACCACCCGCGGGACCACCCGCGGGACCACCCGCGGGACCACCCGTGGGACCTGGCCTTGCACAGGGTAAGTCTCAGTGACGTCCACGCACAGGTGTTTTCCTCAGGCTGACCAGGCTGACCATGGGATTCCTCATGACCTCCTTGGAGAAGAAAGGGAAACTCAACAGCTGCTGCTGTCCCTCAGCTCGGAAGACTTGAACTGTGAGCTCGCATGCCGCCCAGCCCGGCCACCTCCCAGCTTGAGTGCCCAGCCCGGCCACCTCCCAGCTCACATACCCAGCCCGGCCACCTCCCAGCTCACATACCCAGCCCGGCCACCTCCCAGCTTGAGTGCCCAGCCCGGCCACCTCCCAGCTCGAGTGCCCAGCCCAACCACCTCCCAGCTTGAGTGCCCAGCCCGGCCACCTCCCAGCTCGAGTGCCCAGCCCAACCACCTCCCAGCTCGCATGCCCAGCCCAACCACCTCCCAGCTCACATACCCAGCCCGGCCACCTCCCAGCTCACATACCCAGCCTGGCTACGTCCCAGCTCACATACCCAGCCCGGCCACCTCCCAGCTCGAGTGCCCAGCCCGGCCACCTCCCAGCTTGAGTGCCCAGCCCGGCCACCTCCCAGCTCACATACCCAGCCTGGCTACGTCCCAGCTCACATACCCAGCCCGGCCACCTCCCAGCTTGAGTGCCCAGCCCGGCCACCTCCCAGCTCGAGTGCCCAGCCCAACCACCTCCCAGCTCACATGCCCAGCCCAGCCACCTCCCAGCCCCTCAGCCCTTGCCTGAGCAGAGGTACCATCCTCCAGCATTGAGGTATGACAGTGTCACCGTGTTTTTCTGTCAGAGAGTCTGAGGTGGAGTGAGGGGGAGCTTCCCTTGTGGAAGACTGGCTTGTACTCATTTATTGGAAAGGCAAAGTGGCAGACAGACGGAATACAGATGTGGCCATGTTCACTGGTCACTCTCCACATGGCTGCAATGGCCAGGGCTGGGCCAGTTCGATACCAGGAAAAGGAATTCCATGCGGGTCTCCCACGTGGGTAACAGGAGCCCACAGACCTGTGCCTTCTGCTGTTCTCCTGGGTGCATTTAAGAGGAGGCTGGATTGGACGCAGAACATTCGGGACTCCAACTGGTGTCCAGTACGGGGTGACCACCTCTCAGCAGGGCTTTAGCCTGCCACCACATGGGCCACACTGGACTCAACCACAGCTCTAACCCTATTCCTAAAGTCGGCACAACGGGCAAGTTCTGACACTCACGCCGCTTGCCCGTAGGCGTGTCCGACGAGCTGTCAAGTGGCTGAGAGTGTCCGAAGGCAAAAGAAAATGGCACCCAGGCACACATGCCTTGCACTGCACAACAGATGGAGGGCATGCTGGCACTGCACTGCCTCGTGTGTGGACTTCTGCCCATGTCCGTGGCAGCCTGGAAATCAGGCCCAGTTCCACCAATGAGATGAAAGTCTTCAAAGACTGCCAGGCCGGACAGTCCCACGATGGCGGTGCCCACGTGAAGAATGAACTGGCAGTGGGCACAGGTCACCGCCCTGATGGATTTCCGACGAGAACAAGGAGACTTTGCTGCCACGAGACCCTAGACGGGGAGAATGAAGCAACGACAGCAAGAACTGGCTTGTCACCCACCGAATTCCCAAACTCAAAAGCCTGTCTGTCTGTTCCTAAAGAAATTCTATTTGAGGATTTCAAAAAATGGACCAGGCTATTCAAACATCTTTATTATTTGATTCAAGAGGTACACACACGCGTGTGCGTGCACACACACCCCTCCCAGTCACTGGTCACTTCCCAAATGTCCACACTGGCCAGGGCTGCAGACCGAGAACTCAGTCCATCCCTGTCCCGCAGATGGCCAGGAGGTCCTGAGCCATCGGTGCTGTCCAGCAGCGTCTGCATCGCCAGGAGGCCGGGCCAGGGATCAGCATCGGCACGCTGGTGTGGGATGCGAGCACCCCACTGTGAGACTAGACATTAGGTCCTAGTATCATTTACCGGCTTTGCTGAGTCCTTGCCTTCAGGGGACAGCCGCTTAGGACACAACCTCACATGCGGACAGAATCCAGAGCCAATAACTGCACCAACGTGATGCAGGCACGTGCCAAAGAAGGAACGTTTAACCTGTGCGACCATGGAGCTCCCACAGCTGCACCAGAGCCTTCAGAAGGAGGGAGAGGCTGGGCCTCGGCGGCTGGGGGCGGGGCCTCGGCGGCTGGGGGCGGGGCCTCGGCGGCTGGGGGCGGGGCCTCGGCGGCGGGGCGGGGCCAGGAGTAAGGCTGAGTCCTGCTCTCCCCACCAAGAGCTCCAGTCAAGGCTCAGGTGCTCGCTGCCTTTTCAGTGGGAACCCACTCACTAGGACACACACCATCCCGACGGCGCTTCCTGTCATCGGGTTCTGTTGCGGCAGCCAGAGAGTGCCTGCTTCTGCGTTCTGGTTGCCACACCTGCCGGTGGAATCCTACAAACTGAAGGTCAACCGCCGAATGCAGAGAAGCCTGCTCTGAGCAGAAACACAGCAGGCTACCGAAACCCTCAGAGCCCAGCCTGCCCTACCACTGCCTTCCACAGCCTGAAGGACAAGGGGCACACAGCCGGGGTGCAGCCAGGACAGACCCCCGTGCGGAATACAGGGACGTGTCTCCAAGGTGGTCCCCACTTCCACACTGCCCAGGGTCCCGACTCAGTCCTTTCCACAACCTGGGTTCTACCACCTCCACCGTCGAGATGACCCCAGGGGCTTCATGCATTTAAGGGTGGAGGAAGCACCTATTTCCGTGGAAAACAGCCCCGCACACAGCACGCCTTCCCCTTGCCTTCCAGCTCCTCGGAGATTCTGGGGAGCCGGAGGCAGCTGAGAGATGCGGCATTGCACAGCTGCTGGAGCTTCCAGTCGATCGCCTGCCCCTCCAAAGGAAGCAGTTTTGCGTCCACTTGTGATTCATGCCAACATCCTGGGGCTAGGGATGCATTTGCCCTGTTCTAACTTCTCCTTGGAGGGGGTTATGCCATCTGCTCGGTCCCTCGCATCGCAGGAGCAAAATAAACCGGGAAACGAGAGTTCATTTTCAGCATCTGTGTGCTGGTCATGGTTCTGCCGCTTTCTGAAAATTGCCTTTCAACACATTCCACAAATATTTGTACAACAGCAGTTACGCACCCAGGGCCGTGCTGGGCACTGGGCGCAAGGATGCAGTAGTTAACTCAGGGATGTGCAGAGCCGAGGAAGCGGAGGGAGCCACCCCCACCTGCCTGCAGCCCACCCGCCTCAGGCTGGCTTCCTGGGACCAGCCACAATGCCCAGGCTCACTGTATGTACGTGCCATCTTGCTGTCCCAGGAACAAAGGCGCTGCCCCTTCCCTGGGAGCAGCTTAGGAAGAATCCCTCTGCCCTGTATCATGGATAAGATCCTGGGAGGATCGTCAGGAACTCCATATCCGGAGATCTCCCACCCACAATTTCCCTGAAGAGAGAGCAGGGGACAAGAGACGGGAGGCCCCAAATCCTGTCCACAGGAACCCTGTTCTGAATGCAAATTGCATGTCCTGCTCACCTGCCCTGCCCAGTCCTGAGCCTCCTGCCTGTTGGCCTGCCTGCCTGTCCTCCCTCCCTGCCCAGTTCTGAGCTGCCCATCCTCCTGCCTACCTGTCCTGCCCAGTCCTGAGCTGCCCACCTGCCCACCCATCCTGCCTTGCCAGGCAGCCTAAGCTCATGACCCTCTTTGCTGAACTTTGCTGCCTGCTGACCATGGCTTTGTCTCACGTTTGAGTTCCATGCTGACCATGGCTCTGTCTCACGTCTGGGTTCCATGAGTAAGGACAAGAACAGGAACGGTCATCCCTAGTGGCCGTGGAGCGGTCATCCCTAGTGGCCGTGGAGCGGTCATCCCTAGTGGCCGTGGAACAGTCATCTCCAGTGACCGTGGAGCGGTCATCCCTAGTGGCTGTGGAACAGTCATCTCCAGTGGCCGTGGAGTGGTGATCCCTAGTGGACGTGGAGCGGTCATCCCCAGTGGTCGTGGAGCGGTCATCCCTAGTGGCCATGGAGCGGTCATCCCTAGTGGCCATGGAGCGGTCATCCCTAGTGGCTGTGGAACAGTCATCTCCAGTGACCGTGGAGCGGTCATCCCTAGTGGCTGTGGAACAGTCATCTCCAGTGGCCGTGGAGTGGTGATCCCTAGTGGCCGTGGAGCGGTCATCCCCAGTGACCGTGGAGCTGTCATCTCCAGTGGTCGTGGAGTGGTCATCCCTAGTGACCGTGGAGCGGTCATCCCTAGTGGCCGTGGAGCGGTCATCTCCAGTGGCCGTGGAGCGGTCATCTCCAGTGGCAGTGGAACGGTCATCCCCAGTGCCCGTGGAGTGGTGATCCCTAGTGGCCGTGGAGCGGTCATCCCTAGTGGCCGTGGAGCGGTCATCCCTAGTGGCCGTGGAGCGGTCATCCCTAGTGGTCGTGGAGCGGTCATCCCCAGTGGCCGTGGAGCGGTCATCCCCAGTGACCGTGGAACGGTCATCTCCAGTGGCCGTGGAGCGGTCATCCCTAGTGGCCGTGGAGCGGTCATCCCTAGTGGTCGTGGAGCGGTCATCCCCAGTGGCCGTGGAGCGGTCATCCCCAGTGGCCGTGGAGCTGTCATCTCCAGTGGCCGTGGAGCGGTCATCCCTAGTGGCCGTGGAGCGGTCATCCCTAGTGGCCGTGGAACGGTCATCTCCAGTGGCCGTGGAGCGGTCATCCCTAGTGGCCGTGGAGCTGTCATCTCCAGTGGCCGTGGAGCGGTCATCCCCAGTGCCCGTGGAGCGGTCATCCCCAGTGCCCGTGGAGCGGTCATCTCCAGTGGTCGTGGAACGGTCATCTCCAGTGGCCGTGGAGCGGTCATCCCCAGTGACCGTGGAGCGGTCATCCCCAGTGGCTGTGGAGCGGTCATCCCCAGTGACCGTGGAAGTTCCTTCCGCTGAGAATCATTTGCGTTTCCAAGTGGGCTGGGCATGGTGGTGCCATAGGTTACGTCACAGCTCAGGACGCCTGCTCGCCTAGCCCAGGGCTGAAGAAATGAACGTTTCAGAAAGCCGAGTCCAGCAGTGACCCGTGAGGCTATTTGACAGTGAAGGTCTGTGTGCAGGCATGAGGTTAGATGTATCTTCACTGTTACGCACCAGCTCCGTGTGCTCACGCATATGTGTCCTAAGAGCTACGCCGTGGGATTTTTGGTCTCCTTTAGTGTCGCAAGAGATACAAGTGGAGGCTGTCTTGCCGTTGCCTGAGTCTCAGTTGGGCGGGCAGCTTGAGGAGGGTCTTAGTGCGTGCAGGACAACCAGGATAGCAGGATGGTGGGACGGCGGGTCAGCGAGGATGGTGAGATGATCAGGGCGGCAGTCTGCTGGGACAGTGGGATGGTGGCTCAGCAGGATGGCGAGGACAGTGGGATGGTGAGGATAGCAGGATGGTGAAGACGATGGGACAATGAGGACAGTGGGACGGTGGGATGGGGGAGGACAGCAGGGTGGCGAGGATAGCAAGGACGGTGGGACAGTGAGGATGGGAGGGACAGTGGGATGGTGAGGACAGGGATGGGGATACGGTGAGGACAGCAGGACGCTGGGACAGAGGGACAGTGAGGATGACAGGACACTAAGAACAGCACCAGGGAGACATCATCAAGGAAAGCCATGACCCTTGGTGTTTATTCAAATTTAAATTCACAGGCAGCAGTTCCTCAAGTCCCACTAGGGAGATAGGCCACTGGGCACTGCTCTTTGTGTCCGTGGTTCTGAGAAGAGAACACATATTGTCCCCTCTTACACTGTGCCCGCATGCGTGTGCTGCACCTGTGATGGACGGAATCCCATCTTTGACTTCACCTTGTGTGGACCCACAGATGCTAAGCAACAACAGGAACTGCTCTGGTCAGCTTAACTAGAGTTGGGTCAACCACTGACAGTGATGAGGGGATTCCAACAAATGCCTACGTCACTCTCAGGGACTGGGCTGTGGACTGCAGTCCCATCAGTCACTGGCTGACTTCCTGTGCCATGACTCTCCCCTAACTAGCCGGTGCACCCCTGTACCCACATTGCCGTAGGCAGGTCTCTGCTCCTTCTCAGCGTCATCCCAGCTCGAAGGAGAGCCGAGCCACAAGCGCATGGCACCCACATTCTTTCTAAGCTGCCCTGCACCTGTCAAGGTAGCAGCCAGGAGTTTGCATGGCACTGAAGGCTTCTCTAGGACAGAGGGGCGAGGATTTACTCTGCAACCCACACCCACTGTGCTCCCAGGGTCCTCCCACCAGGAAGGCTGACCTCTGTGACTTCCAATTCTGCTCCTGGGAGGACTAGAATGTTCTCCAGAAACAATGGCTGTTGAGGAGACCAAGAGAGCATGACTAACCAGGTTCAGCCCTCGCACACTCCCGGGTGTGGAGGAGTGCCACACCAGGCCACACTGCTCTGGGGGTGGAGAAACGCAGCAAGGGGCCCAGTACTGTGGGAGTGGCCATGGACATGCCTGCACCGCCCCGTCCAGTCAGCCACCCGGTCAGCCGGACGGAGTGAGAGCTGAGCAAGGCTCAGCCTGAGATCTCTTAGGGCTCGCTCCCCAAGGGTACACGACTTGGCACAGGACGTCTCCGGATGCACAGGGGAGTGACTCTGATTCCGTTCTACGCTCCAGAATCTCACTGAAGGCACTCGTGAGGTGGGCTGCAAGGATGTCCTGCGGAATCCAGGTGGTAAATAAGAACAGCAGGAGAAATTCAGTTGTTGGTTAGCAAACACAGGAAGAAAGCACAGGTGTTCTTGCCTGTGTTTATACGTCTCTTGAGTGCTGTCCAATTTCCCAGGAGAGCCCATGTGTCTGGTGGCACACCGTGTGTCCTCGGGGAGAGACACCCCCAGGTGGTGCAGCAGCCTCAGGAGACCTGGGCCGCATGTGCCAAAACAAAAACAAAAGCAAACTCTGCCTTTTGAGTTCCGTGTCAAGAAGGAGTGTTGTTGACTAAATTCTCCTTTCTTCCACTGGTCTGGCAGGCAGAGATAGAGAGGGGGACAGAGACTTTCTGCCCATGGGTTCGCTCTGTAAATGCCCTCAATCGTTGGGGTTTGTCCAAACTAAAGAGAGCACCGGGAACTCAGTGCAGGTCCCCCATGTGGCTGGCAGGGACCCCGGTACCTGAGCCGTCACATGCCGTTTCCCAGGGTTCGCATTAATAAGAAGTTGGACCTGAGAGGTGAGCCGAGAATTGAGCCTCAGCACGCCATTATGGGGTGGGGACAGCCCAAGGGGCACTGCGGTCCCCACACGTGTGTCGCCTCCTCGGTGTTCTTTCAAGAGGCTCTTGTTGTGAGGTGGTTAAACGGCTGGTCTGATGGCAGAACGGAACATAAATAACATTTCCTGAATGCTTGTGACTCTCAGCATCTTCCAGTTCCTTGGTACTTGTGAGAGTTTAGTTGGGCATAATTTTTTAAAAAGATGTATTTGTTTATTTGGGAAGTCAGAGTTACAGAGGCACAAGGAAAGACAGGGTCGAAGAGTGACCGCACTGGCCAGGACGGGGAGACTAAAGCCAGGGGCCAGGGGCTGCTTCCAGCTCTTCCACGTGGCTGGCAGGGACCCGAGCATGTGGGCCGTCTTCGGCTGCTGCTCCCAGGCCACCAGCAGGGAGCTGGACACACGGGCGCCCGCAGAGGACGCTGGAGTTGCAGTGGTGGCTTTCCAGGGCTGGTCCTGGTGCAGACACGCCTGCCAAGCCCCGAGGACACAGCAGGAAAGGGTCAGGAGAGCGGGCGCGGAGAGAGGGTGGCCCCAGCCGGGGAGTTCTTGCTTTACTCCTGCCCACCCGCCTCCTAGTCGTGTTCTCAGAACTCAGTTCTACTGTCTTCTGTTTTGGCCTCCTGTCTCTGCATTGTGAGAGACACGTTTTCTTCCACTTAGTTCTCTGAGTTTTTCCTACTTTTTTTTTAAGCTCTGTATCCCCACCACGCTGATTTTTAATTGGACTAGTTTATAATTCAAAAAATATGTAACATGCCCAACAAAATATCTAGTTTCTGTCAGGACTACGCCACAACGGGGAGATACTGAAATGCTCATGTCTCAAGTTACGACTAGAGGGGTGCAGGGTTCTCACAGTTACTGCTTGGTAACACCTTTTGTGTTCGAGAACACGATCCTGTTACTTGTCGAGTCTTGGCGAAAGGACCATGTGTTCTGCTGGCTGCGGGACACCACGTCTTGGGTACGTCACGCACCCAGGCACGCGTGACCGCAGGCCACACTCACGCCATGACCGTGCCAGCTCCCACGCTCACTGCTGACCTCTGTTGAGGTTGTGTTTTTAAGTCCCTTCCTAGCACTTCTCAAACATTTTCTCCGCCTTTTCACTTTTAACCTTACTGAAATCCTCTATTTTAAGTGTGTCACTTGTGAACCACAAGTTGATAACATTTGTATTTTGTCAATTTTATTTATAAGCATATTTATATTCATTTATGCTACATATTTTATTCTTCCTATTTTTGACATTCCTGAGTACCTTTCATCTTGTTTCATAGTGTTTAATCAACTTGCAGTCTCATTGTTTTTCCTCTCTTACTTTTGAAATTGCATGATTTAAACCTATTCATTTAGTGATTATTACTGAAATTATAACATGCAAAATCCAATTTCCAAGTTATAGAGCAGTCAGTAAGTTCCCTTCCATCTTCTTTTATTTACATACTTGTTCCATCACGAAGGGCGAAGAGACAAAGCGAGACACAAGCAGAGATCTGCTGCCTGGTGGGCCGCACCCGCAACGCCGCAGCTTAGCCTGGCTGAGGTTGCGGCTGGGAATGCCTGGTGGGCCGCACCCGCAACGCCGCAGCTTAGCCTGGCTGAGGTTGCGGCTGGGAACGCCTGGTGGGCCGCACCCGCAAACGGCCGCAGCTTAGCCTGGCTGAGGTTGCGGCTGGGAATGCCTGGTGGGCCGCACCCGCAAACGGCCGCAGCTTAGCCTGGCTGAGGTTGCGGCTGAGAATGCCTGGTGGGCCGCACCCGCAACGCCGCAGCTTAGCCTGGCTGAGGTTGCGGCTAGGAACGCCTGGTGGGCCGCACCCGCAACGCCGCAGCTTAGCCTGGCTGAGGTTGCGGCTGGGAATGCCTGGTGGGCCGCACCCGCAAACGGCCGCAGCTTAGCCTGGCTGAGGTTGCGGCTGAGAATGCCTGGTGGGCCGCACCCGCAAACGGCCGCAGCTTAGCCTGGCTGAGGTTGCGGCTGGGAATTCAGACTGGGTCTCTCATGTGGATGGCAGGGATCCATTTACTCAAGCCACGAAGAAGCTCCTATCCCATCAGGGTGTGCATTGGCAGAAAGCTGGGGTAAAGAGGAGAGTTGGACCCGGCATCTGGACAGTGAGCCAGGTGCCTTGCAGTGAGCACCCCGACATCTGGACGGTGACCTGGGGTGCTGGCCTTGTAGAGAGCACCCCGACATCTGCACGGTGAGCCGGGGTGCCGGCCTTGTAGACAACACTGCCCCCACTGCACCCCGTGGTTCCCCTTTCTCTGTCACCATGGCAGCACACAACCCCCAGACCACCCCTTGAACCCTTTACTTTTCATGAATATTAAACACTTGTTCTCAAGGGATGTAATAATTATTATTTTCTACTTGCAAAGTTCATTGCTTTACCATGGTTTTCTTCTTCATTGGCTCCTGTATTTTAGATAACCCATCTGGAGTTGTTTTTCTTGCTGCCTCATCCCACACCCCATCTGGGTGCGATTCCTGCCTCCAGTTTGCTGCTGTGTGCCCTGGGAGTCAGCAGGTCACGGCATGAGCGCTCGGCCCCCTGCCACACACGCAGACCTGCACTCCCAGCCTGGCCCCAGCGAGGCCCTTGGAGACATCCTGAGCCAGTGGGTGGGGTCTCTGTCTCTGTGTCTCTGTCTGCCCCTAAGATATGTGAACCATGTCTGGGTGTATGTGTGACCTCATGTGTGTGGTTGGCATGTAGATGTGTGTCTGTGAGTGCCCACACAGAGATCTGCCTCTATATGTATGTTGTGTGTATCTGTGTTTGTGTGTGCTTATGTACATGTATATGAATGTGTGTGTGTAGTTGGTATGTAGGTGTGTGTCTCTGTGCTTCTGTATGTATATACATGCACACGTTCATTAATGTATGTGTGTGTACATGTGTTTCTGTTCTGTATGTGTGTACACATGTGTGTGAATGTATGTGTATGTGTGTTGGGGGTGTGTGTGTTCATGTGCCCATGTGTTCTGTATATGTGTACACACATGTGTATGAATGGATGTTGGTGTGTGTATATGTGTGTGTTCGTGCGTGCCTGTGTGTCTTTCTGCATCCTTTATGGTTTTTATTAGTAACAGTTGGCTTGGTGTGGAGCCTGTTTGGAGACGCATTCTTTCTGCCTCCTTCAGTCACGTGCTGTGCCTGTAGTGACGGCCCTGTGACTGTCTCACCACCTGCTGGTTGGGCTCCAGTGGTGCTGCTCACCAGCCCGCCGTGCAGAGTGCCCTCACGGTACTCTGTCTCGTTCGCTGGGAGCCTGAGGTCTTGCCGGCACTCCTGCCCTCCAGCCTTCTCTGCCTGCTGTCCCCCAGCCTGGCTCAGTGGTGTTTACCGATGTCTGAACGGGAAAGGAGCCTGGGAGTCATGCACATCAGGACTACCATGATGTAGGACACAGCGGTTAGATGCACTAAAGCCACAAGTGCACTGTGTCCCCCAGCTCCCTCCCATTGGCCAATGCAAGTCACATGGGCACGCCTCAGCACAGCTGGAGACAGGGGTACAACGCCTGCTGCTTGCACAGTGCTTGCACCTTCCCAGGGGCTTCAGCTCCGCTGCGGACTGCTTCTAGCACCTAACCAGGGAGCGGCTGTGTCACCGCGTGGCTTAGGAATGACAACGGTGGAACAGGAGTCTGTAGGTGTTCAGTGTAGCAGCAAGCTTGGCCACAAATTTCCAAACTGTGTCAGGCTAGCTCCTGGGACCCCCAGCCTGGCTCGGGCAGCTGCATCCGTGTCTCCTCTCCGCCGGCCTGGCGGGCCTGTGCAGCCACTCCTTCTGACTTGAGTGTAATTTGGAATTTGTCCTAAGTGTTCACATGCGAGCAGGCGGCCTTGCTCTCCATCTATTCTCCCCAACTCGAGTGTGATCTGGAATTCATCCTGAGAAGCACAGATGGAAGGCAGGAAAATGGGCACGGACGAGAGCCAAGCTCCCAGTGTCTTTCTTGCAAAGGAGCTCTCTACGCTGAGATGAACTCTTGTACCACTCGCCTGGGCTCAGCACTTGCCTGGACATAGGAGGCCACCCCCAGGGCACTTCCCACCCTCTAGTCCCTCTGCTTTTGGTGGTGGGGGACGTGCAGTCCATGCTGGGGAGGGCCCCTAAAAGCACCCCCAACACACACAGCAAGGGGATAGCTGCCCCATTTTCTAGTTGGTAAAGCCGAAAGCAGAGAGGTAACAGCTGCCAGTCACTTTCACCCAAGCAGGTTTACTGATTAATAAAGTTGATTGAATGCAACGTTGGTCCACTGATGGTCCTTGCGGCCCACTACCCTCAGTCGTGAAGTTGGAGAAGTTCTGCCTGGATTCTAGCAGAATATCTACAACCGAGGCCCACTCTCAGCAGCATGACCCCGGCAGGCACGAGGCACGCTCTCAGCGGTGTGGCCATGGCAGGTACAAGGCCGGCTCTCAGCAGAGTGGCCCCAGCAGACATGAGGCACGCTCTCAGCAGTGTGGCCGTGGCAGGTACAAGGCTGGCTCTCAGCGGCGTGGCCCCGGCAGGCACGAGGCCCGCTCTCAGCGGCGTGGCCGTGGCAGGTACAAGGCCGGCTCTCAGCAGCGTGGCCCCGGCAGACATCTTCTTTCCCCTTTGCGCTCTCCAGCTCCTGCAGTGTGAAGTTTCTCCCAAATTCCATCTGTGACAGGAAGCGCCTCCAGGCAGGCATGCTCTGTGTCCAGCGACAGGACAATCCCAGAAGCTGCTGTGTCCTGGACGACGGCTGGTGCTCCAAGCCGGATGAAGGGCCTCCAGCCCGCACACGATCCCAAGGGCTTGGTGGGAGCTGCTGTACATTGAGCTGGAGGGACATCACCGCCGTGTGTCATCCTGCTGATGGTGTCACGCAGACAGCACTGGTGATGCAACTGACCCACCTGTTACAGAGGAAGACGCCTCCAGGTGGCACAGCCGAGGGGTCAGGAGTCACTGGCCAGAGACCGTCAGGTGGTTCGTAGCCCCTCAGATGGGTTGTAGTGATGTGGTTACTCTAATTACCTGGAAATTGTGTTTGGATTTTCGGTCTTGTTAGCGCCACTGCTGGAACTAACAGCTGCTAATGACATGCGGAGTTTACAAGAGGCATCAGAGGTCCAACAGGAGGTATTGGGGAACTTCTGCAGCTGCAGGACAGAAGGAAGTGCCAGGAGCTGAATGAGGGACCAGGTACCAAGGTGCTGCCCGCGCCTCCTGCCAGGGACCAGGCATGTCGGCTGCAGGCCGCCCCATCTCTTGGTGATGTGTCTGAACAGCTGAGACAATGGCATGAAGCAAGCGTCGAAGTTTCTTCCCCATTTCCAAGTGTGCAAAGCGCCCCTCTGAGGGCTGCAACCTGACGACTGTGTGCAAAACAAACATCGGGCTCTTGGAGGACCAGGACCTGCCGTGGTACAGTCACAAGGAAAGCAGAGGCCTGGGAGGAGCGGGGGAGAAGAGCAGGACCGGCAAGCCGGGTCGGGATCTGCAGCCCCGCACTCTGAAATCCTGGATGCTTGTAATTAGCCTTCTGAATGGTTAATTATACATGTGGTATAAGTAATCGCCTGGACCAGTTTCGCTAATGAGAGTCCTGGTGCTGGGAGACACATGGGGAGGTGTTTTAGAGTGTGGTTGTTAATCTTGTGTCTCGAATAGAGCCAGGGCGTAGGACCAGAGGCGATATTAAACGTGAAATCAGATCAGCAGAAATGGTAGCCAGTGCCAATGTCAGCACAGACACGTTTGCTCGGAAGGTCACACAGCATCGCACACCTGGGATGTGGCCAAGCCAGGCTGTCCCCTCAGTCCCTCTGCCTCAGCACGGGCAGGCACTCGAGGCATGCAGGCCACGTGCTGGCCACGTGCTGACCATGTGCTGGCCATGTGCTGGCCACGTGCTGGCCACGTGCTGACCATGTGCAGGCCACATGCTGGCCACGTGCTGGCCACGTGCTGGCCATGTGCAGGCCACGTACTGGCCACGTGCTGACCATGTGCTGGCCACATGCTGACCATGTGCAGGCCACATGCTGGCCACGTGCTGGCCATGCGCAGGCCACGTGCTGGCCACGTGCTGGCCACGTGCTGGCCACGTGCTGGCCATGCGCAGGCCACGTGCTGGCCACGTGCTTCCTGGCAGCCAGCTGTGACAGTTTCCCCAGATTGTCTCTTCTGAAACACAGAAATCACACGATTTCCTTTGATTTCATGCCACTAAAGCTGGGAATTATTGTTCTGTTTGGGGAGTAGTTTGTAGTTGATGCTGTTTCTAGGGCTTTCCAGTGGAAACTGATGTCTTAAACTGCCTCCAGTCACGTACATTCGGAGAAGGATTCCTGGCTCCTCAGGTGTGTCCTCCCACACAGCTAGGCGTTGCATGTGACAAAAGCCCAGCAAAGCGGTGACAGCAGAGACACAACATATCTAGTCCTAGGTTGAGCCCTAAAGCCAAGGCTGTGGCGTCCTAGCTTGTCCCCTCTCTGCAGCCCATCTGGCTTGAATGTGATTGTGCAAGAGCTGGATCTCCAGCATCCATTCTGAGCCATGAGGAAGGAAGGGTGCTGCTACAAGCTGGCAGGCTGAATCTGGGGTCCCACGGTGTTGGAGCTGCCATACCAGCCCTGGACTGCCTTTAGGGGTTAGACAGAAACAAGCCCGGCAGTTTAAATGCACCATCCTGCCTCTTGGGCTTCATCCCGGTCTCCCAGCCATCGGAGGTTGGTTTACTCCTGACGCTGCTGCAGACACGGACCCGGAAGACAACATTCCAGCAAGGCAGCAATTGGCAGCCTGTGTCAGTGAGACGTGTCCTTGCTAATTCCCGGGAATAACTGCTCAACAAACGCAAAAGCCCAAGTTCTTGTCCTCGCTCTCATCTCGTACTTCGCCCAACCCTCTGCACCTTGATAGCAAGCGGTGGGCTCTTTCCCCAGCCAAGCAAGTCACCCTCAGACACCAGCTGAGTACCCTGTAGTCAACTTCTGCCTCTGTCTTCTGGCTACACAGCCTGGAAACATGGAGTTAGACATACATTTACTTTCGTTGCAAAACAAGTTTAAACTCAAGCACAGATTTTTTTCATCACAGACTTTTTATCCATGACCTTGTGTGACTGCTCATGTGTGCTCCCTGGCCCCTGCAGAGCTCCCCGGAATGTTCCAGGAGGTAGGAGAACCCTGGGGTTAACAAAGGGGCCCTTTGGGTCACAGCTGAGTCTCCACTAAAGAAGCAGCCCCTTGTGAGGGCAGTGGAGGACAGACCCAGCAATGAGGAGGCTGCAGCTTCCATCCCACTCACCAACTTCTGGGAAGGAGCTGGGCACCGGGGAACCAGCTCTGTGAATGTTCTGGAACAAGGGGGTTTGATGAGCTTCTGGGTGGTCTCCAGAGAGTGCGGGATCCCTCCCCCAGTGCCTCCCTGTACTCTGCTTCCACCTGCCCTCCGAACAAGTCCGTGCAGGAGGATGGCGCTGTCCTGAGTGCCAGGAGCCACTTCAGCAAATGATTGAGCCCAGCAAAGGGGCCTCATTTGTAGCCAGCTGGCTTCTGACCAGCATGCAGTGGGAGTGGCCCTAGGAGATGGCACCGTCCCCTGAGGGGTCTGGTAATGACTCTAGGCAGATGACGTCAGAAATGAACTCCAACTAGGAAACCCAGCTGGTCAGAGAGAGAGAAAGTGCCTCGTTCTGCTGGTTCGCTCTCCAAATGGTTGCAACAGCTGGAGCTGGGCCAGGCAAAGCCAGGAGCCTCCTCGCAGTCTCCCTTGCGGGTGCAGGACCCAAGCACTTGAGCCATCTTGCACTGTTTTCCCAGGTGCCTGAGCAAGGAGCTGGGTCAGAAGCAGGTCAGCCAGGACACAGGCCAGTGACGCCAGCGACGCCAGCGACGCCAGTGACGTAGGTGGCTTTACCTGCTGTGCAAGCCCGGCTCCTCCTCTGTGCTAGCAACGCCTTTCATGCCGCACGCTCCTCAGCCACCTCCCTCCGCTTGGCAACAGAAGGACGTTCAGCCCCCCTAATTCCTCACTGTATTTATTAGCTCTAAACTTCCTGCAAATACTTCCCACCTCTTCCCTCGGTTTTCGGCAAGAAGAATCAATTCTAGTTTCCAAATTCATCATTACAACAAGATCTTTGTTTAACTTCCCTGAAGCCAGTGTTAACCAAACAGACTTTATGATAAACACACTTGTTCCATGGACCGTTTGTGAGGAGTTCTTGAAGAATGAAGTTTGGGAAAATGTTGATACAACTCAGCTGGCAGTTGGAATAAAATTCCTGCATGGCATTTGGGATAAGAATGAGTCCCAAAATATCACACTCACCATTTTATTTCTTGAGAGAACACAAGACATTAAAAACATCACTTACTTTTTTTTCTTAATGAACCAAAGGTCATGATGAGGGATGTGCAGAGCACCTGGGTTTGATCCCCAGGGCTGCCCCTGACTCTAGCTTCCTGCCAGCACAGACCCTTGAAACAGCACAGATGGCTCGGATGGTCACCCTGGTCCCTTCCACCCACAGCAGCCTGGGTGATGTCCCAGCCCCTTGCTCCAGCCTGGCCCAACCCCGGCTGCTGCGGGCATTCGAGGGGATGAGCCGACGAGTGGGAGACAGCTGTTCGCCATCTCGGTTTCCTTAACTCTTAAAAAAAATAGATCATGGGAAATGCATGTTGTGAAACACTGCATGGATCTTGATTTCTTCCTGCACCAGGAATAAAGTGCTTGCCAATCCCACCTCGCACGGGCTTTCTGGGGTGTGTGTCACAGGCCCGCACTAAGGGCTTCACTCTTGCTCCTTAACACTGGCATGGGCTTACCCAGGCACTGTAGCTATTTCTAGTGTTCACATACCAGGGTATAGCACCCCAAGAGTTTTCACTGCACCCCAAGGCCCAAGCGTGGCAGGGCAGAGAGACAATGTTTCCTGTCGTCTCAGGCCTGCATGGGGGCCGTCACCCATTTGGTATTAGTGTGGGCTTCCAGAGGCCAACAACCCTGGTTTTCAGACTACTGGTGCTCGTGTCCACGCCTCAGGAAGCTGAGCTGTCACGGTGCTCCAGCTGGTGCCCTGGCCTGGAGGGGGCAGGGGTGTGCTATTGCCTTTTGGTGAGGACCAGAGGCCAGGGCCTCCCTGGGCCTCGCTAGGCCTCGCTGGGCCTCCCTGGGCCTCCCTGGACCTCTCTGGGCCTCGCTGGGCCTCGCTGGGCCTCCCTGGACCTCGCTGGGCCTCGCTGGGCCTCCCTGGGCCTCGCTGGGCTTCACTGGGCCTCCCTGGGCCTCGCTGGCCGGCCTGTGCTGTGCAGAGGGATAGAGTTTGCTTTCCATTTTGCTGATTTCCTCATTTGCAGTCTAACAATTGTTATCTTGATTACATTAGAAAACAGAAGATTGGGGTTTTTGTTCCTTTTCCTCTTTGTCTGTGGACATCCGTTATATATTATGCATCGCCTCTGTGTTTTGAAAGAAACCGACAGGAAATGTTTCAGATGTGGAAGGCAGGTCCGTGAGCTTGGGGCCAGGCACACGGCTGAGCCGGTCTGAGTCGGCCAGCATGGCCAGGTTCCAGGATTGATTCTTAGGAGTTAGGGTAGGAGGGTCTGGGAGTTAGGGTAAGAGGGTCTGGGAGTTAGGGTAGGAGGGTCTGGGAGTTCCTCATTAAGATGGCACCAATCTGAGTTCATAACTGACGGCGAGTGTGTGTAGACAGCAGGTCCAAACTGTGGAATAGATCGGGAATCAGTGAGAATTCAAGTCCTGAGTGCTGGGTGGGTGCTGAGGGCCAGGTGTCTGCGGGACAGGAGAGCTGCAGGGGGGCTGCAGCTCGCGGGTGTCCTACTCCTGCTGGCCTCCCTGTGACCAGGTGGCCCTCTGGCCATCAGAGGACCTGCTCCTGCAGGAGCTGTAGTGGCCATGCACGCCAGGCATGCCACACATGGTGAGCATCCCAAACATGCCAGGCCACACACGCCGGGCACACCACACACGCCAGGCATGCCACATGTGCCATGCCCACAGGAGGAGTAAGTCCCAGCACCTGAGACCTGAAGGCAGCCAGCAGGACGAGGCGCTGCCGGATGCGAGGGCGGCCTCTTCGTGGACCGACCTTCTCTTCCAGGATGATGTGAGCCAGCAGGTGCCAGCAGTCATGGGAACGGTCGCTCTCTCTCTCATAGCTGAGACCCAGGGTCTCTCCTCCTCGGGCTTTCCTGACGACATCTGTCTCCAGCTCCATCATTTTGGGGCTCTGTCACGGTAGTTTATGAGAGTAATTATGTTTATCCTTTATTTGGCTAAAACTAATGAAGCCACGATAAACAACTCAGCATTTTCTCCCCTGTTGAATAATGAATATTAATTAACCTGTCAGGAAAGGACTGGCATTCATTACCAAATATAGCCTTGAATCATTTGCACGTCAAGGCAACACCGGGCTGCCGCAGGGACTGTAAGAGACATGCAGGCATTGGCTCTTGTGGAGCTTAAACTGACTGTGGCACCAATGTAGGCCCACCCACGTGAACTGCCAGGGACCAGGCAGTGTCCCCAAAGATTTGATCAAGGTGTGGATCTTCCCACAGCACCCTGACTCCCCAACAAGCTACTGAGCTGATGCTGTATTGGTGTGTCAGCTTGGAAAACACAGGGCCAGCTAGCACCAGGCACTTGTCCAACGGCAGCTGGATGCCCTCTTTGGTGACATATGGTAGGATATGCGTTTCTGACGGAGCCAGCATATGAGCACAGGATCTGTCTTCCAAAGAGGGGGCTCTGGCACGTGCAAGGAGCGGCTGACCCAAGGGCAGACTCTGTGCCCACAGGGCACACTGGGCCTGTACATGGAGCTATAAGTGTTGTATGGCCAGTAGCTGCGGGGGTTGTGCCCCCGGGACCAGCAAGGTGAGCTGCCTTGGCCAAGAGGGAAGGGTGAGCACAGGCAATTCCTGTACCCTTGTTTGTATTTCGTGGGGTTTCATGAAATGGATTCCTCAATACAAAAGAGAACCCGCTTGCAGAAAATAACAGGAAATGAGAGGGTTTCATGTTTTGAGGCAGGGCCATTGTTAACTAAGTGGATCCGGAGTTCATGAGGACACAACAGGAAGAAGCTAATTTAGTATCTGTCATCATGAAGGCTCCGCCCCTCCACCCTCAGCTCAGCCTCCAGGGACTAGGAGACTGAGCAAGGTCCCTGGGCCCCTGCTGCCTTGGCTGCCAGAACCTGGACCACCATCTCTATCTTCAGAGGACAGGCTACCTCTGACCACCTCTGTCCCTTCTCTGAGACGGCCCGCCTAGGGGTCACAGCTGAGAACCCCAGCTCTAGGCCTGTCTCTCCTCTTTCGCCAAAGGGAAGCCAGGGCTATCAGGCACCTGTGATGCGAACCTGATAAGGCCCTGAGCCCTTTTCTCGCAGGGAAGACCAGTACAGCCAGCACGCAGGGGCCATGGTAAGGACCACACCATGAACATTAAGGACAGCAGTGGGGAGAAGGGGTCCCAGACCAGGCTGGGGAAGTGGAGCAGCTTCTGTGAACAAATAGGTATGTAACTTAACTTAGTGGCAGCTCAGTCTGCAAGACCAGCCTCACCTCTGACCCCAGTGGAATGTTCAAGAAATGTCCCCAGATCGACCTAGACAGGTGCACAGAGCTCCTCAAGAACAGTTGGGGAACTGATACAGAATGAAGTCAGAGCCAAAGAGAAGAGATGTTGGGGATGTGCGGGGGCGGGGGGAGGGGGATCCAAGGTGGAGGGTAGCCCCAGGGCATTTGTAAATTCCAAATGCTTACGGCTGTGCCAGCTCCACCGGGAAATGCAAATCACCTTCCTGGGAAAGTCCATTGGAAGAAACACTCACCCTAACTGCAAAGATACTCTGGTTACTACTATTATGCCTCCCATATTACAGTTTATTCTTTAGTACTAAGTGCGCCTGTCTGTTACCTTGCAGAGTAATCAGTTCAGAATAATACAGCTTGCAGTGTTCTGGTGAATTCTTTTACCACCTCAGTGCTGACCATGAGTGTCTATATATATATATATATGGCAGGATTTCCACCTGAACCACAACCACACTGAGCTGGAATGAAAGCCCAGCTTGAAACATGTAATTAACAATTTGTCTGAAACATACAATTTTGCTAGTGCTGTGACACAGTAGGTAAGGCCACGACCCCTGGCATTGGCCTCCCATGTAGGTGCTGACTCTCTGTTAATGCTCCTGGGAAAGCGGTGGAGGATGGCCCAGCACTTGGGCACCTGCACTCACGTAGGAGACCCAGAAGGAGCTGCGGGCTCCAGGTTTAGATCAGCCCAGCTAGGGCATTGAGGCCACCGAAGGAGGGAGCCAGCAGATGCAGGATCTGTCTCTCTCTGAAACTCTGCCTTTCAATGAATTAAATGATCTTTTGAAAAAAATGTGTAATTGTTTCTTCTTCTTTTTTTTTTTTTTTTTTTTTTATAAAATGTGGATAGGAAAGCCAAGAGGCAAATTAAATTTTGGAATTTAAACTGGTGACTTATTAGTTACTAATGGTTATGAGTAAATACTAATCAGATCTGCTGGTGAAGCAAGCTGGATGGGGTAATCACAGGCCGTGCCTGGGGAGCTGAGCTCAGAAAGACAATAAGCCCACCAAGGGAGCGAGGAGCCCCCAAATGACTCTGCAGAGAGGGACTGGGAGGAAGAGGAGGCTCCTTCCCCCTGCTATGACTCTCAGCAGGGTCATGCAAGGGTCGTCTATGCTGTGGTGACCTTGTTTTCTTTTCATGCATCATGATTTTGGACAGCTTTCTGTCTCCCTGAATTTCTTGACAAAATCCACTTATGAGAGCAGCCGCCTGCTAACAGTGCCTTCTGTTAACCACAAGAAGGGTGAAGCGGAGGACAAGGACTTTCCTCCTCCACCTTGCTGAGTTTCCAGTCCACATTCCCTGGAACTAATGATGGATTAGCACTAGAAATGAATGTAGAGTTTGGGAACACAGTTCGCTCCTGCACGCAGCTGGGAGAAGGCAGAGAGGACAAATACTTTGGATTGGACCCTGGGGGCTGGAGTCTTAGCATCAATATAGACACTGCCTCTTCCCTCAAGGGCCTGGAGAGAGGAAGAGTCTTGCCAGAGACAAAGTGGAGGTGTGTAGATTTCAGGGGGTGTGCTCCAGGAGCCAGGGCATCAGTGGTTTTCTCATCCTTCTTCTCCTGGAACAGAGAAGGACACACCTGGTTGGAATTTCTGTTCTGGGGATGTATTTATCTAATAGTAGGGCAAATTCTTGTCCTATTCGGGGGCTGTCCTATTTGGGCGGTTTCTGTCATCAACAAGCCGTCAAGCAGAGGGTGAATGTGGCTTTGAAAGTCGTCACTGGTGGTCTATTGTCGACATGTCGTCACACAGAGGCTGAAGGCAGCATTGAATGCTGACACTCAGGTGGTCTACTGTTGACATGTTGTCATGTAGAGGGTGAAGGTGGCATCAGATGGTGACACTTTGGTGGCTGCTGTATCTCTCTTTGGGGAACCACAGGGGAGGAGGGGACTTGTCATCTATAAGCCACACCACAAGTCCTTCCTAAGGCACAGGGGCACCCAACTTCCCTGGGCCACGCCCCTTAGCAGCAGACCGGCACTGTTGTGTAAGGATGAGTTGTGGAGGAGACCAGAGATGCCTGAGAAGTCAGGTGCACAGCCTGGACTCAAAACATGCCACCAAAGGTATGGTATTTGACGTACAGTGTCCTCTCACCTGAGAAGCACTTTGGGGTCTCACTGGCACCCCAACCCCGTCTCTTGATCCTCCTTCTCGCATGCAGTCCAGGAAGGGGCTGTGTGGGGTGCTGCCTTGCCTGACCTCCACTATTTCCTCAAACCTGTAAGAGGAAGTCAAGGAAGAAGGGACTGAAGGTCAAACACCTCACCCAGACTAGGCCCATGGTCCAAAGTGATTCACTGTCCTTGGCAGCTGCAATGGGTCTAGGTCCAAATGCTCACACTGAGCTCCACACAGCACATATCCTTGTTGGTTTACCATACTCCTGATGGCTGAAAGTGATAATAGCACAACTTCCCCTCCCCTGCACACTGCTCACTAACATTTCCTCAGGTCCCACTCCACCTCATCACTGTGGTTGAAACAATGAAGCCACATGAGCAAGAAGTGAAGCGCTTAATCCAAACAGCAGGATTTGTCCTTCATCTCCACAGGTTGGGAATGGACCAAGGGCTCTCTGTGAAACACACTCAGTCCCTCAAGGACAGAATGGCACCCTGACAGAGAGGTTCCTCCAGCGACCTTGCCCTGAGGGAGATATGGCCCGGATGAAGTTCCCAGGGCATTGTCATCTCCCTGTGCAGCAGCCGTCATCACAGAGGACACACTGTTGTGGGAAGCCTGAGTATTGTTCAAATGAAGACTCAGGTTAAAGAAGAGGGTGTGCTAAAAACAAGGAAGCCAAATTATCCATCAAATTCAACTGATTAGGGGATAATAGAAGAGCAGGTGCTTCCATGTGAGGCCTGTGTACGAGGAGGCTGTCTCAGCTGCAGTCATATGTCTTATGGCAGAGGACATCTTGGACTGAGGCTGGTGTCCTCTGTCCAGAGACACGCTGCTGGCCAGTGTGGTCTTTGGGCTGTGAAGCCTCATCGTCACACCAGTGATGCTACCTACGGCCAAGACACCAGCTCTCCTCAACAAATTCCACCTCTGGTCGAGCAACCAAACACACCGTGCCCTTGGGAGTTGCAGCAGTTCCCTGGGACCATGGAGAGAAGCAGCACACACTGGGAGGTGGCCAACTTTGACTCACTGACAGTTCAAGGCCACAAAGCTAAGGTCAAGGTGTGGCAGGGAGCTGAGGGAATAGTCTGTTCCATGGTGTCCCCAGCCTCCTTGTTCCATGCGTGTCCCCAGCCTCCCTGTTCCACGGGCATCCCCAGCCTCCCTGTTCCATGGTGTCCCCAGCCTCCTTGTTCCATGGTGTCCCCAGCCTCCCTGTTCCACGGGCATCCCCAGCCTCCCTGTTCCACGGGCATCCCCAGCCTCCCTGTTCCACGGGCATCCCCAGCCTCCCTGTTCCATGGTGTCCCCAGCCTCCCTGTTCCACGGGCATCCCCAGCCTCCCTGTTCCACGGGCATCCCCAGCCTCCCTGTTCCAGGGGTATCCCCAGCCTCCCTGTTCCAGAGGTGTCCTCAGCTGCCAGTCACTAACACCAAACTCATGGAAGTCTCGCTGATCTGCCTTTGCCCTCCTGTGGCCATCTGCTCCACATCCCCTTCCGTCTTACCTGTCTGTTTCTCCCAGAGGCCTCCTCTGGTAAGGGGTTCAGATCAGAGCCTGCCTTTCAGTTTAACTCTGCAGAAACCCAACTTCCTAAGACAGTGATGTCCCAGTCCCATGGGTGCCGTAGCCTGGTGTGGGCCTTCCAGCCCTCTCCCCTCACATACTTGGTACCATGACACCTCCTGAGCTGTCTAAAACACAGCACTGGAAACTCCAGCTCCTTTGAAAACTCATTCAGTTAAGCCCTGCCCCAGACACTGCCCGCTAAGCTTCCAAGCCTAGTCAGGGACCACCCCCCACTGCAGGTGGGCCTTATTCTCAGGGATGCCTAGTCCTCTCTCCTCCAGCCTGTGTGCACGGAATCCTGCAGAAAAGACAAAAGACATCCAGCAAGGGAGGTGAGAGCTTGGGGCAGAGTCAGGTGGCCCTGCCAGGCTAGTACTGTGCTCTCCTCCTCTGTGGATTCAGGAAAGTCGGGGTTCGAAGCCATGCCCTGTCTTATTGCCAAGGGAATTATAGATTTTGCATATAGCAGCGGAGAACCATCCAAAAGCAATAATTATAATTATAGAGCCTTCCGACTTGATTTCCTGGCACTAAATGGACTGTGACTGATGTATTTCTGGAGAACATAGTGCTGCATCTAGGTGGAGCTCACAGATAACGATGTTTTGTCCCAATTGAATGCAGCAAATTGGGTGCAGTGGAGCAAGCGCTGGGCAGCTCAGAGGGGCTGTTATGGCTCCAGAGGGAGTGATGGCTTGGGAAGAGTAACAGCAACAGAGTGCTGGGGGCCGGGAGAACCTCAGCAAACAGCTGAGGATGAGGATGGGATAGTGGACATGTCAGCCATGCCTGGAACTGAGCCAAGTCCATTTCCCACCCCAAGGGTCTCTTCTGACCACCGAGCCGCTAGGTGCAGGGCTTCCTTACACTTTACAACATTTTTAAAATTCTATTTATTTTTATTGGAAAGGCAGATTTACAGAGAAGGAAAGACAGAAAAATCCTCCATCTGTTGGTTCACTCCGCTAGTAGCCGCAACGGCTGGAGCTGAACCCATCTGAAGCCAGGAGCCAGGTGTTTCTTTTGAGTCTCCATGTGGGTGCTGGGTCCCAATGCTTTGGGCGAGCCTCCACTGCTTTCCCAGGCCACAAGCAGGGAGTTGGAAGGGAAGTGGAGCAGCCAAGATACAAATCAATGCTTGTATGGGATCCTGGTGGATGCAAGGCAAGGACTTTAGCCACTAGGCCACAGTGCCAGGCCCTACACTTCCTGTTTTTGCCTGTTCATTTGAAAGGCAGCAAGGCGCAGAGAACACACACAGAGGGAACTCCCTGTCCACTGCTTCAAAGGCAGGGGCTGTGCTGAGACCTCAGTCCAGGTCTCCAGAACTGGACTACACGAGCCTGTGTTTGCCCGCCTACCAGGGTGCACGCAAGTGTTGGCCGGGAGCTGGGACAGGGAGCCCAGGCACTCCAACACGGAACATGGGTTCCGATGGGCAAGGCCGTAGCCACCCCCCTGGCTTCCCCCAGCCGGCCGGGAACACATTCAGATCAGTGCTGACAAGCCCCGACTGTGGATCCGACCCGGGACCAGGATTCGGTGTTAGATGAGTCTCTTCCTGGCTGTGTGACTCTGCACATGTGTCTAATTAACCTTCGCTCCTGAGTGAAAGGAAATACCCCAGAACCAGGAAGAAACTGACCACAGCGACACAGGGGACAAAGAGTCGTGCTGTTCGCCACCACTCACCTTGCTGCCTTATGGCCACAGCCGTGAAGAATGAGGGGTTAGGTCCAACAGCCTTTGGTCACTTCAGAGCCTGGAGGACCTAGATGATCCTGATCGTGCTGTTGCGACTTGGTGGACGAAGCTTCCGGCAGCACCGGCAACACAAGCCCCCAAATCACATTTTCGTTCTCCGGCAAGGACTGTAAATAATCCCACTGCATTCGTAAACTAGAAGGGGCATTTTCATCTCGATTCAGCTCCACCTGCAGACCCATTACTCTTTGGAATATTCGAGATGCCGTGTAAATCAAGGTACCTCGGAGTGAAGGTTCCAAATTAATCGGCATCTTGGTATGTAAAGAGACACGGCCATATGCTCTCAATGTGCAATGCTAATGTGCTGTCACTGTGAGTTAGGACACAAAGCACCTCAGGAATGCTGATGTGCTGTGAGAACAAGAGCCCGGGTTACAGCACACACCATCTAGGGGAAAGGCACTGGCTGGCGTGTCTACTCCCCTCACACCTCTGTGGGTGTGGGTCGAAGGCCGCCTAGGGAGATGCGATTCGCTCATATGCTGACCCTAGGGCTACCCTCAGCGAGTTTAGAAGCCTTGGGCTTTAGAAATGCTGTGTGTGTTGTGGCTGGCCTGCAGATTGAACCGCCATTGTGGCACCAGTGTCCCATTTGGGCACTGGTTCGAGTCCTGGCTGCTCCACATCCAATCCAGCTGCCTGTTCATGTGCCTGGAGGAGCAGCAGGAGCTGGCCGGATGCGTGAGCCCCTGCATGCATGTGGGAGGCTCAAAAGAAGCTCCATGCTTGGCTTGGAACAGCCCAGCTCTGACCGTTGCATTCATTCGGGACAGCTATGCTCTGTAACTCTGACTTTCAAATAAATTAAATAAACACACCATCAAAAAATAAAGAAAGAAAGAAATGCTGGGTGTGCTGCCCACGTATGTTGCCTGATCCATCACAGGTGGACCTCATGTCCACCATCCATTGAAGGTCCACTGCTCTGATTTTCAAAGAGAGCATGAAAGAAAGGAAGCAAGGGAGAAAGAGAAAGAAAGAAAAGAAATGAAGGAAAGAGAGAGAGAGAGAGAGAAAAGGAGAAAGAAAAAAAGAAAGAAAGAAAGAAAGAAAGAAAGAAAGAAAGAAAGAAAGAAAGAAAGAAAGAAAGAGGGAGAAAGACAGAAGGAAGAGAGAAATGAAGGAAGGGGAGGAAGAAACCTCCCCCAACATTAAAGAAACAGAGGTGGAGGAATTTTTTTTTGACTCATTAGTCATTACGGGGATCAGAAAGATGGCAACGTTAACTCTAATCGTGTCTAAGGAGAAGAGAGATTTCACACACGAGTCAGAAACGTCGGAAATAAAGCCGGCGGAAGGTGCTATGGGATGATAAAATCATCACCTTGTGCCTGGGAGTACAGAGCAGAAACCAGCAGCTTCCGGGCGGGGCAAGCACAGCCCGCAGGTCCCCTTCAGAACCAGCGCCTCCCATCTCGCTTCCTATGACACAAGAAAAGCTCTCTCCCCATGGCGCCTGGCACGGCAGCCCCTAGGAACATGACCAGTGTGATTGACAAGTTGGATAGCGAT
This sequence comes from Ochotona princeps, assembly GCF_030435755.1. Taxonomy (NCBI): domain Eukaryota; kingdom Metazoa; phylum Chordata; class Mammalia; order Lagomorpha; family Ochotonidae; genus Ochotona; species Ochotona princeps. The sequence goes on along the minus strand of NC_080833.1, from coordinate 2,279,011 downwards.
TGTATGGAGTCAATTAGCTATTAAACTGATTGTTACATTTAATTAATTAGCTCAATGAATTAGAATTTAATTTTGAGCAGCCACACGTGTGTGATGGTCATACTGTTGGGCCTCATTAAATATCCTTGGGTGGGCTTGCTAAGCAAAACCACCACGTGACCCCAAAAGGCTATGCCTTTTTTGCAGTCTCTGTGTTTTCATGACAGCCCCTTCAGAGGCGCTGGTCATTCCCAGCTTACTTTGGGCTTAAGGGTGCTCGTTTGTCCCCAGCCACATTCTGGTGACAGGTGCCTGTGGGATTAGCGACCCTTCTATGCCTGCACAGCCCACTGGCAGGATGTTTTGCATGAAGAGGTCAGACAAGGCAGGGGGCGCCGTGGCTTAGGTCTCCTGAACCCAGAGACTGCCTTCTGTGGTCTGAGTATCAGCGCATGGGCAGCTTTCTCCCGCTTCTTCCAGGCGAAGGCTACTTCCCTTCTGAGGGTCCTTATCACATCAAAGTGGCAATTGACAGCCTTACAAGCAATATATTGTATTTATAGTTTAGGAGCTTCAATTGCCTGTGATGTGGAAGAGCTCCTGGTAAGGGCAGTTGCATAAACAAGCTAATTGACAGATCCTATCGATTGGCACTAGCAGGTCCGCTCTGAGGGGCTGGGTTTTAACGGACATCTTCAAAGCACCTGCCTTGGATGACACGTGCGTGTTCTGAAGTGTCCATTGACTGACTGGGGGGGACCAGGGGGCCTCGTCCAGACGTAGTAACGGAAACACTGGGCTGCTTCTTCCTGAGCTTGAAAGGGGCAGGGGCACGTTCCCTGTGAACTCACAGACTGCGTTTACTGACTCAGCAGCTCCGAGCTCTCCCACGGGAGTCCTCTCTGGGAAAGGCGGGCCGGGTCAGTGGGTACCTGCCGGCCAGGCAGTGCCCTGCACCCCTCTGAGTTACCAGCAGCAGTGCAATGGAGGGGGACATGTGCTGTGTGTTGTACGAAAACAGCTTGTCATCTTTTCCCGAAGTTGCCTAGGTTAGTAACTGGAACATTCTGAAATGGAAGGCAGTTTAATAAGAGACAAACCAGCAAGGTCATGAACATGTACCATGTGTACGATGAGGCAGAAACCTCAAGGAGAGACACAGCTTAGAACTCAGCCTTGTTAAGACTGCCAGCCAGATCAGTCCCCTGGAGTGGAAAGCGACCCTCTGCATCTGGAGAAGACGTGGGTGAAGCCAGGGAAGAGAGGCAGACGAGGCAGAACCCCAAGGACATTCCCAGGGAAGGACTTGCCCGGTGCCACGAGCTCCCTGAACAGGAACAGAATAGGAACTGCAGCTCCCAATGGCCTCCACGGACAGACAGCCAAGTCCACGGTGCACTGCCCCCCAACCAGTCCGTCTGCCCGGAAGAGACAAGTAAACCCAGCCCACAGGCCCAGGTGCACATCTCGAAGCGTGACCCCTCCCCAGACAGCGTGCCAGGCAGTCCCTGCAGGTGTAACCCAGGAAAGGCTTGGTCCCTGTGGGGGTCACACCGTGTGTGTCACGGCCCCTGAAGACCTTCCAGGTGGACAAGGCATGGGTTGGAACCCTGGCCATCTGACCCTGCAGTCCCAGGCTGCTACCCGCGGCTTAGCACTGAACATACAGGGCTTTAAAAAGCGAAAGTGAAGAGCAGAGAGAAGCTTGTGGAAGAAGGGGAAAGTGCTCCTCCGGGGGCCGGAGCGCCACTTGCAGCTGGGTCCCCTCCGTGCTGTTGCTGCCTCTGCCGACCACCGCCTTGGCTGAGCACAAGCTTCAGTTCCCGAAGGAAGAGACACAGACGGCCAAGGCGTCTAGGAGAAAATGTTCTATGCCAGCCGCCGCTGGGGAAGTGCAAGTGAAATCCCAGTGAGACGCCACGGATGGCTGGCACCTCCAAGACAGAAATCATGAACACAGGCAAGGACATGGAAATCCAACAGAGCCCCAACATGCTGTGGGGAAGGCAGGTTAGTGCAGCCATTGCAGAAAACACGATGACAAACTGAAAACAGGCTTGCCAGGCAGTCCAGGGTGTCGACGACAAGGAAAGAAAGCCAACCTGTTCTGCAGACATGTGCCCTCCCACAGGCAAACCAGCCAAGATCTGGAATCAGCCTAGATGAGCAGTGACTGATGGATAAAGAAAAACATGGTGGATGTGCACAATCGAGCATTACTCAGTCAGGAACAAGAAAGAAATCCTGCCAGTTCTCCAGCAAAGAGTGGATGTGGACGAAGTCATTGTGTGAGCTGAAATACGCCAGGTCCAGACAAGCACTGTATGTTTTCTCTTTTGGGTAAAAATTACACAGTGGGGGGAGGGGGGTGCTGTGACCTTGGACCAGTGAGGACGATAGGCTGGAAAGGGTGGGAGGAGAGCAGACAGGAGGGCAGCTACCAACACCACAGGTTCCGGTGCTCCTGAGGCTCAGTCACGTAGCATGCTGTTCCGTGCTGCCCGCAGGGCTGGGGACCCTCACAGGGTCCAGGCACAGGTTGGTAACGGGCTGTGCTGCCCGCAGGGCTGGGGACCCTCACAGGGTCCAGGCACAGGTTGGTAACGGGCTGTTCCGTGCCGCCCGCAGGGCTGGGGACCCTCACAGGGTCCAGGCACAGGTTGGTAACGGGCTGTTCCATGCTGCCTGCAGGGCTGGGGGCCCTCACAGGGTCCAGGCACAGGTTGGTAACGGGCCGTGCTGCCCTCAGGGCTGGGGGCCCTCACAGGGCCCACCACAGGTTGGTAACGGGCCGTGCTGCCCGCAGGGCTGGGGGCCCTCACAGGGTCCAGGCACAGGTTGGTAACGGGCTGTTCCGTGCCGCCCGCAGGGCTGGGGACCCTCACAGGGTCCAGGCACGGGGAAGGGACAGAGGGGGACTGACTGCACCAGTAACAGGCCTGACTCCCTGGCCCTTCCTGCGAGCGTTGAGACACTGTGTTGTAACTCTGAAGACACATGTCACATGTTTAACAAAATTGATGTAGAAGAAACCATTTCTGCCTTTCAAATCAAATACATTATAAATACTTTCTACAGGTCTATAACATCCTTTATAAAAATGTTTATTTCTTTATTTGAAAGACAGGGTTATGCAGAGAGAGGGAGAGAGAGAGAAACAGGGAGAGGAAGAGAGAGCTTTCATCCATCGGTTTACGTCCCAAAAGGCAGCAACAAGTGGGGCTGGGCTGGACTGAAACCAGGAGCCTGGAACTCCAGTCGGATCTCCCACACAGGTGGCAGGAACGCGAGTCCTTGGGCCGTCTTCACTGCTTTCCCAGGCAGCACCAGCAAGAAGCTGGGTCAGGGCCCGGCAGCGTGGCCTAGCGGCTAAAGTCCTCGCCTTGAACGCCCCGGGATCCCATATGGTCGCCGGTTCTAATCCCGGCAGCTCCACTTCCCATCCAGCTCCCTGCTTGTGGCCTGGGAAAGCAGTTGAGGACAGCCCAATGCATTGGGACACTGCACCCGCTTGGGAGACCTGGAAGAGGTTCCAGGTTCCCGGCTTCGGATCGGCGCGCATCGGCCCGTCGCGGCTCACTTGGGGAGTGAATCATCGGACGGAAGATCCTCCTCTCTGTCTCTCCTCCTCTGTGTATATCTGGCTGTAATAAAATGAATAAATCTTTAAAAAAAAAAAAAGAAGCTGGGTCAGAAATGGAACAGCCAGGGCTAGAATCGGTGCTCACATGAGATGCTGGCATCCTGCGTGGTGACTTCATCAGCTGTGCCACCATGCTACCCGCCGTGTACCACCACGCTGCCTGCTGTGTGCCACCATGCCACCCACTATGTACCACCACACTGCCTGTTCTGTGCTACCATGCTGCCCACCATGTACCACCACGTTGCCTGCTGTGTAACACCATGCTACCCGCCATGTACCACCACGCTGCCTGCTCTGTGCCACCACGCTGCCTGCTGTGTGCCACCACGCTGCCCTCTGTGTACCACCATGCTGCCCTCTGTGTACCACCATGCTGTCTCTTCTGTGCCACCATGCTGCCCACTATATACCACCATGGTGCCTGCCCTGCAACACACATTTTAATCTAAATGTTGGAATAAAAGAGTTGTAAAGATAACTTACATTTATAGAGAAAAAGATATTATCGTAGCTATCATCATGGAAGGAAACTATTTTTACATAAATTTCATGTACAGGTGTGGGGGTCTGCAGCACCGGAAGGGAGTAGCCAGCCTTCATGTGGCTCAGCACGCAGCGACTGCCCCATGGTCAGGTCCACCCCACAGGCTCTGCTGTTGGCAAGTGCCTGGTACAGGTGTCCCATGCCACACTTTCCACCTTCTTTTTACTGAGTGCCTCCCATGTTGAGGTCCACAGGCACTGATCAGGTGCTCCAAGTGTCCACAGCCTCAGAGTGATCGGCCACCAGCTGCTGCTCTGCGACTGCAATGCCAGAATGAGGTCGCCAAGTGGTGCCTTCCTCAGAATGCTGTACCCCGTGGTGGCCTAGTGACCACTGGGGTAAACGTGGGCATGTCCGCCAGGTCTCCTGGGGCATCTCCGGGCTGCTGGGAGCTGTCCCCACGGGAGGATCGGCTTCCTGTTTGCAGAGAGCAGGTGGGAGCTGCAGAGTGCTTGCTCTGTTTGCTGGGAAAAACTAATTTTGTTGCCAAGGTGTAGTGTGGGGTCACGTATGTGGTTGCCTTTGGTGTCAGATGCTGCTCAGGGCTCTGAAAAGTCACCAGCAAGGAGAGAGAGAGAGAGAGAGAGAGAGAGAGAAATGCCTGTCCCTAAGAGAGGCTGCATCAGAAAGCCACGTCGATAGGCCAAAGGCATTTGTCTTCATGCGTCTGCTCGCCCAGGTTTCAGCGTGGGAGGCTAAACGGCGTCTCATGGCTTCTTTACTCTCTCCACCTCTCGGCCTCCCACCCACACCCAGCCCATCAGGAAGCCCGGGAGTGTGTTATTCATCATCACACGTTAAAGAGGTCTCCATAATAAGCTTGCCGAATGCGTCTTGTGCACAGTGTTCTAGCAGGCAGCCCTGAGAAATTACACACAGAGAGCTGTGATCCCGGGAAGATAGAATGTGCTACCTGCTCCGCTCCGCCTGCCCACGCTGCCCAGCCTGGGCGCCGGCGGCTCGCAAGGCTGCCCACCCGCGAAGGCAGCTTCCGTGCACACTGCGCTGTTTTCAGGAGCTGCCTCGGCTCTGAGCACTCAGCTTCAGGCACTGACGAACGTGGCAGAGGAAGCCAGGATCTGCCACTCCCAAGGGTACTGTTTGGGCACGGGCATTTTGTTGAACTGAAGGCAACGAAGGAGAAGCCAGAAGCCGAGCCAAGGACAGCCCTCAGACCCGGGAGGAGGCCCGCAGTGGAGGTGTCGGACTCCAGGCTCCGGCTCCTGGCCCTGGCTTTCCACCCATGCGGACCCTGGGAGGCAAACAGCAGGTGGTGACTCCACGGGGCTGCATTCCCAGCTCGTATCTCAGGCCTCAGCCTGCCAGCTCTGAGCGTTTAGAGAGCGAACCAGCCACGGAGAGTTACTGCTCCCTTTCTCACTAACCAACTGTCACTCAGCTTCTCACCGTACATGAAGAAGGAGTAAGAGAGGAAGACGTGGAAGGGGAAGAGGAAGTGAAAGGGGGAGGGGAGACCCGTAAGCTGCCTCCCCCGCTTGCCTCCCCAGCTTGCCTTGCCTTGCCGCAGGACCGAAGAGGCATGTTGCAGCCCCCTGCCTTCAGGGAAGGGCGCAGGTTAACAGTGGAGAAACGTTCTGAGTCCCTGTGGTCTTGGGGAAGGACATCTGTTGTGACCACATTCTCAACCACATGGTACACGTGGCACCAGTCCAGGCACACAGCAGAAGATGGCCAATGTCCATGTCGCCAGTCCCTCACCCTTTCTGTCGCCTGCAACCCCCTCCCCAACTGCAGATGACCACCGTGCTGACCTCTGAACGACAAAGCTTAGTTTCATTCTATTTTTGGCCTTTCTAAAAATGGAATCAACCAGTTGCAACCTTTTCTGCTTGTCCACAATGACTAAACTGTTATCTGCAAGCAATACTGCTTTGGCGTGTGCTGTTGGAACCAGCCCCCCTTTCAAGGAAACATACCATCGTGTTTCACTCCTAACAGATTCCAGGGAGGGATAACTATTCTAAATATCCCTGCTTTCTCCTGGGGGAGCCTGAGAGCGTATCTTTGCTGGGCACTGACTTGGAGTGGAGCTCTTGCGGGACAGGAGGCATGCAGCCAGTTCTCGCCGATCACACAGTCATGGCCCAAACCCTGAGTCGGCAAGCAGTGGACACTCGCCCCTGGGGACAGAGATCAGAGTCTGTGTTCCTATGAGTCCTTGGCCACAGCGTTCTCATCGCACCCCATTCCACAACCTTGGCTTCAGCAGTGCGTCTTCTGTCCCAAGGCACCTGACGCATTGTGCTCACTGATGCTGACTCACCTGCCAGCCGACAGCCCTGAACGCAGGCCTGCACGCAGGTATTTGGCATACCCGTGTTGTGGCATGGCACAACTCATTCTTGTGCTTAGAAACATGCCCAACCTGCAGGGGTGTTCCATGAAAATATCGTTAGCAAGAGCATGAAATATGAAAAATACAGAGCGTGCAAATCCTGTGTGCCTGCCAGGAGAGATCAGAAACGAGAGAGAACGAGCAGAGTTTCCTTGCTTGGTCTGTGAGGACCGTGCGGGTCCAGGAATGACAGAAGAGACTCCTGGCATTGATTGTGGAGTTAGACATGCCTTCTAGCGAGGAGGCCCTAAGCCGCAGGGGTGAGGCAAGGGTTCCACGAGTAAGGAGGGTCCGCTTTGCCCTGGGTTGGTAAGTATTGATGGAGATCTTCCGAGAGTGACTCCATGAATGTCACCTTTGAGGAGTGTGTAAACCAGACATGGTCTTAGCCTGTGCTCTTCTGAAGAGCCATCTGATGCAGCTGCCAGCAGGGGAGCGCTCAGGCTGCGCAGGCCCCACGGGGATCCAGCTGTTGACGCTGCTCGGCCGTCCTGGCGGGCCAGCTGGCAGCACCAACAGCGGAGGGTGACTTTCATGGGTAATCAGTGTGGTTGAGCAGGTCTGAACTGTGTGTTAATTGTCCCTCGGAGTGCCTTTTGCTTATTTCTCTGTTGGGTCATCTGCGCTTCTAGTGGATTTGTAAAAGTTCATTATGTATTCTAGACTTGAGTCCTTTGGACGATATTTGTCTTGTAAGTATTTTCTTCCATTTTGAAGGGTTTTTCTAATGAAAATTATGGCCTTGTATGAATAGACGTTTTTCATCCTGACACTGTATCACATTTTCCCTATGGCTAGGGTACGTCATTTCCTCTCAAAGATACCCTGGATTGTTGCCGTGTCATAAAAATGCTGTTTTATCCTTTCACTTTTGTTTTGCCCAGGGCATTTTGGTTCTCCTAATATTTGAAATTAACTTTGAGCCTGGCGTGCGTTGGGGATTTATCTCATGTGATGTCAACTGGCCAGTGCCCTACCTGCTGCGAACAATGTTTCTGCTGCAAATGGCTTCACTGGCAAAGTTGCCAGATGCTTCAAGATAAACTAGTGCTAATGCTGCGCAGTCTTCCAGGCGACAAACAAGGAACATGGTCCTGTTCTTTTTACTAAGTTGATAGCAGAGCTGAAAAAGAGGAAAATCTCAAAACTGAACAGCACCAAATTGACTTCAGAAAAAAATACATACATAAAGGATAAAACATCACCACCCACCGGTTTTATTCCATGAATCTAACATTTAAAAAATCAATCACTAAAGCTTACTCTATTGACAGACAAAGGAGAACATTCATGGCCAGATTTCAATCGGTGGCACGCGCTGACGCGTCACTCCTCGCAGAGCGGGAAGCAGGCTCTCCTTTCGACCACCACCTGTGCACATGCGCCCGGTGATGAAGAGCGAGAGCTTCCTGTGTACGCAGGGAGTGGGCTGCGAGGCAGCTCACCAAAGGGTCCCCAGGGTGGCGTTACTCAGTTCTATCACCTCTCTGAGCTTTGAAGCTGTGCTGTTGAACACACACACACAGGCAAAGTGTCTGTTTTCTGGGTGAAGTGTCCCTTTATCTTCATGGTTGTCCTTCTCTCTCCTTTGGAAGCTTGCTCTCGCTGATAGTAACACCATCACCCCCAGCTTTCTTCTGATTATTGCATGTGGGGGGCTCCGTTTTATGTCATTTCCCCTGATAACTTTCTATGACTTTGTAGAAATATGATGCGTTTAATGGGTGGGTATTCACAGGGGTGTGCAAGGGACGCTGTAACTGGTTAGAGGACATTGTCATCAATGCAGGAGGAATCCTGTACCCAGGGCATCGCCCTCCTCACCCGACTCCTCGCCCCATGCTGTCCCCCGCTGTTCCTGAGCCACACTGCCCACCCCTTCCTGCCCTACGACGTCAACATCTTCCCCGCACCATGCTGCCTACCACCTCCTCATCTGATGCTGTCCAGCTTCTCCCCGCCCGATGCTGCCCATACCCTGCTCACCCCACACTGCTCGCTCCATTCTCGCTCCAAGCAGCCCACCCTGCAGTGCCTGACGCTGTCCACACCCTCCTTGTCCCACGCTGCCCTGCCCACCCCTGCCCTACACTGCCAACCCCCTTCTAACCCCATGCTGCCCACCACCAGCCCTAGGCTACCACCAGTCTTTCTGTCTCTGAGGATCCACATTTTCTGGATACTTCCTGCAAAGGGAATCCTGCCACATGTGCCTCCTGGCCTGGCTTCTCTCCTTTACCATCCAACAATGTTGCGTTGAATGCTGAATACTACTCCCTGTATCTGCATCTTAGTATGCCTGCTAACTGGGTTTCATGTATCCACTCATCAAGTAATGAGCATTCGTCTGCTTTCAACTCCTCAGCTGTTATAAATAACACTGCCATATGCACGGGTGATTTTACACAGATGTGCGTTTGCATTTTTCTTGGGTATGTACACAGATATGGTAAATATATAATTCTAAAAATTTTATTTTAGTTTTGATGTTTACATAGTTGACAAGAATGCAGGCCCATGAGGACCATCGAATAGAGTGGTTAAGTTTATGGGGAAGGTGGGTGAAGCAAATGCTTCCAATTTTCATTTTCTCCCCTTTCTCCTGTATTGGTGGGGAGGGGATGAAAGAGAGGTGGAGGTTGTTTCTAGCTACCAAGCTACACAAGTACTTGGAAATGGGGATGTCCATTTGATGTCACCTTAGAAACCCCAGTATAGGGAAGAATGTTCCGAGGGGATTGTTTGAGAGTTCCAAGATGTTGTTGGTTTTACTGCTTCAATTTCGAGAAAAACTTTCAAGGTCCATCACCTGACAGAATCCACCATGGCGCATTCACTCACCCAGACACTTGCTGCCAACCGGTGCAGACACTCACCCAGACACTTGCTGCCAAATCTCGGCAGGGAGAGCAGTCCAATCTGTTCTGCGCTCTATCTTCTTCCATGGCATTCAACGTCGTCGGTAAGCCCCAGTGAGCTGGCTGTCATGTACTGTTTATGTGCTTGGGTGTGCCAGAACAGGGTCCAGTTCAACCTGTCACCCATATCAGATTACATACACACTGCTGATTGTAATTACCTGGTTAGTTCCATCCCCAGCCCCTGTTCCATGCTAACCTGCCAGAGTCCAGCTCCAGCTGAGTTCAGAACTCGAGAAGGGTGCGTGGATGAGGCGCAAAGAGGAAAGAAAGATGGACCACTAGGATTTCATGATCATAACGGACAATGCGGGAAAGCTGTAAGCTTTATTTATACAGAAACAGTCAAACTCTGGCTCAGACTTTTTACGTCATGGTCAAGTGGGTGTTTCTAAGGATAATTCTGCCATTTGCTTTACCTAAAAACAAGAGAAGTTCCTGCTACAATTCTTATTCTACAACTTAATCTTATATCACAGAGAAAAGGAGACCCTAAAGATCAAGGAAAGAATGAAACCCTAAATACAGGTCCCTTGATTAGCATAAGGTCAATGGGGACAACCAAGACAGTACGAATAATAGAAGGCCCTTTTGCAAGACATTATTATTGACATTAACCTCCAAGCTCACATTGAGTAAAAGGCCAACTCCACAGTAGCAAACAATGCCTGGATGAATTAGAATTCTTCCGCACGGTGGTCCGGTATCCATGCAAAGGAAGGTGGAGCTGCATTCAGGTGGTTGTAGAGTCATCCGCCCGGGCCCTGCCGCACGGCGGGAAGTTCCTTGCGGCCCTGCCTACAATGGAACAATACTCTTCACACCCTCGTGTCCCCCACATCCACTGCACAGACCCCAACACTAACCAAAGAGGGTTGCAGCTCAGCCCGGCCCAATGTACCACACACCTGACCCTTATGCACCCTAGTGGGAACTGCAGCCTAATTTGGCTGATCCACCAGGCCCATCCCAAGCCGTGGTGCCTGAGTGTGCCAGTATGTGTAGCAGACTAGTCTAGTCTATGCTGCATCCCAATTGGGCTCTCATATATGCCTATGAGTGTTGCAGCTTAGCTCAGCCCACCGTACCACATGAACAGCCCCCATGCCATGTATGCTGACAGGTGTCGCTGCCTTGTCCAACCTGGACAGCCACCAACTCTGGCTCTCATGCACACAGCAGGAGCAGAAGTAGAGTACAGGAGTGCCTCAGTTTCCCTGCTAGGCCATCCCAGATCTTGTACTTTCCAGGGAGTACTGCGGTCCAGTCTGACACAACTTGCACCTTATCCTGGCACTTGCTGGCGGATGCTGCAGCAAAGCTCAGCCAGTTGGCACTTAACCCTGGCCCTTGCATGCACCAACAGATGCAGTGGCCTGGCCTAGCACAGACCTCCCCAAAATGCAGCTCACACACAGGCTGATGGCTGTTGCAGCTCTGCCCAGGGTCTGAAGCAGCATGGTCTGCCCCAAGTCCCAGCTCTCACACTCACCAATGGGAAGAGTGGCCCAGCAGGGGAACTCTTGCAGGTCCCCAACCAGTTTTGCTCCAATCTGGGATCTTGCATATGCTGGTAGGTGCTGTGGCCCCATCTGGCCTGTCTCACCTTGGAATTTGCCTGAGAATGCTGCAGCTTGGCTCAGCCTGGTCAGCCCCCCATCCTCGCTCATACTGAGGGATGCTGTAGCCTAACTAAGCCCAACCAGCCTCCAGTCCCAGCCCTGATGTGAACTGGAAGGTGCTGCATCCTGATATGTTCTGACTCTTGTACCTGTCAGTGGGTACTGGCTCAGCCTGGCCCGCCCTCAGACACAACCCTCGTGTATGCTGACGGGTATTGTATCCCGGCCTAGACAGGGCTGCCCTCAGCATCGGTTCTTGCCCTCAGCATTGATTCATGCCCTCACCAGCTGGGGCTGTGTCTTAGCAGGGAGTTCTCTAAGCTCTCCTATCAGACCAGCTCCCAGACATGGGTCTTGTGCACACCAGTTGATGTTTGGCTCAGCCTAACTGCTTCCATCGCCAATCCCAACATGCACCAGTAGGTACTGTGGCCTTGCCAGACCAGCCCACACCTGTTCCAGCTCTCATTTGTGGGTGCTACAGCCTATACTTGCCCGGCTCACCCCAGACCCATCTCTCTGTGGCTCAGTGGGCACCACAACCTAGTTCAGGCCGTCCCACACCCACCCAGGCTCTTGCAAGTGCTGGCAGGTGCTGCAGCCTAGCCCCGTCTGGACCATCTGCAGACCCAGCCCACACACATGCAGAAGGATGCTGTAGCCGTGTTCAGCCCAGTCTGCCTTTGCACTCACTAGTGGAAACCACAGCTCAGCAGGGAGGTCCTCTTAGCTCCCTTACCGTGCCTGCTGCTAGCCACATGTATTACACATGCTGGTGGTTGCCCCAACCCAGCCTGGTATGATCTAACCCCTATCTTGACCCTTCCCATTGGATGCTGCAGCCTGGCCTGGTCTGGCCTCCCTCCTTTCCAGCTCTCACTGGTGGGTGTTCTTGCTTAGCCCTTCCCAGCCTATTCCCATTCCCATCTCTCATGCGAACTGATGGATGTGATAGCCTAGCCCAGCATGGCCTGCATCTCAGACTGGCTCCTGCACAAGCCAGTATGCTGTGCTCTGACCCAGCTTTGCCTGGTCCACCCCCCAAGAAAACCCACACACCTGCCAATATATGGAGCAGCCTTGCCTGGTCTTGCCCACATCAAGTCCCAGCTCTCATGCTTACCAGTGGGAGCTACAGCCCAGTAGGGCTGTTCCCCTAGTTTCGCCACCAGACCTACTCCCTGAGCCATGTGTGTCAGTGGGTGCTAGACCTCTACCCAGTATAGTCTGCCCCCCCCCACCCGCCCTCAATGTCAACCTTTGTGTGTGCTGGTGGATGTTGCAGCCTGGCCCACTCCACACCCATTTCTTGGGCGCACCTGTGGGTGCTGCGGCCTAGACCAGCCTGGTCTGATCCCAACGCCATTTCCCGTAAGTGTTGGTGAGTTCCCTGGCCTTTTCGTGCTCACCGCCTTCTGCTCATCCACGCCTGCTGCTGGCGGTCTCCCACAAACCTTGTCATTCTCACCTCCTCAATTGCTTTATCTCGATCAATTTCTCTATTTGGTGAAATGTGATTCTCATATTTCCCTTTTTTGAAAATAGGTGCTTTCCTTTAATATTTTAAATAATTGGCTTAAGCCTCCTTTTAATAGATTCAATGTTTGGACTGCCTTAGTAACCCAACTACTTTGTTTTTGTAGCTAAGTATGGATCACACTTCTCAATTTCTTTTCAAGCTTTCTAATATTTTTGCTGTAAGTGGAAACATTTTTTTTTTTACCATTGCAAGGTGTCTCTGGAAATCAGCTCTCCTCCCTCCTCAGGGCTGTGCTATCACAGCAGTGCTCACTGCTTCTTAGGGGACTTTTCAAACTTACTTGGCAAAGTCCGCATGGTCTGTCACGTGCAGTCTGTTCTCCGTTAGCTTCAAGGTCAGCTCAGACGGCTGGGGTGAAGAGCAGCTGAGTGTCGCAGATGGCCCTGGCTGTGTGCTGGGGCAGGTACAGTCAGCAGGGAGGCAGTCTATAGCTCTCCGTTAGTATGTACATCTGCACACGCAGGCTCGGAGAGTCAAGTGCGGGTGGAGACCCAGGCTTGCAGTCTTCTCCGAGTGTTCACACGGCCCTGGATGTGTGAGGAAGCCTTCCTTGACTGCGATCTAGGCTTTCAAGGCCCTCATTCCCTCACAGCCCCTCACTCCCCCATCCTCCTCTCACGCTGCACGCCGTGTTTGCCCCACCCGTGACTCTGCCCTTCAGAGCAGCGGCCAGCACCTCTCCCTCTGAACCCTCCCTAGGACAGCTGTCCTCTGAGCGACAGGTGCCACCAAGGCAGGGCCTGGGAGCCAGCGCCCCACGACAGGCCAGGCACCACCCAGACTCTACATGGGAATGAGATCTGGCTGTGAACATGTTCACGTTAGGGCCAGTGTCAGCCAGGGAGCAGGGCACGGGAACAGCAGAATTAAAACACCGCCACGTGGCTATTCTCAGTGAAATCCAAGAGGATTTTGAAAACATTGAGTGTTCCCTCAACTGCAACAACTTTTGATTAGTTTCCAGGGTACTAAAGAATTGCTTATGACCGTTTTTGCCTGCGTCTTCATTGTCTCCTTAGGCAACAAACACAGGAGTTTCCTGTTCTGTCACTTTCTCTGATTGCCCTAATTTTCTTATTTTATATTATCCCCTAGTTTCCTGATTTCCATGATTTGCTAGTCGTTTTTTTCTACTTTTCTTGAATTTCATTTTTCTTTTTAAAAAGTGCTATTTCATTTCATTTAAAGTGAGAGAGAGTGAGGCAGGCATAGAGAGAATTTCTATCCACGGAGCCTCTCCGGCGTGACGGAGTGACAGCAACGTGAATGGAAGAAGACTGAAAGGAACAGACAAATATGGAAAGAGTGACATTCAAAATGTGATGGGGACAATCCAGGAAGGCGCCCCAAGCCTAGAGACGTGAGCTCCCCGGTGGAAGGAATACACCCACAGTGGGCCCAACTGCAAGGACAAAGACCAACACTCAGCAATGCAGGGATTTTAACACCTAGATTAAGGGCAATGATGCAAACAGAACAGCTGGCAAAGACCAACCTGTCTCCTACAAAATTGTACAATGCACAAGGGTCCAGAGTCGCTTCCCCAGCCCGGCCAAGGTGCAAGCCCATAAATGAGCCTCATCAAACTTTGTAAGATTAAGATAATCAACTCCCTGATTCCATCGCAGAGTGAAGTTGGGAATCACAGAAAAGTCCTTCTTGCCTAAAAAGTAAACAACTGACCTCTAACTAGTTGATGATCAAGAGAAAACCACACTTGAACCACTAGTGAAATGTGCTCCACACGTCCAGCACGCATGCGCCCACCGCTCACTCTCAAGCAGCCTGCCCCAGTGTGAAGGTCCATGAAGGTCTGACTGGGCCACGCTTGACCTTTGCCAACTATTAACCAATTCACTACTTGAAGAATCCTGTAGTCTGTGTCATGGAGCCATGAGCTTGTGGCCTGGACAGACTGGCATACTGCCTCTAACCCAGGATGTACTAAGTCTTCACAGTCAATCACTCCTGGCCCTGCAACTGTCTTGGAAATAACGCTGTGTAAGAAAGCTGGTAGCTAGGGTACCATGCATCGGTCAGGGATTGAGCACGCCCGGCTCTGACTGCGGAAACTGATCCACCATGGACAGCCCATCCAGTAGCCTGGGCTGGCTCAACTGACAAGGTCCCTTTGCATGCCCAACACAAGCCACCAGCAAGCGCATGTTGTAAGTTTCAGGACGTCATGAACTTGTCGCTGAAGCTGACTGGACATCCACTATGGCTGCAGGCCCTAACTTCCTTGGGACACCTTGAAGTCGTTACAATGAAATTGCCATGGGACACACCCACTTCCACACACCTGTTGCCACACACTTCCCATAGTCCCTGGAGTGCTCTAGGCTCCAGCCCGTTCCCGAGCCCACCCCTTGTGAGCATTCAGTTGGACTCCAGCTTGTCTAGCATGTCTAACCCCAGCAGGGTGTGAAGGTCGGCTTGCCTCTGTCAGGGGACGTTTTTACTCTTGAATGATTTTCCTTGTAGAGTGGGTTTTCTTGGTTTTGGGATGTTTCATTCACACCTCGCTTGGTTCTTGACTTTCTTTGCTGCCAAATAAATTCTGCCCTCCTGCCTGTCTTTCTGCCTCTGAATTCTTTCAGGTGTGGTGGGTGGGGCCAGGAGCCCCTGCCCACACCAGATACACACAGAAAAATATTGATGGGAAGGAGAGAAGAGTGACGCCATAAAAGCCATGGCCTCCCAGAGAACGAACACCCATGATGATTGATCTTTTCCCGTCCTTTGATCATCCTCACCTGAGACACTCAGCCCTGACTCCCACACAACAGACTCCTTGCAACTGCACATTTAATTTCAACGACAGAACCCAGGGTCCTTGCCAGCAGGCCCTCCAGCAGCACTCTTCAGGAGAAAGCAGTTTAATTGCCAGCAAAGAGTGGAATCATCTTTGGAAACAATGTAGCAAACATAATTAATTGAAATAATCTCAATTACAATAACCACTTAGGTGAGCTTAACAGCAGAAAGACCAGGAGGGAAGGAGTGGGTGCCTCCAGGGACAGGCTGAGGGAAAGCCTGCTGCCACTCTCCTCACCAGCCGCGTTCCCCCTCAATCGAAATGCAGTAATGCAGTATCCCTTACACACTGCCCTTGGGGTTGAATAACGGGTGATGCATTCGCTGTCTTGAAGGTGCGGCCAGATGATTCCAAGGTGAGGCCAAGGCGAGGGTTCAGAGAAATCTTTACCACAGGACCTGGGGAACTACGGGTTCCTGCATTCATCTGCCCCCTCAGACAGCAGAGGGAACTGGTCACGGATTCTGTCCCAAAGCTACCTGAGCAAACAGTAGGGATGCCACCCCGACAGGCTGGAGCTCGTGCCATTCTCTGCCCCCTTCCCTCCCTCCTTCCCTGACTGTGCCCTCCCTCCCTCCCTCCCTCCCTCACCTCCCTCCCTCACCTC
Organism: Ochotona princeps; assembly: GCF_030435755.1. Lineage (NCBI taxonomy): Eukaryota > Metazoa > Chordata > Mammalia > Lagomorpha > Ochotonidae > Ochotona > Ochotona princeps. The sequence continues at coordinate 2,262,981 of NC_080833.1, read as the reverse complement.
CCTTATCTTCCTCTCTCCCTCCCTCCCTCTCCCTTCTTCCCTCCCTCCCTCCCTTGGCGCCTTACCCCTCCCTCCGAGCTGCAGATGCTGTGGGCACACTATACCCTCTCTGTGGGGGTCCTTCCCCTCAGGCATGGGGCCACCAACATGGCTGCCTCCCAGCACAGAGCCTTCGGCCTCAGGAGGCAGAAGCAGGGAGGGGAGGGCAGTCAGATGCTTGCCAGTGATCCCCAAAGAGGCGTGGGTGAAGTGAGGCAGGTTTGACACAGGGACCCCCAGCATGGCACTAGCCAGCTCCCGGCCTGGGGCTTGCAAGATAAGATGCCAGAACCACAGAAAGCAAGGCATTCAGGGCACTGAGAAAAAGTTTTGCAAAACAAATTTGGAAGCTCGGGAACAGCCTGGAGTTGAAGCCGCTGTGGGTGGTCAGCGACATGATGCCCGGCAGTGGTGCGCATGCCCGTTCAGCAGGTGCGCGGCCAGCGACCACGAGGACTGGACAACAGAAGGAGCAGGAAGCGTCTGTTTGGGTCTCCCAAACCCTGGAACGGGAACCTGGGAGAGGGTGTGTGTTTGGGAGGGTCCCAGAAGCAAGACAGAATGAGAAAGAGCAAGGCGAAAACATTGGGTCGAAGGTGCACCTGACTGTGCTGTGGGCACACAGGGTTCTGGCCGTCAGGACCTGTGGGGAGCCTGTGTGTGGGGGACAGCTCCACGGTCACCCCGCGGCCGACGCCTGCAGTCTTGCCTGTTCACTTCCAGTCCAGCTCTGGGACTGCGGGCCTGGGAAGCCCCACCAACCACTCGGGGGTTGGGAAACGGCTCCTGGCTGCTGGCTTCAGCCTGCCCAGGCCTGTGGGCATCTGGGGAGTGAACCAGCAATGGTGCGTCTCTCTCTCTCTCTCTCTCTCTCTCTCTCTCTCTCTCTCTCTCTCTCTCTCTACCTTATAGATGAATAAAAACAAATCTAAAAACAAACAAACAAACAACAGCAGATTTGTCACCCCCGGGGGAGGGACGCCGTACATCCTGACTGCAGTTCCAATCTACCGTCTTTGGTGATGGTTCCAGGAAAGGGACAGAGAGATGGAGTCACAACCCCTCATTTCCCAGCCGTGTCTGCAGTCAAGAAGCTGAGCATCCAGGTGGAGTGGATCCTGGGCATGGGTGCTGGGCTGCAGCTGGAGTGGACCCTGGGTGTGGGGGCTGGGTTATAGGTGGAGTGGACCCTGGGCAAGGGTGCTTGGCTACAGGTGGAGTGGGCCCTGGGCATGAGAGCTGGGCTGAAGGTACACTCAGGGCTCTGGAGAGTAGACAGATGGGAGTGGACCCTGGGCATGGGTGCTTGGCTGCACCTGGAGTGGACCCTGGGCGTGGGTGCTTGGCTACAGGTGGAGCGGACCCTGGGCATGGGTGCTTGGCTGCAGGTGGAGTGGACCCTGGGCGTGGGGGCTGGGCTGCAGGTGCACCTAGGGCTCTGGAGAGTAGGGTGTTTGATTCTTCCCACTTCCTGGGAGACAGTGCTGACAATGCCGATTTGCCTGTGTGGTCTCGGGAGCCTGTCCAGGCTCTGTGCTGACCTCGAACCTCCGCGCTCTCAGCGTTGAGCAGCCCAGGGTCTGCCTTCCCTTAGGACTAGAGGAAGCTGTGAAGGTGCTGGCCATCGTCACGTGTGTATCTTCCTCTTTGGCACAGATTTGGATGTCTGCTTTGTGACTGTTTCCATGTCTCTCCAGGTGCTTGAATCTTCATGTGCTCGGGAGGGGCCTGGTCGCAAGTAGCAGACATCTGACTCGGTAGGTTGGACAGGAACAATGACAATGCTTTGGCTTACGGAACCGGGAAGATGGGAAAACATCTCGCTCCAGGCACATTTGGATCCAGGAACTCCAATAATATTGCTAATATTCTCTCTCGCTCCCTGCCTGACTCTGCTATTTTTCACTTCTCTCTGCACCTGTCAGCTCCCCTCGGCCTCGGCTTTCTTCCCTGGCAGGACTGCTCCACTCGGTGGTCAGCAGCCTGCTCCACTCGGTGGTCGACAGCCTGAGGCTCATGACAGAGACTGCAGCTTAAGAACCCCAGAACAATCAAGGCCAGTTCCATCTTTCCTGGGAGTTCCAGCAAGTTCTTCTGGTCTCAAGGGATCTTAGTCCATTTTGCATTGCTGTCACAGGATGCTGGAGCTGAGTGACTGATAAAGGGGTTTTGTGACACCTGGTGGCAGGCCACTAGTGCCCTGGGGAGGGAGAAGGAACTGGTTTGGGTGCAGAAGAGACCAAACGTGGAGGTGCTCCTCACTTTGAGAACTGAATCTTGGTACCACCTGCATGCTCACACCTGCAAAACCCAGCCCATTGTACCAGACCAGCATCCAACCCAAACCGCTTGTGCTAGGCGCTGCTGCCTCCAGGTTCCACCAGCTCAGCTTTGCCACACCAGGGCTCCCAGCATGTGGCTTCCACCTGCAGTGGGGTCTGTGGCACCAAGATCCCTGAAGGAGGAGGTGGACACAGGGGGCCACCCCAGCCCACAGCCCCGAGAAACGTGAGGGAAGACACCTCGAGGTGCCTGTGTGCGTGTGTTGGGGCGGAAGAACTTGAGGAGCACACAGCCTCCAGAAGTCTCCAAGAAGCAAAGCGGGCAGTGCTGGGGCATGGGGCCATGACAGAAGCCAGGCCGTCATGAGCTCAGCGGGACAGCAAGTGCCATGTCAGAGCCCAACCTGCCAGCTTCATGGAAACCCACGTTCACCAGATCTCGGCCACGAGGAGGCCTGGGAGCAGGCACACTCCGTCCGCAGATCGCAATGCTGAGTGGCGCTGTCCCCTGGAAGCCAGCAGGACGTCCCCAGGAAGGAGGGTGTCTAGGCCTGCAGTGGGGAACAGGCAGCTGGGGTCCGAAACAGCAGCTGCTCAGAGACAGGAACCCGCAGGCATCCTGGGAGGAACCCCTGCCCAATCCCAGGAAGAACAGGGGCATGCCAGTTTGAGGCACTGGCATAAAGGCAGAGCCGCGGGGGAGGAGTTGCCTGGGGGTGAGGAGGAGGCAGGAGGTCCTGGGAGGAGTGCAGCAAGAGCTGGAGCGACTTGGACCAGAGAGGGGGTGGAGACGGCAGCATGGGGGTGGTGCACAGGGAGACAACAACAGAGGAAGCCGGAGCGGTGGGTAGCGTAAGGGGGGTGGTCTGTGACGCGCCTCCCGCGCCCTCGGGGCTGCCACAGCGGTGGGACGCAGTGGGCAAAGCCAGCCGCGGACACTGCGTCCCACCGTTGTGGAAGTCGGCAGCCCAGAAGCAGGAATCCCTCAGGGCCGATGTCTGACAAAGCACCCTGGTCTCGGCTGAAGACGGCTGCCTCCTTGCTGTGTCCTCCACTGGCCTTGTTTATGTATGTCGTGAGAGACAAGTCTGGCACCCATTCCTCCAGTGCGATCACTTAGCCCTTAAACCATCCAACTTAATGACCTCTCTACAGCCCTGAGGTCCACGCCCACTTACACGGGAGAGTTACGGATGGAGAGGAGGGTCTCCTGAGGAAGAACGCCAACGGGCAGTTGGGCCGGGAGACAGAGACTGGCTCAGTCATAACCAGTGACCACGACGCTGGAGACAAAGTACCTGTAGCAAAAGGGCGGGGGCACTCACTGGGCCAGAGGATGCTGCAGGAGGCCCGTGGCCACCGCAGGAGCCCGCAGAGTGTCCTGGAATCACGCACCTTGAGTTTGGGGGGTGAGTTTAAGGAGGAAAAAGGGAGGGAGAGAGAAAACCTCTCTCTGCGCATACACATCCGCCAAGCTCGCCTCTTTCTCAATCGGTATTCTCTCCCGAGTGCTGGTGGTATTTAGAAATCTGAGCTGTGTTTTCCGTAACAATTATGTGAATTTCGTTAAACGGCCTCGCTGTTTACAGATGCCAGTCCAAGCATAAAGGTGTTGGGAGGCATCTCTTAATTACGCTGCAGCGGGCCGAGCGCAGGGAGCTGGGGTGGGGAGCTGGGACTTCCAGCCCATCCTGAGGCTGACTCGGGGCTTTCTTCAAATATGAAGAAGGCGCACATGGAGATTTCTGTGCCCACGAAGCGTTTTCAGGCATTAATTATTTTCATTATTAGCTTCACTCCATTGCAATCACTCATCGAGCTAATTTTTTTTTGAAGTGTGAGAATGAAATTTCAAATCGGGTGTTCAAGTTCTTTTAATTGCACTTGAAGGAAAAATTAGCCGTGGGGTCTGTATTTGGAAGCGCGCGGGGGTCTACCGCCATAAGCAAGATACATTGGGCTCCCAGCAACGCTGGGCCTTTTCCAGCGAAATGCCACGGAAGAGAGAACCAGGGGAGAAAAATGACAAATCAACACAATTAAATCTGAAATTGCTGGCTTCCAAAATAAATTCATTCTTCTGAGTCAACATTGTTTTGATTTCTAGATTAGGTTTGTTTTTCAAATCCGTGATTTCCCCAAACTGATTATTTCTGGTATTTCGTATTTGTACACACTTGCAAATTTCCAACAGAATGTTAATGTCCCTGGCCTATTTTGTGTGTCAGTGCGTATTGTGACGCCACATCAGCGCCCAGGCCTGCAGCAGATGGCCAGGGTTCCCGCCTCAGTTTCCGGATGCCTGGCTCCTAGTCCAGACCCACCTGGCAGTGGCATGGCTCCTAGTCCAGACCCACCTGGCAGTGGCATGGCTCCTAGTCCAGACCCACCCGGCAGTGGCATGAAGAACGGACCATCCCTGCATTCAGGGAGTCCAGCCGGGTGGGTGAGCACCAGCCCACACAGGTCCCATTACAGCTCCAAGGAGGAAGGGGCGCCCACGTTGGCCAGGGGCTGGAGGACTGAGGCTGGAGTTTCTCAGTGCCGTGACGCTCTCCCTCCTCCACCTGCAGGACCCTCCCCGGCCTGCGGAAGGTGAGTGGGCGCAGCCTGGCCCATGTCCAGGACGACTGGCTCTGTGTGCGGACACGGCATCAGTCCCTCGACAGCCTTAACTTCATAATCATGAAAAATGCATCCTTAACTCCGGGGGCTTGAGGAAGACGTGGAGTCGGTTTTCAGTTCATTTCAGATTAATTACAACTCACGCAGGCATGAGCAGGCGAAACTAGAAAATTGATGACTCTTTTTTTTTTTTTTTTTTTTTTTTTTTTGACAAAAATAGGCACACTCAGGAGCTCAGGAAAGCAGTTCGCCCTCCAGTTCTGATTACGTAAAAAGTCAAACACAGCAGCACCTTCAGCCCAGCCGTGAACTGCAGCTCGGTCTGCACCTGCGCTCCTTGATGCTGGATTCTGTGGAGACGGCTGCCTGCCTTCCTAACCCCCAACACGATGAAGAATGTGCTGCTAGAAAGAGCAAGGTGCCATCTTTGTCCCCAGGCCCTAGCTTAGAGTGGGAGCTTCCAGAAAGACAGAAGTGCCTTTTGTTATGCCCGTCAAGCCCCAGTGCCCCTGCGGTTCCCGGCTCCCCACGGAGGTGACCCCTGGTGGATCCTTGGTAGCTTCAGAGTGGTCCCATGTGATGGGAGAGTCCACTCCAGAGGTGCAAGAGGGGCTGGAAGTTGGGTGCAGTCCTATGATGGAATCAGTCACACCCCCGTGGAACTCCCAGCGTTGGTGTTTGGAGAGTGGCCGGGGTGGTGAACAATCACGGGTGCTGGAAGCTGGCACCACAAGGGGTTCCAGCGGGCTCCGCTCCCCATGTCCTGCTCTGCAGGTCTGTCCTGTTGGACGGTGCCTGAGCTGTGTCCTGCACTGTCTGTATGAACTGCGGGTGGCCGGCGTGACCCAGCAAGCCTCCAGGGAAGCGGGCGGAGTAACCCTTAATCCAGTCACCGGTGAACAGGGAACCCAGGGACACACACTAGTGGATCTGCAGCGGGAGCTGGGATTGTCTTGGGATCTGAGTCTTCCAACTTGGGGTCTGTGCTACCTTGCGGTAGTTAGTGTCTGAAAGTGACTGAGAGTCCGGCAGACTGCTCCCTGCAGGAAACAGCCCGAACCACCTTCACAGGGTAGGGTGACCATGTGAAGGAGATGGCCACAAGGTGCCCAGCTCTGGGCTTTTGGGCATCTTGGGCGCAGCAGGTCGGAGAAGGAGGCACATGCCAGAGACGGGCAGCATGGGGTGCTCAACTTCTCCAGAGACAAGGTCCGAGTGACTTGGCCTTCCAAACATTCCTGGATGGGAGAGTCCGCTTGAACCTGGCAGGGTGCTGGTCACTTCTGCTCTCCCCAGAATTGAACCACAGGGGCTGGCATTGGCCCAGCAAGTCCAGCAGTGGCTTGCAAACCTGGCATTCCATATTTGAGTGCCAGTTTGAATGACTACTCCACTTCCTATCCCGCTCCCTGCAAATGCGCCTGGGAAAGCAGCAGATGACGCCCAAGAGCTTGGGTGCCTACGGCTCATGGAAAAGACCAGGATGGCACTCTGGGCTCCCAACTTTAGCGTGGCTCAGCCAGGCTGCTGCAGCCGTTTTGAGAGTGAATTAGCAAGTGGAAACTATCTCTCTGTTTTCCCTTCTTTCTGCCACTCTGCCTTTCAAGTAAATAACATATTGTTAAAAGATTCAAATTTAGCTAATTGGCATCGGAGTAAAACCTACACAGAGCCCACAGGTACCAGTGGCCGAGTGCAGGCGGTCAGTTCACAGAAGTGTTAAGCCCGGGACTGCATTCTGCACTGAGCTGGCCAGAGATGACCCTGGTCAAAAGCTGTCAATATTTGTCAGTCAGACCAAGCCTTTGCCACCGCACCTCCGTCTGTCGCCTGTTCCTGGCAGAGCGGGATTAAGGCACATCCTTAGTGTGGACAGCAGTGAACACGCCCGCTAAATCACGATCTAGACTTTGGATAAGCGTCGTTCAGAAAGCTCCTTCCCAAACAGCCAACGGGTCAGTGGCGCTGGCATCTTCCGGGTGAAGCTTCAGAAAGGAGCATGAGCTGGCTTTAAGGCCCGTGGGGAGATGGCCAGGATGTCGGTCACTGCAGAGGCCAGCACAGATGCCATCACAGGGACACGTGGGGCCTGGAAGCAGCCAGGGTGGCAGCCCGCACTGGCCCTGCTCTGCCCCCGCCCCCCCCGGTGTGCCTGTGTGTGGCTGTTTCGGAGCCTCCGAGAGCATCTCTGATGGCTGCAAGCACAGATCATTCCCTCTGCTCACCATGGAGAGCCCCATCTCCTGGGTGGCTCAGCTCACAGACCTCCAAAATGAATAAGCTCGGAGCCGCACTCCAGCAAGGCAACGCTTGCTCCCGGACCATCTGAGCTGGTCTGATTAACACAGCCCTCATTATGTCTCCCCTGCAAAGCCTCGTACGGGAACGCACGCAGATCAGATCCAGCACGTGGCTTGTCGTGCTCTATAAAAATTTAATGGAAAATAAAATGCGCTGTTTGGAAGATCAATACTGTTATTCTCCCCCAGCAAACTGTGAATTATTGTTTTCATAAAATAATAATCATGCCAGCATATTGATATGGGATGGGGACTGGATCTGTTGTCAAAAATAAAGATGTATTTCATGTTTTAATGCCTTCCCGCATCCACCCCGTGGCTGCAGCCCCAGCACCTGTCACTCTGAAGACAGCACGAGCCAGAGGGGATCCTGCTGCCAATCTCTGATATTTCAGCAGAACGTGTGGCTTGTTTCTGGAGGGGCTGCAGCTCTCGGTCAGGGCTGGCCACGTCCCAGGGCTTGCACTGACTCCTGGGGTGCATGTCCAGAAGCAGCAGGGGTCTGGGGTCCTTCGGCTGATAGCATCTGTGATCCCTTCCTGCTTCAACCCGTGCCTCGACGACAAGAGGAACGTGGAGAGGTTACCGGAGAGAGGAGAGCAGGTGCTGGGGGATTCATGCAGCCTGAGCGTGCTGCGGTCCTGGGCCACGAGGCCAAGGGGCCGCCACCTCCTGCTGGCAGTCTGAGCGTGCACACAGCCCCGCCTCTTGGACCAGCCTCCTGTCCCAGCTCTGTGCCTCTCCACCTTGTCCCCACCTCTGCTTTCACTGCAGCCAATATGGGCTCACGTGTGCGTCCTATGCTCTCGTCACGCAGCACCAGCACATTATTTTCCAGTTGCTGCTACTAGATGGCTGTGGGAACTCACTCTAGGATTCATCTTTTTCTTGCTGGTTGGCATCTGAACCACAGCTTTGGGTTCCAGACGATGCTGGGTTTCAGGCTGTGTCATCAAAAGACTGAGGCAGCCACTCAGCCTGAACCTGGTCCTGCCGCAAGGCAGAGAAGGGCCCTCTCTGGCCACACCTGAATGCCTTCCAGGCTATCTCTCCAAGCCAGCCAGTGCCTCCTCGCAGGCCACCTCAGCAGGGACACGTCCAGTGCTGGGACTGGCTCACGTTGCAGGGACACGTCCAGTGCTGGGACTGGCTCACGTTGCAGGGACACGTCCAGTGCTGGGACTGGCTCACGTTGCAGGGACACGTCCAGTGCTGGGACTGGCTCACGTTGCAGGGACACGTCCAGTGCTGGGACTGGCTCACGTTGCAGGGACACGTCCAGTGCTGGGACTGGCTCACGTTGCAGGGACACGTCCAGTGCTGGGACTGGCTCACGTTGCAGGGACACGTCCAGTGCTGGGACTGGCTCACGTTGCAGGGACACGTCCAGTGCTGGGACTGGCTCACGTTGCAGGGACACGTCCAGTGCTGGGACTGGCTCACGTTGCGGGGACACGTCCAGTGCTGGGACTGGCTCATTTTTCATCCACTGCTTACCACGTGCTCTCAGTTTGTTGGGTCTGCTCGTCGACGTCCAGAAAACCCGACTCCGGGGTGTGTTCCTGTGCCCGAGCCAAAGACGTGCAGTGTTTGAATGGGTCGAATCCCCATGTGGCTTCTGTGTTGGTTACTGTGCGCTCAATGTTTCTGCATCTCGTGGACAAAGGTTTTGCACTGGTTTTCATTGGCAGCAGCTCTATGTATTTATGGGGTATAACTCGGTATCTCAGAAGATTCATACAGCACGGGTTGATCAAGTCATGGTCAGTAGTGTTTCAATCTCATTATGTCTGTTTTGGGGGGTCTGTTTTGGGGGGTCTGTGGGCTCCGCTTTTCTGGTTCTCGATAGAATAGATAGATAGCAGGCAGAGAGCGAGGGTCACTCGCCGAGCTGTCGGGCAGTAGAACTCACTGACTCTGTGGACCTCCGCTGTGGTGACGGTCATCTCACTGCCCCACGACCCACCCACTCTCCTGGCCCCTAGTAACTATTACTTCATATCCAGAACAACTTGCTTAAAAAAGATTCATTAACTTGAAAGTCAGAGTCAAATGGAGTTAGGGGGAAACACGAGAGAGAAGTGGGGAGAGATGCCCTCCATTGTTCACACCCCAAATCACAGCCACCAGGGAAGAAGGAGGCAGAAGCTGGGTGCCTTGTCTGCTCTCCCACGTGGGGCATCCGCCCAGGTGCTCCCCCAGCCCTCTGTGGCTTTCCCAGTGCGTTGGAAGTGGAGCAGCAGGCCTCACACCCGTTCCCCTGCTGATGGAATGCTGGCGTTCTGGGCATTGGTTTAACCCCTGACATCACACCACCAGCCCAGCTTGCCTTTTTTTTCATTTTCTAAAAATCTTTTTTTTCTTACTTCTTAAAAATTATTATCATTTTATGATACGGTTCCGTAGGTCCTAGGTTTTCCCTTTCTCCCTCCCTCCACCACTGAATTCCCCTATATTATTAATATAATTCTTCATAAACTGTCTTATATCTATCATCGTGGGCATGGACAATAGCCGAGAGTCCAGCATCCTATTGTCAAGGTATGGTTAACAGTTTCCTTAGGAGTCCATCTTTGTCTGGAAGTAGAGATGCATACTGCATTGTATCCTCACATCTGGATATGACAGTCTCCATTACACAATTACTATACATTTCCTTAAAAGAGAAGCCACAATACAAAATCTGTAACAACAGGAAGAAAAATGAAAATTTACAACACCATGAAGTTAAATAACATGATACTAAATGACTAATGTGTCGCTGAAGAAATGAAAAAGAAAATCAAGAATCTTCTTGAAGAAAATGATGCTACTGTGTGATCTATGAGTCATTGAAGAATTTAACAAGAAAGTGTTTGAGAGATGAAACTAAAAAAAAAAAATCAAAATCCATGAGATACAGTTTCCACTGCTCTTTGTTGGTGAGATGTGTCTCCTGTGGGCAACGAGATGGGTTTGTTCTTAGATCCAATCTACTAATCTACGATGTTTGATTGATGAGTTTAAGCTATTTACATTCAGGGTTAATGTAAATGAGTGGTAATTTGGTCCTATCATTTTAGCAATGGATTGTTAATTGAATTAGTCTTCTGTTGTTACTTTCCTGGGATGTTCTTCCCATTTGCCTTTGGGTTTGGTGGGCGCTATTCCTTCTCTCTGTCAAGAGAACATCTTTGAGTAAGCTTCGTCCTATGAAAGAGAACATGTGTTATCTGTCTGTGTTTAATTCCATGGCCCTGTGCCCTCTAGTTCCAGCACCTACCTTGCTGTGCATATCAGCATGTCCTTTCTGCTGCTGGGAGCATTCCACGGTGTCCACGCTTTCTCTATTTGTTCATCTGTCAGTGGTCAGGTGGAGTCATTGCTGTGGCCCCTGTAATGAGCCTAGCAATGAACATGAGCAGGTGCCTCTCAGATGAGCTGATTTCGCTTCCTTTGGAGGTGTACCTGTTGGTCTCCTGGGAAACGGCTGTTTGGTTATCTGAGGACCCTCTGGCTGTTGTCCATGTTGACTGTGTTTACTGACAATCCCACCGAGGGTGTGTGAGAGTTCTCCTTGTTCTACCTCCTCTCATCATGCGTTGTTTCTGTCTTTTTAGTAACAGCCGCCGCAGCTGAGATAACATCTCATGGTGGCTTTGACACATACTCCCTCAATGACTAACAATTCTGATGGTTTTTCATAGACTTTCATCCATTTGTATTTCTTCATTCGAGAAATATCTGATTTCCTTGAAACCGGAATGATTGGTTGTGCTGTTGAGTGGCTGCGTTCTTCCTGTACCCTAAGTGTAAGTCGTCTGCTGCATGAATTGAAGATCCTCTTCCTGACTTTGTGGGTTGCCTCTGTGCTCTGTCATTGCTGGGCGGAAGATTCATTTATCTAGATTTACCTTTGTGATCTGGGGCTCTGGCCTGTAAAATCTTGGTCTATAGCAATGTCTTGAAGGGCTTTCCCTACATTTTCTTCTCTAGACTCATTGCTCGCCGGTCCATTGCCAAGTTGGTTGTTATGCAGGGTAAGAAGAGATGCTGAAGCATCAGTCTTCCGCTTCCAGATCCCCAATACGCTTGGCACCGTTTGTGGGAAGGGCAGTTGTCTCTCCTTGGCATATTTTCGGCACCTTCACCAACAGTCTGGTGCCTAGAGATGCATGATTTATTTCTGGAATGTTCTGTGTCTGTTGTATTTGTTTGTCTATTTCTTTTAACTGTGCTGTTTGGATTGCTATAGTTCTGTGGTCTGTCTTGAAATCAGGTGCTGTGGCATCTCCAGCTTAAGTCTTTTTGTTCAGGATTGTTCTGGTGTGTCAGGCTCTTTCGTGCCCCCGCAGGAATGTCAGCGTCGCTTTTTCCAAGTTCTGTGCAAGAATGTGATTGGTATTATGATGGACATTGCATTAAGCTTGTACATTATTTTAATAACTTCCAATGTGTGGCTAAGGTGATTTATTCCATTTTTGTGTCAATCTCGTCAATGTGTTGTAATTTTCAGTGTAAAGGTATTTCACTCCCTTGGTTAAATGAATTCTTGTGTATTTCTTCATCTTGTAACTATTGTAAAGCGAATTGCTTTCATGATAGCTTTCTCAGCAAGTTCATTATTGCTGTATGAAAATGTGACTGAGTTTGTGTGTTGGTTTTGTATCCTGCAACTTTGACTGAATCGGTTGCAGCCTAATCGGCTTTGGGTGGAGTCTTTAGGCTTTTCTATTTATAGAATCCAATCATCTACGGCGAGATGATGTAACTTTTCCTTTCCTATCTTTATGTCTTTCATTTCTTTCCCCTGTCTAATTTCTCTATCTAAACTTCCGGCGGGTTATTAAATAAGAATGGATAGAGTCGCTATTCTTGCCTTATTTCAGAGCTTAGGGAAAATGCTTTCAGCCTTTCCCCAAGCAGAATAATGTTGGCTGTGGGGTTTTTGTATATAGCTTTCATTATGTGAGGTGTGTTCCTTCTGTCCCTGATTAATTCAGGATGTTCAGCACGAAGGGATGTTGAGTTTTTATCAAACGCGTTTGCCGCATCAGCTGAGATAACCTTGCGAGTCTTGCTCTTTGTTGATGCAATGCGCTACATTTATTCCTCCACTTAAATTCAGTGACTTCCGCATCTCTGGAATAAATCCCACTTCATCGTGGCAGATGACTGTGTTGGATTTGATCTCCTAGTATTTTAAAGGATGAGGTCACAGGCGTCCATGGGGCATGTTCAGGGTGGAGAGCACCAGGAGGGGAGGAGAAGAGAGGTCTGCCTTCCACTGTGTCTGCAGGGAGAGTGTTCCTCCACACCGCCACTCTTCAGACCATCCTGGGAATGGCAGTAGTACATGATACTGTCCCAGCTCTTCTGTGAGGGGAACCTCCTGGAAGTATGTCACTGATGGACAGGTGGGTGGGATTTGCAAGGAGCAGGAGGGCGGGGCTTCCAGCCCATGACTAAGCCAGCCACCCAGCTGTCTCATTTCATTCCCCATTCAGAGATTTTCGACTCTTCATCTCCGGTTGCAGAAAAGTAAACATTCATCCCATCTCTAGTTACTCCCTGCTGCTTAGGGACGTAGGACTTGCTGTTTCGAGCTTAGAACTCTCTATCTCATCTAATGGATCCCTCTCGCGAGCTGGAGACCGTCTCTCAATGCCGTGTCCCTACAGCTTCATCATTACTCTGAGACGTTGCACAGGACTGAACATTGTAGGTGACTGAAACGTGGAACACGTCCACCGAGGCCAGATCACCCACACGCAGCTCTGGTCCCTGAGGTCAGAGATCCTGGCGTGTCTCAGGCCATCATGAGATAAGAACATGCTCCTTACTGACGCCAAAAGCCAATGGTGGTGCTGGGGAGGCCAAAAGCCAATGGTGGGCCTCCCCAGCACGGCAGGTGCAAGACCAACACAGCAGGGGCAGCATTCCTGCCTAAGAGGTCTGGCTATAGCTCTGCCCACATCAAAGCCCTCAGTGGCTCCCATGCCAGCCCATGGGCTCCAGCAAGCAGGTGGTGGCCGGCTACTTCTTCCCCCTCTCCCCTTGCAGATTCTTTTAACAATCATAGGGACCTACGCTGGCACACTGCTGTAGTTTATACACATGAAGCAGGGCATGAAGCAGGCCCAGACGCCAGCCAGCTGTTGGCTGCTTTTTTCCCAGCCATGGTACAAAGCATCCTGGGGAGTTTCCTACAACTGGCAAGTAGCATTCGAAACTGGTCCATAGTTTTCTTTTTGGGTTGTGTCCTTCTCTGGTTTTGGTATCAAGGTAATGCTGATCTTACAGAATTTCAATACTTCGTAATAGTTTGAAAAGAACTGAATTAGTCCTTCAAATTAGGCAGAGCTCTGCGGTGAGGCCGCCCGTTGCTGTTCGTTGGTTCAGCCTCATCACTTGTGGTCTGTCTCTTCGGGTTTTCCCTGGTTCAGTTCTGGTGCCTAATTATGTCCACTGCTTTACTCCTTCCTTCTAGGTCTTCCAGTTGGCTCGGCTCTACGTTTTGAATAAAAGTTTCTGGTGATTCTGTTTCTCTGGTATCAGTTGTAATGCCTTCTTTTTCAACTCTATTTTATCTGAATCATCTTTTTCTTGCTTAGCCTGCTGGAGGTTTGCCACTTCTGTTTGTTTTGAAAGGCAGGTTCTTCAATTGGTTGATCTTCTTGATTAGTCTAGCTTCTGTTTTGCTCATTTCTGCTCTGGTCTTTGTCACTTACTTCTTTCCATCAAGTTCGGGTTTACAGTCGTTGAAATGCACCATTAGGTTGATGATTTAAGATCTTTCTCTTTTAATGTATTCACTTATTGCTACAAATTTCCCTTTCCCCATTGCTTTTGCTGCTTCTCATAAGACGTGGCATGCCAGCATTCTATCTGCATTATTTCAGAAAATGTTTTCATTTCCCTTTTGATGTCTTCAGTGATGCCCTGTTCATCTAACAGGCCATCCTTCAGTCTCTGTTTATTTGTGCAGTTTCTTAAGCCTGCTTTGTTGCTGACTTGGAGCTTTATTTCACCATGGCCAGGGAAGAGACATAATATTTTGGTTTCTGTGACTTTTTCTGAGACTTGTTTGGGGGATAGATGCACGGTATACCGTGGAGAATGGCCCACATCATAACGGAAAGAGTGCGTATTTACGGATATACGTTCTTTGGATGTTTAACTTCGACGCGTCTTTGTTGGCTTGTCGTATGATTTATCCATTGAGGAGCGGCTCTGCACAGCTCCCAGTGCTGCTGTGCCGGAACATCCCACTCCTTTCACATGTAATCATGTTTCCATGTAGTTGGATCATGATGATGTCTTTTTTTAAAAATAGATTTATTTATTCTTCTTGCAAAGTCCAGATATACAGAGAGGAGGAGAGACAGAGAGAAAGATCTTCCATCTGTTGGTTCACTCCGTAAGTGGCTGCAACAGCTAGAGCTGAGCCGATCCAAAGCCAGGAGCTTCTTCCAGGTCTTCCACGCAGGTGCAGGGCCCACAGCTTTGGGCTGTCCTCGACTGCTTTCCCAGGCCACAAGCAGGGAGCTGGATGGGAAGTGGAGCTGCCGGGATTGGAATCAGCACCCATATGGGATGCTGGCACGTTCAAGGCGAGGACTTTAGCCACTAGGCCACCGTGCCAGGCCCGATGATGTCTTCCTGTTGAATTGGTCCCTGGCATTGTCGAGTGACCTCCTCGGAGTCTGTGTCGTCTGCTGCGGCGGCTCCTGTTGGCTGCGGGTTTCTGCGTGCGTGTCGTGTTACAGCCTTTCCTGTCAGTCTGTGTGCACCTGTCTTCGCTGGCTCCTAGGAGCTGTGTTTCACGGGGTCTTGTCTTTTTTTGTTGCATTCAGTTTGTTTTTTTTTAATTGGGAAATTTCGTTCACTTCAATTCAAAGTGATTGGTTAGGTAACGACTGTCCTTTTGGAGTCCTGTTTATTTGAAAACCTCCGCTTTGCTTTTTTCCTGCTTCTTTTGTTGCTCGTCCTCACGGTTTGGTGACTTTCTGTGCTGATACGGTCGGACTCTGTTTCTGCTTTTGTGCCTCTGCTCGTCCTAGGGGTTGTATCTTTCTTTTCCTTCTGGATGAAGGAGCCCAACACGTCCTGTGCAAGGCCCAGCAGGTGCAGGCAAATCCCCCAGTCCTGGATCCTTGGGGGTTGCCTTTCTCCTTCACGTACGGAGGGCAGCTTGGCTCGCGTGCTGGCCCTCACTGCCACTTCCCTTCCTTTTTACTTCGGAGCTTGAAATGTGTCATTCCCGCCCGCCCGCCCGCCGAGTACGTTTGCTGGCCAAATGGGCGGTCCCACACGTGGCTTGGCAATTCTCCCTCGCAGCTTTCGGAACTCGGTGTTGTGAAAGGGGCCTTCAAAAGTTGGAGCTCTTCAAATCTCTCTTACTTTTCAGTCTTGTCATCCCATGCTTGTTGCCAGAAAAGCTCGGTGGGTTCTTTCCTCAGCTTAAACTAGAAATAAAAGCTGGAAATCACTTACAGCAGAGAAGTTTTATTTGCAAAGTGACCAGGTGAACGTGGAAAGGACAGGAGAGGAGGAAGCCCCTCCCAGGAGAGGGCCAGGAGGTGGGGGACCTTTGAAAGGAGAGAGGGAGAGACGCCAAAGGTTCGAGCAGGGGTCTTGGGATTTTAAGCATTCCCTGACCCCTCCTTGTCCGGATGGGAACCAGGAACCTGCAGTTAAGATGTTTCCCACGAGTGGCTTTTTAGCCGTTAAGGGATGACTGGGCACTTCTTGTGCCACCCGCTGGCAGGTGTGGCTGAGTTCAGCAACCTCGTTTCTTGTCACACACTAAAGAAACTTTGACGCAGACATTTTCAGGGTGCAAAACAAGATTTACTTAAGAGAGAGTGAGAGAGAGGTCTCCTGCCACAGTGACAGGAGGGGGCTCCAAGGGAGGAAAAGCCCAAGAAAATGGTGGAAATTGTGCCTTTTAGGGAGCCGGGCAAAGGAATCCAAGGGGAGAGAGAAACTCACTCACGGTAGCCGGTCCTCACTCACGGTGGGCGGTCCTCAGTCACTCACAGTGGGCGGTCCTCGCTCACGGTGGGTGGTCCTCAGTCACTCACGGTGGGTGGTCCTCAGTCACTCACAGTGGGTGGTCCTCAGTCACTCACAGTGGGTGGTCCTCAGTCACTCACGGTGGGCGGTCCTCAGTCACTCACGGTGGGCGGTCCTCATTCACTCACAGTGGGCGGTCCTCGCTCACGGTGGGTGGTCCTCAGTCACTCACGGTGGGTGGTCCTCAGTCACTCACAGTGGGTGGTCCTCAGTCACTCACGGTGGGTGGTCCTCAGTCACTCACGGTGGGCGGTCCTCAGTCACTCACAGTGGGCGGTCCTCAGTCACTCACGGTGGGCGGTCCTCAGTCACTCACGGTGGGCGGTCCTCACTCACGGTGGGCGGTCCTCGCTCACGGTGGGCGGTCCTCAGTCACTCACGGTGGGTGGTCCTCAGTCACTCACGGTGGGTGGTCCTCAGTCACTCACGGTGGGCAGTCCTCGCTCACGGTGGGTGGTCCTCAGTCACTCACCGTGGGCGGTCCTCAGTCACTCACGGTGGGCGGTCCTCATTCACAGTGGGCAGTCCTCGCTCACAGTGGGCGGTCCTCAGTCACTCACGGTGGGTGGTCCTCAGTCACTCACGGTGGGTGGTCCTCAGTCACTCACGGTGGGCGGTCCTCAGTCACTCACGGTGGGCGGTCCTCAGTCACTCACGGTGGGCGGTCCTCAGTCACTCACGGTGGGTGGTCCTCAGTCACTCACGGTGGGCGGTCCTCAGTCACTCACGGTGGGCGGTCTTCACTCACAGTGGGCGGTCCTCGCTCACGGTGGGCGGTCCTCAGTCACTCACGGTGGGTGGTCCTCAGTCACTCACGGTGGGCGGTCCTCAGTCACTCACGGTGGGCGGTCCTCACTCACAGTGGGCGGTCCTCGCTCATGGTGGGCGGTCCAGTTCCTGGCCAGAAGGGAGTGACTGGCTACTGCTCCGCCCATTCTCATAAGCTGAAATCTCAGGCCCCAACTCCTGGCTTCCTCAGGATAAAAATTTAAAGAGATACCAAGGGACGCTTGGGAAAAGATGAGTGGAACTGCCAGATCGTTTTAGATTTCAGGTAAAACTGGAACTCAAGGGGATTGAGGCCGCATCCCCATAGGGTCCGCAC
Source organism: Ochotona princeps (assembly GCF_030435755.1). Lineage (NCBI taxonomy): Eukaryota > Metazoa > Chordata > Mammalia > Lagomorpha > Ochotonidae > Ochotona > Ochotona princeps. Next base: position 2,245,573 of record NC_080833.1, on the reverse strand, counting down.
CCAGCCACCCAGTCGCTCTGCTGTGGTAAAGCCAGAACCCCAGAGGAACTCAAGGGGATTGAGGCCGCATCCCCATAGGGTCCGCACCCAGCCACCCAGTCGCTCTGCTATGGTAAAGCCAGAACCCCAGAGGAACTCCTCTATCAAAGAAGGCAAAAATAGGGGGGGAATAAGGTTTCAAATCATCACAGGCAACTTCACCAGGGACCAGCGGCCCTCACTAGCCAGCAGCCTGTCTGATCTCACAGTGCCAGTGGTCATCTATTCTGGTCCAGGCAATTTGGGTCCTCTGGGCCTTTGATATTTGGATTTTTTCAATATGGGGTATACTTTTAGCTGTGATTTATTTTCTTTCTTAAACATTCATTTATTTATTTCAAAATTTTTTTTAAGATTTATTTATTTTATTACAAAGTCAGATATACAGAGAGGAGGAGAGACAGAGAGGAAGATCTTCCATCCGATGATTCACTCCCCAAGTGAGCGCAACCGCAACGGGCCGGTGCGCGCTGATCCGAAGCCGGGAACCTGGAACCTCTTGTTTGCAAGTTTTCAGAGACCATCCTCATTCCTTATCTTTCTTCTTAAAAAAAAAAAAGAGTAGAATATTCCAGAAGACCTGCTCTCAAGTTCAAGTAGTCTTTTCTGCTTGGCCTAGATTTCTGTTGCTGCTTTAGCTGCATCATTGGTTGCTGTTGTTGGACTTGCTGAGTTCTTCATTTCTGAGATTTCTGTTTGTTCTTTTCAGAGATCTCTGTCTTTGCTGAATTCCTTACTACCTGATTTCATTACTGTCTGTATTCTCTCATATCTAAGTTTCTTTACAATAACCTTTTTGAATTTTTGTCAAGGAATTCATTTTTTTTCCTTCTGTGTGGGATCTGTTCCTAGAGTCACCAGTCACTGGGGAAGGTTTCCGGGTCCTTGTTGGGAGGATCTGCAGGTAGGACAGCTGTCTTTGCCACTTTGGGAGTCAGTGGCTTTGTCCTGGAGGAGGGGTCTGGGTTGTCATGCTGCGTCACAATGGCTTTGTCCAGGGTGTCATTCTGTCACAATGGCTTTGTCCTGGGTGTCACTCTGTGTCACAAAGGTTTTGTCCGGGTGTCTCAATGGCTTTGTCCAGGGTGTCAATCTGTGTCACAATGGTTTTGTCCGGGGTGTCACTCTGCGTCACTATGGCTTAGTCCTGGGTGTCAGTTTGGGAGCTTGTAGGCCTGGTTTGCAGTAGGACACTTGCTTCCTTCCAGCTTGAATTGACAATTTGGGGTGTAACGTGTACCAGGTGGTGGGCACTCAGAAATCTGATCCCTGGCATCTCATGGGGGAGGGGTACTCATATGTGGTTTTTTAAACTATATTTTAAAAAACTTTCATTGAAAAGTCAGATTTACAGAGAGAAGAAGGGACAGAGAGAAAGATCTTTCATCTACTGGTTCACTACCCAAATGGCCGCAATGGCCAGTGCTGAGCCAATCTGATGCCAGGAGCCAGGAGCTTCTTCTGGGTCTCCCATATGGGTGCAGGGTCCCAAGGACTTGGGCTGTACTGCACTGTTTCCCCAGACCACCAGCAGGGAGCTGGATGGGAAGCAGGGCTGCCGGGATTAGAACCGGTGCCCATATGGGATCCTGGCGTGTTCAAGGCGAGGATTTTAGCCACTACACCACTGTGCTGGACTTCCAGCTTCTTATTTCTATAATAAGCTGAGGAAAGAACCCACTGGGCTTTTCTGGTAACATGGGGTTGCCCCAAATATCCTACCATGATGGAAAGAATGACGGCAGCCTTCCTGGCCTCTGATTTCCCTGCCTTTGTCCCAACTCTAATCTGGCTGCATTCACTGCAACCCAGCTGTCAGTGTGACAGCTCCACAGGGCCTGTGTAGCAACCCAGTGTGGGCTGCTGTCTGCAAGAGCCCCCAGTCATCTGGTCACTGCTAGCCGGTGGACACAGGGGCGGAGAGCCTGGCGTGAGGACAAGAGGCCACGTGTCCTCTGGGGAGGGGACAGCTCAGGCCTCCTGCCATGTCTGGGATGGCCTGTTGGCTCCAGACCTCGGAAGGCACCAATGCTTTGTGTCCATGAATGCTGTGAGGAGGGAGTGTGTATGTCTGTACCTGGGCCCCAGAGACTGGTCACCAGCTGCCCACCAGCAGGGACTGTCGAGCCCACCACCTGAGCTCCCTTGCCGGGCCGGAGCATTTCATGTGTGTGTGTGTGTGTGTGTGTGTGTGTGTGTGTAGCCCTGACAGACTGAGGCACTCCGCTCCAGGTGTGACTCCATCACCAACAGGACCAGGACGCAGAGGAGCGCAGAGCCGACTCCAGTGTGCGCCCTGTTCTTAGAGGTGGAGCTGCGTCTGGACATGATTATGGCACACTGATGTGTTATCCACACAGTCATGAAGCCTGCAGCCTTCACTACCTGGGCAGGATGTGTTTGCTGACCCACAGCCAGAAGAGAAAAATGAAAGAGAGCTCTCAACCCCAGGCAAAAAGCCAGACACGGGAATGCAAACGATAATGGACAACTTGGAAGACGCGCCCAAAACTGCCGTCCTCTTCATTGTCAGGAAAGAGTCAGAGAACAAGGAGGAGACGGGGGCAGACTCACAGCCAGACTGAATTTATCACCAGAGAGAAAAAATAGTCAAAAAGGTGACCCGCTAGCCAGGTGCAGGCGGAGAACCAGCACAGGGCCCTCAGTCGGTAGGCACAACCTTATATAATGTTAGGAGCTTGGGATATTCTGAGAGGGTGCAGCAGTTTAGAGAAATAGGGAAGCGGGATGAGGGGCACCTTCAAACTCGATGGCGTTTCCGCCACCCCCAAGGTGGAAGGAGCTGCAGGAAGGAGGCGCGCGGCAATGCGGCAATGCGGCTGGAGCATTCCCGAGGAGGCTGCCTTTGTTCATTTCTTTGGGGAAGTCAGGTGGCTGGAGTCCAGTGCACCAGGTCAGGTGGCCCTCCAGGAAGGCAGGGCAGAGGGCCTGAGGAGCCGTGCTCGGGAATTCTGAAGGCCCCGGAGCCAGACTGGCAGTGTTGCCCCGTCATCTGGAGTGCAGCGATTAGAGGGAAGAACCGAGACAAACCACGCGTGTCAACTCCCTCCCAGGGCCCGCTGAGCTTTCAGCTCCACACTTGGGTCTTCGCTTGACCCGCAGCCTCACACCCTGGGGACGCGTACGGCCACCGCCTCACTGCACCAGGACCAGGCTCAGCATCTGTGCACCTCTGCTACACTTCTAAGAGGAGAACTGCTGAAAGAATGTATCCACAATGAACATTAGAAAATGTGGGAAACTGAATGACAAAGAAACCTCGTTTGATACGATTTATGTATTTTGAAGGCAGAGTTAGAGTGAAGATCTTCCATATGCTGGGTCAGTCCACAAATGGCGGTAATGGCTGAGGTTGGGCCAAAGCCAGGAGCCAAGAGCTTCAGCTAGGTGTTCTGTGTCAGTGCAGAGGCCCGAGCTCTTGGGCCATCTTCTACTGCTCGCCCGGGAGCATCAGCAGGGAGCAAGATCAGAAGTGGAGCAGCAGGAACTTGAACACGTATCCATATGGGTACCAGTGTCACAGGCAGAGGCTTAACCTGCAGTGTCACAATGCTGGCTGTTACCAGAAATGCCCAGAGGGTTGTTTCCTCACCTTATGATAGAAATAAAAAGCCGAGAACCAGTTGTAGACAGAAAAGTTGATTTGCGAAGGGACCAGGTGAGCAGGGAAAGCACGTCCCGAGAGAAAGCCTGGAGGTGGGGGGCCCCTTGAAAGGGGGAGAGAAAGCCTGGAGGTGGGGGGCCCCTTGAAAGGGGGAGAGAGAAAGCCTGGAGGTGAGGGGCCCCTTGAAAGGGGGAGAGAAAGCCTGGAGGTGGGGGGCCCCTTGAAAGGGGGAGAGAGAAAGCCTGGAGGTGGGGGGGCCCTTGAAAGCGGAGAGAGAAAGCCTGGAGGTGGGGTGCCTCTCGAAAGGGGGAGAGAGAGACATCGAGGGGTCTTTGGAAGGATCTCGGGGTTTTAAACCTTCCCTGACCCCTCCTTGTTGGGTCGGAACCTGCAAGTAGGATGTTCCCCATCGGTGGTCTCCCAACCAGTTAGGAGATGGGTGGGCATTGTTTGTGCCGCCCACCTGGAGGTGTGGCCAAGACCTCGGCAGGCCTGGATAGTCTGCCGCAGCATGAGATCCCAGAGAAGCATTATCCAAATGGAAAGGCTCAGCCTTCCATCCACAAAGCAATCCATGATCACACATCCATACAAGCTGAAAAATTGGAAAAACCAGAAAAAAAGGAAATGAAGACAGATGTGAACATGTGAGCCAAATACGCATAGGGAATGAAAATAAATGATGACAAAGAGTGGTTGTTAGAAATGCCATATTAAGTGAATAAATCCCAGACATGATTAACCACTTAACATGATAATGAAGAGAGAAAACATCAATTATCAATATCAACCGGAAGGATGCAGGGACCTGTCCATAATCTTACAGGCAATAAGAATAACACAGAGCGCATTCCAAACAACTTTGTATCAGCAAGTTGGAAACATGAAAACTAATGGAGAAATTCCTTTAAAAACACGAACTTTTCTTGAAAAAGTTCATGGCATAGCAGATGCGTATTATAAAAATCATCTGTACGGATTTTCAACTTTTCACACCAAAATAAACTTATCTTCTAATGCCACTTTGCCACCAACCTTTTGAAGTCCCGAGATGCTGATTCCTTCCCCCACAAATCCATGCTGCGAGTATGAGCTTCTTAGGGCTCTGATCGGGAAATCCGCCGGGAGACCGGCCTGCAGGTGCGCGGGGACAGCACTGCCCTCCCACACGCTCTTCCTGCGTTTGCCAAAGCCCTGGCAGTGTCAGCTCTTCCTCACCTGCTCAGCCTGTTGGAGGTGGAGGCTCCGCAGAGGAACAGCAGAAAGCAGCGGAGGAAGTGAGCTTGGCCGTGGGCTCTGTCAGCATTTAGAGCCTGGAGTCAGGGCAGAGGCTGAGGGACACGGACCGCTTGGAAACCGGGGACCCTCCTCTGGCAGGCAGAGGTGACCGCCAACACACGGGCCAGACTGCTGCCCTGGGCTCTGCCCCTAAACAGCACACGGTCAAGGTCAAGGCAGCCTCTTCCTTCTCCCTGTGTTGTACAAGGGACTCAAAAGGTACAATTGTTGGGCAGCAAACATGGGGGAAATCAGTGTCCGGCTTTGCTCACAACGCATGGGTGCCATGAACTTTCTGAGGATCTTTTGTGTGCACAAATTTCCAAGTTACTTTGCATTAAAATGAACTGACATTTGAATTCCATTGATGTATGAGCATTCTGAAGTATGTGTGTGTTCACTCAAACACTCCTTAAGCCTTGCACCACACACACTCAGAGTTCAACATCAACAAGGAAGGGTAGGATGACTGGGTGGTATAACTGAGAAACCACTGCATTGGTCCTGCTGGCTGTGCACCTGTCGGGGGATGAAGCTGACTGTGTAGGTAAGGCAGCAGGCGAGGTGGAGTTGGAGGAGACCTGTGGGCTGCGGACTGAATCGAACTGTTTGATGGGAGGGAGGTGGAGGTGCCTTGTTTGGCTAGCCAGGTGGCCAGTCAGTGACCACGCATTACAACAGCCACACTGGAGCTGGTTGTGTCCCTCGAGTGACTGAAAGGCAAGACGGGAGACTAAACTGCCCTGGCAGACTCCAGTGTGGGACCAGGCGCGGCAGCTCGGCCGGCTCCAGCGTGGGACCAGGCGCTGCAGCCAGTACTTCAACCGCCAGGTCAAACACCAGCCCCTTCCGTGTATTTTAATACAAAATAATTAGGGGGTTTTGCGCCAGCAATGCAAGGCTGGATGGATACTGTAGGATACAGCCACACAATCCTTTCTCTCAAAACACCGAGGAAGAAAACAGACCGAGGCAACGGTGCTCACCCAACAGAAAGGCCGTTGATAACGAACTCGCAGGACTAAGTGGATGTTGCTTCAATGTGACAAAAACTGCATACAGAAAGGTCAGCACAGACAGCATCCTAAACAGCAAAACTCCACAGCCGCTTCAATTAGAGCCAGAGGTGACGAGGCTCCCCCAGGATGCGTATTATCCACCAACGGTCGGTGTGTGGGAAGGGCAAGAGAAACCAAAATTCCAGGCAGGCACTTGGAAAGAAGGGACGAACACTCTGTTTCATTTTGTGGCCGACGTCATTATACAATCAGCAAATCCATGTAGTGAAGTGAGCAGGCAGCAAGATTAACAACATCAAGATGGGGCAGTCGGCTTTGACGCCCATGAGAACTCCTGCTAGCCTCACTGAGTGTGCATCCAAGCCCAGGCTCCACTCCCAAATCCAGCTCCCTGCCCAGCCTGCCCTGCCCAGATGCCAAAGGATTGCAGAGCAAACCTGTGTGTGTGTGTGTGTGTGTGTGTGTGTGTCCCTCCCTCTCTCTCTTCAATAAGATATAAGTATATTGGGCCCGGCAGCGTGGCCTCGCGGCTTAAGTCCTCTCCTTGAACGCCCCGGGATCCCGTATGGGTGCCGGTTCTAATCCCGGCAGCTCCACTTCCCATCCAGCTCCCTGTTTGTGACCTGGGAAAGCAGTCGAGGACGGCCCAATGCACTGGGACCCTGCACCCGCGTGGGAGACCCGGAGGAGGTTCCAGGTTCCCGGCTTCGGATCGGTGCGCACCGGCCGTTGCGGCTCACTTGGGGAGTGAATCATCGGATGGAAGATCTTCCTCTCTGTCTCTCCTCCTGTGTATATCTGACTTTGTAATAAAATAAATAAATCTTAAAAAAAAGATATAAGTATAGAAATAAGGACATAAATGCATAAGTAAATAAATAGATAAGACAAATAAATACATGATGCCTAGGTAAATACACGAAAAGAACTCTGACAGGTGGGTGCTCAGAAGAGCTGGCTGGCTGTGGTGACGTAGGCTAATCCTCTGTCAGCATCCCGTGTGGGTGCTCATTTGAGTCTCTGCTGCTCCACTGCTGATTCATCTCCCTGCTAATGTGCCTGCAAAGCAACAGAAGATGGCTCAAGTGCTTGGGCCCTGCACCCGCATGGGAGAGCTGGAAGAAGCTCCTGACTCCTGGCTTCAGATCAACCCTGCTCTGACCATTGCGGCCATTTGGGGAGTGAACCAGGGAATGGAAGATTCTCTCTCCACCTTTGTCTTTCTCTGCATAACTCTGCCTTTCAAATGAATTTTCAAAAACTCATACTTAAAATAAGTAACAATGTAACAAAGTACCCTTAGTATCATTTCTCCATCTTGTCAGGAAACACCTAAAACAGGCCACAAGGAGAGCAGGATCTCCATGACACGAGGCCAGGAGAGCCCACTGCTGTTCTGTTGGGATTTTGGAGGGAGGGAAATTAGTTTCAGGTGATCGTGGAACAGCCGAGAATGGTGTGGAAGTGAAACACAGCGGGGGGGGGTCCGCCCTGTTAGGGATCAAAACAGACAGCTGTGGGTGTGGGTGCGGGTGTGGGCACAGCTGTGGGTGCGGGTGCAGGTGTGGGCACAGCTGTGGGTGCGGGTGCAGGTGGCAAATACCCCGGCCAGAAACGCAGACCCAGATCTGGGTGGGAAGTGTGTCGCCTCCGTGCACATCAACATGTGAACAGGTGGTTCTGAGAGAAAATGAAGTTGGCATCTTCTCTTCCATCACGTAAATTTGAACTGCAACTCTTTTCAAGGCAGCCAGGACTGCATACCTGGGCTGGAGGCAGCGCTTCTTCCAGGAAGTCAGAAAGCAGAAGCCGTGAGAATGAACCACAGGTTTATTCAATCACAGAAAAAGCTTCTGAGGGCAAGGCAATGGAGAGAAGAGACTTTGGGGCTTGCCACTGTGGCCTATTGGATAAAGGCGTTGCCTACAGCGTCAGCGCCCCATGCAGACACTGGTGTGAGTCCCGCTGCTCCACATCCAAGCTAGCTCCCTGCCAGTGTGCCCAGGAAAGCAGTGGAGGACGTCCCAGTGCTTGGGCCTCTGCACTCATCTGGGAGACCTGGATGGAGCTCCAGGCGCCTGGATTCAGATCGGCCCTGCTCTGGCCCTACAGCCGGTAGGAGAGTGAACCGGCAGATGGAAGCTCTCAATCTCTCTCTCTCTCAATGCCGTTCAGATCATTAAATTATTCTTGAGAGAAAGAGAGGGACAGAAAGAGACTTCCAAAAACCTTTCAGTCCATGCGCTGGTCAAAGGGTTAACCACGGAAATCCCTGAGAGCGGTGAGAGGGAGGGAGACCCTGGGCTGCTGCGGCCGGCCTGTCTGCAGACTACCGTGGGAGCAGATACTGGAAGGTTCTACAAGTGAAGGAAGGCAGCGGCCTCCTCGGCAGTCGGTGAGATGTAGTGGAAGATGCATTTGAGACCTCTCCGGACAACAATCAGATCACAAAGTCAAGGACGCAACACCTGCTGTTGGCAAGGCAATCGCACAGAAAGGACCCTCGGAGTGTCGGGGGAAGTGAGCGTGTTTATGACCAGGGGACAACGTCAGTTAAAATGGAAACTATGCATTTCACCTTGTTGTGGAAAGATACAGATGCCAACACCTGATACGAGAAATAACGAGCGATACACACAGATGCCAGAGAGCAAAACCACACACAAAGACCTTGGTTTTGAACTTGAACTTGATTTGCTCTCTAACCATGTGACCATGATGGAAACCATGGAAGGACAGATGACCTTCAGGGACGATTGTGGTTTGGGTACAGTGGGTACAGTGGGTACAGTGGGTACAGTTACAGTGCAGGGGTTTCTGCCCCGTCTGCTGTCCTCTGCGCCTGAGGTGCCCAGCCGTGCACACAGGCGGGTCAGGTGCACAGTATTGCCAGGACGGGGGCGTGTCTGGCTCCGCCCCTTCCCTCTCCCAACCAGACCTTCGCCTGTGTCTGTCAACGCCAACAGTGACTGCAGCCAAGGTACGGGGAACACTTGCAGCTAACTCCAAGCCTTGTGCAGATCCCACGGGTTTGATACCTATAAACAAATTGAAACTCATGTGGCATGAAGCCGATGCTATTTTCTGCAATTATTTATAAATCAGGAAAAAGCCATTCATCTTTTTAATATTTTCATGTTTTTATTTTATTTTTTTTCTCTACTCATTTATTCATTAATTACATTGTATTACATGACACAATTTCATAGGTACTGGGATTCCCCCCCCTTCACTCCAAACCCCTCCCCCATGGTGGATTCCTTCACCTTGATGCATAACCACAGCTCAGGTTCCGTTGGGATTCCCTAATTACAGGCTCACACCATACAGAGTCCAGCATCCCACTGTCCAGTCAAGTTCAACGGCCTCTTAGGGAGGCCCTCTCAGGTTTGAAGGCAGGGCCAGCAGAGCGTCACCCCGATCAAGTAGAAGCTCCAACATATCATCAGCAACAGTCCAGGTACGATGAGGCTGGTGCAGAGTCCACTGATTGACATAGTCCATCTTAGAGTTTCCCCTTGTCCAGTTTTCCGCTGGAAGCATATAGCTGAGGTGGTTGATTCATCTACTCCATCTTCCATCATTTCTTAGTTAATGTTTGATTCCTCCATTTTGTTCAGGGGAATCCCCAAAGAAACTTTGAGGTGTTCCCAGTCCAGGCTCCTACATGTACTAGTAAGCACAGTGCCCGCCACAGTCCATCACTCCGATCAGCTGGTGGTTGTAACCCCTGGGTTGGTTCTATTCTGAGCCCCGACCTCCATTGGAACCAATGAGTATCGCAGCTTTCCCCGGCTCTGCCCATCACACACTCGTCCCTCACCGAAACCAGTGGGAGGTGTGCTGGTTGGGTGCTGCATTCCCTACTGGCACAGGCCATTTCGCCTTGGCATTTTGTGTTTTGTACTGTTTTTATCGCAACCGAACCTGGCCAGGCCCCCACACAGTTCCAGCACTTGGATTTGCCAGTGGATGACGTGAACTGACTCAGCCTGGTCCGCCCCCAACCTGAGCCAAGTGTATGCCAGTGGGTCACTTTCCAAAGCCTCTTCTGGGTTGGTTACCTCCATGCTTCCTGCGTTTATTTGTAGGGTCAGTGTCCCATCATAGGAACTGTTCAGATTCCTCCATCAGACCCCTTCCTGGTGTCAGGCTTCACGCATACCAGCAGGTCCTTCAGCCAGCTCCGCTCTTCAACCCATTCTGGTTCCTGCTGTTGGAAGTTTCAGCCCAGCCACGGCTTGTCCATACCCATATATAGCTCATATATGGCTCAGCTGGGGTTGAAACCTAGCCGAGCCCGTCCCACATCTACCCTGGTCCTCCGGAGCACCAAACTGTGCTGCGGTCTAACCTGGCACGGTGCGTCAAGTCCGAATCCATATTTGTGCTAAGGGACTACAGCTGTGACCCAACCAGAACTCAGCCCCCTTCCAATTCCTGCGCCCCTTAATGGTAAGCTCCACCCAGCCAAGGCCTCCCCCAAGCTCCCCAACAGGCCTGTTCCCAGCCAGTGAAGCCATTCATTTTTAAATAGTTTTTTTTTTCCTTAAATTGGAATGGCAGGATAGATTTTACAGAGAGAAAGAGACAAAAAGAAAGATCTTCCATCTGCTGGTTTACACCCCAGATGGCCACCATGGCTGGAACTGATCTGAAGCCTGGAGCCAGAAGCTTCCTCTTCTGGGTCTCCCACATGGGTGCAGGGTCCCAAGGCTTTGGACCGTCCTCCATGGTTTCCCAGGCCACAGGCAGGGAGCTGGATGAGAAGTGGGGCAGCCGGGACACAAATCAGCGTCCCTGTGTGATCCAGCACTCCCTAGGCGGGGATTTAGCCGCTGAGCCATCGTGCAGGACCCAAAAGGTTTGCTTTCCCTTTTCTCTGTGTTTCTCATTAAAATCCCGTACTAGCTGTAATTTCTTGACCCACAGTCATGCTACTGGGGGAAATTGAGTTTTACTCCACTTGGAGTTGACTTTATAAACTTTTCTTATTACACTCAGGGAACTCTAAAATACGGTGCCTAACTATCACTCTCCTTTCTGGACACTGTTCAGTTACTTACTGTCCAAATCAGTGCTGAAGCTTGCGTTGAATAAATTAACTCCTATTTGCTTCTTTCTGTATTTATTTTACTCGAGATTCTCATTAGCAGATGTTCCTATGAGATATTGACTGTGTGGAAGAGTTGAACTGGGTGGAATTTGGTAACGTGTTATGGTGTGGCAAGAGAGATGGAGGGACAGGTTTGGGCACAGCGGTGATGGCGCTGCTGGGGGCTCCAGCGCCCCCCGCCAGAGTGCCTTGGGCAAGCCCTGGCTCAGCAGATGGAAGATCTCTCACTCTCTCCAACTCTTTCACGTAAGTAAAAATAAACCTTAAAGACAAGAAAAAGAGCTTGGATAAAATCAACACAAAAATGAAGGGTGCATTGTGCGAGCGATGTGCACAGTTCAACTGTCATGCAGACCTGGGTGAGGGCATGGCTGGGCTGCTGGAAACACACGGCCTTTAAAGCTGGGGAGGAAAGGAGGCTAGGCCAGCCCCCAGAGAGATCATTTTGAGCAAGAAGAAAGCAGAGAAAGGACGGTGGCGAGCAGGCAGGAGGCCAGAAGTGTGGGCGCTGTCCCTCTTGGTGGACAGACCACACGGCCTATCGAGTCATGAAAAGAACAAATCCCGGGGGAGGCTGAGCGGTCTCCTTCCTGAGACCAGAGAGCGCCGGAGCATCTGCAAGCCTGCTCCACGGGGCGGCACGCTTCTGCTGGTCGCCATCTAGGAGCCTGCAGCAGAGCGAGCTGAGCGGGGCTCTCACAAGCCGCTGGTCACCCCGCCCTGGGTGAACCAGCCGGGCTGCACTGCACCTCACGTCCCTGTTTCTCTCCGACTCTGAGGCCACTAGCAGGGAAGCTCTGCCTTTTCCCTAATGACAGTGGTGGCAGGGGGCCCGGACGGCTGTCCAGCACACCCTGCCCGATGTGGTGCTGTGAAGGCAGAAGATCCTACAGGGCGAGGCAAGTTCCAGCGCTCACGTCTGGGCATCACGGCCTTCCTGGTGGAGCTGTGGGTCTCCGCTGCTTAGCTCAGCTGCTGCTTACTGAGCTGATGCGGTGCTGAACCTGGAACAAGCCCCATGGACCCAGGAATAAAAGTGCCCTGAGCTGTTTCTGCCCCTGACGCCTGCTTCCTAGACACCGCCCATTCTCTCAAGCAACTCTTTCGGCTTAGAGAAGTCTGAGGTTGGACGTCACCGCTTCAGGGATCGGTTCCGGAGGAGCCAGGAGTGTCCCAGCTCGGCAATCGCAGTGAGGGGAGCAGAGAAGGGGAGATTAGACTGCAGCTGACAGTTCACAAAGCCCTGCCAGCAGGCTGTGTGTCCACGTGGGGCGGCACGGCTGTCCACACCCCCCATCATCCTGGGCTGCTTCTTCATCTTGTTCAAACGGCCCTGGGTAGGCAGTGCTGGATCTCCAGAGGGGCCTCGGAAGTGGAGCAGCCAGGACTAGAACCGGAGCTCTGACTCACCCGCTGAGCCCCAACTTGGGCCCTGCAGGTGGCCACTTCTTACCTCCTAGCGGGAGGAAGGGAAGCAGGCCCAGAACCTCCTGGGCAAGCGGTGGGGCTGGAGAGAGGACTAAAGTATGTTTGGGGTTGCTGGTAACCCAGGTCATGAGTGGGGATAGGGAGGGGGCAGAGGGGTGTGTGGGGGGTTCCATGAAACCCAGGCCAGGGGTGGGACTGGTGAGGGGTATGTTTGGGGCTGAGGAGTGTGTTTGGGATTGAGGGGTGTGTTTAGGGTTGGGGAGGGGTGTGTTTGGGGCTCAGGGGTGTCTTGGGGTTCTGTGTAATCCAGGCCAGGGGTGTGTTAGGGGCTGGGAGGGATGTGTTTGGGGCTCAGGGGCGTCTCGGGTTCTGTGTAACCCAGGCCAGGGGTGTGTTAAGGGCTGGGAGGGATGTGTTTGGGGCTCAGGGGCGTCTCGGGTTCTGTGTAACTCTGACCTGCAGTACTGTGCTGGCTTCTACCTTTCTGCGTCACCAGCCCAGAACGAGTTGTCTACGTACCTCATTCTTATGCCCGTCTGGGGCTCTGCCTGCTTCCGATATGCTGGCCACCTGGTCCCCACTACCCAGACCGTGCCACGGCCTGCTCCTTCTTTAGCCTGGCATCCTCGGCTTATGGAGGCCCCGCTTGCCCTGCTGGATTCCCATGCACTTTGGGCTGAGTCACCAGCTCGGCTGCCCCAGGCCAGTTGAGATGCTCACCTGCTTAGTCTGAGAGCTGATGGGCGTCCCCCAAGACCCAGCTGGCAAGGGTGCCCTGAGGGTGTCCAGAGGTGTCAACTCCTGGAGGGTGGGATGTGAGGGACAGGCCAGGAGGGAGTGAGGGACAGGCCAGCAGGGCCAGGTGTGAGGAACAGACCAGCAGGGCTAGAGGTACAGGCAAGGGCACCTCTCCATGGTTGTGTTTACTTGAAGCCCAGTCAGGTCCATTGCCCCCATGGTGACTCCCAGTGGCTCCTAGGGAGAAGCCCCTAACAGGACAGCCTGTACACCCCTACCCTCGGCACCCCAGGGTGCTTCCTCTTGTCCCTGGCTGCAGGGGTCTCTGAGGGCTGGGACCATCCTGGCAGGTGCTTGGGTGAGCAGGTGGCACCGGCTGCTGCGTCTCAGTGAGCACTGCCCCAAGCTCTCCCTTGCTTTGCAGGTGTGCGAGTCTGTTGTCACTGCCACAGCCACACCACGGGTCCCAGGACGCCCCAAAGCCACAGCTCTCCTGGTTCTCCTGCTGTTCTGGGGGCTGAGAAGTGAGAACGTCCCCCTGCGACTTCTCTCCTTGGCTGCTGCTGGCTGTCTGCTCCCCACGTCCCCCAGGTGGCCGTCCCTCTGTGAGTCTGTGTGCTGACACCCCTTCTTACAGAGACCCCAGCTGTAAGGGCCGAGGGCGACCCTGTGGGCCTCCACTTAATCGTCTCTACAAAGAGGGGTTTTTTTGAGATTACTTGTAAGAGTGGCACAGAGAGAGCCTCAGCCACCTCTGCTGTTTCCCAGGCCATGAGCAGGGAGCTGGAAGGGCAGTGGGGCAGCCGGGACACACACCAACGCCTGTGAAAGCTCCTACCCGTTTCGGTGCTGGGTTGGGGTCCATGGTGGGATGTGGCGATGGGGGCCTGGGAACCCACAGCCTGGAGCCCCCGGATGCACGTGGATGGCGCGTCTTCCCCTAGGCACCATTATGTACATTTCCTCCTAATTCGTTTACAGAGAGAAGTTTTAAAAGTAAAGAAAGAGAATTCCCCTTCCTTAAGCAAACATAATTTACTTTCTGATGTGAGTGAAGTGATAGGAAATGGATTCTGTGCTGTCACAGATAAAGAAGCTAATGAGTTTTAATCGTTCATTCTGGCTTTCCACCGAAACGAGCAGGGAGCGGACGGCACCCAGCTCCGGGGGCCAGTGGCCCAGCGGGCAGCCCGGCAGCCCTGAGCCCCAGGGTGGACGCCCTGCGTGGCAGCCAACGGGCCTGAAATGGGCTGACACTGCTTATTGGTTATTGATCGAAGGCACGAGCAAGCAGATTAAAACGCAGCCTCTGCGAACCTGGCTTTAAGACTCAGGATTACTTATCACAGAAGGATGAAGTGTGAAAGGGCCAGGGGAGGTTGGCTTGCTGCGAGGGAGCAGTCCCTGCTCGGTGTTTAAAAACAGGGCTGTCCATCGCGGCAGCTGGCGGCGGCTCCCTGGGGACAGGAGCCGGGCTCTGGCCACAGAAGGTTCTGGGGCCTCTGCTCCTGGCATCTCTGCTTAATGAGCTGGGAAAGACAGCCTTCCCTGTGGAGCCCAAGGGGGGTCTTGACCGATACTTTGAATTTATTTGCGCACATTTGAAACTTCTCATTGATTTTCATTATAAGATTGAGCATATGTTTCTCCAAGGAAGAAAAACGGCCCAAGAAGTGAAATCATTACAGCCATCAAGGCACTAAATCCTTTTCCGTGATCATAAACAGACACCGTGCGAAGTGTGCTCAACAGCCTCGCCCAGGCCCGTGCCGCCCTAGCCCAGCAGCTCTCGCCCTCGGGCGCCACGGGGAAGGTGGGCAGGCACCAAGCTGCTGCTTCCAGCTCCCTCCCCCAGCGGTTCTCGCCCAGCCCCCTCCTCTACCCTGACTGCTGGGAAACCCTCCAATACCTGCATTTCCCAGTGCCCGCCCCCACTCCCAGCCCTGCTTCCTCTTAGACCAGCATGGGTTTGAGTCCCAGTTACTCTGCTTCCCATCCAGCTGCCCTGAGCCTCTGCTGCCCACGTGGGAGACCTGGGTGGAGGGTCAGGCTCCCTGTTCTGGCTTGGTCCAGCCCCGAGCACCGTGGCCATCTGGGAAGAGAAGCAGCGGTTGGAAGCTCTCTCTCTGTCATTCCCTCTTGCCCTGCAACTCTGCCTTTCGAATAAGGTGAAGTAAATTATTCTAGAAACAAAATATCTGTGGCAATGATGTTTAAATAAATATATAAGAAATGAGGGTTAGGGACAGGCTGTGGTCTTGGTGTGGAGCTGGTGACAGCCCCAGGGCTTGGCTGCTGGGGTCCAAAGGATGGTAAGAGACCTGCCCTGGGTTCCTCGGTGTGCTTGGAGCAGGGATGGGTGAGCCCTGGGGGTGCACCGTGTCCTTGGAGCAGGGATGAGCTAGCCGGGGGGGTGCAAGCCCCCAGAACTCCCAAGCCAGCAGCCCTGTGTGATGGGAGAGGTCAGGAGCTTTGGGGGGCCTCCTGCGCCGTGCTGTGTGGGACTGAATTCCGTCCTTAGAGCAGGGTATCCTCTGGGCCCTGGTGGATACAGCCTGCACAGGAGCTCCACTGGGCTCCCTCTGCTACCCCGCGGTTCCTCTGCCCCAGCTGTGCAGGCAGGTGCCCCTCTCAGACAGGGCTGGCCTCCCGGGTGTTCCCCAAGGTCCCCGGGACCTCACTTGCCTGCTCTTGGGGTCTTCTGCTCAGTGATACTCATTTCCTTTGTGCCTGCTCTCTCCTGCCTGGGACCCTCTCCACCTCCCTGCATTGAGTGGGAACCCTCCCCTGGAGCCCCAGGGACCTGGCCTCAGGCAGTGGCTATGGGTGCAGCAGTCATGGGGGTCCCACAAGCTGGCTGGCTCTCCCTTCACAAAGCAGAGGACACACAAGGGCAGAACTGCCACCATCCTCCTGTCCTCTGGACAGGAACCAGAGTACAGAGTGAGTGTGGAGTCCAGAGGCTACAGGTCGGGCACCTGGGCACCGACACTGGGCAGCCCCCGCAGTGCGCCCAGCCACAGCCCCTGCCTGGAGCCTCGTCTCGGCAGCTCCGTTTGGATCTCCTTGTATCACCGTGGACCCATGTTTTCACTCGGTGTCACCCAGTACATCTCCTCTTCAGAGATTCTGCCCTTACACTGTCTCCATCCACACCCCGACACCTGGGACTCCAGGTGGAGGTCTCGGGGCCTCCATGGCCCTGCTGCGGGCTGCTCCTGGCCACTTGTGGAGGCTGCAGCTCTGCCAGCCTCCCCGGCACACTGCCCACAGCCTGCTTCCGTGAGTGTCTCCTGTAGCCAGTGGGGCTCTGCCTGCCCAGGGGCTCCTCAGCAGCGCCGCCTTCTGTCCCACCAGGCTCCGCACCCGTGGCACCTCTCTGCCTGGTCTCCTGCACTTCCATGTCTCCCCATAACTCCAGCCTTCTGGGTCCTATAAAGCCAACAACACATGTACAACACTGAAGTCTGCCCACCTCAGGAGCCGGTGCGCTGGGCACAGGGAGCCAGACATGGGGCTGGCCCTGGGAGCTGGAGCCACCCTGCCTGTCCCAGCCTCCAGTGCAGCTGCGGTGCCAGGGGCACAAAGACCGCCAACACCTGGCTCTCTCTGCTAATCTCTTTTCTGCACATTTTCTCATCCCGGCGTGACTTCTCTTCACTGTCTCTCGGGCTTATGGATCTTCCAAAATCTTCCTTTTGAACACATTTTTGCCCCTGATTCTCAGGACGGTGAGACGCCTGGGGCAGCCCTGGCTCCAAGCTGCCTGGGAGCCTTCTCCTTCCCACGTGCTGGTCCACGACCTTCAAGTCCTTGATCCCTGGAGTCACTCCCCACCACCCTCCTACGTGCCCATGTGCCCACATGCCCATGTACCCACATGCACAGCCCACGTTCACACACACACACCCCCTCCTGTGGCTCCGTCTAGTCCCGCATGTGATGGACGGAACCCCGCCAGCACCTTGCTCAGCTGATGGGGCCCTGACTTTAGCAAGACGCCGGTTTTGTGAAGGCCTGGAGGCTTCCAATCAGGCAGCTGGCGGTTTGTGCCTGGGTCAGCGTGGGAAGCCACAGCCGCTGCTCATGGTCCATGGTGTCCTGCCCCCCAGCGTGGGGCTCCGGTCTCCATGAGGAGCAGAGCCTCTGCCTATGCCGGTACCCAGGGGGAACAAGCTGACACCTGGGGTCCTGTGGCATCCTGCGACAATGGCCCCAACTCTGCCTAACTCGGAGCAGGGATCCTGTGCGGGACTGGACATGGGCAGTGAGGGCACCTGTGGCAGAGCCCTCCTGGGCACAGCGAGGCCATGACAGGAAGCCATGGGAAGTCTGAGCGTCCCCAGCCAGGCTGCTCCAGACCTGTGAACAGCACGGAGTGCTAACGGAAGCGACCGGAATCCGCTGGAGCCTGCTGAGGCATGCTGGCTCCTGGAGAGCCCTGAAATTGAAGTCAATTTGCCTTAATAAAGCAGTTTAACATTAATTTAAGGTGGACTTGGGCCAGGTTTAAACAAATTAAAGAAAGTGGAGTAGAGGTACAAAGATACTTTTTTGTAGCTGCGGAGGAAGGCGGCCCCAGTGGCTACCGTCCGGGGCCCTGGGAGGGAGGGCTCCCACAGCCCACCCCCGAAATGCCGACTCGTCAGGGGGGGTCACGACGCGGTCTGCCAGCAGGTGAGGAGGGTGGAGAGGCAAGGTGGGGGTGTCCCCCAGCCTTTTCCCTGAGCCCCTGTTCCAACTGCGCCCCGAACCCCTGGCCTGCATGCCCAACGTGCGAAGGAAGCTTCCGGAAGTCAGCCGGGTGCTGCATTCTCTGAAGCACAAAGGCTGGTTCGCAAAAATCCCCTGCTCCTTCTTCCCCTTCCTGAAAGCAAGCCCGCCACCCTGCGTGCGCGACGGCCTTAGGACGAACAAGGACAGCTGAGCCTGCGCCGGGAGGCGCGTCCTCACGTGCGGGGGCAGCACGTTACAGACGCTGCACTGAGAGCCCCCTTCCGCCCCATCAGCTTGGCGAGTGGCCTGATGGGAGTGGCCCCACCACCCTAATGATTTCCAAAATAAGAACGCTCCTAAAAGGAGAAACACCAGGGGTTAGGCCACTCCTCCAAACCATATGGGCCCATAGAATCCCTCCTGGCCTCCCATGAACAATGCTAATTGCTGGTGTGTGTGAGTCCTGGACACTGTGCTGAGCTATCCAGGGCCCCTCACGTGCCCTGTCCTGCTCCATGGTCTGGCACGTGTTCTGTGACGATCCTGTCCTGCGTCCAAGGACAATGATTGTGTTGAAGGCTGCAGGGTGGCCAAGGGCGGACTGCCGGCAGGCAGCAGATAGGGGTCCGCACACAGAAAGCTGCGCTCGGCAGCAGGCCTGCCTGTCTCCACGGCCACTGTCAGAGCCACCATTGTCCTCCCTGTTCCACACTTCCTGCAGGCCTTGGTTGCCCCGCACAGGGGCAGCAAGCCGAGAGGAAGACAGGAACAGAGGAAAAATTCTGTTGCCTCAAGGAGAGCTTGGCTCCCGGAGCTGAGTAAGTTTAACCCCAGGGGATGAGCTCAGTGGAAATGAGGCTGTCCCCACCTTGTCCTCCCCACGGCACTCACAAAGCGGACAGAGGGCTCCGTTCTGCACCCGAGGCACCACGGCACGGTCACGGCGGTGTCAGGATTCCACTCTCATTCCGCGCTTTGAGTCAGTCAATGCGGCCAAGCAAGGTGCTGTGACGCAGCCCCGTGTCCCTGTTCTGGTGGGGTTTATGGGCTGGAGGGGTCAGCAGGTGCAGGAGGACACCCCTCTGGAGAGTGAACCGGCAGAGAGAAGTTCTCTCCTCTCACTGTCTCTCAGCTCTCACTCTGCCTCTCAAATGATTAAACCTTGTAAAATATCTGGGTTCTCCAAGTGATCTTGTCAATTTGTTTCATGGATCCAACAAGCAGACCTCTGGGGAGTGACAAGTTTCTCATCCTGCATATCATCATGCAGCAGGATTCCAGGGGTGCCAGCTCCCTCTATGTCAGCACACACAGGAGCTCAGGGGTGCCAGCTCCCTCCATGCCAGCACACACAGGAGCTCAGGGGTGCCAGCTCCCTCTATGTCAGCACACACAGAAGTCCAGGGGCCTCAGCTCCCTCCATGTCAGCACACACAGGAGTCCAGGGGTGCCAGCCCCCTCCATGCCAGCACACACAGGAGCTCAGGGGTGCCAGTTCCCTCCATGCCAGCACACAGGAGTCCAGGGGTGCCAGCCCCCTCCATGCCAGCACACACAGGAGCTCAGGGGTGCCAGCTCCCTCCATGCCAGCACACAGGAGTCTAAGTGGTGCCAGCCCCCTCCATGCCAGCACACACAGGAGCTCAGGGGTGCCAGCCCCCTCCATGCCAGCACACACAGGAGCTCAGGGGTGCCAGCTCCCTCCATGCCAGCACACAGGAGTCTAAGGGGTGCCAGCCCCCTCCATGCCAGCACACACAGGAGCTCAGGGGTGCCAGCTCCCTCCATGCCAGCACACAGAATTCTAAGTGGTGCCAGCCCCCTCCATGCCAGCACACACGGAAGTCCAGGTGTGCCAGCCCCCTCCATGCCAGCACACAGGAGTCTAAGTGGTGCCAGCCCCCTCCATGCCAGCACACACAGAAGTCCAGGTGTGCCAGCCCCCTCCATGTCAGCACACAGGAGCCCAGGGGCCTCAGCTCCCTCCATGTCAGCGCACAGGAGCCCAGGGGCCTCAGCTCCCCTTATGTTGCTGCACAGCACGAGCTCAGGGGCATCTGCCCCGGGAGATGTAGACAGAAGGTTTCCACCTGAAGGCGAATGGGAAAGCAGCAGTGCAGCCGGTCAGGCTGGGTGGGGCAGGAAGCCTCTCTCCAGCCACCTGTGCCCCTTGCCATGGCTCATGCAGAGAGTGACAGATGTTCATAGACACAGGAGCTGCCTGAAACAGAGCAAGCAGCAGATCCAAGCTCAGAGGCCAGTCTCTACCTGCCCAGGGAGGTGCTTTCACAGAAACCAGGCACAAACAGGACAGCTATTACCTGGCACTCCCCTGATAGCTGGTCGCCCGGCTCACTGTGCGCTCCTTGCCCCACCACAGCCTGGACCTGACCTTCCCCCTGGCCCTTCATGCTCCACGGGAGGGTCACCTGTCTCGCCCCCGCCGAGTCTCACTCCCACGCTGCAGCCCTGTAATGAGACTCCTTGGGCCTCCCTGTTATCTCTGGACTGTCAGCTACCTTCACTGCTGAGGATTATTCTTCTGAAGGAGGAGTCCAGTTAAAACTTGCCTGCGGCAGCCGGGTCTCAAAATCGCCCTGGCTGGCATTGCACGAGCAGCTGCTGGGAGGGAGCCACGTGGGGCAAGAAGCTGACAGCCCAGCAAGAATCAGGGTCCCTACCTCTACCAGACAGCCTCTGGGGACCCCAAGCCACCCACAACCCAACCTTCCCCAACTGGATCTCAGAAGATTCACAGCCCGGCCACAGCTGGACTGCAGCCCCGCCCAGCCTGCAGCCAAGCCACGCCGGATCCCTGACCCTGAGGACTCGTCAAAAGCCATGGATTCCATGGCGAGATGCAAGGCTGTTCCAGAAAGCTCATGGAAAATGGAATTAAGGGATAAATTTGCCTTGTTCCATTAAGCAATTGAGAAATACTTACATAGTTTTTCTTCCATGATGCACATGTTCCATGAAATTTTTGAGGACCTCTAAATTTTTTTTTTCGGGGGGACATTCTATATCTTTACTATGGCGTCAGTAATGTGTGTGTAGATCTGTAACTCATCGGTCTAGCTCGTTATTTTACTTCCCCCTCTCCAAATCCCCTCCCTGCCACTGATGTGTTTGTACTATCATAAGCATATCTCTTTTTCTAGAAAAAATTTGATGTATTTATTTAAGAGGAAAGTTACAGAGAGGAGAGAGAGAGAGAGGTTTGATGGTTCACCCCCTATATGGCCACGCTGAACCCAGGAGCCTGGAACTCCATCCCAAGGTCGTACCTGGATGGCAAGGACCCAGGTGCTCGGGCCGTCCTCTGCTGCTCTCCCAGGAGCATTAGCAGGGAGGTGGATCGGGAATGGGGCAGCCAGGCCTTCGGCCAGTGCTCATGTAAGATGCTGGTGTTACTGAGCCTGAGCTGCCACCATGAAGGCCCCATAAACATGCCTTTTAATTCCATTTTCACGAGCTCTTTTGGATTCCTTTGTGCAGGAATGACGATGAGCGGTGCTGACGGAGTGGACACCACAGCAGAGACCAAACACTCTTGTTAGAAAGACCCCTGGGGGCTGTGCTTCCTCCAACAGGTGAGGACCAAGGCCTGTGCTGCCCAGCCTGCCATCTGCCAGGGGGCCTCAGAACCCTCAGCTCTGACTTTACACTCCAAAGCTGCTCAGCTGTAAGTGGGCGACAAGGCCCCCAGGGCTGATGTCGGAAGCCTGCCTCTCTCTTCTAGCTGCACAGAGCACGTGGCAGCGACAGCTCTGAACAGACAGCAGCATGCAGGTGTCAGACCATCCCACTCCTCTGCTGGCCCAGGGCCTCTTCCATGCTTGCCTTCCCTGTCCCACCATCCCTGGCGCCTGAATCTGCGCGTCAGCCCTTCCCCTCCAGCTAGTATTTTCAGTGGTTATTTGCAGTCGGATTTTTATGTGCTCTTGGAGTCTTCCCTGTTTGTCTTCCAAGTTGTAAAGGGCAGACGCTTGCAGGCAGTTGCGTTCACTGTCCATGAACGTGGCTTCTGGCTTCTCTCCTGGATTCCAGAAAGGGCTGCTCAGTTGCCATGCCAACTCACTTCACTGTTCCCCCTGAGGCTACATCTCTTCTCCCTGACGGGATATTTATAAATGACAGAGGAGGCGATGGTCTCTCCAACGGCGCCACGTGACATCCAGGGACCTCCTGCCTCCTTACCCTGCTTGCAGCCAGCCCCCGCTGGAGTCCTCAGCCCTGGGTGCCACCAACAGGGAGGCATGGTTCCCACCAGGGGTGCAGACATCACCACGGAGAGTTGTTTCCAAGTTCATGTCCATGACCCCAACACTCACACGCAGGAGGCCACGCCAAGGTTCTGTGCTCTCCTTCGTCATGGTCGCTCATGAGCCCCTGCCCCGACCGGCAGCCAGAAGAGGAAGCAGACGGCAGACCCAAGGCTGAGAAGCCCTTTCTGCTTCTCCTTCACAGAGCGTTGTCAATGGTGAAGGCGGTGGGGGGATAACAGGATGTGGGCTGCAGACATGGGGAAGAATCACACCATTGAGCACAGCAGGGTCTTTAACCCTCCTGGGTTTGCATTGCCCATGAACATTATTCACCTAGCTGGGGGGTTAATAGATAATCAAGATGGGACCCGGACTCCATGGCTGTTAGAGAGATTGCAAACCATGACTGCACGCAGGGTAGCGTATGCCCCTCATGGTTTGGCCCAGATTTAACATAGGAAGTCAGAAGTGGAGATAAGAAAGCGGGTTGAGGTGTCTCATGGGGTGCAAGAGTGAGTGATACTGTTTTACGTGCAGAAAGTCCCAATGTACTCTCAGGAGTCTTGTTCAACCAGCACTGCAGATCTGCATGGCTGGGGCGCTGTCCAAGGTGCTGGAGCCAAGGCAACACCCAGAACATTTGGCATGTCCTCTCCTGAGGGTGCTGGCCAGTGAGTCCTGCAGTCCTGGGCTCTGCTGAAAATGATTCCTTCATTCCTGATTCCTTTTTCTGTTTCCCAGTCTATTTTACTTTTCAGGATGCATCTTGCGAGCAGGGGTTAGAGTTCGGGAGTACTAACTACAGGTCAAGGGAATGGCTGTGGCCTCTGTTTCGGGTTTACACAAGTTGCTTTCTGAGAAAGGGTGAGATTTTGCTGTGCAGACATCCAGGAAATAATCCAGCAATTCTCTAGCTTTGTTCTAGAAGTCAGTCTTAACAGCCTCGTGTGGGCCATACAGTGCCGTTCTGCCCAGTGTCTTGTACCTGCCTGGTGAGCAGCCAGCTGGGGCCTCGGTTTCCTGGGATCTATTTTTATGCCATTTAAAAAAATGTTCTTCACTAAAGCATGGTAAGTGTTTTGGACACACTTTAAATGAGATTATTACAGACTGAGAAACTGTTCTTGCCTTAATTAGAAAAAAAAATTCTTGGCGCCCATACTGGGAAGCTAATTGGCGCCACTACAGCACTGAATGATCCCTGATTTTGCCACTTAGAGGCACACCTGGCGACTTGCCTCCAGTGACACCCGAAGGTTCGGGCAAGGAGGATATAAAAAGTTACAGCTGCCACACTGCCAGTGTTGCAGACACACATGATGCCAAGAGCTCGCTCCCTGGCTCAGACCTCCGGGCGGATCTGCCGGCAGCCCTGGTGGGCTGTGGAAGCAGCTTCAGATGTAGAGGCTGCAGGGGGCCTAACCTGGGCTGACCTGGGTGTCCCTAGAGAGGCAGCGTGAAAGGACAGAGCCTCCGGAAGCCTCTCGGGCCTTTCCCCACAAAGACATCCAGGAAATGTAACAAGATGGCCCAAGAGCAAATGTCGTGCAAGCCAGTGTGGCTCTCAGGGACAGGAGGGACAAGCAAGGACAGGGGTGATGAAATGACATCCCGTAGCTTGGACAGCTATGGTGTGCACACCGTCTTCCAGTGGAATTTTCTGGAAACAGAATCCAGTTTGGCCCCTAGAGGATGGGGTGGGGGATGGATGGGCAGAAGAGGCATGTCCAGGCTCGGCTCAAAAGTGCCAGAGAGAATCAGCGTGTGTGCAATGGCAATGCCCTCGTAGCCCTACAAACCCGAAATGCCACACGGAGCAGCCCTGGCACTTGAGAGGTGCTGAACGTCACAGATCTGGTGAAGTGGACAGGTTCCTCACCTGGAGGCAGGTGTTTCAGGGCTAGCCTCAGACCCCTGGCGGGGCTGCCAGAGGGAAGCCAGCTGGTCACGGGGCATTTGGCAAGCACACACACACACACACACACACACACAGAGAAGCAGCTGATGGGGAGACAAAGTCCCACGTCCCTCCCTGACCTCCGCCAGGTTGAAGGCTTTGGGGAAGACTTAGCCAGGTGGGAGGACCGCTGAAGTACTTGATCCTTAAGTAGTGGCCTTCCTAGCAAATCCCTCTTCCAATTTCAAAGGGATAAGCAGTAGGATGGAGATGGGAGAACTTGGGTGAGCGGTGGGGGCACCTGGCGTTTAGCCCCCAGTGGCCTAGATGAGTGGCAACTGTGAGAACCACATATTTGGATTAAAGAGAGCTTTCTTAGCTTTCGGATGAGTGGGCTTGTTTGAAAAAGTCTTCCTTCTTTTGAAGATACTGAGAGGCTTTTTCTGACAAATGCTTCCATCCCCAAGGCCGGCTGCAAACATCACCTTCCCTCCCCCAAAGCCAGCCCTGGGACGCAGAGCGACTCCTCTCCCTTTCCTGATTTCTGTGTGGGGCTGACCAGAGCGATGTCCTGGGGCCTACTGTGCTGGACTGTCCAGAGGGAACTGCTGCAGCCCCAGCAGGAAGGAACAGTGTCCAGAGGGGACCAGCCTATCCCAAACAGGCTGGCTTGGCTGCGCCTCTCCCCGAGTCTGTGGTCACTGGGTTCTGCCCTGCTGTCCGCCTTGAAACCTGTCTGTCCCCTGCCCATCACATGTCTGCACCCTGTCTGTCCCATGTCTGTCCCATGTCTGTTCCATGTATGCTCCCTGTCTGTTCCATGTCTGTCTGTCATGTGTCTACTGCCTCTCTGTCTGTCCCATGTCTGCACCCCATCTGTCCCATGTCTGTCCCATGTCTATCCCTGTCTGTTCCATGTCTGTCTGTCATGTGTCTACTGCCTGTCTGTCTGTCCCATGTCTGCCCCCTGTGAGTCACATGTTTGCCCCTGTCCACCACCACCTCAGTAAGGGCCCTGGTCATCATGTCAGGGCAGGGGAAGTCCCCAGGGGCTCCTGCACAGCAGAGGGTGAGGGTTTCAATCAGGGTTTTGATCTAGAGATGGCTGCGGATCACGGCAATGGGAATCCAGTTTGCAGCAGTGGGACGTGCTGCTGAGCCGTGGCACCGTGTGCTCACCAGGCAGTGGCGTCCGTAAGCACAGGTGCTCCGTCACCTCCAGGGCCTGCTCTCCTGTCGCCCCCAGCTCCATCTCAGTCCCTGGCCCTGACAGCTCTGTTTTCCTGAATGCTGTAGGAATATGATCGCAGGGTCTGTAACCTTTTAGGATTGACATTTTTCATTCATCGTCATGATTGTTTTCCTAACTACAGAGTAGTTATTTTATTCACTTGTGAGGCAAGCAGACACAGGGCTATCTCCCACCTGCTGGTTTATTCCCCAAGTACCTATACCAGTGAAGCATGGTCCCAGGGCTGGAGCGAGGGGTCAGGAGCTCCATCCGGGTCTTCCATGAGGATGACAGGCACCCTCCTGCTGGATCCAGGACTCCAACTCGAGTTCTGCCATGGGGGAGGCCAGCAGGGCAAGCAGTGGTTCACCCTCTGCAATGACACCCACCTGTCACTCATCTCCACCCTGCATGGTCCCTCCG
This sequence comes from Ochotona princeps, assembly GCF_030435755.1. Lineage (NCBI taxonomy): Eukaryota > Metazoa > Chordata > Mammalia > Lagomorpha > Ochotonidae > Ochotona > Ochotona princeps. Next base: position 2,219,795 of record NC_080833.1, on the reverse strand, counting down.
GGCTGTGGGCTACGTCCGTGAGCATCTGCTCAGCTCTCCGGAGGACTCGGAGTCCATGGCTGGTGAAGGACATGTGGCTCACTCTGAGCTCTTGGGAGCAAAGCTGCGCCACACGGCCACCTCTGGGGCTGCGTCCTGGCCCGGGGCCCTCCACGGCCAGCTGTCAGTGTGACGACTCCAGGGTCAGGCGGGAGGGGTCTCGCCTGTCTTAGGTTTTGTTTTTCTGGAAACTTTCATTCTGTAGTGTTTCTAGCTGGGAGCATCCGGCAGCCTCCAGGATGGCTGTCCTAAGTGCCCTTAGCACTTAGCAGAGCAGATTCTTTTGCGAGCTGGGGACAGAAGTCTGAGGCCAGGCGCCAGGCAGCTGGGTTTCCTCTTCAGCTGTGGGCAACACCTATTCCCAACCTCCTTCCCCAACCCCCTGGGGTTGTGGGGCAGCTTCCATGTTCCTTGGTTGCAGACGCAAGGTCCCGTCTTAGCATAATCTTGAAATTGGGCAAATTGAATCCACCTCCTTTTTTCTTCCTGGTTGTGTCACAGCAAGTAAATCTGTTGCTTGCAGCGCTAGTATTCCCATTCTGAATGCTGGGTGGAGTTGCGGGTGCTCCGAGTCCAATCTGGCTCTCTGCTAATGTGCCTTGGCAACAAGATGGAGATGGCCCAGTGCGCGAGCCCCTGTCCATTGGAGATCCAGGGGGAGACGGCCCCTGGAGACCCTCACAGGCCTGACCAGGAGACCCCGACAGAGCTCCAGCCTGGACAATAGTCTGGCCTAGTTCTGGTCATTGCAGTCACCTGCATGAACCTACGGCTGGACAATACTTCCCAGTCTCTCTCTCTCTCACACTCTGTCTTTCAGATAAGTAAATACATCCCTTTACAAATGTTTCAGCTTCTTTATGACTTTGAAAATGATCTACACCTTCACCATCCTTCTGAGTCTTGGGTGTAATTTGTACTAAATATGTGTATCAATTAAAAGACAAACACGTCTCCCTTTATCAGACTTCCCACTTCCTTTGTCAACATTTGCCATTTTCAGCATATAAATCTTACATGTTTTATAAAATCGCAACTGTGTATTTCATCCCACGGCCCGTTGAACACCGCTGTCCATCTGCCCGCTGCGATGCTGACTGTGTGATGGGTGCCACGTGCTTCCCAAGGTGCCTTGCTGAGCTCATTCATGGTTTTCTGGGACCCCTGTGAGGCTGTCCATCCGATGAGGATGACGTCGGCAAACGGGGCTGCTTCATTTCTTTTTCCCCTCTGTGCCTGTAATGTCCGTTTCAGGGCTGGTTTTCCTGGTGCTGGGCTGCAGCGAGTCTCTCAAGAGTTACTTTGTAGGAGACGTAACCCCTAAATTCACCGGTCAGGGATTTCCGTGGGTGAGCACTCCATGAGGTAATTGGACCCAGAGGAGGCCTTGGAGCAGGGCATCTGAGATGGGACCCAGGAGAAACATGAGCTGCACACCTGCTCCCTCCACATTGTGGGCTGGCCTTGCCCACTTACGGCCCAGCAGGGAGGCCCTCACCTGAGCTTCAGACTCCTGCGCTGCTCAGTTTCCAGAACCTTCCAGAGCCCGATAACCCCCTTTCACGAGTTCATCTCAAACATACTTTACAGCAACAGGAAACAACCCAGGACACCCGGCTGGAGCTTCCAGTGGCCACATGCTGGAGTTGAGGGGAGCCAGGGGCAGGGTCTTTCCCTCCGGGGTTTCCTGTGGGGGGAGTGGATCTTTATCCCATTGAGGGAAGTTTGCTGTGTTTCCATTTCCCCAGAATCCTTGGCACGGATGTGTATGACATGTTGTCACATGCATTTTCTGCACTGGTGAACGGGCGGTGGTGTAATTTCTCTCCTTTAACCTCATTATACGAGGAATAACAGTGGCTCCTTTTCCAATATCCTACCAGCCATGCTTGGCCAGCAGCACGTAAGCCTTCTATTTGCAACCGTGTGTGCTGGACTCTGTGGGTCAGCACTTTGTGGGGGCTTGTTTAGATGCATATTCATGAGGCAGGGTGTCTGTCTGTGGTTGTTGTCAGGTTTCGCGCTTGCACGGTCATGGTCTGGAATTTGGGGAAAGTGAACTTCACTAAATGCTTTGGGAAATGCCTGTTCCCCTCCTTCCTCTGGGCGAGCCGAGGAAGCATTTGGGTACATTTGCTGTTTTTGTTTACATTTTATGCACACAAATACACACCTAAAATATGTGTATATATATATTGCACACATATACATATCTATTGTTTGCTGTGATGTTTAGCTAGCTGATCAGGGTGGGAAGCATGGAGGGTTGGGGAAAGCAGGCGAGACCATTTTTCCTTTTCTCTTCTTCCTGAATCTAGAGGAAGAGGGCAGGTAAGGGGAGAAGCCACATCCTGCCTCCCCACTGCCTCAGTACCCAGGGATAAGGAACGGCCACCTGATGTCATCTCAGGGTCCCCAGTACAGAACATGCTCTGAGGGTTCTGCGTAGGCGGTTTCGACAGTTCTGAGATGCTGTCGCCACTCCAAGGATGAGGAAACACTTCCAAGGTCCACTGGCTGACATGGCCTACTCAGAGAGAATCCATTCACCCAGATATTTGCCCCCAACAATTGGCTGGAGTAGTTGGTCAATTTGTCCTGCCCTCCTTCCCCTGTTATGCTACCAGGTGTCCTCTGCAGGCTCCAGTGGACTGCCATATCCTCCACGTGCGCCTGGATATGCTGTCCACGGCTCCGTCTTTTCCATTGAGGAGGCCCAGCTCTGACACATGCACTCCACGTCAGACCACAGATCATGTAGTTTTCCCATGGCTGGAGTTCTGAGTCCAGCGGTTTAGTCGGGGAAATCCCCGAAGAATCCTTGTCTGAAGTGACCCCAGACCTGACTCCACTCTGTGGTTGCCAGTACGGGGTCTGGCTCAGTCTAACACCCACATCAGCCTGCATACACTGTTGGCTGCAATTGTTGGGTCAGTTCTGTCTCCAGCCCTGTCTTCTGCACAAGCCAATGGGTGTTGCAGCCCGGCCCGATCCTGCCCACCACACACTTGGCCCTCACACAAACCAATGGGAGCTGCAGCCTAGTCGGAGCAACCCACAATAACCTCCACCAGACCTACCCCTTGCCTTGGTCCCTATGCCTGCCAGTATGTACAGCAGCCTGTTTCCACCTGTCCCACACCTTATTCAGCTCTCATACATGTCAATGGGTATTAAAGCCTAGCTCAACCCAATCAATCCCACTATCCAGCCCGCACTCACACTGGCCACCACCTGTCTAGCCAGGCCTGACCCCAGCCCTGGTTCTCATGCTCACCAGTGGGAACACTGGCTCAAAAGGGGAAACCCACACAGCTTCCTAACCAGGCTTGCATCCCACCCACAAGGTCTCATGTGTGCTGGTGGGTGCTGTGGCCCAGTCTGGCATGACCTGCCTCACCTCAGCATTTGCCAGTGGGTGCTATAGCCTGACCAGGCCCTGCCCACCCCCAATTCCAGCTCATACTGTTGGGTGCTGCAGCCTAGCCCAGTCCAGCCAGCCGCCAGTCCCAACCATAGCATGAACTGTCTTGTGTTGTGGCCCAACCCAACCTGTGCTGCATCCCGTTCCACTTCTCAGATCTGCCAGGGGCTGTTATGAACTGGCTCAATCTGGCCTGCCCCCAGACCTGGCCCACACACATGATAGCTAGGACTGTGACCTGGCCTGGGCTGGGCTGCTCCCTGCCTTGGTTCCTGTGCTCACCTGCAGGGACTGTACCCTGACAGAGGAGTGCCCCAGGCTCCTCTACCAGGTCTCCTCCTAGTGGCAGATCTTGCATACACTGGTGAATCCTTGGCCCAGTCTGGCTTAGTCTACCTCCTGTCCTGGCAGGAACAGTGCCCTTGCCCAACCGATCCACACCCATTCCAATTCTTACTGTTGGGTGCTAAGCCCAGCCACACCTGGTCCCCGCCCAGATACAGCACTTGCATGGCTCAATGATAGCTGAGAGCTAGCCCAAGCTGTCCTACACCCACCCTGGCTCTCATGAGTACCAGTGGGTGCTGGAGTCTAGCCCAGTCTAACACACCCCAGACCCAGTTGACACCCATGCTAAGGGACACTGCAGTCATGCCCAACCCAGATAACTGTCCCCATTCAGGCTGTCACGCTCACCAGTGGGAACAACAACCCAGCTGAGGCATCCCCTTAGCTCCCCATTCAGCATGTTTCCAGATTTTGGCGCATGCCTATGGTTGTTCTGATCCAGCCTGGTACAGCCTGTCATCCATACTGGCCTTGCCATTGGATGATGCAGCCTGACCCATCCTGGCCTGCCACCAATCCCAGCTCTTGCTGGCGGGTGCTGCAACCTGACCCTGTTCAGTCAGCTCCATCCATGCAAACTGGTAGGTGTGACAGTCTAGCCCCAGCATGACCTGCACTCTAGCCTGGCTTATGAACTTGGCAATGAGCTAAGGTTTGCTCAGCTCTGCCCAGTTCACCCCCTCCAGAACCAACCCACATACTTGCCAATAGATGGAGCTACCTTGCCTGGCCTGACCAACACCCAGTCCTGGACCAGGTGAGTTATAGCCCACCTGGGGAGTTTCCCAAGTTCCCCTACCAGGCCCATTCCCAGACCCAGATCTCATATGTGCCAGTGGGTGCTAAGCCCTTAGCCAGTATAGCCTACCCCTCTGTCCTAGTCTTTGTATGAGCTGGTGGATGTTGCAGCCCAGCCCGCTTCACACCCTATTCTTGGTGTGCCTGTGGGTGCTGTAGCCTGGACCTGCCTGGGCTGTTTCTAACCCCAGTACCCATGAGTGTTGGAAGGTTCCACAGTCATGCCTAGCTCAGCTCATCACTACCCAAGCTGTTCCACAAGAGTGGGCCCACATATTCCCCACAGAATCTAGCCCTGGACCTGGTTTTCTTGTGTGCTGTTTAGTGTCATGGCCCAGTCTAACATTACCTGTCCCCTGTTCCGACCCTCACTGGCAGGTAGTATGATCTAGCCCTGCCAGGCAGGTCTCCAGCCCTAGCTTTAGTGTGGTTTGGTGCATGGTGTCGGTGGTGTTCCATGCTAACTAGCCTAACTCAGGTCTCCCATGTGGACTGGAGCATCGGCCTGACCCATAAAAGTCCTCTGGTCTCTCCCCTCCAAACCACCTGGCCTCAGGCCCCGTGCTTACCTGCGAGTACAGCGGCCTTGCTGAGGTCAGTCCCTCAGAAGTCACTCCTCACCTGCCACACACTCCCAGCAGTCCTCCCCCTCAGCCCCTCACCCTTCCCCTGATCAACCTACACGCCCTGCGCCCCGAAGAACATGGATCCCCAGCCCAGCTTTCCAGACCCCCGTGAGCGGCGTGCTGGCCTGAAGCTCTGCCTGCCCACCAAGGTCCCAAGCTCCTGGCACAGGTGCTGCTCTGGGACCTTACCCCTCCCCACACCCAAGAACCAACCCCAGTCAAAGTTCCTCAGTCCCTGGCCACCAGCACACTGGTCAGTATAGTAACCTGGGGTCTTCCCTCCTCTGTCCTACCCCATGCCCCAGAGCAAGCATGTGTGGAAATGCCCAGGCTCACTCTGCCTGCCTGGACATGAGCCCCCAGACCCCCGCATGCCCCCACCGGTGCCATCTCCCATGGCCCCTGAAATCCCACATCTCCAGGCCCCCAGGAGCCAGTCCCCCTTGGCCACATCAGCGCAGGAATGGCTGTGGCCCATTGTGTGTGTGTGTGTGTGTGTGTGTGTGTGTGTGTCTGTAAGAGTTGAAATGTAAGAGAGAGATTCCGTCCTCTGATTCATTGCAAATGGCCTCATGGCCAGGGCTGGGCCAAGCTGCAGCCAGGAACCGGAAGCTCCATCCAGATCTCCCATGTGGCGTCCGGGACCCAAGTGCTTGGGCCATCTTCAAGGCCTTCCCAGGTGATCCGGTCAGGAACGGGATTGGGAGTGGACAGCGGAATGCCAGTGTCACAGGCGTGAGCTCCACCTACTACACCCCCACACTGGCCCCAGGCAGCCCTATTTCATCTGTGGGTTTTGTGGGCTAGAAGTTGTGATCTGTGACAGTGGGTTGAGCTCAAGTAGGGAGTGCCTCAGGCAGAGCAGTGCTGGCGCAGTGCGGCACGCAAGCAACGGAGAAAGAGACAGAGATGAGAGAAGCCGTGGAACTGTTGGCAAGGTTAGAAAGTATTGAAAATGGCAAAAACATCTAATTGGAAATGTTAGAAGATTGTGAAGGAAAAATAAGTCGTGATTCCAAAAGAAACCCGACAGAACTGAAGAGAACCGTGAAGCCAAATCGTTGAAGACATCAGAGGCAGAATGTTGAGAGAAAGAGGGGGCAGCTGGGCAGCGTGGCTTGATGAGGACACAGACCATAGGGGCCAAGAAAGACAGAACAGGAGACAAACCCGAGTGGAGACACAGGGTCGCAGAAACACAGAACACTGAACGACGGAGAGGGAGCATCAATGTTTTTATCAGAAGATAAAATGCATGCGCGGGAGCCAGTGCATTGGCTCCAATGGCTAACCCTGCACCTGCTAGCTCCAGCATCCCGTTATGTCCCGGCTGCCCCACTTCCCATCCAGCTCTCTGCTTGTGGCCTGGAAAGGCAGAGAAGTATGGCCCATAGCCTTGGGACCCTGCACCTGTGTGGGAAACCTGGAGGAAGCTCCTGGCTCCTGGCTTCGGATTGGCTCAGCTCTGACAATTGAAGCCATCTAGGGAGTGAACCAGCGGATGCAAGATCTTTCTCTCTCTGCTCTCTAAAATCTGCCTTTCTTATAAAGATAAACAAATCCAACACACACACACACACGCATATATAAAGCCTGTATGTTGGAGGATTGATGGCGGAAAGGAGACTTGGGGAAGGAAAGCAGAGGCCTGGGGCGCTGCACCTGGCTACATCCCGCCTGAGGGCCAGGACCAAGGAAACACTTCCAGGAGATTCTTCAGGCCCACGAAGATGAAAACATTTGCTATTTATGGTCCCCTTCTAGAGCAATCTCAGGAGCCTGTGAAACGAAACTCCTGAGTGTGTGCCAGCATCAGATGCTGCCAGGGCACTGGGCAGGGACACCCCTCCTGTACCCGGCAGGTGGGTAGCTCGGCGCTTCAGTCCATCGCCCTGCAAAGCTGAGGTCAAGCCTAACCCAGAGACACAGGCTCTGCGTGCCACCCTACCTGCCTGGGGGGACAGATACCCAGACCCACATGAGGGCACCAAAGTACCCGTTTCAGCCTTGGCAGCGGGAGGAGAGGTGAAATAGGCCCAAACTTGTCAGCTGCTCTGTGTAAATAAAGTGAGCTGTGGTCTCGCGGCGGAAGAACTATCAAAGTTAGAAAAATGGTTTTGTTTTCTTTGCATCAGTCTGGGAAAAACGGAGCTGAATTTTAAAAGGCCAACAGAAATATATGTCTAGAAATGTGTGCTTATGGAAACATATATTCGCACAAACACATTACTACCAACGTAACAGCACACTCCACTGACACGAGCAGTAACGTGTGACCACTGCCAACACAGAGACACGCAATGCTGACTTACAGTGTGATGTGCCTCTGCCTGTCCACGGACACTCTGATGAAATATTTATACAGAGCAAATTTCCTGAAGAACAGAGTCGAGAGAGAGACAGAGAATGAGAGAGAGAGATCTGTGTTCACTGGCTCATTTTCCAAAAGTCGGTAACAGCCAGAGCTGGGCCAGGCCAGAGCTCCACCCTGGGATCCTCAGGAGTGGCAGGGCTGGAGCGGCTGGGACGTCCCCCACTGACTTCAGAGGTGCAGGAGTGGGGCCGCCAGACCTGGGCTGCTTGTCTGATGTGGGATGCGGTCACCCAAGTGGGGGCCTTCATAGCAGTGCAGATGAGACCCCAGGAGTTTACTTTGTTGCAAGAATATTTGAAAGTCTCACATACCAGAGGATCTTCAAAAACTCCATGGAAAATGTAGCACATAAGAAAGTCACAGGGCCCAACACAATAGCCTAGTGGCTTAAATTCTCACCTTGCATGAGCTGGGATCCCTTATGGGCACTGGTTCTAATCCCGGCAGCCCCACTTCACATCCAGCTTCCTGCTCGTGGCCTGGGAAAGCAGTCGAGGATGGCCCAAAGCCTTGGGACCCTGCACCTGTGTGGGAGACCTGGAAGAAGCTCCTGATTCCTGGCTTTGGATCAGCGCAACTCTGGCCGTTGCGGCCGCTTAGGGAGTGAATCAATGGACAGAAGACCTTCCTTTTTCTCACCCCTCCTCTCTGTATATCTGACTTTGCAATAAAAACAAGTACATCTTTAAAAATGCCACATGAGGGATTCAAATGTCTTTGCACTGAAAACATCCTTCTCGGGCCCTGTTCGCCACCAGCTGTTTGAGCAGAGGGCTTTGTTCCAGTCCTGCTTGCTCCAGGCTGGAGTTTGAACAGGGGGCGGTGGAGGGGGTGGAGCCAAGGGGGCGTGGGGTCACCGGCAAGGCTGGGGCAAAGTCGTCCCTCGACGGGGGCTCAGCGCATGGCCAGCGCGGCCGGGCTGCTTTGCTGGGGTCTGCTGGGCCAGCCAGCAGGTCCAGGCGGCTCCCCCGGGGCTCCTCCCGTTGCCCAGGACAGCTGGTGCTCAGAAAGGCCAACCTCTCAAGGAAGTATTCATTGCACTTCCACACCACAAGTGCCAATGACATACAGTGTGCAGTAAGCTGGAGCATGAGCTGAGCTCACGCGCCTGCCTGCTAGGGGAGGGCTTACCGCCCCCCACGGCTGGAACCCCTTCAGGGTCTCCAGTGTGCGTGCAGGCATGGGGGGGCTCTGCCTCAGGGGAGTGAGCAAGTATCTCAATGTGCATGGGACCTCCCTCACCCAGGAGGACGCCCTCCTGCCTCCTGTCACGCCCCTACGTGGAGAGCCCTCTGCACGGAGAACTCACTCGTGAGTTACAATCTGAAGGTTCAGAGTGGCGAGTTTTATTCAGAGGGTGAGCAATACAGACACACTGGCCGTGGCCGGGGAGAGTGGGCCAGGAAGGCATAGGAGGAGAGAGCGGTAGATTGAACTTCCACAGAGAGACGGGGAAGGCCCTCCGCAGTCTGCGGTCTTCAGGGGCTTGGAAGGGGGGTGGCTACCGGACACTGCCCCCTCAGGCCCCAGATGAGTGGAGGAAGTCACTGGAAAGGTGCCATTTGACTAACAGGTGGACAGAAAGGATTACACACGCGGAGGAGGTGCAGGCGCACTTGGGCCACCTCCTGGTGCCCTTCCCAGGCCGACAGCCGGGACCTGAACCAGCGTTCATGTGGGATGTTGGTGTCACAGGCCGTGGTCTTACCCTCTAAGCACATCTCCCACTCCAGAGTTATTTCTTCAAATTCTCTTACACACAAAATGGCTGCGTTCGTGAGAGATGCTGTTACGGGGCCCACTTCACTGGCGAGGTTCGTGTTACTTTAACATTCCTGTTCCGGGTCCCTTGGATTTGGAGAGGGGTGCCAGGATTGAAGCTGTCCCACCTCACCCCCCGTCACCCTTGTCTGAAATGAGTGCAGACTTTACCTGCAAGGCACCCCTCCATGGCTGGCCAGAGCTGGCGGTGAAGGCCACCCAGGCACGGACAGGTCAAGGCTGAGGTAGCCCCGCAAGCCCTGTCTCTCTCCACTGGCCCTCAGTGGGAGCAGGTTCCTGAAGAAGACACAGCTGCCCAAGAGAACTAAGGGTGTCTGCTGTTCTGCACGGGAGCCCTTGGACAAGAGAGCCAAAGGAACTGGGGTGGAGGTGTGGGTGGGCTCTGGGTGGGCGTGCTCTTCTCCCAGCTGGAGCCTGCTCTGGCAGGGAGCACAGAGCACACTCTGGGCTGCTGTGGCCAGAGGGACAGTGGGCCCTGCTTCCGGCTTGTGTTGCATCGAACCCCGAACTCCGTGGCCCCGACCCTGGTTTTATGCAATGTTGATGTCCCACAGGGCCCCAGCTTTGACTTGTCCCCCAAGTGTGAGAATTAACAATGGGTGTAGTTCCCAAGACACACACAGGCCACAGGCAAAACAGGACAAACCCAGCTGCAGGGCCATCCCCCCAGGGGCAGCCCTGCTCCAATGTCACCGGAGGGCACGGCATCCTTCATTCATGAATTCTGAGGAGCAGCACATCCCCCCGGAGCTGGACGCACCAGCACGGAGGGGTGGCCGCTCACATTCCTGTGGACAGAAGCCAACGCCACCACAATCAGATTCTAAATTAAAAGCTCATGCAGGCACTAAAAATAGGGCGAGGGGCAGCATCCGGGGACACAGCAGACAGCTGGGCGAGGGGCGGCATCCGGGGACACAGCAGACAGCTGGGCGGAAGGGGTGGTGGCAGCTCCTAGGGAGGGGACTGGACCGTCTCAGATCTGCCCTGGGCGTGACCCCCTGCCCCCTGGCCCTGGCCCGCGTTTTAGACCCAAGAATAAAGAGCTGCCTTCAGGGCCAACTGACCCCTGCTGCCCTGGCCACCTCCTGTCGCCCCGAGCCCCGGGAAACCTCACAGTGCCAGGCTTTGTGGAAACTCCATGTGTCCACAGAGCCCCGCCAGGCTGCAAGGCCCAGCTTTGTGCACTGTGCCCTCCTCCAGGAGGTCGCGGGGAGAGTGGAGGGAGGCAGGGACAGAGCTGGGCACCTGGAAGGCAACTGCAGAGTATCTGAGATTGTGCCAGCACACAACTGGGAGATCAGAGAGGCGTGAGGCAGAACCTCGCAGGGACGGGGCACTGCCGTGGACACAGGCCTGGGCCACACCTAGGCTCCAGACACAAACAGAGGGGCAGTGGCTGGGACAGGGTGCAGCAGGCCTTATGGCCTTGGGGTTCACTCTCATGAGACCCCCAGTTTCCAGGGAGTCAGGTTAGAAGGCTCCAAGGGCCGTTCTAGTCTTAGCTTGGCCGGAGCAACCTGGGAGATCAGGGGACACTCCCGCCTGAGGGCAGAAGTGGCCCCTGACCTAGAGCCTGGCAGAGGATGCTCCTAAGATGTCACCCCACCCTCCTGCTCCCTCTCTCTCAAGCCTCTTTGTCATGCTGCACCCTGGCATGGACCAGACAGCGTCCGTGTCCCCTTTGGGTCCCTCACCCACGTCTGCCGAGCCCACCGCGAGCGAGAACCGTGCTTCACTGGGCCCGTCCAGCAGGAATCCGCCTCTGGGTGTCCGGTTGAGTGTTTGTCATTTTCCAACCAGGTCGCTGCTGCCCTGGGACGCTGACTCCCCACAGACCCAGCAGTGCCCACTGGGTCTTCCCTGTTGCAATCACCTGGAGGAACCCCTATGGCCACGAGAAGAAACCCCTGGCCCTAGGCAGGAGGGCATTCTCTCCCTGTCCGCCTGGCAGCAGAACCCAGCCAAGCTCGCTGTGCCTCCCCGTTTCTGCCGAGAAGCTAATCAGAAAATGCGGTTCCGGAAGCCAGGGCTGTGCACTTGCTTTGTGCCCGTGTTGGCATGAACTATTCAACAGCGGCGTTATCTGATAATTATTGTCTAATGATCTGTCTCTACCCTTGTCATCCCACACAATAATTAGCTATGGCATGTTTAAAACCCCGAGAGAGCATCCGGGGACTTGAAGGGACAGAGGGGCAGGCCGCGAGAATGAACATGTGGGAGGATCCGGAATATCAGCTGGAGCATCCCGGGCCTCGGTGCATGGAGCATCCCGGGCCGAGGGGCTGCTTCTGGCTGCCACGGGGGGTGGTCCAGGAATGTTGGGGGCCGCAGGGGGCCCTGAAGGTTTGATGTGGGTGGTGCAAGTGTTCATGAAGTGGCCTCTGTTCCTGGGTGTTCACTGCTTCCTGCGAGCAGTGCGTGAGATGCGGGGTGCATGCCAGCCCGGCCGGGGGGGGGGGGGGGGGCATGCCTGCAAGAACCTGGGCTTGAGCGAGCCTCTTTCCCAAACTTTTTTTCTGGGCCTTTGGTTTTCCGTGTCATTTCTCTTCACAAATGCATGTTTGGCTGGGAAGCAATTAAAATCCTGTCTCCGTTGTTTGTGCAAGGAAAATGAATTGGTGCTTTTTTATTTCAATGTAAATAAAATGAGCTGTAATAACCCCCAATTAGCACATTAAAATAAGTTGAAGATTTTGTCTCATCATTTCATTGTAGAGGGAAAAGGCAGTAACCAACCTTGTATTAGTGACAGAAACAGAGCCAGTTGTTTGCCTTAAAGAGCAGAGGAAATCTAATTTAAAACTCTCTGTGATTCTTTGATAATTAATTTCACACCAAACACGCCGTTAGAAGGTCTATAAAACATCTGATAATGTAAAAAAAAAGCCACACCAATGATTTTCCCCTAAACGAGAATGCCAGCAATAAAAATTCAGAGCATAAGAAGAAGCTAGGCGGGAGACAAGCCAAGGGAAAAGTTTTCTCCAGGTGTTTTTCTCTTTCAAAGTTGGCGATTTCTGCAGCGAAGGCGGATACTACAGAGCAGAGGGGATCATGGGAGTTGGGGTTAGGTGCACATGTTTGAACGTTTGCCGGAGACAAGGGTGATGTGTGTGTGTGTGTGAACGCATGTCAGGCTGTGCGTGTGATGTGGTGTGTGTGCAGCAGGAATTAGAAGCAACATGGAAGAGTCAAAGAATTAGCATAAAGGCTTAAGACATAGGAGGCAGCCGTGGCTCTGTGTCCACGGAAGGCAGCCATAGCTCTGTCTGCAGGAGGCAGCCATGGCTCTGTGTCCGCGGGAGGCAGCCATAGCTCTGTCTGCAGGAGGCAGCCATGGCTCTGTGTCCGCGGGAGGCAGCCGTGGCTCTGTCTGCAGGAGACAGCCGTGGCTCTGTGTCCGCGGGAGGCAGCCGTGGCTCTGTGTCCACAGGAGGCAGCCGTGGCTCTGTCTGCAGGAGGCAGCCGTGGCTCTGTGTCCACAGGAGGCAGCCATGGCTCTGTGTCTGCAGGAGGCAGTCGTGGCTCTGTGTCTGCAGGAGGCAGCCATAGCTCTGTCTGCAGGAGGCAGCCGTGGCTCTGTGTCCGCGGGAGGCAGCCGTGGCTCTGTCTGCAGGAGACAGCCGTGGCTCTGTGTCCGCGGGAGGCAGCCGTGGCTCTGTCTGCAGGAGACAGCCGTGGCTCTGTGTCCATGGAAGGCAGCCATGGCTCTGTGTCTGCTGTTCCTAGGCCTTAGCATGTGGGCCTTCAGCTGTGGGTGAGGCTCGGCGGCGCTCCGAGAGAGGCGCCTACTTAGCTGTCTGCTGGTCCACTTCCACGCCAGCTGGGGCTGAGCCACACTAGAGCTGGAAGTGGGGCGATAAGCCCAGACCTTGTGTGTGTGTGTCCATGCTGCCTCCCAGGCTCTGCTGCCTGGAACAGAAGCCCACGTCTGGCGTCAAGCCCAGGCACCCTACCTAGTCAGCATCTTCTCGGAGCACCTGCCTGATGTTACCATTGTCGCGTTCCTGTCCGCTGCCCATCAGCCCCTGCCACTGAGAAACGACTTCCAGGAGGGCCAGAGCCTGGTTTACTGCTCTAGCCTCAAAGAATAGAAGTTACAAGATTTTAGAATAAACCTGTTGAATTAAAGACTAAACTCGCTGGATGGTTCATCCTCTACCACTGGTCAGATCAGATGTCCGTGGGCAGGGAGGAAGCAAGAGCGGATTCACTTCGGTAAACGGAGGGTGGAGACAAGCGGTCATTCCCAGGCACTTCCTGCGATTTGATCCGATTTGGAAGCACAGGTACTCTTGTGGGGTCAGGGCCTCTAACAGGTGCACAGGCAGCCAGGGCTCTGAGTGCCCTCACCTCTCCTCTTGCAGCTCCTAGGGCACCCTTAACTCAGTGGCTTCAAAACACAAATGTTGGGGTGGGCGTGGCTCGGCCGGGTAGCGGGTTAGGAGCTGCACCCTCGAGAGCGGCGTGGGACAGCCCAAGTCCTCAGGCCCCTGCCGCCCCACAGGAAATCCAGATGGACTTCGGGTGTTGTAGCCAGGTGAGGAATAAACCAGTAGCTGGAAGACCTCTCTCTTTCTTTCTCTCTCCCCTCTGTCACTCTGCCTTTCAGACAAGCAAATCTATCAAACAACACACAGACTGGAATTCGGCAGGGCTGCCACCCTGAAGACGGGCAGCGGCGCCTGCTGTCCAGGGTCTCTCTGTCTGCTGCATGGGGTACCCACACCCCCATCTGCCCCTCTGGTCCCGGTTGGCCTGTCAACAGCGCACTGCTGTTAGCACATGGCCGCCCTGTGCCCTGTCCACACAGAGGGCCTTCATTGAATGCCTTATTTTTAGAACAGGACAGGATGTAGACGCCCCGAGTTCAAGGCCTTCATTCGGAAGCAGGCCCAGACTTCCCAAAGGACCAGGCTGGGGACACCAAGTGACTCATCCAACCCGCAGTTGGCCGCTTCCTGTCCTCACTGCCACCCCTGTGTGGCCCGGAACAATCTCTTCTATACCACACAGGAACAAAGCAGTGCAGTGTGGGTGGGGTGTCCCCTGCTGGGTGGGCACCCCGGGCGCCCCGGGGCCCTGGCTCTGGGCTCATTGTGCTTGCAGTCCCTGGCAACAGTTTTGTCCTCAGAGTGGCAACAGCTGTGAGGGGGCCTTAGCAGGAGTCCAGGACACAGCAGCGGAAATGCCACCCTGGACTCAGCCAGGGCTCACCCGGTATTGCCTCTGTATGGCAGGAGGCGTGGGGTACGAGTCAGTGCTGAAGCTGCCCAGGCCGCAGGCAGCCTCCACTGTGCCAAGGGCAGCCGGGGCAGCCGGGGAGCCCAACAGAGCAGTGCAGAGCAGGCACAGTTCAGGAAGAGTTGCAGAGCGAGTGTCCAGGAGCCAGGGCCTTGAGGGGCACCGGAGAGGCCAGAGAACCAGGAGGGTCTCCAGGTAGCAGGAAGTGGCATAGACAAAGGCTGGGGGGCATCTGTGGGCAGCATTTCCTACCACAAACCACTGCCAGCCTGGGCCTCCAACAACGCCCTCACTCCTTTACATTGCTGGAGCCTTGGCGGGATGGTGATGGGGACCACATGGCCCTTGCCCAGGGACTGGGGACGCTCAGGCCTTCACTTAGGGGCTGGGGGCTGTGACCTCGCTCGGGGCTGGGGGCTGTGACCTCGCTCGGGGCTGGGGGCTCTGGCCCTCACTTGGCCTGGCATCAGGCAATGTGCTAGCCCTCAGCTTGGGGATGCATCCTCCTCCCAGATCCGGGCCACGCTCCTCCCACTTGCGGTGTCTCCCTCTTGCCAGGAAGGAGGCGTGCCCCGGGCCATCCCATCTCCTCGGGCTCTGCACTCCAGCTCACTTCCTTGGCCAAGTGCAGACACCAGGGCCTCTGCACTAGCCACCAGCTTCTGCCGCCTCACAGTCTGCCACAAGCCAGGGACGTGGATGTACCACGTGGCACTGCCCAGGAGGGTCTGAGGGCGCCCAGAGATGGGCCCTACAGGACCCACAGCCGGGTGAACAAACGGCTCTCAGAATGGCAGGCGTGTGGGGAGGAGCTTCTGCTCTTCTAGTTAGTCGGCAGGTACATTGAGGGACATGCCATGGGTTGCCCCCAGTTTAGTCCCAGCATTCCTGCCCGCCTTCCTCGTTTGAAGGCAGCAGTTGGCAGAGGCTCTCTCCTGGGTGCCCATTCCCTATGTCTGCCCCCCACAACAGGGAGAAGGGCCCTTGGGTGGCAGGGATAAGGACGGGGCATTCTGCCTCTCATTGAATTGTCTCTGCCCCCCCCTCCCCCCGTAGCTCAGAAGTCTCATCTGCAGACAGGTACCTGAAAGGCTTTGCAAAGATTTTAAAGCCCGCATTTAAAACTCTCATTACAGTTGGAAACGGTCCCCAGGGCCCAGCAGCTTTCTCTGGTCTCCGGATCCCTGGAGGCACGGATTTCAATTCTGAGCCTTCCACAGGAAGCTGTCGCTGCTCAGCAGGTGTCTCCCTCCCCTGCTCTGCGCTCTTGAGGACACGCTCTTCATGCTGAGGTCCTGGCTGCCGGGACTGGCCAGGAGGGCTAGCAAGGCCCATGACCGAGGCACACCTCCTGGCCGTTCTCACCAGGTGCTGAGCCCGTTGGCAATGCTCGCCCCCCAATTTTCGGTGGGTTTACAGGAGCACAAAACTGATCAGCCCAGCCCCCTCCTGACCCTGCAATTTAGTGGAATCTCACTTTCAAATGATCTTGTTGGATATTGTTAGAAATGGAGACATTTGCATACCATGAATGTTAAAACCCAGAAAACATTCAACCGCCAATTAGAGCCCTTGAGTGTTTCCCTAATTAATCAGTCATGACAGCCGCTCCAGGTGCATGGCTGGGGCCGCGCCTGGGCCCAAACTCGGCATTCATTAATCTTGATGACCTGCTGGTCAGGCACTTGCTGAGCTGTCCAGGGGACCGCCCCGGGGACTCACCCTCACACCGTAGGTCCTCGGACGACAGACAATTGTCCCCGGCTCTGCTTGTCTCAGGGGCCCGGGGATGCAAAGGCTCTTGGGCCTTCCTGTTTGAAGAGTTGGCAGCTGTGGTGGGGTGGGGTCTCATTTCAGGCCCAGTCTGAAGCGGAGCCCACATCCCTGAGTGGACAAAGGCCTCTGAATGCCACAGGGACAGTGGTGAGTCCACCGGCAGAACGCACAGGGGGAGAGTGGCCAGGAAGGAGCGACAGGCCAGAGGCAGGAGGCAACCTCTCGCTTAGCTGAATCAGCAGGCAACGAAGCCGGTAAAACGGAAGCGACTCAGGAAGGCCAGGCACCGCCCTCACGGACTGGAGTGCTCTGGGGAGCACGGCATACGGTGGAGTTCATGAGTGGGGCACGCACTTGGCGTGGCAGGTCCCCTGTGACCAGAGCACCTGCCCCGGGCCAGGGTCATCTGTGCCCACACCTGCGGTCACCTGTGCACCTGCAATGTGGCCAGTGAAACAAAATAGGACCTTGCCTAAAGAGAGCCCCCTGTCCTCCCTCCTCCCTCCCTGACCTCTCTCCTCCCTCCCTGACCTCTCTCCTCCCTCCCCTGCCTTCCCTCACCCTCCCTGCCTCCCTGATCTTACTCTCACCCATAAGCCCAGTCCGCTGTGGAGTCTTCCAAACGTGCCCTGGTACTGCAGGCTGGTAGGACCGTCCTCCCTTCTGACCAGATCTGGTGTTCAGTGTGTTGTCCTGGGCTTGGTGTGACACGGGACAAGGCCTGGGTCTGTGTCTCCTCTGGGAGCCCCACTACGGACCTCCAGGCCCTGGGTCCCCCCGTCAGCAGTGGTGGCACCTGTGCACACCAGCGGGTGTTCTCCCAGCAGCCTCTCCGGAAGTGTTGGCTGATGGAGTTCCCGCGGAGCGCGGGCCTGCCCTCCCAGGCTGTCCTTTTGTGACACAGGTGGTCGGGATGGGCCAGCCCACGCCCACCTGCCTGAACCTCCCCGTATCAGGAAGAGAATGTGTGTAGCAGATGGACCAACTGTCCATGTGGTGCCCAGGCCCCGGCGATGAAGGAACCGTGCCCCAGGCCAAGCGCTGGGAACTCCTGCCCCCAGCCACTTTGGAGCGTTTCAAGTTCATTAGGAGTTTAAATAAACCCATTCATTTAGGTTTACCTTAAAGAGGTTTCTGTAATCACCTTCATTACGTTTTAAAATGGGGTTGGGGAGGATGATAATTAGGAAAATTTGCTGCATCCGGGGGCACTTTGCAGCCATACACAAATATGTCACCTGTCACACACCCCCTCAACCGGGAAGTCTGGGCTCTGGCCGTGAATCACAGCCCAGGGGTTCTGGAGGGGGAAGGGGGACAAAAAGGCTAAGGAGGGAGGAAAGAGGGGAGAATGGGTCGGAGGGAGGGAAGGAGAGAGGGAGGAGAGGGGAGACAGAGATGGAACAGGGTGGTCTGCCACTGGTCCCTTGGGGCAGACGCTAAGCACCGGAGCTTTGCTCTCTCTTCTGGCCCCCAGCTGTATCTGTCTAAACTAGCCCTGCGACCCCTGCCCTCCAAGTCCACCCCCTGCCTGGAGATTGCGCGGAGCCCACGTGGGGTTTCCTGTGGCGGAGGAAGCCGACTGCTGCAGCCCAGCCGAGGCACGACGCAGCCGGCACCGCAGCATGTGGCTAGCGCAGACATTTCATTAGGCAGAATATTGTCTATGGGGTTCTCCGTGAGGCTCGAATGGAGAAAGCCTGATTCCAAACACACGGCAGTAAAAACCCACATCGTGAATTCTGTGGCTGAAAGGGACGGATCTTATTAGTTTAGACTTCCCGACTTCACACAAGCTCTGTGCGATTTGTGTCATAAACCAGCCTCTAATGAAATCCACAGACAAAACCCCAAACGGGCGTGCCTTTCCCTCCAAGCGTGACCTTCCCGGGCTTGGGGTTTCGGCTCTCAGGTTTTCCAGCACTGAGTGGAGATGTTCACTTTCCTGTCCCTGCTCCCGACCCCGTGGGGTACCCCTGGCGGAGCGCACCACAAGGGCTTGCTTCCGGCAGAGGGGTCCCCACGCCCAGGCCGGCTTCCTGTAGGGGAGCCCAAGTCCTGCTGGTCTCACACACTGTCAACATTTCAGCCACCCTCGCTCACGCAGGCTTCATGTCCACGCTGGGCCTGGGCCTGCTCGGGGAGCCCAAGCACGGAGCCCACTGGAGCTCCGTGGAGGGGATCCTCTTGCCAGCTGAGTGACCAGGCCCTGCCCTCAGGTCACTGCTGCTCTCAGCCGCATGCCAGTCACACCTACCTCTATCTCCCTAGCAGCAGGTGTCCTGAAACGGAGTAGAGGCAGTGGGCACCATGGGCAAACAGCAAAGCAAGGCCATCTCCCCCCTGGGCCAGCTCCTGTGGGTGACCCTGGGTGGCTGACATCAGCCCCCTCGGAGCACCACACGGTCCACCAGGAAGGGCTCAGAGTGTGTACCCGGCTTGTGCATGGCTGGGCTTCAGTCCCCTGGGAAGGTCTGAGTGGGTACAGAGCCTGCAAAGGCTGGGAGGGTGGGCAGCCAAGGACCGACCCCCACCCCCACCGAGCTCATCAGCATCCCATTGGTCTGGAATTCTTAGTGGATTTTAAAATAACATCTTCCCCCATCCATGAATCTCTATTACAGTTCCTGCCTGGGCATCGCACCTGCTGTCAGGTGACTGATGGGGCCCCGAGCCAGGGAGGCCGGGCAGCCTGCAAGGAGGGCGGCTGCAGCACAGCAATGATGAACACCCTTGCCGCTGCCTCCAGAGCCCGCAGAACGCTCACTTTGTAAACAAATTACTGTGAGCCTGCAACACAGGACAGGGAAATAGCAGCTAATTTAACCGGTGAATCAACAGTCAGACATGGTGGCATAGATCATGTCAGCGGGAGCGCGCCAGGGCAACAGCAGCAGTCACGGGGTGGGGGCAGGGGACTCAGGCGAGTGTCGTCCGGTGCACACTCCGGGGTGGGGGACACAGGGGAGACCCCCACCAACCCCGCAGCAGAACCTTGGGCCATGCACGCTGGCTGTCCCCAGAGCAGCTCCAGTGCAGGCTGGGCCAGGTGGAAGTGTGGACCCGGGATCCCCTGAGTGACCACGGGCCGACCACAGGTGATGACTCTCTGAGCTTCAGTCTCTGCTTCTCAGGGGACGCTCAGGGCGCAGGAAGGACAGGAGGGCGCCCTGAGCCCTGAGCTTGTCTGAGGCCATTACTGCCTCCAGCTGGCCTGTCCGCAGTGCTCCTACAAGGACTGCTGGAATCCCCACCTGCATTCGCCCTTCCCAGAGGCTGGGCCTGGGACATGGTGCAAGGCCTCTGAGCAGTGCAGGGCAGGGCTGTTCCCAGGGCGCCCGCTGACCTCTGCAGACCATCACGTGGCCCAGTGGCCTGTGCTGTCCACTGACCTCCCGCAGGCCGTCACGCTCCGACTTACAAGCACCTGACTCCTACCTGGGCCGTGCCGTTACACCCGAGGTGAGGCGTGGGGAGCCCACACCCTCCGACTCCGCACCTGTCCCCTCTTGGCTTGACTCATGTCTTTTCCTCGTCTCATGGAGGGAGGCGGACAGGCAGGCTCTCCTTTCTGGCAAAGGCTGCACCCCTGAACCCATCTGTTCCTTGCAGAAAAATGGCTGGGCTCCACCACAGCTGCTGAGCCACCCAGTGCAGCCTCATGGTGCTTATGAACTTGCTTGGTCACCAGCCTGGTAATTCCACGAATGGGAAGAGGGACGGGACCCCGTGGCCATGGGGTGGTTCTCAGGCTGCACACAGCTCGTGGCTGCACCCCTCAGCAGCAGCCACGTGGCCCCACCGGAGGGCAACACTCACCCTGTGGTCCACCGTGGCTGCATGGCAGGCTGAGGGGGAGTGGCCTCTGGGCTACGGTCATACAGGGTCACAGGTGCGAAGCTACTTGGCACCCACATCTCACCGGGTGCTGACCCCCAGCACCTGACGCCCTCTATTGCCATGCAGTCGAGTGTGTGGTGGGATATGGGTAGGGTGTTGCAAGGCCTGGGATCCCATATGGGTGTCAGTTCGTGTCCTGGCTGCCCCACTTCCCAACCAGCTCCCGGCCTGTGGCCTGGGAAAGCAGCAGAGGACGGCCCAAAGCTTCCTGGTTCCTGGCTTCAGACCGGCTCAATTCTGGCCGTTGCAGCCTCTTGGGGAGTGAACCAGCAGATGGAAGATCTTTCTGTATCTCCTCACCGTATAATATGCCTTTCCAAAAAATAATAAATATGTTAAAAATAAGATGTCCTCAGTGAGGCACCACCTTGGAACAAGGAGCATGAGCAGTTCAAATGTAGAGAAGAAAGGGCATATGAGTGTACCGGGTCCAGAGCACCAACACACAAAAAACACGCCTCTGCCTCTGAAGCCCAGCGCTGAGAGCGGGGCCTTTAGGGAAGAAGGGTTTTGCAGCTTTAATTGAAGCCACAGATCTCAGATGAGCGCATCCTGGCTTATCTAGATAAGCCCTAAATCCATTAGCAGAGAAAACAGTGAAGAGGGGAGGAGAGCTCACAGCAGTAAAGGCGCAAACCAGGGAGCAAACACCACAGCACAGAGCTGCAGAGGGTGACGGACTAGGAGAGGGTGCTCCCCCACCCGGAGCACAGAACGGAGCTGCTGGAGGTGACAGGGTCAGGAGACCGTGCTCCCCCACCAGGGAGCACAGCACGGAGCTGCAGGAGGTGACAGGGTCAGGAGACCGTGCTCCCCCACCAGGGAGCACAGCACGGAGCTGCAGGAGGTGACAGGGCCAGGAGAGGGTGCTCCCCCACCCGGAGCACAGCACAGAGCTGTAGGAGGTGACAGGGTCAGGAGAGGGTGCTCCCCCACCAGGGAGCACAGCACGGAGCTGTAGGAGGTGACAGGGTCAGGAGAGGGTGCTCCCCCACCAGGGAGCACAGCACGGAGCCACAGACGGTGGTGGGTCAGGAAAGCGTGTTCTCCCTCATGTCTTAGGGAGTGTGGCACTGCGCACGCCTTGTTTGGGGTTCCCAACTCTAGAACTGTGAATGTGAGAACTCTGTAGGTGCTCATCTGTAGCACGCCCACGGAGTTCCACTGATGCTCAGATCACAAGCTTGTACCTCGGGATGCCTCTTGTAGGCCTCACTGCTGTATCAGGGTACTCAGCACCTATGGGCTGTATGGATGGGAGAACAGGACCCTACCCTAGAGCACCCCAAACCCTTAGGAGATGAGGGCCCTAGCTTTGGCTTTGTCACTGGCCCCTGATTTGGTTTTCATCAATGAATTGCCAGTGGACAGCATGGCGGCCGTGGTTTAGCAATGGCCTCATTTCCCGTCTTCACTCGCTTCCGTCAGACAAGCCCAGGCATCCAGGAGCACCGGGCGTCTTGGCCTTCACAGGAAGTGGCCTTGCTGGCAGCCCTGGTCTGCAGCACGATGCTACCGCCCAGGCGGTCACCGCATACATTAGCTTGGTTCCCAGATCCCAACCTTGGCCAGTTGAAGACCAAGGGGCAGTGCCTCTGGCAGGGTCTTCCCATGTCTCTGGGCGAAGGCGGAGGGCAGGAGCGTGAGCGTCAGCAGGGGAGGGGTTCCATTCATCTGTCCGTGGGGAACAGCCCCTGTGTGGCTTCAGCCCCAACCGCAACAGCACGGTCTCTGTTACACTTCTCTCTTCTGGGTCCCACGTCTCAATTCTGCTGCCCTGGGGAATGACTTCCCAACACATGAACTTGGGGCGACACGCTCAGGTCAGAGCAGTACACCCAACTGTCTTCACTCCTGGTGTCCTTCCCCAAGCCTCACTCCAATTCCGACAGCCCCCACGTGGATCGCAGCACCTGCTCAGCCCCCCTTGCGCCATGGCCACCCTTGTGAAGTGTCTGCCTTGAGGTTCGTGACGCCTGACACTTCCCTGGGGGTCTGGACAGCAGGCATCCCCAGCACTGCCTTGCCCCTTAGAGCCGTGAAATACAGAGTCCAAAGCGGGTCAGGACAGCCTTGCCCCCTCCGGCTCAGCAGCAGGACTCTAGCCCTGGCCAGGGTCCTGAGAAACAGTGACGCAGCTAGCAGTGTGATTGCTACACCCATAGTAGTACTACCACTTACTTAAATTAAATCTACTCTTGAACTATTTTTGTAAGAAATCGATAGATGGCACATGCTTCTCTTTGTCCTGTCTTATTCTTTCCTATTTGGGTATATTTTAATGGTTCGACATAATTCAGAGAGGAAATCGAAAATGAAAGTTGCCAGGATTAATTTGTCACAGATCAATTTTCTTGTATTTGGGACAATTGCTAATGCATTGGAGCCCATCCACTCCCTCAGTCTGAGGTTGTCATAATGGACTTTGGTCGATATGGCTTTTGATGGTGAAACACACCCCTGTGACCTGCTGCTGCGCCTCCTGTCATCCTGCCCGTGGCGGAGACAGTAAACGGTTGTGATAAGCTGTTTTATGTTAGGACACGCATTCTTTAATCTCAAATGTGTTTGCGCGCCCTGCAAATCCTCCTGCAACATCAAAGTCCCTCTCCTCGATGACCGACAACGGCCTTGGCTGACTGTCACTGCGCCAAGCGTGGGGGCAGGAGGACACGGGCACACTGCAGCTTCCCCTGCACCCTCAGGCTTCCGGGGGCTCAGGCTGGCTGAAGGTGGGCTGAGGTTTGCCCGGAGTTCTCCTCCAGGTTTTCCTGCATGAGCCCAGCGTAGGGGCCTGAGCACCCTGTGTGGGGACCGGCAGGCTTCTGCAGTCCAGCCAAACTTGTCATTAGCTGAGTGCTCAAAGATGCCGCTCTGCCCAATTCAGTCCACCAGCTTTGTGAGCTGGCTCAGGAGTGACCGCCCTTCCTCTGCCGTCCTCCCATTTGGCATGTGCTCAACACTTCTCCTTGCAACTGCCTCAAGGCTGAGCAGGGAGGACGGCGCAGTCCAATTCCGGCCGAACCCAGGGGCTCTCCTCCCGCCTTCCGTCCACCCCACCATGGTCTTCCAGGGCAGTGGAGTCTGCCTGTGTGGCCTCTGAAGAAAGCCAGGCAAGGGGTGCTGGTAGACCGAACACTGCAGTACCAAGACCGGGTGGCTGGGCCACGAGGACGAAGCCATGGCCTGCAGAACGGGCGTGTCCCTCCCCAGCTGGCTGTCCCCAAAGGGTCAGCTATGTTGCTCCGGCAGAGAAGCGGCCCCCATGACCGATTAGAGCGAGTGGTTTGAGGAGCACGGGGGGTGAGCGTGTACCAGGCCCACTGGGAGGAGACCTCCTGACACACTGAGTAGGTCACACATGTCCACAGGCCCACCGGGAGTGAGACTCCTGATACACCTGTCTGCGTGCCTGTTGAACTGCTCCACACTGTCTGCTTGAGAGAGGACTGGAGGAATCCTCCCGTGGGGTGCGGTACCAGCTCCGCCAGCGACTCACGCTCTGCAGCACACCGAGGCATCAGTAGGAACAGGACTTGTGACGCCTTCCTGGGAACCTGAGCAGCATAGCTAATGTGGTGACTGGTGCGTCGTTGGGGTCAGCTGCTGCTGCTGCTCACTGGCTGTCCTGCGTTCTATCAGATGTGCCTGGACAGCCCAACATGTGCCGCCTTTGTCTCCAAATGTGTCCTCTGTCTTGGGAGGCCCCCCTGAGGTTGAATCGGGATGTCACTCTTCATCTTAAATGACAAGCTTAGCCCACTCACACTCACTGTGCTTAGTGAACATTATGTCCGTGTCCGCCACCGTACAGTTATCTGTCCCCTTTCACTACACTCCTTCCTTCCTTGTCCTGTATTTTTGGGTGGGCAGTGAGTCTGTTTTAAAACATTTATTTATTTTGGGGGTCTGGCACAATAGCTCAACTGGCTAACCCTCTGCCTGTGACTTCCAGCATTCCATATGTTCCCTGGTTCATGTCCCAGCAACTCCACTTCCCATCCAGCTCCCTGCTTGTGCCCTGGAAAAGCAGTAGAGTACAGCCTAAAACCTTGGGATCCTGCAGTCCATGTGAGAGACCTGGAGGAAGCTCCTGGCTCCTGGCTTCAGATCAGCTCAGCTCTGGTCATTGCAGCCATTTGGGAAGTGAACCACTGGATGGAAGATCTTTCTCCGTGTCTATCCTTCTCTCTAAATTTGCCTTGTAATCAAAATCAAAGGAAATCTTTAAAGAAACCACCTATCTATTCTGAAAGTCAGAATGACGGAGACAGAGGAAGAGATCATCCATGCACCAGTTCACTCCCGAAACGGCTGCGACGGTCAGGAAGTCCATCCTGTCTCCCATGTGGATCACAGGGGCCCCAGGACTTGACTCATCTTCTGGTGCCTTCCCAGGAGCATTGGTGGGCAGCGAGGCCGGAACTCATACCGGTGCTCCACATGGGATGCAGGCAACAGAGGCCACACCCTCACACGCTGCACCCCAATGCCAGCCCCAGCACTTGCAATCTAGGCATGTAGCGAAAGCCACGCTCTCAGTGTCCTCATGCGTAGAAGCAGCCATGATGGTACCTGCCCTGGGGCACAGCAGGGGTCCAAGGAGCCGCTGTGGGTGAGGCGTCACAGCGGCACCTGACTCGCCTGAGCTCTGGGTCCCCGTTGGCAGGGCTGCTGGGAGGCAACCTCGTTTTCCCAGCTCCTGGCTTAGCAGTCACGTGCCTTTTGCTCTCTTCTGCTGGTTCTCCTTGCTTACTCCCCACCCGTCACCAGCAAAGCCCGAGGCAAGAGCAGAGCCTCCTCTGAATGCTGTGGGAGGCTGACACTCACGCCCTCGGACTCTGCCTTTTTGAAGCCCTCCTGGATTGAGACTATTGCTGTTCGGTGGTTCCCAGGTGCTGCCCGGGCGTGGTCTGCACAGAGCCAACCTGCTCTCACCGGTGCACCCCTGCTGTCCCCACTCTCCTTGCAGCTCACAGCCCCAGTGGCGTCATCTCCCTGGGCCTGGAGTGGCGAGTTGTTCCGACTGCTCTCGGCACCTGCGTCCTGCCCCCTGTGCCGCATGCCCGGTCCTAGTGCGCCAGCCCTCTGGCCCGTGGTTCTCACGGTGTCTGCTCTGCCCAGCTGCCGCTCCAACTTGGAGCACTTCTCTGCCAAGCTTGCCATCAGCCCATTGCTCACTGTCATCCTTCCTGGTCCTGAGTGTGATGTCACTGGCAAAGTGGTGATGGATCACCTTCCAGACGATTCCAGAGCAGGCATGCTCTCCCTGGCTCCTCTCTTGGGCGCATCTGCAGCTTGGCGGCCGGGTGCCAAGCGGTGAGCGTCTTCTTCGGCAGGGAGACTCGCTCCACTGCAGGCTGCATGGCCTCCTGGCCGTGATCCCCTAAGGTACTCTGGGTCTTCGTCGTTTTCCTCCGATCCCGCCAGGGCTCTGAATAGATTCTCTCACTCAATTGTCCGAAGCTTTTGCTGCCTCTGGCTTTTCTCTCGTTTGCTGTGGCATATCAGAGTGCTTGCTTGGGATCCCTCTTCCTGTTCTGCAATTCCTTCCTTCGCTTTAACTGACTTGCCTTTTCTACCCAATAATGATACCCTTTCCCTTAGAGAAGTTCTGTTTAGTTCTTTGCTGAAGGCTGCTTCCTCTTCATTATGTAATTTCATCTTTCTCTTTTCAGACATGTACTTATTTATTTGAAAGGTAGAGTTCCAGCAGGAGGGAGAGAAGGTGAGACATCAACCTCCCATGTGCTGATTCACTCCCAAAGTGAGTTCCATGGCCAGGACTCGGTCAGTCCAGACCAGCAGCATGGACTCTTCCGGGTCTCCCACGTGGGTGCAGGGCCAAGTGCTGCAGCCCCGCTCCGCTGCTTACCCAGATGCACCAAGCAGGGAGCTGGATTGGAGGTGGAGCAGCCGGGACTTGAACCAGTGCATGTCTGGGATGCCAGCTGGCAGGTGGAGGCTTAACGTGTTCCAACGCAGTGCCAGGCACTACATCTTCTTACCTCTGCCACTGGCTTGGAGTCACAGCCCTCCCCAGGTGATTCTAGCTCACTCTCAGGCCCCTGGGCCCCACTGGCAGTGTCAGGGTTGAGCTGCCAAGGAGGCACCTGCCTGTCTCAAGCAGCCCCTGCTGGGGTTATTTTTGCCGGTTGGCATGGTTTTCCATTTTGAAGGCATGTTCAAGTTTTCCACACAACCCCAGCGAGGCAATAAACATGATGTTCTGCGGAAGGACAGACTGTTCTACAGCGAGAAGGCTCCCCAGGCGCCTCTCCATTCCTCATTGTCATCATTCTTGATTGGACATTACGAGGAAATGTAATCATGGGTGTGATGTCACTGGCACAGGGATGATGGATCGCCTCGCAGACGATTCCAGAAGAGGCGTGCCTGCTCTCACCACCTGTGCCCTTGTCACCTGCTGTGTGGGACGGGTGACAGCAGACTGGAGAACCTGCAGAGGGACCATCACACCTCAGTGTGCTGGCTGAGGTCTCCATGTCACACCACATGTCACCCTGTTCGGGAGTCAGCCCTGAATAGCACTCCCACCACCTGCTACCCAGGTTGCCGCAATGGGCGTGGAATGAGGATTGGGTCTCGGGGCAAGGCCTCTGGGCACGCAGGGTTTGTGTGGCCTTGATTCTGAGTAAGCACCCCCATAGGAGGGGCGTGCCGGCATTGCTACCTGTGCTGTGATGGTACCTGCTCGTGCACAGGCCCCAAACACTCACACCTCAGGGTGCACCCACATGCCCTGAGCCCTCACGCCGCAGGGTGCACCTGTTGACCCACAGGTCCTTAGCCCTCACGCCTCAGGCTGCACCTGCTCACACACAGGTCCTTAGCCCTCACGCCTCAGGGTGTATCTGCTCACACACAGGTTGCTTCACTTCTAATCCAGCTCCCTGCTGATGCATCTGGGGAAGCAGCGGAGGAGAATCCAGGTACATGGGCCCCTGCTCACACGATGGGGTCCTGGCTGGAGCTCCCATCTTTGCCCTGGCCCTGCCACGGCTGCTGCTGCCATCTGGGCATTGAACCAGCAGATGGAAGATCTCTCTCTCATCTCTGTTTCTCTCTAACCCGACTTTGAAATAAATAATATTTTTTATATAAAAAAGAGGCTTGCTGTCTTGTGAGGGTCTCTTTTGAGAGGTCAGGGTCTCCTCAGTGGTGACCCCTCCCTTTGCCCAGCTGAGCCCCTCAAGCACCCAGCAAGCACGAGGGTCCCCCCCAGGGGCAGTCCTCACCTCTGGGAACGCCCCATTTGCCTGCCCCGACACCCACTGGGCCCCAAGTGGGGAAGCCCTGCCAGCATGTTTCAGACATTAAATGGAAGGAAGACTCCAGTCTCTGGCAGGGCAGGCCAGGTCTCCCTCCCAGCTGCTTCCAGCCCCGCCTCACTGGTTGGAAGCAGCAGCCAAGGGCCTCAGGCTCTCCCCAGAGCTCAGCCAGGACGGCACCCTGCCTGCCCTGCCAGGGGCTTGTCCTGGGCAGTCACACGCAGAGGGAAGCATGCGGAGAGAGGGCCCTCCTGCTGGTCCGGCTGAGTCCTGTTCCCCCTCCGTCTCCTCTCCACCCGCATTGGATTGAGGTGGTTCCTATCCTTCACTCCCATTGGCCGGGAATGTGGCACCTGGCACCAGAAATCCACCGAGTTTAGTTGGTGGCGGTGCTTAGCACACGCTGCCTGATGGATTTACATCTTTAATTAGGGCGCCTTTCCTGGGAGCGGACTGGTTAGCTGTGCAGCAGATGTGCGTAGCGCAGCGCAGCGGCTGGGGCACTCGCTGTACGTCACCTTTAATTACAGCTGCAAGGCCGACAGTTGGAAGCAGTGTTCCTGGTGCAGCCAGCACGGCTGGAGTTAGCATTCGTGCCGCAGGTCCCCGCTGCTGCCGGTGTCCCACGCTATCCCTGGGCCTTGCATTGCCGGTGGTCAGACAGACGTGTCCAATCCAATTCCAAACAGATTGCACGCCAGAGAACAAGCGAGCTAGCTCTGGGCATCTTGCAGCGCAAACCCCCGCATCTCCATACATAAACACAATTGCATTCCCAGTAGCAAACATCACAGTAATAGGGAAAAGGCAGCTTCTATTATAAGTTTCTTTCGATCTATCATAACTCACTCTGGAAATAGCTTTGAGGCCGAATCATTTCCTGACTGTCTGGGCTAGAAAACAAACTCCTTCTTTTCTTCTCTTTTGAAAAGCTCTCAGAACTTAATCCATTAAGCTGTGTTGGGAGTAATGAGAAGTTGCAGGAAACCAAAACGCCGTGTGCCTGCTCAGCGCCCAGGCGACCCAACGGCGACGCAGGTAGCGGTCTCGGCCACACGGCAGGAAGCAAGGCCCCACTAGGGGCGAAAGTGACAAAGCTTTGCCCGGCGACGTGATTGCGTCTAGACACGGGACACCACACACAGCCAAGTTCTGAACTTGATGCTTCCCAAGTCTCTCACAAGAATGTACACTTGGCGTTCCTCCCGGGGGTGCTTAGAAGCAGGCAGTGTCCCGACTACACTCTTCCCTGGACGAGCAGGGAACCTGCCTGAGAGGCCCAGGAACACCCAGACGCCCAGAGCCGTGGGAGCCCAGCACCGGGCCTGCCGTGTACGCCAGTCCCTCTCCCGGTGGTCCCGGCTCCTCGCAGCAGGGACCTGGTCCACAGTGTGACATGTGCGCACCTCCCATGTAAAGATCCTCCCGGAAATGGCTGGGGTGTTCACCCTGAGCGCTGAAAGTCTCGTGCACACACCTGCCCCTAAGGTGAACTCCGAGCTTTCCAAACAGCTCTTTCCTTTGAGAGGCAAAGCTCCCACTGGCGAATTCTTTCCCTAGATGTCCACAACCCACAGCTGGACCCCACAGCCCACAGCCCACAGCTGCCAGAGCTGGACCCCACAGCCCACAGCTGTCAGAGCTGGACCCCACAGCCCACAGCTGCCAGAGCTGGACCCCACAGCCCACAGCTGCCAGAGCTGGACCCCACAGCCCACAGCTGCCAGAGCTGGACCCCACAGCCCACAGCTGGACCCCACAGCCCACAGCTCCCAGAGCTGGACCCCACAGCCCACAGCTGGACCCCGCAGCCCACAGCCCACAGCTCCCAGAGCTGGACCCCACAGCCCATAGCTCCCAGAGCTGGACTCCACAGCCCACAGCCCACAGCTCCCAGAGCTGGACCCCACAGCCCACAGCTGTCAGAGCTGGACCCCACAGCTGCCAGAGCTGGACCCCACAGCCCACAGCCCACAGCTGCCAGAGCTGGACCCCACAGCCCACAGCTGCCAGAGCTGGACCCCACAGCCAGGAGCCAGGAGCACAGCCAGCCCCCCACACAGGTGGCAGTGGCCCACTGTTAGACTTTCCTTGCTGCCTCCCAAGGTCTGCATTGACAGGAAGCCGGAGTAGGCCACTGGATGTCCCGTCCAGCAGGACAGTCAACGGGGGTCGCTCTATAGTACATGACTCCTGACAGCTGGAACCAGGGACTGAACTCAGATATGCCGGTGTAAGACGTGGGCGTCAGAATGGCCATCGCAGCCCGTGGGCTCCACGTGCACCCCAACATTATCTGTTCATTCTGTTTCTTCATGTGCACAGAACACACACACGCACAGCCCCTTGCACACGCACATGCCCACACCCCCATGTACACACACGGGTGAAGGATCAGTGACATGCGTGTATAGATTCACACGCCACGATTGCACAGGCACTGCCCACTGTTGCTGGGCTCCTCAGGGCTCTGACTGTGGCCCTTGTCTGCGCGGCCACCGCCGCAGCCCGGGGGTTAGCCTTGGGTTTCTTTCACTGTTCTGAGGGGACCCCAGTGGCCTCGTTACGCGCCAAGGACAAGCTCGCAGCCATGGCCCAGGCTGCCCTAGCAGACAGGGGTGCCTGAGATGGTGTCTTCTCCTGACCTTTCTCTGCCACTGCACAATGACTGTCACGCTGTCACATGAGTGGCCTTCAAGGTGGGTTTCAGAGCTCCCGGGGACGGCCAGGGCTCAGAGTGTGGAGACCACATTGCCTGATGAGGGCTTTGTCTCATCACAAGCGTCCTTAGATGCGGAGACAGCAAAGGGCTGGAGCGGGGCTGGTCCTAATCCAGGAGCGCCATCCGGGTCTCCCACATGGGTGTGGGGCTCCAGCACCTGGGCCATTCCCCGCGGCCTTCCCAGGCCAAGATCAGGAAGCCGGGTTGGAAGTGGAGCGGTCGCGACACAAACCAGCACCTCTTTGGGATGCCGGTGCTGCAGGTCGCGGTTTAACCTACCATGCCACAGCACTGGCCCCAGATTCCTTTCATAAACTGATTGTGAAAAGCAGAACTACAGAGAGAGGGAAAAGAACAGGAGACTCTTGGATCTGCTGCCACACTCCCCACAGGCTTACAACGGCCAGCGCTCGACCGGGGCGAAGCCAGCAAGCCGCAGACCCCGGCTGCACACGCACGCAAGGCCAGAGCAGGTGCTGCTGGATCAGGTCTTCCTGCTGCAGCCACACTTGGGCTCACTGTGTTTTTGCCATGGACCCGATTCACACCATTTTGTAAGAAAGAGCAAGCCGCACAGAGGTGATGCTGTGGTGGGAGGGTGTTTGTCTAGGAGTTAACTGGACCCCAAATTCTCAGGGGCCTCACGGCCCGGCCCAGATGCCAACCAGTGAGAGTGGACTGCAAGTGGCTGTTTCTCATGGAGCCTCTAACACGGCAGTGGCCCCTCACTCTCCCCTGGCCATCAGCCGGGGCTCTCCATTGGCTGGGTGCTCTGGTGATGCTTGGCCGGACGGAAGCCTCTGTATGACCCTTCCCCTCGGATGTAGCAGTGAGCAGAGTGGAGACCATGCAGCTCAGTCTAGGCGAGGGGAATTCAGCCTGGCTTGGCAAACACAGCGCCGCAGCCGCCTGGGCCCGCGTTCCAGAAGCCAGGAGAGTGAGGATGTGGCCCTTGGCAGTGAGGGGGTCACTGTGGGCACCAGACGGGCATTCCAGGGCAGGGACCGGGCTGATGCCGGAGGTGGCAGGGCTGGGGCCAAGCCAGTGTCCCGGGGCAGTGAGCGAGAGGAGAGGAGAGCTGCGCTCAGTGTCTCCAAGCTGGGCTACAGGGCACATTCCTTGGGGGACCTCTCCAGCTTGATTCCTCTCTGTGAAGTGGGCACATGGTTCCCTCCCTGTGGGAAGCAGCCAATGTGATCATGACCAGATGCGTGGCTGTCACATGTGTCTGCCTGGCGGAGTGCAGGTGACTGTCCGGGGACCCCAGGGACGGGACCTGGGAGAACACAGCCGGCGTGGTCTGGACCTGGAAGGGCACGGCAGGTTGGCCTGCACGCACGCATCCCGGTCTGCACAAGCCGGCTGCCTGGCCCCCGGACTGCGAGGGGTCACTGCCCAGCCGCACGTCCCACCCTAGGGGCAAGCCTTGCGTTGATACCACCATCAGAATGAGCGCAGCAAGGTGGGCAGGGGGTGTGTGCTGAGGGGCCGTCCCAGGTCCACGGGGACTCCGCCAGGGAGGACCAGGAAGACCCCATGTGCTAGCCGGAGTGGAACTGAACCACGCCTGGCTGCCCTCTCCAAGATGGGCTCTGGAGGACGGGCGTGTCAGGGGGCCAGCCTGGGGTCTCTGCTTGCCCCCACTGCCTGTTTGGCAAGCCCCTGGGAGGAAGACATTGCGCATGCGTGGCCGTTCTCCCGTTGTTCCCAGCCGCCAGATAGGCCGCCACATATTTATTTCTTTTAGAAAAGAAAACTTTTTTTTTTTTAATAGGCAACAGCCTTGCTTTCTGGAGAGAAATGTTCTTTATGTAAATGTGAATCTAATGAATAAGCAAATAAACGTCTGTCATAAAGCATCGACCGTCTTGATTCAAAACACAAATCAGTCCCTGCACCCTCAGGTCTGATGGAGACGTGGCTGCAGGTGCACACCGAGGCGGGCGCCCCTCTTCCTGCAGGGAGCGCGTTCTGCTCCTCTGGCGGCTCAGCAGCCCGCCCCGCTCCTTCCTGCTCCAGGTCATTTCCACAGCAAGGTGCCGGGCAGGGACGCGCGTGTCCCTGCGTGCCCAGGCTGACCGTGCCACAGGTGTCTGCGTGCCCCAGGCTGACCGTCCCAAGTTGGTGTGTCCCAGCGGAGGCAGGAGCGGGGCACTGGGTGCAGAAGTCAGCCAGGCGCTGACTTGGAGATTGCGTAGGACTTTGGAAGGAGGAGGGGCAGAAGGCTTCATTCAGATTTATAGTTATTAATCCAGGAGTGCCCGCATTATCACGGCAGCCTTAATAAACAGCGTGTCTGCTTAACTGGGACAATGGCCAGGGGACGCCGCGTGGCTCCCTGCCAGCCTGTTCTAGTGAGTGAGCTGCTTTCCTGGCAGCAGCTCCAGGCCCGTGTCCCGCTCTGCCCCACGCCTCCAGGCCCGCGTCCCGCTCTGCCCCACGCCTCCAGGCCTGCGTCCTGCTCTGCCCCACGCCTCCAGGCCTGCGTCCTGCTCTGCCCCATGCCTCCGGAGCAGCCCAAAGCTCGGTTGTGCTGCCTTCGAGGCCATGGAGTGTCTGAGAACAAAGTCTGATGCAACATTTGCTCAGGACAGAGTCCGGCCTGGTGGCTGAGACACTGCTGACCACACACACAGCCTGCGTGGGAGGCCTCCGTCCCACGCTGGCCCCTGGCCTCTGAGTAGCTTCCTGCTAATGCGCGTGGGAGAAGGCCACGGTCAAGGTGGCCAAGTTCCTAACACTCAGGTGGGACACCAGGATTGAGTTCTTTGCTCTGAACTTTGACCTGTCTAATCACAGCTGTTACGGGTATTCGGAGCGCCAACCAGTGGATGGAAGCTCGCTCACTCGCTAACTCTCCCCAAAACCCAGATAAAGCAGCACTAACAGGAGCACTAACTGGTAATGGTGCCGGGCACTTGCAGAGATGTGTCTCACTATATCCATAGCAAGCAGCCTTGCGGGCCGGAAGACAAGCCACCCGTTTCGTGTGGATGAGCCAAGCCCCAGGGAGGCACTAGGTGCCTGGCTCTGGCGGCCCTGGCCGGGAGCTGCACCTGGAACCGCTCGGCTGGGCCTGCCCCGTTCAGCAGGCATCTGCCTGGAGCAGGAGGTAGGCACAGCAGAGCTAGGAGCCCTGATGGAGCCTGTACCTGCCTCGTGTAGGCAGGGCTGGGAGGCAGATCAAAGCACCTTGCACTCTCTCACCACGTCCCGGCAGAAATCCCATCTGTGCTCAGGGCCCTTGGTCGTTTTTACACAACAGGCAAGCTTGTGTTTGCTGCACAGCAGCACGCTGCTCAAGGATGGCTCGCAGTGAACGCGGGGCCGCAGCAGAGCACCACGGAGCCTGCCTCTGTTAGATGAACAGAGAAAAGCTGAGCATTGGGTAAGCCTGGGAACCGGCTCACGTTTCTGAGGTGGGAGCTGGAAAAGAAGCCAGCTGGGACCTTCCTGCCCTGGTCATCGGAAGCCAGGCTGGAATATTCCCGGACAGCGGTCCTGGAATAACAACGCCCCTTCCACCCTGCTGGTCGTGTGCATGTGTGCAAACTGCCTAGTGTGTACTGGCCAGTGTTGGCCAGTCACTGACAACATGCCCTGCATGCCTCAAAGCTACTGCCAGAGAGGAGGGAGTGTGGCAGCCCCTGGGCTTGGTCCCAGCTGACCCACTGTCCTTACAGGGCAGCCCCATTAGCCTGGGCAGTGGGGGGCTGCTTCCGGAGAGGAGCCGGGTAAAGGGGCTGGTGTGGAACACAGAAGGCCAGCCTGGCCATGGTGTGTCATGCACACGTGCCGGGCCCCACGAGCTGGGGGCAGCAGCAGCAAAGGGCAGCCCCCACCTCTGGGGCTCTCCCTAGGGCCCTTTCCCCACTGTCCACTCAGCATGCGGGACCGAGCCAGAGCAATCCGTAAAGCCCTCGCTGTCTTCCCGAGTCAGTGGTGCGAGCTGGTCACTCAGGGGCCGCCCCTCCCTGCACTCTGCCTGCTGAGAGGCTGGGACACAGCTGCATCGCCACCCTCCCCAAACCCCTGGGACCTCTGGCCAGCCTGTTGGCCCCTGCAGGCTGCAGCTGCCTCCCCAGGGAGCGAGAGTTGCCAGCCATCCCCCAGGCCATGGCTGAAGGTGGAGGTTTGGTTGGAGCCCGGGCTGCCTCCCAAGCTGTACAGGCTTGGCCTGCGTCGGGGCTGCGTCGCTCAAGGCAAAGAGTACTTAATCTATCATTTATTAGCGTTAGGGTTTGAGAAGTTTTATTTTCTTCTTTTCTCCCTTTTAAAAAAGATTTATTTATGAATTTCTTTGAAAGACAGAGTTAAGAGAGAGAGAGAATTTTCTCTGCTGGTTAATCCAAAACTGTCTGTAATGGCCAGAAGTGGAGAGTCTGAAACCGGGAGTCAGGAGCTTTTCCCACTCTTCCACATGGTGCAGAGGCCCAAGGACCTGCACGGCTTTTCCCATCATTATCCGGGTGCCGGAACCGAAGCGGAGCAGGACCAGTGCCGTGGCATAGCACGCTAAACCTCCACTTGCAGCACGAGCGTCCCATGCGGGCACCTGTTCATGTGCCTGGGTGATGGCAGTAACTTTATGAATGTAGTTAAAAAGAAAAAAAGAAACGAAATTGTGCCCTCTTAGATGTTCAAAGTGTAACTTTTAGAGTAGGCAAAGTTGATTTGAAAAAAAGTAATCTCTTGGGCAGATTAGGAAAAACAAATTCAGAAGGAACCCCAACGGGCACCGATTCCATGACCAACGGGCACCACCTCCTAGGTCAGCGGGCACCACCTCCTAGGTCAGCGGGCACCAACTCCTAGGTCAGCGGACACCAACTCCTAGGTCAGCGGACACCAACTCCTAGGTCAGCAGGCACCAACTCCTAGGTCAGTGTGCACCAACTCCGCTGACAGCGGGCACCAACTCCTAGGTCAGTGTGCACCAACTCCTAGGTCAGTGTGCACCAACTCCTAGGTCAGTGTGCACCAACTCCGCTGACAGCGGGCAACGACTCCTCGGCCAGCAGGCACCGCGGAGCTGTGTGAGGATTCCCAGCTCCCGTCTGTCCCACAGGCAGCACACCTGCCTGCCCAGTTAGAGTCCCAGGGACTCTATGCAAGACACCCGCCTTAAAGGTGAGTTTTCCCGGGTCCAGTGCGGTGGCCTAGCGGCTGAAAGTCCTCACCTTGAAGGGACCAGGATCCCATATGGGTACCGGTTCTAATCCCGGCAGCTCTCTCTCCCATCCAGCTCCCTGCTTGTGGCCTGGGAAAGCATCAAGGATGACCCAACGCCTTGGGACCCTGCACCCAGGTGGGAGACCTGGAAGAAGTTCCTGGCTCCTGGCTTCAGATCGGCACAGCACCACTTGCCAGTCACTTGAGGAGTGAATCATCGGACAGATCTTCCTCCCTGTGTATCTGACTTTACAATAAAAGTAAATAAATCTTCAAAAAAAAGAGGTGAGTTTTCCAAACCTCAACTTGGCCGATGTGGGGGACATGGGCTCAGTGAATCCACGGAGGGTCCGCTCAGCTGAGTTCCACCTGCCTCTTGTCCTTCCCTGGACCCTCAGAAGCCTAGATGCAATTTAGAGAGAAGTAGGCAGGGTAGTGTGACAGGCCCAGTGCTGGGCTCAGGGTGGTCCAAGCATTCCACCTGCTCTCGGTACTGAGTGAGGCCAGGCTGGTGCCCACGTGCACCGACGCCCGCACCCCCGTGCACCAATGCCCTCGCCCATGTGCACCGACTCCCTCCACACTCCTGCACACACCCAGCCTAATTCAATTATTTAAAATTTATTTCTTTTTATTGGAAAGTCAGATATACAGAGAGGAGAGACAGAGAAGGTCTTTTGTCCACTGATTCACTCCCCAAGCAGCTACAATGGCTGGAGCTGAGCCCATCTGAAGCCAGGAACCCTGGAGCTTCTTCCGGGTCGCCCACACGGGTGCAGGTTCCAGGCTTTGGGCCGTCCTCGACTGCTTTCCCAGGCCACAAGCAGGGAGCTGGATGGGACAGAGGGCTACCGGGATTAGAACCATTGCCCATATGGGATCCCAGTGAGGACATTAGCCACTAGGCTACCACGCTGGGCTGCTAATTCAGTCTTGAAAAAAATGTGGAGATATGGATGGCCAGGCATCACTCAGCCCGTTTTCTGTGAGTCGCCTGCCAGGAACAAAAGCTCTGCCTAGGCAGCTCCGAGAGGCAGTCTGTCCTTTCTGTCCCCAGCTCTGGGTGACGGTGTTACTGGGAAGACCACGCCCACTCCCCACACACACGGCCCTGGGATCCAGACCCTCACGGAGGAATCTCAGGCTGCTGGGGGGACAGGAAACTGCAGGCTCATCTCCCCACCCCCCTCCCCACAACCACGCAGCAAGATGACATCCTCGATTCTTTTTCTCCTCTAGAATTTATTGCCAACAAGTTGTCAGGTTGCAGGAAGCTTAAATTTTGCACCATCAACTTTCAGCATAAAATAGTAGGGAAAATGGCTTCTGTGTTCTGATATGTCGTAATTCTTGGGCCACCACTTGGAACTGTACGAGTTGCCTGGGCAAGGGACCAGCTGACCTCACGCCTACCTCAGTCCTGCCCTGCCCTGTCCTGCCCAACCCTGCCCTGCCTAACTCTGTCCTGTCCTGTCCTGCCCTGCCCAGCCCTGCCCTGCCCACCCTGCCCAACCCTGCCCAGCCCTGCCCAGTCCTACCCTATCCTGCCTGCCCAGCCTTGCCCAGCTCAGCCCTACCCCGCCCAACCCAACCCTGTCCTGTCCTGCCCAGCCCTGCCCAACCCTGCCCAGCCCTGCCCAGTCCTGCCTTGCCCTGCCCTGCCCAACCCTGCCCAACCATGCCTGCCCTGCCCAACCCTGCCCAGCCCTGCCCTGCCCTGCCCAACCCTGCCCAACCCTGCCCAACCATGCCCTGCCCAGCCCTGCCCTGCCCCGCCCAGTCCTACCCTATCCTGCCTGCCCAGCCCAGCCCTGCCCAGCCCTGCCCTGCCCTGCCCAGCCCTGCCCTGCCCAGCCCTGCCCAGCCCAGCCCAACCCTGTCCAGCCCTGCCCAGCCCTGCCCAGCCCAGCCCCGCCCTGCCCTGCCTTGCCTGCCCTGCCCTGCCCAGCCCTGCCCTGCCCTGCCCTGCCCAGCCCAGCCCTGCCCTGCCCTGCCTTGCCTGCCCTGCCCAGCCCAGCCCAGCCCTGCCCTGCCCTGCCCTGCCCTGCCCAGCCACTGCTCAGAACTCCTCTTACGACAGCTGCTGGAGTCCATTTGTGTCTGTACCTGACCAAGGTTGGATTAGAACTAACTTCTGCTATCAACCAAAACTTGTTAAGTAGAGGGAAGAAAATACAAGACCGCCCACGGAATTCTAAATATTCAGCTATCAGATCCAGCCACGGAAATGCTGTGTGATGCAAATTAATTTACTGAACGGCTAGCGTGTCATAAAGCGAACCATAAACTGAGCAGCTGTATTTAAGGAAATCGTATTTTCCCACTCACCTGTGACGGAGATCAGAATGCATTTCCCGGGGAGAATGATGGCCTCGGAGACTGTCCCCACTGCACCCTCCCCCAAGGAGTCTCGGCCAGCTTCCCAGCCCACCCGCGCTCCTTCAGTCACCCAGCCTGGCACTGCCCAGGGTGGCAACGGTCCAGGGTGACTGGGATGGGAAAGCTGACTGAACCCAGGCAGTATCGAACATCACAGTCAAGGCCAGGACTGGCTCCTGCAGCGAGCCGGGACGCTGCAGTCTGCACGTCTTGTCCCCACAGGGTGTGCACAGAGGCCGTGCAGAGTTCCCTGGGCATGGAGGCCCTGCACACAGGGGCCACACAGTGCCCACACAGTGCCCGCACACAGTGCCCGCACACAGCGCCCACACAGAGGCCCACACACAGTGGCCACACAGAGGCCCGCACACAGTGCCCACACAGAGGCCCGCACACAGTGGCCACACAGTGGCCCGCACACAGTGGCTGCACACAGGGGAGACACAGAGCGGCCCTCACACAGTGGCTGCACACAGGGGCCACACAGTGCCCACACACAGTGGCTGCACAGAGGCCCGCACACAGTGGCAGCACAGAGCGACCCACACACACTGACCACACAGTGGCCTCACACAGCGGCCGCACACAGTGGCCGCACAGAGCGACCCACACACACTGACCACACAGTGGCCTCACACAGTGGCCGCACACAGTGGCCGCACAGAGCGACCCACACACACTGACCACACAGTGGCCCGCACACAGTGGCCGCACACAGGAACCACACACAGTGGCCGCACTGCACTTGGTGGCCCCTACCATCTCAGGACTCCTCCTCAGCTCCTGCCTGGGTGGACCTGAGCAGTGGAGCATGGCAGAAACACCTGTGCCCGCCGCAGCCCAGAGCCAGACCTGCCCCACCATGGGCCTGGCTGCAACATGAGCCTGTGGCTGTGTACACGAGCCTCCTGGAGGTTGGAGAATCTGAACATTGTGGTTTTCTGTGTTTGAAAGATGTATTTGTTTATTTTGACAGAGTTATAGAGAGAAAGAGAGAGCTATTGCCTGCTGGTCACTGCCCAGATGGCTGAGGTGGCCAGCACTGGACTAGACGGAAGCCAGGAGTTGCATGTGAGTTTCCCACATAGGCACAGGGACGTAGCTCATGTGCACACATGTGGGGAGGGGCTAGCTGTGCATATATGTCACAGATAAGTGGTCGCATAGAGATCTGCATGTGTCTGTACATGCAGGGACACCTCTGTGGAGGTGGAGTATATTACACTTCCTACAGTACAATATAAAAGTATCTAGGCAGGGGAGGCCTCAGGACGGGGCGTCTTGCTCGGATCCCGGCTCCAGCCACCACGTGCACGTAGTGACCTGTCCCCAGGCAGCCAGTGCATCATTTGGCGCCAGGCTCTGCCTGCTGGCCGCCCAGCTGGGAGCTCTAAGGTTTTGGTTCTTTGAATCGCTGCTTAGGTAGCTCCAGTTTGAACCCACTGTTCCTCTGGGACGTGAATCAATCCTAAAGATTCCCAATGACAGGAACTCCTCCTTTGAAGAACTTGTAATCACTGAACAATGCTGACCACTGAACACCAGTTCATGCAAAAACTAAGGCTCAGGGCTTTTCCTGCAGGATCATATCCTATTACCTGACATGATGATGGAACAGGAGAAGGGTCCCGTTATGCAGGGCCATGACATTAACTAGCACTTGAGAACCATATCCCAGGGCAGATTCTGTGGGGGATGTGTGGGCCAAACCTGTGCAAATTCTAGCTCCACTGGTTAGCTCAAGAGTTTGGGTGGTGATGGACTAAGCTAGGTGTGACCAAGGAGCCTGCCATCAATCACAGGATAAGGGACTGATGATAGTCTGGACTGGTCAAGGCAGCAGCACCTGAATGTGCATCCTGAATAGGGTGTGGGGTGGGCCGGGCTGCAACGTTCACCAGCTCATACAAGGCCAAATGGAAAGCCAGACTGCGCTGGGCACTGGCCTAAAACCCAAGGGCCTGGGTCTGGGAGTGGGTCAAGTGGAGGAACTTGGAAAATTCCCCTGGCTGATCATAGTTCCTGCTGGTGAACATGTGGTCCAGACATGGGGGTTGGACAAGCTGGGCAGAGTAGCTCCAATGGCTGGCTAATGTATGGATCGGTAATGGAACAGGATGTACTGGGCAGACTGAGCAAACCTTAGCCTACAAGCGAAACTGGAAGCCAGTTTGGAGCACAGGTCATGCCGAGCTGGGGTCTTGCACCTACTGGTTTGCGTGAGTCGGGGACGCTAAGCCACAGTGTCTAAGGCAGAGGTCGGGACAGGTGAGGGGCTGAGCCAAGCTGAGTCAGAGCAACCACTGGCATGTGCATAATCTATGGCTGGAAACAGGCCCGGTTGAGGAGCTAAGGGGACACCCTAACTGGGTTGAGGTTCCCACCAAGGGAGCGTGAGCTGGAATGGGGGCTGCGTTCTGATCAGGAAACAGTTGTAGTCTCCCTTGGCACAAGTGTGGGCTGGGACTGGACACACCAGGCTGGGCCAGACTCCAATACTCTCTGGTGTCCTGGAGGACCAGGGTAGATGTGGGACGGACTAGGCTAGGTCTCAACCCCTACTGAGCCATATGTGAGTCGTACGTGGGTATGGATGAGCCATGGCTGAGCTGAAACATCCAATAGCAAGGACCAGCTTGGGTTGAAGGCCAGTCAGGAAAAGCCACTGTTCCTACTAGGACAGGAGGTGAACTGAGTAGGACTGGCTCATGGACCCCCTGGTATATGCAAAATCTGACACTGGGAGGGGTTCTGATGGAGGAACCTGAGGAACTCCTCTGGCAGGACACAGACCCTGCAGGTAAGCGCAAGAAGCATGATAGGAAACAGCCCGGAATAGGCCATGGAAAGTTTCCCACTGGCATATATTTGGCATGGGTTGGGAGCCAGACCAGGCTGAATCAGTTCACGTCATCCACTGGCAAATCCA
Organism: Ochotona princeps; assembly: GCF_030435755.1. Taxonomy (NCBI): domain Eukaryota; kingdom Metazoa; phylum Chordata; class Mammalia; order Lagomorpha; family Ochotonidae; genus Ochotona; species Ochotona princeps. The sequence goes on along the minus strand of NC_080833.1, from coordinate 2,178,984 downwards.
AGCACCAGAACAGTGTGGGTCGAGCCAGGTTCGGTCGCGACAAAAACCAGTGCACAATACGGAATGTCAAGGTGATGTTGCCTGTACCGGATGTGACTGCAGCGCCCAACCAGCACACGTGAGAACCAGGGAGGGAGTGGACAGAGCCAGCAGGGGAATAAGGGGTGGTTCCCTTGTTGGACAGCTACTCCCACTGGAGAGCTGGGATGGGGGCAGACCAGACTGGGCAGGGCTACAACACCTGTGCGCCTCATGTGGACCAGATCAGGAAAAAGCCAGGCTGGGCTGATTATTCCTACTGGTGCAAACAAAATTAGAGTGGGTGAGGGTTGTTTGGGCTTAGCCACAGCATCAGCTGGCAGAAGCTGCCACTGGGGGCTAATATTGTCAAATTCAAACCACAGAACCCCCTGGAGAGTGCATAATCCGGGAGTGAGAGACCTGGGAGGGAAATAGTGGGCTCCTCCCTCGTGGGTTACCACTCCCGCTGGAGGGCACGAAAACTAGGATAGGGGCTGGGGTGGCTAGGCAGAGAGGCACTCAACAACATACGTGAGGGCTGGACAGTTGAGCTGGTTAGATAGAACTAAGCTTTAATACCCATTAACATGTATGAGAGCCAAATGGGGTGTGGGACAGACTGGACTAGTCTGCTGCACATACTGGCAAACCAGGGTAGGGGCAGGAGTGGTGGGGGTTACTGTGAGTCGCTCTGACTGGACTGCAGCTCCCGCTGGTTTATGTGAGGGCCAAGTATGTGCTGGGCAGAACCAGGTTGGACTGCAACACCCACTGGTTCCAGTGAAGTCGGGGCTGAAAGCAGAACCAACCCAGCAATTGCAACCACCAGCTGATCAGGGCGATGGACTGTGCCGGGCCCTGTACTTGCTAGTACCTACAAGAATCTGGTCTGGGAACACCTCAGACAAAGTTTCTTTGGGGATCTCTCCAATCGAAATGGTGGACTGAGAACCCTAATCAAGAAAAGACAGAAGACAGAACAGGTCAATCAACCACCTCAGCTATATGTTGGCAGCGAAATACTGGGCAAACGGAGACAATGATGGGCTGTCAATCAGTGGATTCTCCAACGACCGCATTGTGCTTGGAGTGGCGAGATTGGCAGCGATTCATAACTATCAAAACCACTTGAGCAAGTATCTCAGAGCACGCCCTACATCCGGGACCTGGGGTGGGTGGGAAACTGGGTGGGGGCTTCTCCCTTGAAATCCCCCTTTACCTCAGATATATAAAGGAAACAATATGGAACTAATAGTCTTACCTATTTTCCTGTAGCCCTTGAACCTTTTTACCTTAATTAACTATGTAAAGATTGTCAAAAACATAATTAAAAAAAAAAACAGAAAAAAAGAAAAAAAAATTTAGGCCCATATGCTGCACATGTCAGTGAGAACTCTATGAACACACGTGTGTGGGTAAGAGACTGAGGGTCTGGTCCGGACCCACCCCGGCTAGTGACACACTCGTGTGTCTCTCTCCGGCTTCCGCACAGAGAGTGTCACTCAGCTCTTGTCTGGGATTGGCCTCCTCTTGCCACCCTCAGGGCCCAGGCGCCCCACCTGCTTCCCTCGGGAGCGATGCCCAGCGAAGGGACGCAGAGCCCCGAGTCACCCTCCTTCCTCCTGCCAAGGGCCGGGGTGTGTCCCCCGAGAGCCACGAGAACCCTGAAACTACCCTGACACCCTTGCAGGTCGGGCCTGACGAGGGGCCTCAGTTAGCATGGGGTCTCAGAGGGCCTGGTGTGTTCCCTGGAAGAGTAGGTGGGGACAGACACAAGGGGGGCAGGGACGTGTGAGGACATGGGAGGAGGGGTTCCCTGCCAGCCCAGCAGGGGCCTCAGGGAGCCCGGGCCTACGCCGGGGCCCTGCACTACAGCCTCAGGACTGAGGGCAGATCAGCACTTCCTGCGGCAGAGACCCCTGGGTCTGGGCTGCTCCATGTGAGCCCGCAAGCAAGACCAGGGCCTGCGGGGAGTGGGTGGCTGTCCCGTGCCACTCCTTGACGCTCATCCCCAAGCCCCACTTCCTCAGTGCTCCGCCTGTGGCTCTGCAGGGGGACAGGGTTCCGGGGTGTTCCCCCCGACTGGCAGGGTGCCACACCCCAGGGCCTGAGCCGGGATCATCAAACAGGCCCATGCAGCTGTTTTCTGAGCAGGAAAAAGTTTGCAAACGACTCCTGGATGAAGTAATCTCATTTGCTGAGCAGCGAAGTTAAAAGTAAATTGTACTAAATTAATATTGATTCAAATTAGGTCATTTATCTCTTTATGCATTTCAACTCCACATCAGATACAATCACTGCCAAAGCTCCTCTGCAGCAAAGCAAACGGCAAATGAGTGTGCCTCTCATGGAGATCTTCATAGTCTGGGGAGCAGACGCACACACAGACACACACACAGACACAGACACACACACTCACCTACAGGCTCACAGACACACAGACATAACTGCACACACACCAACCCGTTCTCACCTCTGGCCTGGCCCAGACCCCTCTTCATTGCCCACCATCTTGGCCTTGAGGCTCCCCTAAGAGACACAGCAGACCGCCCCCCTCACCCAGGTCGCTGGATCCCTGGAGGGGCTGGCCACCCTGACAGACCCGCAGCTCTGGGCCTGGGCTTCGAGCCCCGGGGCAGGCAGCACCGAGGCCTCTGTCCTTGGGCCCTGAGCACCCCCTCGGTCATCTCCATGTGTGCCCCTCCTGTCTCCTCTCCTTACCAATTACACTGCACCGAGGCTCACCCAGCACCCTCTTCACACACATTTGCAATCTGGGTTCCCAACCTAGGAACTTGGAGTCTTACAACACAGTGCCAAGTTGGGGCATTCTGGGTCCGAGACCCTCCCTGCCATGGGCTGCAGGCAGCATGGCTCCAACCCCCTCCTGACTTTCTGAGAGCCTGGGAAACCTGTGGCAGAATTGTTGGCCAGACAGAAGAACCCACATTCCCCCCTTCCCTTGGGCAAATATGCAAGCTGCAGGTGTCCAGGACTCGATGCAAAACCCTGAGGGACGACCACGCCCTGCGATGGTGGATGGAGTCTACTTCCTCTTCCAACTCAGGAATGACTGTGAGCAAGTGAGCTAGACATTGACCTACGGTGTGAGATGAACATCTCTGCGCAGCTAAGTGAGGGGAGGAACGCACACACGCGCATGGGGAGCGACGAGCAGCGTTGCCCAGCGGGAGCCTTGCTGTGGTGCAGTAGCCCTGTGGCTCCCCTAGGGCTGGGTTACCCTCCTGGTGAGCTGGCCAGGAGAGAGAGAGCCGGGGTGAGTTCTGAGCAAACTCTCCCAGGTCGTTAGCAGGGAGCTGGATTAGAAGTGAAAGAACTGAGACAGGAATTGGCGCCCAGACGGAATGCCACCATCAAAGCTGGCTGCTTTCCTGGCTATGCCCTCGGTAAGCCTCCACTGGACAGCAAGGCCGGGCCTCCTGGCCGCTCAAATCAAGCAATTTCCGTTTCTTTGCTCACCAAATTGCCCCCTTATTTAAGACCCCTCTGTTCCATATTTGGGACCCGTGTATACCTTAGGTCCTGAGGCCTGCAAGAATAAGAAATCTATAAAATCTTGTTTTACCTTCTAAAATGCTGTAATTGTTAAGTTATTGTGACCATGGATTTTTAAATGTATCACCCACAGTTGTTATTCTAAAAATATTTGCAATTTTATTCATGGAGCTATGTCTTTTAAAGAAACACTGGGGGTTTTAAAATTAGGTGTTTTGATTTCTAGGCTAAAGATTTCCCCGTAATTTCTGGGTTTGCAACTTTGTGGTAAAGTCAAATCGTGTGAAAACGTGCACGCGTTTCCCACTTAATTCCTCCAAGATTTCAAAACTACTTTAAAGTAATTATGGGTTAAAATTGTGTACGTTCATTCCGGAAGATGCTTCTCGTAATTTAGAAGCGCTATAAAATTGTTTCAAGATGTGCAATGAAGGAGCCAGGAGGCAGGAAAGAAAGTTTCAGAGGAAGTTTGAAGCAGAACATATTCCTGGTGCTGAAGGCTGAAGAGAACTGCTTTTACAAGAGGAACTGAGGGAATAAATACCTCGTGGCAGGGTTGCCAGCGCTGCGGAGTACGTGCACGCAGCTTGGATGACATTAGGAGGACTTTTTTTAACGTTAGCGCCTGTGTTTTAGAAGCACAGATAACAGGATGATCTGTTTTTCTGCTTGGTTTTTCTTTATGTCTTTAACTGCTCTAAGCTGTGAGGGCTTCTGCTGATGCCAAGTGCTGAGCCTTTGAATCGAGGCGCGTGCATGTTCTTGATACTGACCTTGGTAATGAGACTCGTGTGTGTGTGTTGGAGGAGGACTTTAATCAGGTCTCCCACGCGGGTGGCAGGCAGCCACACACTTGGGCCATCTCCTGTTGTTTTTTCCAGGGTTATGATCAAGGAGCCGGATTGGATGTGGAATAGCCGGGACATGAACCAGCGCCCATGTGGGATGCTGGCACTGTAGGCGGTAGTTTTATTAGCTGTTCCACAATGTCAGCTCCATGACTAATCCTTTTCTGTAACACTTCCTGGCCACAACAGACATTGCAGTTTGCGAAACCATGGGCAGAAAATGAGAACTTAAATTTTGATCAGACATTTCAGTGAATTCTGTTTGGCTATGTTGCAGGAAGGACAGAACTTGGTGTTCAAGGAGGAAAGTTTTGCTGATGAGCTCAACATTAATGGCCACATCATATGAGGTGGTCACCTTGGTTGGCCTCACCCGGAAGGTGTAGTCCTGCTCATGGGCACCTCCTTAACTCCCAGGAAATAAGTGTGTCAGAATGTTCCTGGGATACAAGATGTCTAGCTCATGCTACCCAATATTAGAGGACAGCTTCAGAATTATGGGTGGGCGGGACCCCCTGTGAAGTGCCACCCTAAAGATTGCACTCATGCTCTGCCTTACCAGAGACCAGGAGGAAGAGGATGAGCTAGACAAAAGCTGTGATACAAGAAGAGCACAGGCCCAGCCCATAGCTGTTCTCCACAGCGGCCAGCCAGTCAGTCCAGCCCCAGAGAGTAGCCAGGGCACTGGGAAAGCAGCTCTTGCACCTGAAGTCCACCCCTATACCCTGCTGGCTTGGCCAAAACCTGGATCCCTAGAAATGGGGTCGAACGTGTCAAACATCAGAACCCCAGGCCCCGCTGGCCCTGACTGAGGAACCCTTGCTGTGCCTGGTCCTGCAGTCAGCCCCTGCGATTGAGGGGCAGAACCCAGGGCCAGGGCCGACATCACAGGTGGACCTGTGGTTTTTCTACCGGATACGGTAGCCTCCTGTTCCGACAACCTATTCGGGCCTTCCATCCAACTGGACAATGCAGTGAATGCCTTCCCTAAGGCCTCTTCCCGAATCCCACTTGAAGAGACAGATCTATAGGCCTGAATCTCACGCAGACCTAGGCAAGCTTTAAACACCCCCCCCCTTTGTTACAAAGATGAAAACCCTCTTGTCACTTCTTATTTGCCTTTCAATGAGTTCACTAATGGCGTGAATCAGTAGCCATGCTGGGTGGTGCTGCCACAAGGGTTTAGCGACAGGCCCTGATGGAGGATATGGCAGGCCAACCTCTTCAGGGAGCTGGGGAGAGGATCTACGATGTAGAAGATTTGCTCATCTGGGTTCCGTCCTGAGACACCAGCCTTGGGTGATCGAATAGCATCCTCAACTTCTTCACAGAATGTGGCGACTGGGTGTCCAAGGAAAAAGCACAGCTGGCACAGAGACTGTCCCCAGAGGACCTGCAGGCCACACAGCAAATTCCTGCTCCTGCAGCGTGAAGACAGTTCTGGTGTCTCTGCAATTCACAGGACCCTATGGCTCCCCAGCATGGGGAAACAGTGAGGCCCTGACTTCAGTCTCTTGGGTGAACTGGAACTTCCAGCTTTGAGAAAGTTTTCAGCCCAGGAAAGGCTGCCATCCCCACAGCCCCTGTGATGGCCAAGTCCGGTCCTTCCAAACAGGTGGCCCTGGACAGGCTACCTTTTGCCAAAGAGGGCACCTGTGCTGTGCTCCAGGGACGGAACTTTGAGGTCAGTCGAACTGAACAGGCACCACACCACACCACACGCATCAGCTCTTGCACGGCATCAGACGATTCCAGGACAAGCAGGGCTGGGAGTTCTGGCCTGACACTGGATCGTGGCCATCCTAGCTGTTGTCCGGCCCTGGCCCTATAGCTCCTTAACCCTTACTGCTTCTCTTTTGATCTGTCCAAAATGTACTTACTTCTTTTACTTTAATGGGCTGCTGGTCACTCAGCTAGGTGATCATGAGGTAGGATTCCAGCCTTTCCTGCTGGACAAGGTGAGCAGCCCTCCAGATCACACAAGACAGTCCTTTCTGAGCCATGTCTGAACACCATAGGACAGGCAGCAAGAGAAGAACACCCAGAATGCGAAGCTCCAAGGAGAAGTTTCTGTGAATTTGGGTAGGGGAACAATTGTGGAAGCATGCCTTGGAAGCAGACTGGCATTTGCACAGCAAAAGTCTCCCCGTTGCTCAATAACCTTGCTAGGTAGGTTTCGGCCCTCTCCCTCGGCCGCCTTGGGGGAACAGGGCTGTCAGCTTCAATAGCACCAGGCTGGTGAGGTCCAAGAGAAAGTTCAGGAATGCCCCACTCAGGAAGCACTCCACCCAGCAACATCCCCAAGCCAGAGCGGTGAGGAGAAAGGGTAGGCCCATGCCCACAGCCATCAAACTGCAGTGTGAATCCAGAGCGATCTCTCAGTTTGTTTTGGGGTGCCCCCCGGCAGGTCAGGTGCATTCCCTTCATTCACCTGGCCAGCGATTGTGAGGCATTCTGTCCTTCTTTCTTGGGCCAAGACAAGAACCTCTGACCAGCTGTCTCCAGAAACAAGACAGTCACAGCAGCCAGAGAGCCTTGACTGAATCATGCCTACACATTTCCTCTCTCCCTTCAAGGCGGGCTCACATACGCTGCAGATCAGCACATGGGGACCTTTGGGGATGTTGTGCAACCAACCCCAAAAAAACAGCCAGAGACACCCTTGCTATGAACCATTCCTATACATTCACCCCAATCTTCCTGCCCTGTCTGTCCAGGTCATCCAGCCAGGGTGAGCTCAGACTGCCTGTAACCTTTCTTGGGTCAAAGTGCTACATAAGCGCAGTCAGTTCTGCTTTAGCACAAGGTGTACATACAGACGTACACACACCTACAAAGACACACACACTCCTACAGGCTCAGAAACCGTAGACACATCATGCACACCTTGGCAGGTAGACACTGCACTGTTGCCCAGGAGGTGCCCTGACTTCCGCCGATCCTGCCCACCTCCCATCCCAGGGGCCTGCCACTGCTCCTGCTGCTGTGTTATTTATGCATTTTGCTTTCAAGCTTTCCTTCACATCCTTGCCGTGCCCTCGATGCTTTGGGATAATTGGAGTCCCAGGAACCCAGGCAGGCAAAAGTGCAGACAACATCAGAAATATGGCTGGAGTGGAGTGGGGCATGGCCCAGATTCAGGGACCGGGTGATTAAAATGACCAATGTGTCAGGCATGCAATAGAAGCTGCGCCATCGACCGGGCGTCGAGAATCAACCTTCTTCTAGCACCGCAGGAAATGGGCAATTTTATGCCAAGCGGGAGCTGTGCATCTTGAGGTAATGGCAGGCATAATTCATGTCATTTGCACTGGGCAGACCTGCCTGCAAAGAGGCTTGCACCCTGAGCTCAGCTGCCCTGAGCCTCTCGGCTTTACAGCCAGACCTTTAAAAAATATATTTAAAAGAACGCTAAAATATTTGCCTTGCTCTAAGGGAGATTAAGTGCCAGTGAGAACGGCCCGAGTGATGGTCCCTGGAGATGCGGCCGCTCTCCTTCTGTCCAGACGGACCAGGGGGTCTCAGCGGCCTGGCCTCCTCCACACACGACACTTGGACACACGTGTGCATACAGCTGCATAAAACACACTGAACAAAGAGACACAGATGTGACACCTGGATAATGCAGAAAGAAGCATACAAATAGACACACACATCCACACACAAGTGTACGGACACACAACCCTGGATACGTCCCTAAGTGGTCCCCTCCATTCACACACACACACACACACACACACACACACACACACCCTGTCACTGGCTTCCTATCACATGGAATGTATTCTTTGTCCCTACCACCTAGTGATATTCTTAAAGCCTCGTTGAAATGCAGTATTACATGCAACATTCTCTTTCCTGCAAAGTCTTACTTCATTTGTGCTTAAACCAGGAGGTCCAGACAGCAGCCTAACACTCCATCTCTTTTCAGAAAGTGTAGCTGAAATGTAGAACCCACACTGGGGAAGACACAGAGTGCTGAGAAAGTGACCTGGTCAGCTCTGTGGCTGGGAGGTCACACCAAGTTCACAAGTTGGGATCGTTTCCTTCCTGAGTGTGATGGTGAAATTGCACTGTGCACACTGCAAAGTGAGTCTGAGTGTGAACACACACTGTGAACAGGCCACCTGCCGTACACACTGCAAGGTGAGTGTGAGTGTGAACACACACTGTGAACAGGCCACCTGCCGTGAAAATTGCAAGGTGAGTGTGAGTGTGAACACACACTGTGAACGGGCCACCTGCCGTACACACTGCAAGGTGAGTCTGAGTGTGAACTCACACTGTGAACAGGCCACCTGCCGTGAACATTGCAAGGTGAGTGTGAGTGTGAACACACACTGTGAACGGGCCACCTGCCGTACACACTGCAAGGTGAGTCTGAGTGTGAACACACACTGTGAACAGGCCACCTGCCATGCACACTGCAAGGTGAGTCTGAGTGTGAACACACACTGTGAACAGGCCACCTGCCGTACACACTGCAAGGTGAGTCTGAGTGTGAACACACACTGTGAACAGGCCGTCAGCCATGCACACTGCAAGGTGAGTCTGAGTGTGAACACACACTGTGAACAGGCCACCTGCCGTACACACTGCAAGGTGAGTGTGAGTGTGAACACACACTGTGAACGGGCCACCTGCCATGCACACTGCAAGGTGAGTGTGAGTGTGAACACACACTGTGAACGGACCACCTGCCGTGAACACTGCAAGGTGAGTCTGAGTGTGAACACACACTGTGAACGGGCCACCTGCCGTACACACTGCAAGGTGAGTCTGAGTGTGAACACACACTGTGAACAGGCCACCTGCCATGCACACTGCAAGGTGAATGTGAACACACACTGTGAACAGGCCACCTGCCATGCACACTGCAAGGTGAATGTGAACACACACTGTGAACAGGCCGTCAGCCGTGCACACTGCAAGGTGAGTCTGAGTGTGAACACACACTGTGAACAGGCCACCTGCCATGCACACTGCAAGGTGAGTGTGAGTGTGAACACACACTGTGAACAGGCCACCTGCCATGCACACTGCAAGGTGAATGTGAGTGTGGGTGTGAACTCACACTGTGAACAGGCCATCTGCCGTGAACATTGCAAGGTGAGTGTGAACTCACACTGTGAATAGGCTGCCAGCCATGCACACTGCAAGGTGAGTGTGAACACACACTGTGAACAGGTTACCAGCCATGCACACTGCAAGGTGAGTGTGAACACACACTGTGAACAGGCCGCCAGCCGTGCACACTACAAGGTGTTCACTCGCACATCCACCAGAGCTGACCACAGTAGCAGGTGCACTCCCAAGTGGAGGGATACTCAAGCTACTTCCTGACAGTGGTCTTGGCTGCTTCCCCAGCAACCTGCTTGGAGGGATGCAGAGACTCAGGCAGTCCTGGGGTTGCTACCCCAGATTCCCGGTGACACAGCTGCTGAGTGTGGATTCTTACAGATGGTAGCCGGGTGCCCACTGCGTGGATTTCAACCCATGTTTTCTGTGTCATGGGGGAGGGAGCGTCTTGTTCTTTATGATGTTGATAAATCCCACGTCGGATTCCTCTCCCTTCAGGCTGACATTAATATTCAAACCCTCTGTGAATCGTAAATCAGAAGCAAGAGCCCCCAGAGCCCCTCGTTGCCAAGGCAGGATTGATCCTGGGAGGGCTGTGGGCGGAGCAGGCTGGACAGGGTGCTGGGTCAGTGTTGGGAACCTGGAGTGGGCCTGAGCGGTGACTGGGGCCTCAGGGCATGTGCCTCGATTTGCCCACAAGCATGGGCACAGGAGGAAGCCAAGATCCCACAGCTGGAGGTGCCCAGCTAAGCTCAAAACCAGGATCCAAGATGCTGCACTGTGCATCTGCTGCTGTGGGAGTCTGGTTTGCCCCCCTCCTTAGCTCCAGCAGGATTTAATCCCAATAGTGCTAAGTGGGAGAGCCAGAGGGCAGGGGGCTTAATCTGTGCTGATTAAAAGCTGGAAATTCAGACAGCATCAGGTGGAGCTGATGTAATTGACACCTGCTACTGTCACAGAGGAGACAGAGGGCAGCAGAGAAACAAGACACCCAGGCCACAGAGGCTCCTGCCGGCTAGGGGACCCTGCAGGGAGCGAGGCCACGGTCACAGGCAGCCCTGACCCTGCACCTGCAGAGCTGTGAGTCTCAGACAAATCACTGCCCCTCCTTCCTTCCTTCCTTTTTTACTTAAAAATTCTCTTCCTTTTTCTCCCTCAAAGTCAGAGTGACATGGAGGACTGGAGAGACACAGAGATCTGCCCTGTGCTGGTCCACTCCCGGATGGCCACAACAGCAGGACTGTACCAAGCCGAAACCAGGCCGACGCCGTGGCAAGGCAGGCGAGGCCACTGCCTCGAGCAGCAGCATCTCGGATGGGAACCAGTTTGGGCACCTGCTGCTCCGCTCCGGATCCAGCTTCCTGCCAAAGCACCCCGGACAGCAGCGGAGAACGGCCCAAAGCCTCGGGACTCTGACCCACATGAGAGACCCGGAAGAAGTTCCTGGCTCCAGGCTTTGCGTCAGCTCAGCCCTGGTCCTGGCAAACTAGGGAGTGAATCGGCAGACAGACGAGCTCCGTGCCTCTCCTCTCTCTCTGTAACTCTGCCTTTCAAATAAAAATTAATGAATCTTTAGAAAAAAAAGTTTAAAGCAGAGTTAATTGGGTGTGCACACTGACACACACTCTGTTGAAGATGTATTCTCCGCCCAGGGATGCCTTCCAGAGTGCCCGGCCCAAGGGGGCCTCCCAGAGTGCTACACCTGCTCACCTGGAAGTGGGGAGCACCTGTGCCCCCCCGGGAGGAGTGGCCACAAGGAATCCACATGGTTGAGTCCTGTGTCAATGGACATGGTACAGAAGGTTTGTTACTCACCGAGCATAAGGAAGAGATTGGTGCAAGGCAGCCTGGGCCGACAACAAGCAGGCGGAGCTCCTAAGCCAGAGCAAACAGGCTGAGGGCCACAGGACCACCAACAGTGCAGTGTCCCGGCCCTGTGTTAACGCCGAAACAAAACAGACTTCCAACAGCAAGCTCGAGGTCTGCAGGGTTAGGAACCCAACAGCCGCTGTTGGTCACACCTGGACAGGACGGGGTCACCAGGGAGCCTTGAGAGCCCCAGGAGGGGCCTGGGGCGCAGTGTCCCTGCTCCGGGCAGGCTGTGTGCCAGGCATTACAGGCCAAGAAGTTCCTAGAGCTTTTGGTGTGGAACTGAGCAGGCAGCGGGCTGATCTGCTTCACACGGCCAAGACGCAGGCTGGATGGTTCCAGTGGGTACCCCAACCCGTGGTATCCCACGGGCATCCCCAGTGAAGGGCCCAAGGGGTCCTGTGCTCATGTGTTCACAGCAGTGGCAGCGGCGGTGCTGGGACCTGGGAATGAGCTGGCACCTGAGCCAAGAGCTGCCCATCGCTGAGGCAGTTTTGGCTGTGAGGTCGTCACAACCTAACCATGTGGCTGGGAGCACACGAGCCAAGCCGGGCAGTGCACTCGAGCCAGGCCAGGCAGTACAACCATGTAAGACCTGCTGCCCAGGGCCTGAGGCCCCCACAGCAGCCAGGAGCTAATTCAGCTGGAATCCCACCCCGCCAGGGTCAGAATTCATCACAGACTAACGGCGACTTGTGGGCGTGCAAAGGGAGGATTCTCAGACACCACCAGAGACAGTCAGAGAGGAAAGAACCGCAGATGGAGCCCCTGGTGAGCCAGCGTCCATCTCCTGACGGAGGACAGGGAGGTGGCTCCACTCACGGCCACTGCGGCCTTGCCAGGCCCTGCCAGGGACCCAGTGGGTGAGATGGCGGATCCTCGGAGGAGAGGTGGGCAGGGCAGGTCTGCTTGCACCACAGCCCTGTCCCCTCCCAGGGCAGCCCCCAGGGTCCGAGGATGCCCTCCCCCAGCCCCTCACTGTGCATCTGCAGCTCCACCGATGAGTCCAGCGGCCTCCAGGGAGCGCTCAGTGCCCAGCTCAGTGCTCCACGGAGCCTGTTCTGGGCACCCACAAAGCAGCTTGAACAGCTCGGCATCTTCTGAACCAAGTGTTGAAGTGGGCTTCCCACCGGGGCGTTAAACCTGGAAGAGCGGCCAGCGTTGTGGCGTGATGGGTAGCCCGCACCTGTGAGGCCAGCGTGCCACGTGGGCGCCAGTTCATGTCCTGGCTGGTCCCCTGGAGATCCAGCTCTCTGCCTGTGGCCTGGGCCCTGCACCCATATGGAAGACCAGGAAGGGCTTTGGTCTGGCCCAGCCCTGCGCACTATGGCTGTTTGGAGAGTGCACAGATGGATAGAACATCTCTGTGTCTCTCCCTCTTGCTCTGTAACTCTTTAAAATACATAAATAAATCTTTAAACTAGCTGGTGCCCACACTGGCTCCACATAGGCAGCAGGCTCCTGAGATCGGGAAACACAAAGTGCCCATCAGCAGGCACCTGGTGCCAGGCCTGGGGGAGTGGGGGCGCTCGGGCATGTCTGCTGCCCTCCACAGCCGTGTGGAACAGCCACGCGGTGTCATCAGACCTCGTGTGGCCAAGAGTACATGAGCAGGCAAGTGGGCGTGACTTAGCAGAGAGAAGAGCCAGAACAGGACCTGCAGAGGTTGGAGGGAACTTCAGGGGCAGCTCTGTGCCCGCTCACCAGTGCTGGCTGGCATTGCCGGCCAGAGCTCCCTGCTCCCCCACGTTCCCCCTGCTTATGTCCCGAAGTCCTGGCCCACCTCACAGCCAGAGATGACTCTGCTGGGGAGTTTGGCATTGCCCAAAGTCCCCAGTGCCAGCCCAGACACAGGCCCCGTGGCCACTCAGGGAGACCCCACAGGCCCACCCCATTCTCTGCCTTCACAGCCACGCTGCCTCCTGGGGTGTGGCCAGCCCGTGCAGGCCTAACCCGGATGTCATGGCAGACTAAAGCTCTGTTTCTTCAGGTGCCTTCATGTGTCGACTCGATCTGTCACTTACTCCTCTATTTAAAAGGCAGGGTGCGTGTGTGTGTGTGTGTGTGTGTGTGTAAGACAGAGAGCGAGGTAGAGATCTTCTGCCCACTGGTCCATGTCCCCAGTGACCCCGATGCCTGGGGCTGGACCAAGCCAAAACTAGGGCCAAAACCAAGCCCCTTCCAGGTCTCCGACGCAGGTGCAGGTTCCAAGGCTTTGGTCCATCCTCTGCTGCTTTCCCAGGCCATAAGCAAGGAGCTGGTTTGGGGGTGCAGTCGCTGAAACAGGAACCAGCACCCATGTCGGATGCAGGTGCTATAACACCCATGTTTAACCACACAGCTGACCGAGTGCATGCCCATTTTAAAGATGAGAGACTGAGGCCCACCACGGTCTAATTTTGCACATTATATAGCTACCAACTCCCTCCTTCAGGGCATGGTTTCTCATGGGACTTGGGGCTGCAGCTCCATTTCTTTCATTTTGTGACACCCCAGCTAGTTCCCCGTGGGGCGCTCCGCTGGCTGCTCCCACTGGAAAGCAGTGTCATCCCCCAGGACACCAGCGGGGACCTCCAGCAGGAAGGCAAGCGTAGGCCTTGGAGCTGAAAGAGGGACTCCAGATTCCCACAGACCTCAGCTCTGCCCTTGGAGACACCCAGGGGAGGCAGCTGAGGGTGACCCAGAATGTCGCCCTGCGTGCCAGGAACGCAAGAGGAACAGTGTCTGCGTGGAGTGGGGGTCGCACAGAGCCAGGGCCAAGGAGGCAGGGCCACGGGCAATCTCAGAGGCATGTCCATCTTGCGCCCAGCCCTCAGGGTCCACGGCAGCCCCGGATGCTGACATTCAGAGCCTTGTAAGGCAAACGCAGCACGGCTGTGGCCAACGCCATGAAGGAGCAGGTACACCGTGTGCAATGTGCCGAGTGGCTGAGGTGAGGCTGGAGGTGGCCTCAGTGGAGGAGCACTTGGGGACTGAACTTGGCCATGACATTGGGCCTGCAGTCTGCAGGAGGATGAGGGGTGTGCTTGGCACCTCCAAAACCAGCAATGCCCTGATCTCAGCATCTCAGCTCTGGACCCCTTCCCCCACCCAGTTCAAAGGCTTCTGGGTTCAGGCTGAGAAACCCTTCAAGACAGAGCAGGTCGTGTTTCACTAGCAGAGCTGGGGGTGGGGTACAGGCTCACAGCCTCCCCTCCCCAGGCCTCCTGCCTGGTCCTGAGGTCGCCCCTCATCCGCGGTCCTTGCCAACTGTCCTTATCAAGGTCACTGCTGTGACCTTTAGGCTCTTGCTCCTGCTTGCAGGTGTCCACTGGCCATCCCAGGGCTTCTGGACCCAAGGGACCTCCTTGAGGGCCCTGTCACTTCCCTCCCTGGGGTGGGACCCAGACATTTAACTCACTCTCTTTAGCACACAAGCCCCCCACCAGCCCTGGCCGTGGTCAGGGGCAATGGCCAGAGTGCTAGGCACCTATCTCCTCCCTGCCTGGCCGGAAACCGTGAGTAAAACAATGACGTGAGATAGGAAGTGATGTCATGTTCAGGGTCAAGATGGAGCTGATAAGGGAGAATATCACGCTTGCCTGCAGGGGCATCATGGTCAAGCCAGGCCCTCCCACCCCTCAGACACTCCCACCCTGGGGATCGAGGCACAGGCAACAGAGGCAGAGCCTGTTCCCACAAATAAGCTTGGAGGAGAAGGCCATGGGACCCCATGCCAGCCCCCTGCCCAGGACCCCCATCCAAGGGGACAGAGCAGGGTAAAGTGAGGCCAGGACGTTATTCAGCGAAGCTTCCATGACATCAGGAGAGTCGGGGTTCCTGCTGCCTCCTGAAAAGCTGGGAGTCACGTGGCGCCCCTGTATACAGCTCAACGTGGAGCTGGGGAACCTCACGCATGGCATTCCTGTCCCTTCTCTGCCTTCAAGGTCCCCACCCAGCTCCGTGTCTCAGGAGGCCCACGGGACAATGGGCATCACACAACAGGCATCATGCCCCAGCATGACATTGGCCAGGTCCCAAATCCCTGAGCCATTTCTTCGAGAAGTGCTGGCTGCCCTGTGTGTGGGCATGGCCTGGAGGGTGAGGGCAGATCTGCACTCCAGGGACCCACACCTGCCCACCCTCTCCTGCTTGTGACACAGCATGTGGCTGGATGCCAAGGGCAGAGGCCTTCGGAAGCCCCCTGGAGCCAGGAGCTCAGAGCGCGGGGTTCCTGGGTGGAGAACACAGCTCATAGGTGTGACTACCAAGCGCAGCCAGCCCAGTGCTGAGGCTTTGAGCAGTGCCTCGTTCCAACAACGACGAGCCAGCAGCCACGTTGCCAGTCACTTCAGCTTCTCCCGGGGTCACGAGAGAATTACGTTCAGATGGTGTTTGTCAGCACCAGGGGGCTTTCTGACATGGCCTGTGAAATACCTCCATTTCAGGGCTTCCTATGCTTAAAGACTAAAGGGGACCCCATGAGGCCAGGCAAGAGCAGAACCCCTGCTACCTGCCCCCCAGCCTGCAGGGACCTGCAGGGACCTGGACAGCAGGTAGCTCCTGGAGATGCCGCTAGTGGGGCCTGCAGGTAGGGGCCCCCAGCGTCCTGCAGGTGAGAACCCGCCCCTAGGCTTACCCCTCCCTACTCCCATTAGAGACCCGGTCTTGCGTGCTCTGGAAGCTGGAGTGAGGACTCAGGGTACAGGGCAGGGCCTGTGGCTCCATCCGAGCCCTAGTAGAAAGGGAACAGACAGGGGGCGTCCTCCTGCTGGCCAGCCACAGGGACCATGCTGTGTGCTCCTCAGTTTGTTTGTGTCTTTGTGAGACGCCGTGGCAGAAGGGGCAGGGCAGAGAAGCGATGGCCGGCACCCAGACTCCTCGCTTACCCTGGCACGTGGCCCTGGAGGACAGCCCGATCCACTGTGTGCACAGCTCCACAAACCACGAATGTGGAGTTACAAAGCAAAGGCCTTTGGGAGGGGCAGACACCTGCCAAGCCCACGTGCCAGGTCCTCCACCAGCCATGGTGCCCAGTACGAGGGGCCTACAGCTCAAAACGGGCCTTCTTACAGGAGCCACCGATTCCTGGGGCCCAAGACAGTGTCCTTGACAACGCTGACCCCTGAATGGGGGGAATCTTGGCAGTCAACTCGGGGTCAGCCATCAGGTGCCATCAGGCCTTGCCAGAAGAAGGGGAGCCTGAGCAGTCACTTCCTTTAGGGACACAGACAAGTCCCCCTAAGTGACACCTTTGTGCCAGTCTGCAAACAGAAAGGACTCCCCATGGCCCTGACACGCCACCTCCTGCTGCGCTGACAGCCTCATCCTGTAAGAGCAATGTACAGACGCGGAGGAAATGGCCAGAGATAGCGTGGCAGGCCGCCCTGGCAGCTCCTGCCAGTGCAGAGGGCAGGGTCTCGGGGGTCTGCGCGGGGGACGCTGGGCTCGTGACCTGACCATGATGAGGCACATATCCGAGACCCCCCCAAGAGGCCCAAGCTGACCCCTCCAGGACTTGTGTGGGATTCCAACAATTTCCTGCTGTGCTGGCAGCCAGCGCAAGGTGGAGGCCAGCCGTGGGCACTGGGAACAGGTGGCAGAGCTCAGGGTGGGGTCCAGCTCAGGGGTTCCCAGGTCCCCGGCTTGGCCCTGCCCAGAGCTCTACCCTTGGGCTGTGTGCCAGAGGGGGTCCGGCGCTGCAGGCTGTCTCTCTCCCATGGTGAGCACACACTGGGCTCCCGGTGACCACGCCTGCACTTTGAGATGAAACCTCGTACGCAGCATAAATCTTGATTACGCCAGGAAGACAGAGCCGCCCAAGACTCATTTGCCACATTGCTGACTCCTAAACCAGGTAATGGGGTGCAGAGATGGATGGCTCCCTTCCAGGGACAGCCGGCAGAAAATTCTAAAATACGACAGCACCTCGCACTGTCCCTGGAGACGCTATGGTTGGATCTGCCCATGGTGGTTGGGAGGCCAGCCCCTTGCCCGCCTCCACCTGCACGGTGACGGGGCACAGCGGTCTCCGCATGCCTTGTAGAGAAGCCAGGAGCCACTGCACTGCCTGGGAGGACCCACAGCCTTTCTCACCCCTCGCTGCCCCTCAGGGGAGCCCTGGCCCACTGTCTGGCAAGCTCTCTGGGCTGCCCTAGAGGCGCTGGTCTTGCACAATCCCTGGTGGAGGCAGCACTCAGGCCAACAGGAGGCAGCACCACGGCAGCATGGAGACAAAGCTTGCCAACCAGCCAGCCACCTGTCCACGTCTGCCCACGTCTGCCCACGTCTGCCCATGTCTGCCCAGCTGCGCTGCACCACATGTCGGAAAGGCTGAAAGAATGTTTTCTTTTTAAAAATGTGTATTTAAAAAGCAGAGTTACAGAGAACAAGGGAGAGTCAGAGCATGCCCATCCGCTGGTTCACTCGCCAGATGGGCACTGCAGCCCGGGTTTAGCCAGTTCAAACCAGGAGCTCCACCCAGGACTTCAAACACTTGGCTCGCCCTCTACTCCTTCCCCGGGTGCTTCAGCTGGGAGCTGGGTTGGAAGGAGCACAGCCAGGACTCAAACCAGTGCTCATCTGGGACGAGCTTGGCAGCTCCCCCAACAGGATGTGCAAGTGTCCTTTCTGCTGCCAGCTGCCGTCCACAGTGGCTCAGCCCCCGGTCCTCCTCCAGCCGCCGTCCGCAGTGGCTCAGCCCCCGGTCCTCCTCCAGCCGCCGTCCGTCCACAGTGGCTCAGCCCCGGGTCCTGCTCCAGCCGCCGTCCGTCCACAGTGGCTCAGCCCCCCGGTCCTCCTCCAGCAGCCGCCGTCCACAGTGGCTCAGCCCCCGGTCCTCCTCCAGCCGCCGTCCGTCCACAGTGGCTCAGCCCCCGGGTCCTCCTCCAGCCGCCGTCCGTCCACAGTGGCTCAGCCCCCCCCCCCCCCGGTCCTGCTCCAGCCGCCGTCCATAGTGGCTCAGCCCCCCGGTCCTCCTCCAGCCGCCGTCCGTCCACAGTGGCTCAGCCCCCCGGTCCTGCTCCAGCCGCCGTCCACAGTGGCTGAGCCCCGGGTCCTCCTCCAGCCGCCGTCCGTCCACAGTGGCTCAGCCCCCGGTCCTCCTCCAGCCGCCGTCCGTCCACAGTGGCTCAGCCCCCCGGTCCTGCTCCAGCCGCCGTCCGTCCACAGTGGCTCAGCCCCTGGTCCTGCTCCAGCCGCCGTCCGTCCACAGTGGCTCAGCCCCCCCCCCCCCCCCCCCCGGTCCTGCTCCAGCCGCCGTCCGTCCACAGTGGCTCAGCCCCCGGTCTCCATCTCTCACACTGCTGCGCCCACTGCCCGTCAGCGGGATTCTGCCTGCCACTCAGTCTCATTTTCATCGGATCTTCTCCACATTTGTCATTGTTTCTTTTATTTTTTTTGTTGCTTAGGGATTTTGTTTGTTTGTTTGTTTGTTTGTTTTTTGTCTAGTTTCCATCCATACAGCCTGGAAATCCACTCGTCTATGAGGTTCATTATGACTCATTGGGCTTATGATTCAGTAATTACTTATTTATTATTGCACCCCAACACCTGCTCCCTCCCACGCCACCCTCACCACCCACCTTAACCTGCAGCCGCGTCACCCTTCCAGTTAGATCCTGCTCGCCGTTGGCCACAGCGCACAGTGGTGGACAACTATGAGACCTGCTTTGCCCACCGTGTTGAGCCCTTAGGGGGCTGCGGCGTCTGCCCCCTTCTCCGTGTGCCTCCAGACACCCAGAGAGCCTTCTCAGCTTGCTCCAGCCGAGCCAGCCTTGCACCCCCTGCCCTGTGTGTACCGGTGCGCGACTGGGCCCTGGCCCACGCAGCAGGCTGGAGCCTCCTTCCCTGGCCTCCTTCCTTCCACCTTCTCTAACAGAGCACGTCAGCCCATCACTTCCCTCCGCGAGGTTCAGACCAGCAGTGAAAGGGTCGGTGTAGCCAACATGCCAGCGCTCCGCCCTCACACGGGCAGACACTGCTGGCCTCACTGCTCCCCAAGTTCTTACAGGCACCTCACGAGTAAGAGGTCATCGGCTCCTTGGTCTGGGGCGACCCGTGGACCTTCCCTGGTGATGACTGGTACTCACCTGTCTGCAGCCCATTTGCAAGAGCATCCCAGGGGTTCTGACCGAAACTGGGTCCACCCTGTCTCTGGAGCTGACCCCACTTCCCCTGCTCTGCTGAGGTCCCCATCTCCAAGGGGAACATGCCAGGAGGAAGCGCATCAAGGGACCTCACTTCCCTTGTCCCCTGCAGCCGAGAAGGTCAAGGTCAAGGAGAACATCCTGGGCTGCTGGACTTGGAAGCCAGGGGAGGTCTGGGGTCTCCAGAGTGGAGTGCCAGGTCCCCTCCAACATCAGCGTGCTTTTCCTGGCCTGACTCCGTGCCAGCCCACTGCTCCTACCTCCATCCCCGGTGGGGAAGAGAGCTGATGTGGCTGCCACA
The DNA here is from genome assembly GCF_030435755.1 of Ochotona princeps. NCBI lineage: Eukaryota > Metazoa > Chordata > Mammalia > Lagomorpha > Ochotonidae > Ochotona > Ochotona princeps. The sequence goes on along the minus strand of NC_080833.1, from coordinate 2,159,224 downwards.
TGTCAGAGGCCACCTCACAGCCAGTAGGCGCTCCCACCAGGGTAAGCTCTCGGGACTCCGGCCCGTGGTGCAGCCTCCCAACACATGGGCTCTGCCTCTTTCCCGTGGGGGAAGAACCAGGAGCCTGGAACTCCATCCAGGCCTCACACATGGGTGAGGGGCCCAAGCACAGCATCATCTTCTACCGGTTTCCCAGGTGCACCAGCAGGCAGCTGATCAGAACTGGGGCAGCTCGGAGTTGGACAGATGTCCACATGGGGTGGTGGAAATCCAGGCAACAACTCAACTTGCTGTGCCACATTTGTCATGGACACAATTAATCACACTTCCTGTAATCCCAACCTGTCTGCCCTGTCTGCCCTGCCTGCCCAGGCCCAGTCTCTGCACTGTGTAAGACTTGGCTCATGACCTCATCATGCAGGGTAAGCTGTGGCCATGACAGAGGTACAAGGACATCACACTGTCCACCCGTGTCCACTTGGCCAGGCCAGGAACTGGGCGGTGGGGCCTACAGTGTCAGGGTCTGGGCAGTGCCAGACTATGGCTGGAGCAAGACACACCACTAGGTTCCTGGAGCGGGCGTCACCACCAGCTTGGGGAAGGGCCGGCTCCTGTAACCTGAGGTTCAAGGAGACAGCGTGTCTTAGCACTGAGGAAGATGGGCACAATGCAGCCACTGGCCTGGGGGCCAGGCTCTCAGAGCCAGAGCTCCACAGGGCTTGGTCCACAGCCAGCGGGCACCCAGCTGGCCCAAAGCACCCAATCCAGTCTCCCTTTTCTGGCCCTGAGATGCCCGAGGGGCAGCCTCACACTCAGCCAGCTCTTGCCCTGGAGAGCCCTCCAAGCACCTGACCAGCTCTTAAACTTCCTTCTCCTAGGAAGCCTCCAGAAGGACACACGGTGCACCTGCTTCCCCCAGGCCTCCTCCAGGCTCGGGGTCCTCAGACCCCAGCTGGGACTCCTCATGCTCCCTGCAAGCTCCCAGGCTCACCCAGGAAACCCAGCTCAGGACATCACAGCACGGACTCAACAGCCACACTGCCCACTCAGGGTGGTCCTCTCAGCCGGTCCCCCAGGTCTGCTCAGACTGGGACCAACAGGCCTGGCAGGAGCGGCTCAGCACGCTCTTGAGCCTTCTGGGTCATTCCAGGCCTGCAGGAAGAATGCAAGGCCTCCTCCCCCAGCGCCCAGAACACAGACAAGCTCATTAGCGGTTTCTGGAGAGCCCAGCTGGTGTGGGCTGCCTCGGGGGACCAAGCGCTGGGAGCAGGTATGTGGGAGCAGGTACCGAGCCGCTACTTGAAGGCTGAGTCTGTGTGGCTCAGAGCAGTTCTCGCAATTTGAAAGGCACAAAGGGACTAATTGGAGGGGAGACAAATCCTGGCAGTGTCCAGCTCACTGTGGAATGATCGCCCATGGGTGCTTGGTAGGGAACCCTTGCAGGCGTCAGCCCACCCCCTCCGAAACTAGCTCTGGACGCCAGGGAGCAGACCAGGCACGGCTGGTCATGGGGTCCTCGGGGTGATGGCTAGACTAGAGTCACCCCTACTCCATCCTCCCTGAATTTCCCATCCCCACTCAGCTGACTGACGATCCCCACCAGAGCTCTGTCCAAGACCTCTGAGCAACGAGAAAGGCACAGCCACCCAGCTTGGAGGTCGCCTCCTTGGGAGCCTCCAACGGTTGGCCCCAGGGAGCTGTGGTCCACACACGCTCCACACGGGCTTGGGGCATCTCGCACGCAGGAGTCGAGGGTCCCTCCTGGAAGCCAAGTCCTGCTCAGCCCCTAGGGGCCACCTGCCCGGCTCACGTGCTCGGCCCACCTGTGCCTCAGGAGGCCTCACATGCAGTTTGGTATCCATTGGCTCCTGCAGCTCTTCATGCTTCTTGAACAGGTTGACGCAGGCACACTGGCAATGATCCCTGCTCACCAGCGACCTGGGTTCTGACAGTAACCACTCAGGCTGAGGGGCACCGTGCCCTGTGTCTGCGGGGTACCAGACCGTGCCCTGTGGGGTACCATGCCGAGGCACCGCTAGACCCTCCCCCTTGGGCCTCGCTGAGGGAGTCAGGCCCTGTCAGGGTGCAGCCAGGGCTGGCAGCCAGGGGGCAAGGGAGGCGGCATGGCTGTCCAGGTTGGAAGTCAGCTCCAGGCCTTCAGTCTCCCATGCTTTTACTTCCGTCTCTTGTTCCTGTGCCCCGTGAATGGCAGGAGAGCACAGTTTCCTGGAAAACCAACCACCTTCCACCTCGCTATCCTGCCTTCCCTCTGGCAATCACCCTACAAGTTTGTTCCCAGGACCCCAGGAGAAAAAGCCGTGCCAGTCCGGGGGGCCTGCCCACGCCATGTCCTGGAAACCCAGAGCCTTGAGCTAGAAGGTGAGTCACGGGCCATGGCAGCAAGGACCTTAGGATGGACAGCAAGGACCTTAGGATGGACAGCAAGGACCTTAGGATGGACAGCAAGGACCTTAGGATGGACAGGTTCCTGACGTGTGCAGTCCTGGGTTTGACATTGCGGAGACCAAGATGAAAGTCAAGGTTGGGAGACTCAGACCCTTCACCTACACACCCACAGTACCCCACGGAGCAGGCCCACGCAGCCCTGCACGCCCACAGTACCCCACGGAGCAGGCCCACGCAGCCCTGCACACCCACAATACCCCACGGAGCAGGCCCACACCAGCCAGCGCCCTTTCCATGGACGTGGTACAAGCGCTGGTCTGTGGTACTCGGACCAGCTGGCATCCCTGGCTGAAGCCCTGGGCAGGAAATGCCAGGAAATGGAAAGTCAACGTTGAACCAGAGCTCAGCTCCCCAGTGCCCTGGAAGGGAGGGGCATGGGCTTTTCACCGCAGGGGAGCAGCCAACGCAGGTCTGGGGATCTTGCCAGGCCAGAGGGCACCCGGTCACTGAGGGAAGCACTGGGTCTCCAGACGCCCCACAGTGTTTGCCTTCACTGGGCTCAACCACTGGCCCCAACTCCGACTGACAGGAGGCAGGTGGCAGGGTTCCCCTCCTCCACAGTGTGGGGGTGGGGGTGCAGGGTGCAGGGCAGAGGGGCTCCCAGCATCCCCTGCTGAAGAAAGAGGTGCCATAGAGAAGGTGGCCAGGTGGGGCGCCTCTCGGCCAACACCGCCAGCTCCCGCTGGAACCACCAGGGGTGCCCAGGCGGAGTGGCCCTCCGTGCTCTGGGAATCTTCAAGAGGATTTGAGGAGCGGCTCTGAGTCCGGCTGGTCCAACACGCAGGCCAGCCCAGCAGCTCGGGACACAGCGCTTCTCTTGCAGGCCGGGAAGGGAAGATGTCAGTAAAGCCCAGGTGAGTGGGGTTGACCGTGTGGCCTGGTGGCCTCTGCGCAGGAGGACCTCAGGCCTGAGTTAGGGGGTGGGCTCAGAAGGTAGGGGTGTGGTGTGTCACTGTTGTGCCTGAGTGTGTGGGTGGCTGTGTGTGGAATTGTGTGCTTGTGAATGTCTTCAGGTGTTACGCGTGTAGGGTGGATGTACAGGTGTGCCTGTATACCTGGGTGTGTCGGGGCAGAGGTGTGGACAGGAGACAAGCCCCTGCCCTCCGGCTGGAGGAGCCCACCTTTGAAAGCCTTCACAGGCCATGTCGAGCCCTGGGGCCAAACTGTGTGGGCAGGGGGCAGGGGAGGAGGTTTCCTGTGCCCACGGCAGTGTGGTGAGTTCCTGCCTATCCAGAGCTCAGAGCCAGCTGCGGCACCCCATCCTACCCACATCCTGGCAGAATGGCACACTCCTCAAATTTGCCAAATTACTACAAATCAGCCCATAATCACTTCTGTCTGCATTCCCAATTACACAGGAAGTGAGTTCCACCTACGAGAGTCAGAACTGCCCCGGAGCAAGGTCCTTGGCTGGCCTGTCTTACCCTCTGAGAGACCCAGGGCCAGCTGCTGCAGTCTGGGCTCTGCATCCCCGGGCCACAGGCGGCGGAATGAGGCCTCAGTTTCCCACAGGAACACTGGCTCCCTCTCGGGCCGGGCCACTGTAGCACCACCTCACGCCGGTGGACAGTGCCACCTTGCCCCCAGAACCCCTCAAGTCTCCCACTTTGGCTGCAAGTCCCTGTCTCGCCCCTGGCACCCGTGAGCCCTGCTGCCACCTGTGCACCTAGGAGCCCATTAGTGCCCAGCCTGGCACATCAACCACCCCGAGAGCCCCGGTGGTCCCTGTGTGCCCTTCTGCAGGAAGACCTGAGGATGGGCCAACCTGGACCAGCTCTTGGGGTGCTACTCACAGGAACTGCTTGTTTTCCCATTCTGCAGGTCAGAAGTTCAAAGCCAAGGGCTTGTTCCCCCAAGGGCCCCGGAGACGCCCTGCCTCTTGCCTGCTGTCTGGGCTTCTGGCAGTGCCTGGCCTTCCTGGCATAGCACTCATCCTGGGAAAGGCTGCCTAAGGAATACACATATTCCTTACGGGACCCCAGCCAGCCACTCTGCTCCATCGCAGCCCAGGCCCTCTGCAGCCCCCTCATGTGGAGGGGACAGTGTGCCCATTCCAGGCCAAGAGACTACTATGAGCCAAGGTTAGTGCCTCATTGTCCCCGTGCCACCAGCAGGTCCCACTGCAGAACCCACCCCCAATGGCACCACTGTGAGCCTCGGGGTCCCTAAGCCCAACTACCAGCACCCACTGCCCCTGCTCTGCTTGGCCTGCCAGGAGCCCAGATGCCCCAGGGTGGGGATGCAGGAGCCAGTGCTGGGAAGGTGCCGGGTGACAGACACTGCCTCCCCGCTCAGGCACACAGAACTGTTGCTGCAGGGAACGCTCCGGGCCCGGGGGCTCTGCACGAGCTGTCTGCCTCTGCCTGAGTCGGCAGCTCCTCCCCAAAAGCTTCTACCTCCCCTTCGCTGGCCTCCCCATTCATGGTGATGACAAACTCCTCGACCCTTGTGCCAACAGCTGTGCCAGACCTGAGCTTCTCACCTCCTCCGAGCCGGCTGAGCCCCGAGGGGCCCAGTTCCCGAGCTCTGCAAACCTCCTTTGGGGGCCTGGAGCCGAGACTCCCTCCAAGGTGCACCTGCAGCGTCTCAGAGGTCAGACAGCCAGGGCAGGTGTGCTAAAGTCAGGGAGGGGCCTTCTCCACGCTCCCCACCGGCTGGAGAGGCCCCAGCAGACTGTGCCCGAGTGCAGCTGACAGGGACAGGTAGCCTCCCGGGCTGGCCGCTCCCCAGTCGTGTCCATGTCACAGTAATGAGCAGGAGAGCCACGTGCAGCGGCGGCAGCGCTAATGGGCGTCCAGAGCCGCCCGCGCCGGGTGGACTGACTCTGCTCTTCTTCTGGTTACTGAGAAAATTTCCCTCTTAAAAAATTAAGAGTTGAAGGGAATTTGTCAAAAGCCATTACCTGCCGACATTTCCACCCAGCTGCCAGCCTGAGCGCTTGTGCATAATTAATTAGCAGGCACGGCACTTACTGTCCCCGCATAAAAGTTAAAAACCCATTTCACCGTGTTCCACGTCTGCTGCTCAGCATCACTGTCAGGCGCACGTCAAGGGAGACAGGCATTTGCATACAGTGCCAAGCTGGGGTTGCCATAGCAACAGGCTGCCACCCCCCACCCCTGCTGGATCCAGCCAATGGGCTTAGTCCTCACTTGGAGGTTCCGCCCCCACGTGAGGGTGGGGGTTGTTGCAGGGGGACCTGCCAGGAACCTTCCAGCACCTGCAGCTGCTGTGTCAGCGGCTGCCGACGTGAAAACAAACAAGGAGGTGTTCCTGGCTTTGGGCTAAGCAAGCCAAAGGAAGGAGCAGGAAGAGAGAGGAGGAGGAGGAGGAGGAGGAGGAGGAGGAGGAGGCAGCTCCTCTGACCTCCTGGCCAAGGAGATGGACGGCAGCCTTTCCTTTACCACTCCTCCGATGTGCAGGGGTGAGGCGGGGCTGAGGCGGGGGTGAGGGGAGGCGACTATGATGCTTGCCCCCACTCCAAGATGGGCAGGTGCTGGAGTCTCGGATCAGAGTAAAGGGGGAACCGATCCAATCCTGAGCCACGGAGCATGCCTGCAGGGCCAGGCTGGGAGCAGGGACCCCGGGGCCTCCCGGAGCATGAGGTAGGGGCCAGGCAGGCCCCTGGGAAGTGTGTGTCAGAGTCTGGACAGAGAGGGCCAGAGACAGGCTCTGTCCTGGGCACTCTCTCAGAGGTCCCACAGAAAGAGGATAGTGAGAAGAGAAACGCGTGGGCGCTGTCCAACCTTGGAAGCAGAGGGGCAGAACTAAATGCAACTCTGCCTTGCCACCTTGGAAACCCGCGGCACGCAAGCTGCTGCTGTGTCACGCGGTGCTGAGCACGGGGGCCGGAGCATCAGGAAACGAAGGGGAAGAAACGCCTTCCATGTACAGGCTACGTGCAGTTCACCAAAGAGCCAACGCACTCCCAAGGTCCCCTAAGCTCTCCCACAGTCAGGAGCTTCCTGAAGTGGGGGCTACACTGCACTTTCACAAGCGGCCGTGTCAAGCTCCAGAGGATGGACTGACTGCCCTCCACCACACGGCCTTCCCTGGCCTCACTGGCGCCAACTCTCCACCTTGAAGGCTAAATTCAGAGTTGATTCAAAACGCCAAGGTCAGCCAAGGTCACTGGACAATGTTACAAGAAGGGGCTCCAAAGCTCGGGGACTGCAGGCTGCCCTAGCAGTTCGCTGACTGAGGGCACAGGCTCCCACGCACCTGCTGCACACACCTCAGCAGAGTCCCTGGGAGGAGGGCAGGGAGACTGGCTGCTGGGCCAGCCCTGCCCCCGGCCCTCACCCAAGTGCCCAGGAATAACTGAGGGGCTCTCCGGACACCCCAGGACCCACGATAAATAGGAATTAGCTGGAACGTTCTGGGCTCCATGTGTGGGCTTCCAAGACAGGAAGTTTGGCAACACTTGCCTAACAAGGAGGGGGGCGCCAAAGTATCAAACCAAGGGTGGGCAGCACTGTGGGTCCCTGAGCACCGGTGCAGGCGGGACAGGTGCAGACACTGTTCCATGCGTCCTGGCAGCCCACCTGGGCTATGGGGGCAGCCTGCGGGCTCCTGCCTGCCTATGGCTGGTCCTGTTTAGTGCCGTGGAGTGTGCCAGGGCTCTGGCTCACCGAACCCCGCGGATAGCAGAATAGGGCCTGGAGAAATGGAAGCTTACGGTACCCAGCCCTGCAACATGGTATACGGTGCGTACACAGACCAGGCTGGTGTGGCCGGCCCAGGGGTGAGTGTGTGAGCACTAGGTGTGTGGCTAGTGAGTGTTTATTTTATGACACATCCAGGACACAGCCCATAACTTGATGGAAGTCCCTCTCCAACACACTGACCACCTCCTCACCCCTAAGATGTCCGCTCTTGACCTTCCCCGGGGAGCACTGCGCATGTCCAGCGTGTAGGGGCTGGGCGGCTGCGACCCTGAGGATGGGAGCATCAGCCCCCGCAGAGAGCTCTGGTCCCAGTCGCCACCGAGCTCGCTGTGAAAACACTCGGCACGCCTTTCAGATTCACTTGGAAACGCATTTGCAGGAAAATGGAATTGAAAGACAATTTTGTTTTGAAATCCACATGTGTCCTTTTCTATGAATTCTGATTTCAAATATCTGGAACTTTGTCTCAGTGTCTACGCATGACTACATCCAAGGGCAACCTGCCCAGACATGGTTCACGACGCTACATCCAACCCAGGTCATGTGAAGGAGGCGTGCCCTGCCTCTACCCACGTCACAGATCCACACCCACATTATGCAAATGTGGACACAGGTACAGACATGAGACCAAAGGCAGGTGTAGACAGAGGTGTGGAGGCCAGGGGGAGGTGTGGACGGAGGCGTGGAGGCCAGGGAGACATGTAGACAGAGGTGAAGAGGCCAGCGGGAGGTGTGGACGGAGGTGTGGAGGCCAGGGGGAGGTGTGGACGGAGGTGTGGAGGCCAGGGGGAGGTGTGGACGGAGGTGAGGAGGCCAGGGGGAGGTGTGGACGGAGGTGTGGAGGCCAGGGGGAGGTGTGGACAGAGGTGAGGAGGCCAGCGGGAGGTGTGGACGGAGGTGTGGAGGCCAGGGGGAGGTGTAGACAGAGGTGAGGAGGCCAGGGGGAGGTGTGGACGGAGGTGAGGAGGCCAGCGGGAGGTGTGGACGGAGGTGTGGAGGCCAGGGGGAGGTGTGGATGGAGGTGTGGAGGCCAGGGGGAGGTGTAGACAGAGGTGAGGAGGCCAGGGGGAGGTGTGGACGGAGGCGTGGAGGCCAGGGGGACATGTAGACAGAGGTGAGGAGGCCAGCGGGAGGTGTGGACGGAGGTGTGGAGGCCAGGGGGAGGTGTAGACAGAGGTGAGGAGGCCAGGGGGAGGTGTGGACGGAGGTGTGGAGGCCAGGGGGAGGTGTGGACAGACAGAGGTGTGTTCTCAGATACCCTGGCCAGATTAGCAGCCAGATCATGCCAGACCGTGCCAACCCCTTCAGTTGGAAGGCCGTGGGTGTGACCACCTCCTTGTGCCCTGGCAATGCCTTTGTCACTGCAAAAGCAGCATTAGTTGTTGAATGAAGCCCCAGGCCTGCCGGGGTCTGCAGGGGACCCTGCATATGGAGCCTGGGTGGTGGTCAGCAGGCAACAGCAGAACCAGCCCCTGTGTCCTGGCAGGAGGAAGTTGTCATGCTAGTTTGTAAGCAGGCAGGAGTTGGGGGTGAGGGACGCCCCAACTGCCACCAGTGTCAGTAAGACCCCACAGCAGGCCCAGGCCCCTATTGGTCAGTGCGTGAGTGGCAAGGAGCATGGTAGGCGGGAGGCCATGGCTGTGAACGGGTTCTGTCCACGCACTGTGCGGCCAAGCCCCAGCCCTCACGGATGCGTCCAGCAGGAAGGCCGTGGGTGTGGACGGAGGTCAGTGGAATGTGCTCAGGTTGGCCACACCCATTCTACACCCAGAGCCGGCCCGGTGGGGGCTGTGGCTCTGCAGTCCCCATCCCGCCCAGCCCCGGGAGGCACGGCTTGCATGCCTCGGTCAGCAAGCTCCCCAGGTGACACAGACGCCATGTCACAGCCCACTCCTCACATGTCAGGGTGAGGCTCTGAGGCAGGGCCTTGATTTTTTTTTTTCTTCATGGAAAGGAAGATTGGAAAATGCAGGGCATCAGTCCTGAAGGGCCTGTGGTGACAGTCCTGGGGCCTGTGGTGACAAGCCGCTTTCTCTCCATGCTTGATTGGTTGAGGCTGGGGTGGGAAACGTGCTGCTGGCGACTCTCCCAGCACCTTTTGAATGTCACACTGATGGCACCCACGGAGTATAGGAAGGGAATTTGACCCCAGTTTGGCCCCTGGGCCAGGAGAGTGGCATAGGGGGAGGGTGGCCGTGAGTTCAGAGCTTGCTCAGCAAGGAGGTGCTGATCTCAAAGGAGCTGCTGGTACCCCCGGGGCCAGGTATGCAGGGGCCTGGGAAAGGATCGCTTCCAAGTGTTCTTGCAGGGTTGTGGTGCCACCCCTGGGTTCACTGATCCCCCTGTGGAGAAAAGTGTTGGAGTCTGAAGAGAGAGGGAGCTGCGGGTTGACCCCGGGAGAGGACGTGACCGGGGAAGGTGCGGCCTGAGACTGGGCTGACTCGAGCAAGACGTGCAGTGCTGCTTGCTCCGAATGAGTGCATGAGCGAATGAATGAGGAGCGATTATTCCTAACTCAAGCTCAGGGAGGCATGAAATCCCATACGGTTACCGCATGCTGGGATCTGCTCTTGGCCGAGCCACTGCCGTACTTCCCTGGGTCCATTTCCCAGGCCAGTGAGGCAGAGCTGCGTCCCAGTCACAGATAAGAACGCAGGCGCCAGCTGTGACCTGACTTCCCTGCAGGAGCCGCTGGCTTGAAGTCCAGAGCCTGCGCCCCCACCTCCCCACCATGTGGTCCCCGTGGCCTAATTCCCGGAGGCGCGCTCCCAGGACACAAGCCAGGTGGCAAAGCAGGGAGCTGCCCTGCCATTGATCCTGACGCCTGCTGAGCCCCACAGCTCAGAGCAAACTGATGGGGGCTCCCCAACAGGAAGGCAGGCTCCAGGGAGCCAGACACGGTGGCACTCGTCAGCTGGAGAGTTCGGGGCGCAAGGTGTCTTTGTGGTTCACAGGATGATGGTGTGACGGCAGGAGGCGGTGAACCAGCACAGGTGCTGTAGTTCCCACCTGAGCACCTGAGCTGCTGACGGAGAAGAAGAACCGGCCCCCAACGTGTGTGGTGGAGCCCACACACAGCTAGCCGTGAGGACTGTGAGTCAGCGGGCAGGGGGTCTGCCCCTCCTTCTCGCTAGACCCAGGTGCTGTGCCAGAGCTAAGAATAGCCCCTGACCGTTCCACCTGCCCGGTGAGGCCCTTGAGCCCCCTGGCGAGCTTGCATGAGGCTCCTGCTCTGCCCTGTGCCCTTGGCCTGTACGTGTCTCCTGAGGCCTCACATCTCTCCCAGACAGGAAGCCTAGAGAGGTTTAGACTTGCCCCGGGACGCAGAGCAGGGACTCAGCTCAGGGAATCACCAGGAACTTGAGCTTCGGGCCCACACACAGCTAGATTCCCCCAAGGCAGTGCGGTCAGGGAGCAAGTGTCGGGCCATGCAGAAAACAACACTCACGTGTTCTCCCTCTCAGCCTCGTGTGAAGGCCTGGAGCTGTGTCCCCATGCAGCCAGCCCGAGAGGACAGCTGGCCCAGCCCGGTGCCTGCTGACGGTGGGACGCCGGAGCCGCGGCGAACATGCCGGGAACTGCACTTGCTCTCTCGGTTACAGTTCCGCCTTCAGCTGAACACAGCCCAAGATTCCCCCTCACACGAGCCAATGCATTCCTATTTTTTGCTTAAGACAGTTTGTGTCAAGTTTTGTCACTCTCAAAAAGAAGAAACATAACTGCTTCAATGTGTACTCGCTTTCTGCGACTTAAATAGAATGTAAAATCCAAAGATAAAGTCGGCATTTCAGAAAATCCAGAGACGCTGCGAATAAAGCAGCAAAGCTCTGTCAGCGGTTCCTCGCGGCCTTTCCCGTGTCAGAGGGAGGCAGTGAGCTGGCCACCAGTCTTGTGCTGGTGCTACGCCTTTGCCTCGGGTGTCAGCTTTGGGCCACCCCAGGTGGTGACACATCCCCGAGGCGGGATCCCCTGGACCCTCTCTGCTTCCAAGTTGAACTCTGTAACTTTCCACAGCATGGCACCTGAGAGGAACAGCTTTGGGCTTAGATGTGAGCAGGAGGCTGGGATAAATGAGAACTAGGCATCAAACATCGGCGCCGTGTGCAAGAGCCGAGCAGGTGCCAGCTATGAGGCTGTCCTGCCTCGAGGCAGCCAGGCCAGGCTGCCTGCTCCTAGCCACAGCTGCCAGCTGCCCCCCGCCCCCACCCAACCCGGGTGATGTGGTCTCGCAATGCGTTCATCCACAGCTGTTGAATGCGTTCTAGAATCTCCCTGACTCTCCACACAGATGAATGGATTTGCGCATTACAAGGCTCCTGCTCTCAGCAACTGCGACATCACATTTGTTTTACTTCATTGATTTAAATTAGAGATGGTCGCCCTCCAAGAACCTCGATTACTCCAAGAAAAATCATTTGAAAAGCTATTTATCTTAATGTCGATGAAGACGCGCTAATGAGACATAACTTTAGGGGTCTGGACTGGCTGAGCTGTAGCCCCAGGGGTCCGCCTTAGATGGGTTCTGAGTTTGGAGGGCCAGGAAGCAGGAGGAAGGAGCGTACACGCGCCCAGGCAGACCCCACCGCCCTCGGTGCAGGTGCATCGCCTTAGACCGGCTCATCTCTCTTCCTTGCTGTGACGTTGTCTTGTTCTGGCCACAGGCACACACGCAAGGAACCACGCTGCGACCTGATCCCGTGGGCCAGGCAGCAGGCCTGCCACTGGCCGGAGTGTTCATGCCACTTAAAAGAAAAAAAAGATTTATTTATTTTCATTTGAAAGTCAGATTTACAGAGAGGAAAGGCAGAGGAATTTTTCACCTGCAACAGCCAGAGCTGAGCTCAAGCCAGGAGCCAGGAGCCAGGAGCCAGGAGCGTCTTCTGGGCCTCCCCTATGGGGACAGGGCCTCAAGGCTTTGGGACGTCCTCCACTCCTTTCCCAGGCCACAAGCAGGGAGCTTGATCAAAAGCTGAACAGCCTGGACACAAACCTACGCCCATATGGGATGCTGGCACTTGCAAGTAGAGGCTCATTAACCAAATGAGCCACCGTGGCAACCTCCATTCACATCACCTTCAAACCCAGAGCCAACCTCTCCTTCCTGTGCAGGACAGGGTCTTGCAAGAGCCACTGTCAGCCCCTAGTCCCAGCAGAGCCCGCCTTCCCCTGAAGCCCTTGCTTCCCATGTCCACTGCCAGCCTCTCCCCTGCTGGAGCAGGGTCGTGAGGTGCAATCTGACTCTCCTGTGGAGAGCCCAGTGACCTTGTCTGTGAGGCCAGGGCCATGGTGCCGGCTGGGGAGGCTTTGGGAACCCCCAGGGGAATGCATGGGGAGACACGCAAGACCGAGGAGTGCACCCCACGTGGGAGTGTGATGGGCTCCACGGCAGGTGGAATGTGGATGAGGCCCAGTTCAGGTCCCTAACCTCTGAGTCAGTCAAAGGGGAGAGTGTGTTCAGTTGGTCTAGATAACAAGTAGGTGGGTGATAGGTAGATCGTAGAAAAGATGGTAGCTATGAAGACATGGTAGGGTTGGGCAGAGGACAGGAGCTGGACATAGAGCTACAGAGAGAATGCTAGGTAAGTACATTGATGGGCGGAGAAGAGGGTGCATAGGCAGAAAGGTAGGTGGTGGCTCTGTGGATTGGCAGAGGTGACAGCTGCCCAGACCATGCAGACAGACATCGGTGAGTTTACTGCAAACCAGCCTGCTACACCGTGTGTCAGCCTCCCGTAGTGGCATAAAAAGTTACTACCAACATGATCTGTTGTGTTGGCATCGAATCAACACTTCCTATAAGTGGGGAGGATGGTACAGTAGCTGCCTGGGGTCCCTACCAGGTCCCATGATGCCCCACAAACATTGTTGAGCTCATGCCTCCCCGAGGCCTGCCGTCGCCACACAGCTGGGAGAGGCCCAGTTCCTGCCCTAGTGGGCAGGGCATGGAGCAGTGGGAGCTGGCACAGCTTGCGGCCCACATCCGCGCTGTGACACTCAGCAGCCCCAGGACATGCACTGTGGCAGCAGAGAGGTGTGTGGACGTGCTGGCAGACCCTCCTCGTTCTACCAGACTGCGGAAAGGCAGTGCCGGGGAGGGCGCTGTGCACAGCTGATGCCCACAACCTGTGTCTGAGTGCCAGCGGTTGGTGCTGGCACAGCTGATGCCTATGGTCTGTGTCTGAGTGCCAGGCCCGAGTCCCGGCTGCATTTCCAATCCGGCTTCCTGCTAAGGCACCTGGGAGGCAGCAGAAGACAGGTCAAAGGCTTGGGTTTTTGTGAGATCTGGATGGAGATCGGGCTGTCAGCTTCGGCCTGACCCATGCCAACAGGTGCGGGCATCGCTGATGAACCAGTAGCTTTAAAGTAAAATGAAAAGGAATGAATGAACTTTCTTGAAAAGGAAGCAGGCTGGCTTTCTGTGGCATGTGCGGTTCCTCACTCCGAGGCCTCGTAGTGTGGCTGGCTGCCTTGTGCAGGTCCCCACTTCACAGATACACACACACACACACACACACACGCACACACACACACATGCACACAGCCCGGGGCAGCTGTGGGAGGGACTGGGGCTGCAGCTTCACGCACATCTGACTCAGTGGGACCAGTGTGGGCATGGCGGCCTGAGGGTGGGCTCACTCGGACCCGCCTCGGCTCCTTCTGCAAGATTCGCAGGGAGCTCAGGGTCCCCCTGCTCCCTACCTGTGTCTGCACCCCTGCATCCCAGCCGCCCCTGAACCCCTGCAGCCCTGCACCCCTGGCCTGCACCCCTGCATCCCGGCCACCGCTGCACCCTGGCCACCCCCGCACCCCTGGCCTACACCCCGCACTACCATTCTGCAGCCGATTTCCCAGGGCAGAGCCTGGTGCCGGGCCAGTGGTGCACACAGACAGATCCAGCTGAGCTCAGTGGCTGCCGGGCCATGGCCTTGCAGGTTGGCCGGCTACTGGCTTAGGGAAGGCGCCACTCACCCTCTTTGGCTCACACACCTTTTCCTCCTTCCCAGGCAGAGAGGGCTTCCCATGGGCAGGTGGGGGTGAAGGTGAAAGCACTCTCTCTCTCTCTGTCTCTCCCTCTCTCTCTGTCTCTCTCTCTCTCTCTCGCTCTCGCTCTCGCTCTCGCTCTCCTCTCCTCTCCTCTCCCTCTCTCACCTCCTATGAACTCCTGTGAAGGCAAGGGGAGTTGTCGGGTTCTCAACCTGACACCTTCAGATTCTTCTCTGTTAAGAACTTACAAAGGTATGCAAATGCTGTTCCAAGGCCAGGCTCACTGGTTCTGAAGGCAGTTTGCCACAATGTAACATCCTCTCCTAGGCTGCAGCCTGTCCCGGGGCACCAGCCTGGCTTCCACCCGTGCTGGGAGACAGCGGGTGGGCGGAGGCTCGTGGGCGAGGTGCCTTGACAGGTGCAATGTCCCAGCAGCTCTTCCCAGCAGCAGCCCACCCACCCACCCACCCAGCCGCCTGCTGGGGCAGCCCCGGGACCCAGTGCTGCAGTCACCCCTCGGCTTGCAGAGCGGACCTGCTTAGCAACTGCTGACCACAGTTCACGTGTCCACCCACTTGCAGCAGCACATACACAAGTGGCACACACTTGCCCGTGCTGTGTCCCTGCCCCTGTTCTCACGTCAGCCCCCAGTGTCACTGATAGGTGTCACCAAGCACGGCCTCCTGGCATGTCAAGGCTTCTGTGCAAGGGAAGGGCTCCCAGCTGCCCAGCTGCCTTGCTCCTCCCCCTCACTCTCACTCCCTCCTTTCCAGCCCCCCATCCACCCACCCCCTCCGTCCACATGCTCCTCCCCTTTCTCGCCCTCCTTCCTTCCTTTCACCTCCCCCTCCTCCTGTGTCTTCATTTCCACCTACCGCAACCTCTTCCAAGTGGGAGGGGGCCCAAGCTAACTCCATCCCCCCATGGGGGAAGCTGCCGCAGCCCCGGGCCCCTGAACACCGGAGGGTGTGCCTGACCCCTGGTCTGCGGCCTCCAGCTTTCCCCTGAAACCCATGTAAGGATCGAATTCTTTGCAAAGGCTGTGCCTGCATCAGAGATGTTCAAGGTCCAGAGCCTGGGGGTACCTAGCAGCTCTGTGCAAAGCTGCGTTCTCCTTGAACTCGGAGGATGAAATCCCAGACCTCTGGGTGATGCTGGGAGGTAATTAGGGCAGCTGTGGAGCCTCACAGACGGGGCCATGTGGAAACCAACCCCGGAAAGCAGCATTTCTCCCAGCAGCAAACAGGAAGTGATGTCACCCATAAGCCAGGAGCTAGGCCTCCCTGCTGGCATGTGGTTCTTTTTTTATGTGAAAGGGAAAGACAGAGAGAGAGAGAGAGAGAGAGAGAGAGCTGTGTCCACATGCTGATTCACTCCCCAGACCCTCTCGGGAGTCATCCATCACTGTATCCATGTGGGTAGCAGGAGCCAAAGTGCCTGACAGCCACCTGCTGCCTCGTGCATCTGCGAGCAGGAAGCTGCAGCCAGGCGATGCCGGAGACTGGACACAGACGCTGCCCGTAAGGGTGGCATGGGATCAAGCAGCATCATAATGACTAGGCCAAACGCACTGCTAATCCTAACCCTGACCCTAACCCTGACACTGACCCTAGCCCTAACCATAAACCCTAGCCCTCCAGCCTCCAGAATAATAAGAAATACACTGGGGCTTCTGTGACACCCCCAGTCATCGGTGTTCAGCATGCAGACTGGGCACAGAGAATGAACACTCACAATCATTTCTTAAGATCCCCCGGAAACAAGCCCAGCTTCTGCGCAGTGGATGTGGGTGTGTGTGGGGGTGAGGGGTTCTCACCAGATACGGATCTGCAAGGGGCACGGGGAGCCTGGCTCCTGCCAGCGGGCAGGGGGCCACAGGTGCAATGGTTCAGCCTTTCCCTGACACAGTGTTAATGACTCCTCTCCTTGTGCCCCCAGTCACAGGGGTGGAGCGACAGTGTGAAGGCGACAGACGCACGCTCCCACCCTCACAAGCTCAGCCTGCCTGGCAGCAGGACTTGCTCGGCAGAGCCTGTGCCAGGGGAGATCAGAGCAGGGAAGGGCCTCGGGGGAGCCCGAGGAGGGACGGGGGCCACCCAGGCTGGTCCAGGCAAACTTCCCGAGGGGTGCCATTGCAGGGGAGATGCCCTGAATCTCAGGACAGGGCTGCTGCCCCTGCCACTGGGGGTGTCCTTGCCTCCAGGCTCAGCCATTGGGCTGCTTTGAGCAACTGTGGCCAGAGCAGCCAAGACCATGGCTCTGCAAACCACTGTGCCCAGATGCAGCCTGGTGCTGTGGACACGGCTTCTCAGCTCCTGGCCTGCTGGAGGCTTTCTGCCATCTGCCTGATGCCAGGCAAATGTGGGCACTGGAGCGGCACAGCCAGACAGAGCCACCATGCCAGCAGTACGAC
This sequence comes from Ochotona princeps, assembly GCF_030435755.1. Taxonomy (NCBI): domain Eukaryota; kingdom Metazoa; phylum Chordata; class Mammalia; order Lagomorpha; family Ochotonidae; genus Ochotona; species Ochotona princeps. Next base: position 2,142,694 of record NC_080833.1, on the reverse strand, counting down.
AGGCAGAATGACAGAGAGCAGCTAGGGAGAGGACAAGGGTAGCAGATGCAGACAAGGTCCGGGAGGCCCCCTGGATGGCAAGGGCTCGAGCATTTGGTGCCCCCGGGGGGTATTAGCAGCGAGCTAGGTCAGAAGCCACGTAGCTGCACTTGAACCAATGCTTGGAGCCTTGCAAGCAGTGACTCGCCCGCTGGGCCACAGGTGCAACCCTTTCGCCTGCCTCGGATGCTCGAGTGCTCTTTGGAATGGCTCAGGCAACGGGTGCTGCAGCAGAGGAAGAAGCAGTGCCCTAGGGTGCACCCTGGGCGGCCCTTGCCTGCCTCTGGGGGGCCACACTTCTGGTGGCAAGCGAGGGCCCGGGATGAGAGTGTGCACACTGCAGCCCGCCCTGTTCCATCGATGGAGAAATCCAGGAGCCGCAGAGCAGTTAGACGACAGCCCCGTGCCATGTGGCTGGTCAACAGCAAGGGCGGGAACTGAGCCCTGGACCTACGGCCCGTGATCCTGGTGGTCAAGGCAGCCCCGGGCCCTGCAGCATGGCTGTCTGCCCCTCACTGTTGTCTGCAGACCCACGGGGCACTACCGGGACTCCCACAGGCGCTGTGGCCTGCAGACTCGCCATGGAGCTGGCCGAACACTGAGCTGGACTTGGAGATGAGTCCCTGGGGAAGTTGCTCCTTTTCACCCACTCAATGTCCTTGTCTGTGAGGCGCAGATGAAACAGCCTATATCTTGTGGTGCTTAGCTCGGCGATATAGGGTCATGCCAAGGAGGGCCTGGGGTGGCCTGCCTTGGGCAGAGTGGGTGACAGGCAGGTGACAGGCACTCCCCAGGGGCGGCTTCCTAGACACGCTGCCTGAGCAGCCACAGAGCCCCGCCCTGGGAAGCTGTGGCGAGAGTCTGTTGGCTGCTGTCATCGCTCTGAAATCATGATCTATCTGCACGAGGGGGCCGCTGCTGCTCCCCACCCCGGAACAACCTCCCAGGGAAAGGACGCCCGTGGCCCTCACAGCCATCGCCACTGTTGTCCCCAGCCTCGCCCAGGGCCGTGAAGATGTGGCTGAGGGGAAGGGGGCAGACCAAAAGAGCTGGGGGCACCGCTCCCCCACAGGAGGACGCGCTAAGGAGTGGGGAAGGGACGTGGCCGGTGAATGTTTGATTGTTTGGCTGTTGCGAGAGGCATGGCGCCTCCCGTGGGGCCAGCTGCTCAGGTAGGCAGCAGCGTTGGCCCCGATCAGCCTGGTGCATACAATACAGTAGCATGGGTGACTATTAGGGTGTCCAAGTCATAAATGCAGCGAGGGGAGCTCAGCCCCGACACCCAGTCCCGAGGCTGAGCCCACGTCGGCCACATGCAGGCCAGATCCCCATCTGCCCAGGATGGCACCGGCCTCTGTAAGGAGCAGCCTCAGCCCCCGCGGCACTCTGCAGAGAGAAAACCGTGGAAAAATAGGAACAAATTGAAAAGCCAGAAACCCCGAGCACTCATCGGAGAGGACTCCCAACACCTGATCCGGCCCTGCTCTCCTCCCCAAGGGCTTTGGAAGAGAGAGCGTGAGACAGTAGGAACAGACGTCGCTGCCGGTGCTAGGCGTTCACTCGGGAGACGTGTGACAGCTTCTTGGGGATGTTCACTGGCAGGATTATTTGAATCGGCTGGGATCGGAGAGCTGTCACGGAGACAGGAGGATGGCTGGTCGCCTGGGAATTCAGGTCCTGAGAGGTGGCCAGGGAGTGCCTTGTGGGTGCCGCGCTGGGAGCTGTGTGGGTGAGAGCAGCACAGCCTGGGGGAGTCAAGCCGTCTCACCGCTCCTCCCCCAGGGGCAGAACCCCAAACTTAGCCCCCACTCCTCCACACCTTCTCCCATCTCTCAGTAGCCACAGGTGCCGCTTGGGCTGCAGGTGGCAGTTTGCAGATGACCACACGGGATGTTGGTTGCACCTTCCTCCCGTCCAGGGGCAACCCTGGGCTCTGCCTTGGGGTCGCTGAGTGAGGGTTGAGCTGGGCCACTGTGGCTGGTCTCCACATGTGGCACTCTACTCGCCTTCCCAAACATAGCACGAATGGTGTCTAGAGGTGGTCTCACTGCCCAGGGCGCCTGCTCCCCAACGGCGTGACCGCAACATCAAGGCCTGTACAGTGTGCCTGTGGTCAGCAGCCCTGGAAGGACGTGTGCGGGAAGGCAGGCAGCTGCAGGTACATTCCAGCGGCGGCAGAGTGTGTGAAGCAGTGGGGGATGGGAGGCTCATTCGGAAGCGCTGAGTGTGTGGCCACAGCCACGCTGTGTGCTGTGTGCTGAGTGTGTGGTCGCAGCCACGCTGTGTGCTGTGTGCTGAATGTGTGGTCGCAGCCACGCTGTGTGCTGTGTGCTGAGTGTGTGGTCGCAGCCACGCTGTGTAATCAGCTCTTAGGATGTGTGTGTCACAGGGGCACAGACCATGGCAGGACCCCATCAGAACACCCAACTGCGACATCTCAGGACTTACACGGTTCCATATGTTGGATGAGGCCTGGGTACCCTTTGACGCCTCTCGTCTCGAGCCCCGCCTGGCCACCAGCAGCCCCTCGGCCACCGAGCTTTGCACTCCCCTGTGAACTAGTGCATGCCGTGGCAGGTTATTTGATCGCACAGGAATATTGCTCCACCAAACAGCAGAACTGTGCTGAGACATTGTTTTGTTATTAGTCATTAAAGCTCCCGCAGCATTAGGGGCCGTGTTAAAATTCTCACACACGAGAAAGAAGACCTCGACCAAAGGGAGATGCTGGCATTGTCCCTTGGGGGGATTCAGGGCCTGTGCAGTGATCTCTGGTAACGAATCAACTGCTCACTGTAGCTGCGATCCTGGGCTTGTCTCTGCCTTGTGATCCCAGGGCCCTGGCACTGGGTGTGTTTCTTGGCCCTGCCGTGGCTGGGAAAGGGCCCGTGGGCTCCAGGCTCTGCCGGTGAATGTGCCCATGGGGCTCTCCCCTGATCCAGCTGGGAGAGGGGCAGTGCGCTGTCTGCAGTGGGGCCTCCCAGCAGCACGCGCCACTGTGCAGGTTGGCAGGGGTGGGCGAGGGGCTGACTCCAGGCTCCAAGGGAGCGCAGGCCAGGGTGCTCACACAGGTCCTCGCGCTGCAGCCTTGTCCAGGGAGTCCAGGCCCCGCCTGCCTGTGCTCTAAGAACGTGTTCTGCTCCTGTCTCCGGCACCTCCTCTGGGGACGACAACTGCCAGGGTGACTTTTGTGGAAGGCACAGAAAGCCCAGGGCAGGGCTGCCACTTCCCGCTCCGTGGGCCTTCCCTGGGGCTCCACTTGCTGCCATTAAGCCCTGATGTCCTATTATCATGCAAATATGTTAATAGAATAACATTTCTACCACCAGGAACCATTAACAGGAGCTCATCTACCGAGTCAGAATGAGAAATGAGCAGGGCTGAGTCCTCTGGGAATAGCCCGACTTCTGAGAGGGCGAAACCCAGCCGGGCTGCCTCCCTGCGCCAGCCAGCTCAGCCCCTAACAAGCACTGTGGGGATCTGCTTCTTGCTTTCCGTCCACAGTGAGCTTGGGGCACCCTGGCTGGAGAGGTAGCCTGAGGCTCTGCACACCTCTCATCCAGGGTGGGCTCCCTCGGCCTCTCCCTGCACGCCTCTCATCCAGGGTGGGCCCCCTCGGCCTCGCCCCTGCACGCCTCTCATCCAGGGTGGGCTCCCTCGGCCTCTCCCCTGCACTGCAGTCCTTTTACTCTCCTAAGGACTGACTGCCCGGCTTCCCTTTCTGATGCCAGCTGCATCCTGCTAGGAGAGGCCTCGTCCTCTGCTGGTCTCCTGCCCAGCTGTGGGCACGGCCACCGGTTCACCCAGCTTGGTGTCTTCTCCATGAGGCACTGGCTCAGGCCGACACCTGGGCACTGTGTTTTTCCTTTTAGTTTTTTTTTAACATTTTTTTTTATTAGAAAGGCAGATTTTTACAGAGAAAAGGAGAGACAAAAAGATCTTCTATCCACTGGTTCACTCCCCAAGTGGCCACAACAGACAAAGCTGAGCCGATCCAAAGCTAGGAGTTTCTTGTGGATCACCCACAGGTGTGCAGGGTCCCAAGGACCTGGACCATCCTCCTCTGCTTTCCCAGGCCACCCCAGAGAGCTGGATGGGAAGTGGAGCAGCTGGGACCGGCTCTCATAAGGGAACCCAGCACACCCAAGTCAAGGAATTAACCATCAGTCCCCTTTCTTTGATTTTGCAAGAATTTATTTATGTATTTGCAAGTCAGAGTTACAGGAAGGAGAGAGGGAGAGGTTCTGCCGCTGGTTCACTCTCCAGCACGGACACAGGCTGAAGCCAGCAGCTTCCTCTGGGTCTCCCTCTCGGTGGCAGGGTCTGGGTACCTAGGCCGTCTTCTGCTGCTTTCCCAGGGGCGTTAACAGGGGAGTAGGTTGGAAGCGAAGCAAGCAGGACACTAACCGGTGCCCGTGCGGGGTGTGGGTGCCGCAGGCAGCCCCTGGCCTGCAGTGTCCCTGCCTCCATGCTGGCGTCGTTGGTGACTCCTGTGTCGTGGCCACGTGCAGCCTGACAGGTGGTTCTGTGCAAGTTCCTCCTTGCCTTGTTACTGGACACAGTTGTCAGGGCCAGGGGCTGGAGAGGGGTAGGGGGGCTAGAAAGAGTACAGCTAGGAGATGGAGGAGCAGGCAACATGCCAGGCCAGTTTCATGTCAGATGACGAAAACGGTGTCCCTGCCGGGGGGACAACAGAGAGTGGACTCAGGCAGACGGTCACCTTGACCAACGTGCCCACGGGCCTTTGCTTCTCTGTCCCTGCCCCTTCCTGGGGTGGGACCCCTCCCAGAACTTCCTAACAGGGCAGGTCGGAGTCCCATGTGCTGCCAAGGGCGGGGGCTGGGCCTTCCTGCCAGCAGGTGCCTGGACTTCCGGCTGGTGAACACCCTTCTGCTCCCCCAGCTGGCTCCCTGCTTCAGTCACACAGACACACCCACTCGCAAAGAATTCACATTTTCTTCGGCCCCACGGGCTTGCATGGGCTTATGTCTTAACCAGTTGCCTTCCCAGCGCGACCGCACTCCTGTTGCCAAGATCTTTTCCTCAAGTTAGGGAAGCACCCAATGCCTCCCTGCTCAGGTAGACATGCGCTCGGCTCCAAGGCACGAGCTCCCATCACCACCAGGCCGTGCAAACGTGGGGTGCTTCCAGACCTCGGCAGCTGTGCTCCCGTCCAAGATGTGCCTGGGAGTGAGTCAGCAGGCCTCAGGGGACCGAGGGCTGGTGTCGTGTCAGCGTGAGTGACTGTCACATCACTGCCTGGTTCTCCCACTCTGTCGGTGACATCAGCAGTGTGGGCCAGGGTGGTTTTCCAAAGCGCAGGTGCAGGGACGGGCTCTAGTTGGCGACACAGTGACATGAGCACACGCCCCCCACTTGCTGCTGGTCACACCTGACCCCCAGGGGATGCCCATGCTTTAAGGGACGGTTCACCTCCTCAAACCCTTCACCTCACCCTGTCCTATCTTCCTCAGGCTTGCTTACTCTCGCCCTGGGAACAAATCAATTTCTAAACCCACTCCGCTTCGGCTCGGCCTGATTTTTCTCAGCTCGTCCAACTTTTCTGTCCCTTTGGGTTCACTTCACCTCCGGGTCTCCTCGGTGGCCCCATCCGGCTCGTCACAAGTGCCAGACACAAGGACGGACAGCCGACTCAGCATTTAGTCCCTGCTGGAGAACCTTGCTAGCCAGTGCATCTGGGCTCTTGCCATCCGCTCTGCAGTGTGTCCTGCCACCTCTAACCCCCGGGCTCAGCAGGCTGCTGCCCCTGCAGGCGTGTGCCACGCACCAGGTGTAACAGGAATACCACTCACATCTGTGGAGTCAGTTGTGTAAGGGTTAATTCACAGCCAACCATTAGCCACTTCAAGTGTGGTCTTGCGTGAGTTTTGACAAGTAATCAGATGTGTGCCAGCTGTGGCCATACAACTCAGAAAGTACCCATTACTGCAGAATGAGGCTTTGGGCACCCTCGCTCCCAACCCCTGGCACCAGCAGGTTCTGATATGTCTGTGTTGTCCATGCAAGCCGAGGCCTCGGGTGCGCGTGCGCCCTGGGCTCCATGTTATTTTGCGGGACCGTGTTTGTTGTCTGCACACAGATCCCTTGCCCTGCGGTGTTCATGCTCACCCATGGGTGGGCACCTGGGCCTCCCCGGACGGCCCGGGTAGCCATGCGCTTTCATGCTGCCCAGTTGGTGCCTTGGGATGGGTGCTGGGTCGCACACCCAGCTCCCCGCCTTGTTTGCCTTCCTGGGCAACGACAAAGCTGCCTGCGACAGAGTTGGTTCCCACCGGTGACCAGGACTGGGCATGCTCACCGCTTCACATTCTCACCACACTTGATGTGCGCTCTTCCCTTCTCTGGAGTTGGGGGTGCCAGTGACCCTTGCCCATCCCCACGGGCAGTCATCCAATCTCTTACGTGAGCTGAGGGTTCAAATATTTTGCCATTTCTAAAACCAAGTTGTTTGCCTTCTATTCTTGAGTGGCTAAAACCAAACTTTACTGTCATGAAAACAAAACTTTTTCTTTGCCATGGTACGGGGCCACAGGAAGACGTGCGCTTGATGGACGGGGCATGTCTGCCACACGCCACGTGAGCTCTAAGCTGACCCAAGTGGTCTTGCGCGGAGAAGATGCGCACATGCCCCTCTGGACATATATCGGGGTGGACTTCAGCTGGGTTGTCGGGGTGATGGGGCGGGCACTCAGGGATGCCCTCCGACACTGGAGCCTAGGCCAAGTGCTCCGGGAAGGAAGCAGCCAGCGGAGTGCAGCCTCCTGCGGCCTAGGCTCCCAACAGGTGCGTGACTTCAAGCATCTGAGCAGGCAGGAATCCCAAGGCACACTTCCTTCAGTGCCCAACAAACAGAACTCCACTCACCGCCTCCCCACAACAGCATCTTCCACTAACTTCCTGAGGAACCCCCGTGGTCGGGGTGCAGCCGCCAAGGTCAGCCTCTCAGAGATGGGGTCTGACCCCACCTTCCCGTCAGCAGGTGCCCCGCCAAGCCACCCAGTAGATCGCTTGTTCCCACACCCGCAGAGCACGCCCCCTTTGCGGCACCTGAGACAAGCTGGGGCCAAGTTCCTCGTCAGGAACATCTGCTCTGTATTTTTCTCTCCACAGCTGACTGGACTTGTTTTTTATTTCAAGAATTTTTTTTTCAAACAGAATTTTTTGATGTTGAATCAAGTTCAGTTTGGAGCACGTCTTCTGGGGCCCCGTGAATCTTTGCTGACTTCCGGGTCATGAAGAGTTTTCCCACATCTTCTCAGAGATCAAACACTCAGCTCCCGCGTGTCAGTCTCGTACCGTCTCCAGCGGTTTCCCTGCACGCTGCTCAGCTCCCATGTGTCAGTCTCGTACCCGTCTCCAGCGGTTTCCCTGCTGCGTGGGAAGGACCAAAGTTCCCCGGTTTAGTTTGGGTATGTGGCAACGGGTGCAGTTGCTCCGCTTTTAAGGACCACCCTGACACCTTTGCCAAAAACGAAGTGTTGGACTCCACATAAGGGACACAAAATGTCCACGGTGGCTCTGGGGCACTCTGCATGCCAGGCAGCAGGGAAGCCCACTGTGGTGCCGTCCCAAAGGGACGGGACGCAGCTCAGCGTCCCTCTAGCCATCAGGCAGCTTAGCGGTTCCATATCACCTCGGCAGTTCTTAGCACCACTAAAATGCACCTACTTTGCTACCTCCGGAGCTGGCGAAGTCATTATGTCATTCCCTGGAGGCCCGGCTCCCCTCCCAACTCCAGCTTCCGGTTAGGACACAGCCTCGGAGACGCTTTGGTGCCAGCCACTACACTTCGCGGGGGCTCCTGGCTCAGGATGTCAGCTTGGCCAGGGTGCCAGCCACAACACTTCGCAGGCTTTATTATGCAAGGAGAAGTCCGTTCCTGGGGCGAAGGGGCCGGAGAAGCCAGCGAGGGCAGGTGCTGGTCTATTCTGAATTAGCTGAGCCGCTTTTAGCATTGCTTCATCCCCGTCTCAGCTGTGCCTGCTCATTTTACCCTCTGTTGATGCAGGATTGCCACAGGCATCCTGACTCATTCTAGTCGGACTTCAGCTAACATTCACTGTTCTTGGTGTGTCTTCGTAACCATCACTCACACATTTACAGCTCCTGCTCCCAGCATGTGTCGTCACGGCCATGTGTTTTACTGCTGCGGTTGTTAATTCCGCGGAAAGGGAGCGTCCTTGTCTTGAAGCGGAAGCGCCCGAGGGCAGATCCCACTGGGCACGGACTCCTGCTGAGCCGACCCTGGCCGCTCCTGCGTTGTTGGCTGCACGTGCAGCTCCTTTCCACTGCCGTTTTCGGCTTGGCAGAAGCACTGGAGGGTTCCGTGGTGTGGTTTCCCGGCCTGAATCAGTGAGCCGGCACAGCTCTGCCGTGTCTATAAAGTGCCCGCTCTGTGAGCAGAGGATGCTGGGCGAAGGCTGCTTCCTTCGGAATCATGACCACAGTGTCTCCCTGTCCCCGTCTCTGACTGCCCTAGTGAGACGCGGACATTGACGCTCGTCTATCTCCTGCCGGATGGCAGGTGTCCTTCCTGGTTCGGAGCATCCGTGAAGACTCCGTCTTGACTGCATGTGACCTCGGGTGGTTTTCAGTCTGCTTCTCCCGGTGGGTTCTGTTAAGATTTAAGTGTCACCGTTTTAGCCAACCAGACCTGCTCTGTTCAAGTCCTGTCTGTCGTGCTTGCAGGGCCTCCGGTTCCACCTGCGCCACAGGCTTGGCCTTGACCCTGTTGGCCACGAAGGCTTTCTAACTCTCATCACAGTTCTTTTCTCCGTCTGTCCGCATGCTTTGGGCAGGTTCTGCTTCTGTGCCTTCAAGTTCATGGACCTTCTCTTCAGCACGCCTCCTCTGCTGCTGAGCTGGGGGCAGGAATTCTTTCCTTCAGACACTTTATGTTTCAGAGTGCCTCCATGTCATCATTCTGCGACGTGTTTCCCTTTAAATGCTTGAGGTTTTCTGCTTGTCTGTTATCGGGCCTCTGTTAGCAAGCCTCCTTCAAAGGGCATCAGGATTGTCCTGGCTCCAGGTCAACGACTCCGGCTGACCTGCCTGGAATCTGTGACGTGTCTGATGACCAGTCTAACACCTCAAGCCTGTGGCTGGGGCCCGTGTGCCCCGAGGGTGCCAGCCTCATGTCAGCTCCTGCTCCCGCAGGTTCTTCACCACGCCTGGCAGTTGCACCCTGGGCCAGAGTCCTCGTCGGCCCCACGCGAACCTCCGGATCTCTTTCTGCAGCACGCCTCTCACTCTGCTCCGTGTTAGAGCCCAGTATGTCCGCCTCCGTTTCCCCAGGCTCTAGTCACTGTGCCTCGTGTCAGTGCTGCCGTCGGCTGGGTGCCTCCCTCTGAGTCACAGCACCAGTTGGGGACTGCCCGTCTGTGCTGCCCGCTGTCTGGCGCGTGGCCTCGCTCATCCCCACATGATGGACGCACAGGTCTCATTTCCTGCTGGCTTGGAGTAAGTGCAGCCCAGCGTCTCACTCACTGCCTGCATCTCCTGGGTAATTACCCAGAGGGCACTTCCTGTCCTGCTATTATCTCTGAGTCACTGTGGGCCTGCGAGAACCCCCTCCCCTGCCATTAGTTCTTCCTCCTGTCCCCCATGGCGGTCAAGCACAAACTCCTGATCATCTTTAAGCCCTAACTTAATTGTCCACCTGCTCTGTTTAGTCTAGTCTGCCTTGCGCAGCCTTGAACTCCACATCCTTCCCTCCGTGTCTTCCACCACCACACCCCCCTCTCGCTGGGATGGGTCCCAGACATGCTAGCAGCTTTCCAAGTGGGGGACAGTGGAGGAAGTCGGGCTGACAGCAAACACATGAGAGGCAGGAGAGAGCTCCCTGCCCAGCTGGCCACCCCACATCCTGTGCCTGCCGCGACCCGCAGCCTGTCTTCCTTCGCTTTCCGGTCCTAACCTGAGAACACGCTTTCTCCCTGCAGCCCCCCGTCAAGCCTGCCCCCTTGTCCCACCCAGCGGGCAGCCTCTCACTGCGGGTCCTGACCCTCCACCTCACCCAGCCTGAGGATCCTGCACCCACATGTTCACGGTGTCGCTACCATCACCATCCCTTCACCTTACACAGGCCCCAGCACACGCGGGATGCTGAGCGAGGAATGTCCCGACAAGGAAGTGAGGCTGGTGTGAACAGGGGTTCACACAAAGCCACACGCTTACAGGAAGTCACGGTGAGAAGACAAGGTTGATCAGCCTCATCATTCGCCTCGTGCAGACACATGCACGGCCAGCCAAGGCCAATGTCAGCCGTCCGCATCAGCGCCTCCACTGAGCAGGGACCTGCAGTCAGGAGTAACCCCTGATCCTCTCTCGCACACTCTGAGTGTAGGACACACACCCTGAGTACGGGGTTGGTCTCCCTCACGCACCCCAGGTGCGGGGCTGGTGTTTCCTCTGAACTGTGAGGACACGTGCCTCACAACACTGTCCCAAGCCTCTGGACAGAAACAATGGTGCTCACAGCGTCACCAGACACGAGGGGACATCAGGGGATTCCTTGTCCCCTCGTGTCAGACAGTGGTCCTGAGTGACAGCCCGTGGTGTTGTCATCCTGGAGGGGGACCCAGAGCGATGGTCTGCGTGTCTACGGTGCAGGCTGAGACCCAGGGCCCATCTCAGGAGGCCAGCCCTGGCCGCCACGTGGCTGCCCCGAAGGACTGTGTCCAGGGAGAGCCACCCAGGACAGCCCAGTCCACTCAGGGAAGAGCTGGAGACGAGCGACAAAGCAGTTGTCTTTATTTGAAGCCAAATTTGAGATGACTTATGAGCGGGAGCTGCCAGGAGGCCACCAGCCTGGTCTCACACTGTCCATTCATACAGGCCAGCTTGGGGAGCTGTAGGAGGTGACTCCACGGTGGCAGGCGACCCAGAGGCCACAGGAAGGGGGACCTACAGGAGAACCTCATCCCGTCAAGCGGACACAGGCGCCCCAAGAAGGACTCAGGTCCTCCATGCCACAGCCACGTCCACCTTTGCCTGGCTCCTTCGTTGTGCTGTGTGCAAACCCAGCCTGCCCAGGGGAGTTGAGAAAGCAGCAGGAGGCTTGGCCCGGCCACTGGAAGAGCTTCTGCGGAAAACATTTGGGGTCAGCAAGTGGGCCGAGAGAGAGGCGGTGCAGGTGGCCCAGACGCGGTCAGCGTGCCCTGTGTCTCTGTCCCTCTGCACTGGTGTGCGACCCCACAGCCCAGGTGACGGTCCCCCTTAGAGCGGCGAAGCTGGGAGGCCAAAACAAAAAGCCAGCACCTGCTCCCTGGGCAGGCCTGTGGCCAACTCTAAGGGAAGAAGGCAGAGGGGCAGGTACAGTGGGCTTGTACCACAGGAGGCAGAGGAGCAAAAGAGCCACTCCACTCCAGGGAGCCCCTCCAACCAGTGGGGGTGGGGGTAGTGAGACAGCAGCAGGGTGGGCTTCCTATGCTGGGCATCTCTCCAAAGGCCGCCTCCTAACACCCCCACGGTGAGGGCGCTGCTTCAGCTGATGGAGCAGGCAGAGGTGTTGGAGCCCTAGCCACGCAGGAGTGGCGAGGGAGGGAGAAGGGGCTAGAGTCACCACCCCACTGGTGCCTTGACTCCGGCTCCTGTTCCTCCACATTCATTCACCAGAAGCCACCTCCGAGGCCTCTGTACGCCCTAGCATGCGGCCCCACTCCCTCTCCTGCCACCTGCCTGCTTGGGTGGCTGCTGGTGTGCAATGGGTGTGGCCAGAGGAGGACACTCCCAGCCACTGTACTCCCCCAGCTCGCAGCGTGAGCCCATGGCCGCTGCCCAGCCCTGCTGTCACACCCACCACCTGCCCATTACGGGCATGCCCTGGCTGGGAGCAGCCACGTGTGGGTATTCACTTGACTCGTCAGAGAACACGCACTGAATTCTTCCCCCATGGGTCCTGCCCTCGGCCTCTGGCCGCCCCCAGTAGCTCACAGCGTGGCCGGCGGGACCCAGGCCTCTTCTGCAGACTCTGCTTTAGCGTTCTGTGTCCTCTCTCGCTTGCGCACAGACCCTGTCCACGACGTCCTTGTGCTCAGCCACACCGCTCCAGTCCAGCAGCCCCTTCTCCAGGCCGGGGCCAAACGACGGCTCCCTCAAGTGCAGGTTGAATTTGGCAGGAAAGCTAATCCATTTGTGTCCAGGAAAGCTAAAAATAACTGTGGAAATTGGGTTAGAGGAGCTCCATCTGTCACCTCTGCGTAGAGTCCTGTGCAAGGACGACAGGCAGCGGGGGAGCCGTGGGTGGTGGGCCCACGCCCCTCGGCCACCTTGCGGACACCTTCATCCCCAGGCATGGTGAGAACCGTGGAGGGAAGCCCTCACCTGGGACACTCGGTCCTTGGGGTGGGGAGATACTAGATTGCACTGGTCCGCCAAGGACCTGGGGGTGGCCATGGCCCCTCTGGAACTCGTGGAAGAGCTGCTGTCCCTGGCCCAGCAGGAAGAGGCAGGAGGTGACCTCTGGGAAGGGCAGGGATTGTGTGGGGGATGTCCTTCCCAATTCCTTCACTGCTCTCGGCCCTTGGGGAGACACCTCCAGAGACATCACATGACCCCTCCGCCACCAAGACCTGTGGACTTCCCCTGCACGGCCCCTCCAGCTCGCCTTGCTCTGGAGTTTAAATGCAGAGATAACCAACATCTGTCTTCCCAAGCGACTCCAGGATGAGGTGTTCATCTGCTCTTTGAAACCAGCGCTCAGCATCACCTCTCTCACTCCAGATAAACCGCAGGGTGTGGAGTGGGTGCCGGCTTACATTTCACTAAGAGGCACCTGCTTTCCCCGGCAAGCCCTAGGCTGCCCAGCTGAAAAGCCATCCCTCTCCACAAGCCCTGTGCTCCACCAGGCTGAGTGACATGGCAACACAAGCTTGGTCTCAGTCACGTCTCTCTGGGGATCTCATTGTGTATCTGTACAATGCTGTCACATGTAAGCTCTAGCCTGCACCCACGGTTCGTCTGATGTCACAACCAAACCTCACTCCCTATCTGATGACTTCAGATGTTACCATGTGCTTGAGCCATTGTCAGTCGTGCAGACCTGGAGACTTGATAAACTCATCAGGAAGTGCAGATATTGCTTCCAGAAAGAGTGAGAGAACAGTCTGCCCCTTCAGCACCAAGGAGAGCTCCGAGGGCCTGCGCCTTCGCCTGGGCGGCGCTGTGTGGGAGCAGGCAGACCAGGCCCTGCTGCCCTGCCTAACTCCCTCGTTTGCCTCACTTTTGCCTCCAGATTTGGGCCTTTAGCCTAACTCCCAGAAATGCCACAGGTCTGGAGAAGTCCAGGAAGTGGGGAGAGATTTGGAGACTTAGTGCACAGCAAATTAAACTACTGCCTGCAGTGCTCACATCCCGTCAGAGCGCAGTGGGTAAGCTGGCTGCTCGGCTTCCAATCCAGCTCCCTGCTGATGCTCCCAGGGAGGAGGCAGAAGAGGGCTAGAGTGCTTGGGTCCCCAGCACCTTCATGGGAGCCCTGGACGAAGTCCCCACCTCCTGCGTGGGAGCCCTGGACGGAGTCCCCACCTTCTGCCTGGGAGCCCTGGATGGAGTCTCCACCTCCTGCGTGGGAGCCCTGGACGGAGTCCCAGGAACCTGCGTGGGAGCCCTGGATGGAGTCCCTGGCACCTGCCTTTGGTCTGGTCTAGCCCTGGCCATTGAGGTCATCTGAGGAATGAACCAGCGGATGGGAGACCTCTCTCTCTCTGCCTTTCAAGTAAAGAATCACTAAATTTTTAAAGCTAAGAAAGGGACACGTGGGCACAGACACACCGAGAATGGTTGCCAGGGGCAACTGGCATCAGGAGGAGCAGCAGGACACTCCCCGGAGCAGGATCTTTCAGGGACAGCACTGGAGACACTCAGCACTGGGTCCGGCTTGTGGCGGGGCTGATCTGTGCTCGGGGACACACTTAGCCGCCTGCCTGGACTCCCCATCCCCAAGCCAGGAGCAGGAGCTGCTCTCCCCGGCCCTTCCCCGCCGCCTTCAACAACCTCAAGTGTCTGCAGATAGTGCCAGCTTGTGTGGGCAGAGGAGAGCCAGGGGCAAAGTGGCATCTGAGGCCTGCTGTGCTGCAGGCTCCCACAGCCACCCTGGCTCCCACAGCCACCCTGGCGGACTCTGTGGTCACCACCCATCAGCAGCTATGGAGAGCCTGCTTCTGTTACAGGCTCAGCAGCCAGCCTGCTCCGGGGCCTAGGCTCCAGCAGGCACAGCAGCCCTGTCCACTCCGGGGCCTAGGCTCCAGCAGGCACAGCAGCCCTGTCCACTCCGGGGCCTAGGCTCCAGCAGGCACAGCAGCCCTGTCCACTCCAGGGCCTAGGCTCCAGCAGTTTCCAGTCCACCCTGTGTTCCCTCCCCACAGCTCCCTTCAGCCTTGCTAGTTTCAGCCAATGTAGCCACTGGAGAGAGCCCAGAATATGTTCTAGCAGCCGCACTGGTTGCTGTAACAGGACCCCGGAGGCAGGCTTCTTTACGGAGAAGAGAGGTCTGTTTCGGATCCTGGTTCTGGAACTTGGAGGTGCAAACAGCAGGGTGCGTGTTTCGATGAGGGGCGCTCCCTGCTGTGCCCGTCCTGTGGCTGTGTCTGCATCCCTGTCCCGCCTCCTTACAAAGGCACTGCTACTCATTCGCACCCTGCCAATGCCCCAATCTCACTGAATTTCTGCCCGAATTCCCTACCAGTGAACTTCTCACCCACCTCAGTCTGTCAACTTTCAGCCTTGGGCTGTAAGATCCTGTGTGAATGTGGGGAACCCAGTGCTATTTCAGCTGCAGCCCCAGCATGCTCAGCTCATCTTCCTGGGTTGGAAGGGGCCCAGCCGTGGTGGGGGCCTTAGCTGTTGGTTCTGCCAGCAATGTCCTCCCTAGCCACAGTGAGGGCCATGACTGTCCATTGTACCGGCAGGGTCTGCCCCAGGCACAGTGAGGGCACGGCCGTCCATTGCACCGGCAGGTTGGACATCCGTCACGGCCGCTCTGACATGCATTCTGCTGTGTTGGGACCCCGTGTTTATTTTCTTGGCTTATGTTCAAAGCGAGAGCTCTATGCACTGGCAAACGGATGTGAGAGTCCCAATTTCCCCCCTCTTACTGGCAAGCAAATTGAGTTTACTTTAATGGTCTCCAGGCTGTTGATTTGTTTAAATCAGTTAAATGGCCAAAGTGGTATTGTTTGTTCTGCTTGTTAAAGGCAGTTCTGCTTCCCATTCATCAACATGTCTGAAGGCACCAAGTGCCTTTTGCTGGGTCAAGCACTTTCCCTGGGGAGCTGGGGTCACTTCCGCCACCTGCCAGCCAAATGCAGGCCCCCCAGCTCAGCCAGGGGAACAGACACCTGTTCAGGCTGCTGAAGCCAGCAGCAGGTGCTTGGTAGGGCTGGGAGGAGCTCCTGGGGCCCCCAAAGTGAGGCGAACACAAACACCTGCCAGGGCGTGCTCCTACTGTCCCCACTCTGCAGTTAAGGCTCTGCCTTCTGCTGGCCCACGATGACCACCGTGTGGCCTGGTGCCGCCTGACCCTCCGTCCCATTGGTCTGCTGCTGGACCTTGGCCATGGCTTTGCGTGGGAGACTCGGCAGCAGGACAGTAGGGCCTGGGGTGTCCAAGCCCTTGGCTGGAGCTGGGTGTATTCAGCAAGGCGCAGACCCCAGGCCCTGGGCGGGGCTTCCCACGGTGCTGCCAAGGAGGGTGGGCAGTCAGCAGCCTCCCGGGCCTCACTGCACCGGCTCAGGTGCTCATGGTCCTGGAGGCTGCCAGCCAGGGCAAGAACAGACTCGGGCACTGCCAGGGCTTACCTGGGGTGGACTCAGTGCCCCCTGGGCGCCTTGGAGACAGGGCCCAGCTCATCCCGGACCTGCCCCCTCAGAGCTGTTCTGGAAGTAGCCAGAACTCCCCTAGGCCTGAGGTAGCTGCTGCGTGTGCTGGATGTGGCTCTGGCTGTCTCTTAGAGACATTTCTTGCCACAAGCAAACATTTGGAAGGGCATTCAGAAAGTTTGAGCAGAGCGTGGGCGGTTTTGCTGTCTGCTGGTTTACTCCCTACACGGCTGCACTGGCCAGAGCTGGGCCGGGCTGCAGCCTGGAGCTGCCACAGAGACGCAGGAGCCCAAGGACTGTGCTCCAATGCCTTCCCAGGTGCACCAGCAGGGAGCTGGACCAGAAGTGGAGCAGTCAGGGCTCACACTACGGCCACACCCTGGGATCCTGGTGTCCAAAACGCCGGCTTTGCCTGCTGCGTCTCAGGGGCCCGTTGATTTTGGATCAAAGATCTTTTAAACCAGCGCACACGTGTCAGCTTCCCAGTGAACATGGGAAGTGCATGTGATAAAAGACTCGAAGGCCTGGCTGCATCTGCCCAGGCCCAGACCGGGACCCCAGTGGTGCCCAGCAGCCAGCGCGGCGACTGGCCCTGAAGGAGTCATTGCAGAGCCTGCACGTGGACGCCGGCAGCTGAACGCAGACGCAGCTGTCAACAGGCCCCAAGGTACACCCGGAGCCGGGGAGCCTCGGTGCAGGCAGGAGCATCCTGTTCTAGGGATGTCATTAACAAACAGGATCAAACGGAAAGAAAGTGCTGTGAGGTCACAGCCTGGACTCACGGCGATTCCTTCTTTTTATTCAGATTTATAGTTTTTTTTTCTTAAAAAATTAACTTTATTTTTATTGGAAAGTCAGACATAAAGAGAGGAGAGACAGAGAGAAAGATCTTCCATCCGATGATTCACTCCCCAAGCAGCCGCAGTAGCCGGACCTGAGCCAATCCGAAGCCAGGAGCCAGGAACCTCCTCCAGGTCTTCCACGCGGGGACAGGATCCAAAGACTCTGGGCCGTCCTCCACTGCTTTCCCAGGCCACAAGCAGGGAGCTGGGTGGGAACCAAGACCTCCAGGATTAGGGCCAGCATCCATGTGGGATTCCGGCACATGCAAGGCAAGGACTTTAACTGCTTGGTTACTGCGCTGGGCCCTAGTTTTTCCTTTTTAAATAGCAACATCAGAATGCTAAATATATACAGGAAAGTTAATATGGGGGTTGCATTTACAATATTTTCCACATACCAAAAGTTGAAATACAGCAATAACCAAAAGAAGAACTTGAATAAAAATTCCCCTGCCCCCCCCCCCACACCACCACACAAAGTAGCTTGTGTCATTTCTTGTACTAACACAATGGTGACGGGCATTGAAGTGACGATGGCTTCCCCTCCCAGCAGCTGGCAGAGACACCACTCCAGGGGCAGCTGGGTCGGCGGAGACCGCGCACAGGCTCTCCTCGTTCTTAAATCACAACAACAACACGTGCTCCGTGTAGAAGTCTGAATACACAGCTAATAGTTTATTATATAAGAAAAGTAACACAGGAATATCAACATGAACCAAAATCTCACTACACAGGAGCAAAGAAGAGAGCAAAGGGTTGAAACATTCAACTTGAAACCCGTGGGGAAACAGGCCGGCTGTGGCTGTGGCTGCCACAGGTTCATGGTCTGTGGGCTTCCCGTGCCGTGGGGGGTTGAGTCAGGCAGGCACGCAGCGGTAGCATCGGCGTGGTGAGGCAGCCGTCTGCTTCTTGGCCCCGTGGCACCAACCAGTTAGCCAGTTGCCCATGTGGACACGGCAGTCAGCCATCCAGCTGCGACAGGGCACCCGTGTGCTTCACCCTCGTGACCAGAGGGCCCAACAGCTGCCACCTGGCCTTGCTGCTTCCTGCTCAGCCCTGCAGGAACTTCCTGGCTCATGGCACCTTCACTCATCAGCAAGTTCAAGTGGCAGTGGGTCTCCTGCCGCCGGACTGGTCAGCAGGGCCGAGCTCGGGGCCTTGGCCCTCCCAGGGGCTCTGCCAGTAACTCTCCGCCACGCTGAGTGACCAATGACACGCCTCAAAACCCGCTTCCCGTTTGGTTCCTAACAGCTTGCAGTGAACCTGAAGGTTTATTTTGGCAAAGCCCAAGATCTTCAGCTACCGTGCAAGCATGGTCACGAACGTCCCCAGTGCTGAACACCTTCTGGGTCAGACTCAAATTCGAAGGGGCCAGGCTGGGCCCCCACTGCAAGCCCCCCACCCCAATGTCATGCTAAGCTAAGTGCTGCTCATCAGCAAGCTCACCACGCCCACGTCTGGCTTGCTCTGTCCTGCTGGCTACGGAAACAGTTTTCCCAGGAGGAACTCCTGCCCTGGGCTCCAACGTCTGCTGTCTGAAGGAAAGAGCCTAAAGGAGAGAGAGAGAGAGAGAGAGAGAGAGAGAGAGAGAGAGAGAATCCTGCATGTGCTGGCTCACTCCCCAATGGCTGCAGTGACTGTGGCTGGGCCAGGCCGGAGAACAAGCACCTAGATCCATCCTCCTGCTCTCCCAGACCCAGGAGCAGGGATCTGAACTGGAGGTGGAGCAGCCAGGACTCAAACCAGTGCCCGTCTGGGGTGCCAGCATCAACAGAGGGGGCTTAGCCACTATAGCACAGTGCTGCCCCCGAAACATGTTTCTTCAAAACACAATGCATCCGGGAACTGGCAACGTGTTCCCCTAGCCAGCCCCTGGTCCCTCTGCCTCACCCCACAGTGCCCAGTCCACACCGCTCCTGTTCACGGCTCTGTGGTCCCACCCAGCAAGCCGCATGCAATGGAGGAAAGGGTCCCCCAGCCCTGGCAGAGCCCGGGGTGTTGTCCGAGCCCGGGGTTCATGTTCCAGGAGCTGGGATGTCAGCATGTGGCTGGGAACTAACTCAGCCAGGCCTTCCCTTCCCTGCCAAATGGAAGTGGAAAACAACCCACGAAGAGATGTGTGGCCCAAGTGCCAGGGGTCACGTCCCACAGACCCTCCCAGCCCCACTGGGAGATTGTGGCTGACCATGCAGGAGACCACAGCAAGTCTGCTCCTGGGACATTCTAGGGCCGAGCTGATTTGCTGGACACCCTCGTGACCTTGAGACTCACGAACCTGTCTGTGAAGAGAGATGCCCACAGTGCATTTCTGAGCCCAGAGGCAGTGGCGGCCGTGCTGCCAGCCGCAGCAGCATCCTCTGTCACCCCAGAGGTGGGTAGGAATCGTCCCTGCTGCCGGTTCCCACCAGGGACAGTGGCCCCTGGATTGAAACAGTTTTGCCTCTTGCCCACACATTTTTCAGAAGCCCTTGCCCCAGGAGGCCTTGGAGGGTCTCCTGCGCGAGCCATTGACTGGCCATAGGCGCCTGGAAATGGACGGCAGGAGTGCAAGGTGTTCTTGTGTCACTCACAGCCAGAGCCATCCCTGCTGCTCCAGAAACAGCGACCTGTGAGTTGAGTAAGACCAACGTTCACCGAGAGTTGGCAAACAAAATCCTTCCACAACAGCACTCAGAAATCAGCAAGGTTTCCAAAGTCAGACGGAGGCGAGCCAGTGTGAGCGTGGGGCTGTGTCCTCGTAAGAAGATTCTGGCGAGGTGCTCATCGGTGCTGTAAACACGTCCACGTCGCATTTCACATGAAATGCCAGAGCCCTCCCTTGGCTTTCAGGGAGTCTCTGCGGGGTGCTAAGAGACTACTTGAGGCAAAGCTAATTAAGTTTTATGAAAGAGAATTCAGCACATCACAGCCTCTGCACCCATGGCTGCCCCACAGCGCTCATCAGGTGCAGCCATGGGCTTCGAGACATCAACAAGCATTTGTTCGGCCCCATGCAGGCATCTTTCCATCTTACTGGGCTTGGATGCTAACCCCTTTCAGGGAATGCTGTCTGAATGGCGCATGTGTGTTCTGGTCCCAAGCTACACAGGAGACATTTGCTGTTCGCAGGTGACCATGTCCCTGTGTGTCCCAGGCGAGTGAGCCGGCTCGTTGTTGGTGCTGTCCCTACATGACAGGGGTGGATGGGCACATTTAAGTCCACCCCCTCAACTCCATGCTCAGGGCCCTCAGAATGTTTAGCATGGAACCCTCTGGAAGAGAAGGCCGTGCAGCTCCTGGGAGGGGCGAAGGACACTTTCAGGGCCAAGGGGACCTTTCTCTCAGCTGTACGAGCTGGGTGCATACAGGTGGGTGTGAGCTGTGTACCTACAGGTGGGTGTGAACTGTGTACATACAGGTGGGTGTGAGCTGTGTACCTACAGGTGGGTGTGAGCTGTGTACATACAGGTGGGTGTGAGCTGTGTACCTACAGGTGGGTGTGAGCTGTGCACATACAGGTGGGTGTGAGCTGTGTACCTACAGGTGGGTGTGAGCTGTGTACATACCGGTGGGTGTGAGCTGTGCACCTACAAGTGGGTGTGAGCTGTGCCCATGCAGGTTGGTGTGAGCTGTGTACCTACAGGTGGGTGTGAGCTGTGTAGATACAGGTGGGTGTGAGCTGTGTAGATACAGGTGGGTGTGAGCTGTGCCCATGCAGGTTGGTGTGAGCTGTATACCTACATGTGGGTGTGAGCTGTGCACATACAGGTGGGTGTGAGCTGTGCACGTACAGGTGGGTGTGAGCTGTGTACATACAAGTGGGTGTGAGCTGTGTACCTACAGGTGGGTGTGAGCTGTGCACCTATAGGTGGGTGTGAGCTGTGCACCTACAAGTGGGTGTGAGCTATGTAGATACAGGTGGGTGTGAGCTGTGCCCATGCAGGTTGGTGTGAGCTGTGTACCTACAGGTGGGTGTGAGCTGTGTACCTACAGGTGGGTGTGAGCTGTGTAGATACAGGTGGGTGTGAGCTGTGCCCATGCAGGTTGGTGTGAACTGTGTACATACCGGTGGGTGTGAGCTGTGTACCTACAGGTGGGTGTGAGCTGTGTACCTACAGGTGGGTGTGAGCTGTGTACCTACAAGTGGGTGTGAGCTGTGCACGTACAGGTGGGTGTGAGCTGTGCACATACAGGTGGGTGTGAGCTGTGTACCTACAGGTGGGTGTGAGCTGTGCACATACAGGTTGGTGTGAGCTGTGTACATACAGGTGGGTGTGAGCTGTGTTGAGAGTTTGGAGGTCCATGAAGAGAAGCCCCGCCCCCACCTCAGGTGCACGACACGCCTGTCCCTTCTCCTGGACACTCTGTTTTCTGGGTTTCACAGGGCACGGCACCTCCAGTCAGCTGCTGCCTAAGACCAGAGCTAACGGGAGCAGACACTCTTGCCTTGGTGCTCCTCTGGTGGGTGGCTTCCTGCCCAGGGCCACCAGGAGACCGAGCTCCTCTGGTGAAGGCAGGCCTGGTCTGGACTGTGAGCTGTGCAGACTGGCTGCGGTATACGTGCTAGCTGAGCTCTTTCTAGAATGATCTGAAGCCAGAGGACCCTCAGTCCATGCGGTGGTCAGGACAGCACAAAGGTGGTGACCACTCCATTCACCCACAGCCGACTGCAAGCTGCAAAATGGCCCATGGCCACGCACGCTCCAAGAAGTCTGCAAGGAGGGGCTGGGGGACGCATTGCTTCGCGACAGGCAGGAGCCGTCGCCGGAACACTGAGTGTCAGTCACACAGAGCTCTCTTCATGGCAGGCAGAACGTCGATGTGAAACAAGCAAGAAATGAGATGCTCAGATGACGAGAGCTTTGCTCACTTATGTGGGCCACGCTGTTTACGCTAGAAAAACAAACCAACAATCCAAAAACAGTACGGCAGAGCGAACTGACAAACCACTCCAAAATTACGCGAATCACAGCATGGCTCACTTTAAAGCAGATGTTGTTGGCAAGGAGGTGGCAGAGTGAGCACCGTGGCGGAGGGGACTCCTGAGCCTGCAGCTGCCTCTGGCACCAGGTGGGACAGTGGCCCCGCGGCCGGCACCCTCCGTCTCTGCCCCCTCACCGGGCCCCTCACTGTGGTGCTATGTCCACTCCGCAGCCTGGGGGCTTGCGGGACAGTCAGGCAGGGCTGTCTGCCCTGATCGGGTGTCCTAGCCGGGACTCTCAGCGCCTCAGCTCCCAGAGGGAGGGGCAGTGCCACCCCTCTCTCTGCTCCTTCACTGGTTTCCCGCCTCCTCTCACAGTGGAACGCAAATCCAGCCCAGGGAGGCTGAGCCCGCCCTGTTTCCTACCACACCGCGACGTGCAGGAGGCCAGGCAAGCAGGTGCCACACAGGGCGAGGAGTGAGAGCTTGCTCCTGCGGGTTGGCCAGAAGAGCCCTCGCTCCTCCAACTCCTGAGCAGGCAGTGTCCTGAGCCTCACAGCTGACAAGAATGACCCAGGAATCAGGTTCTTGGCGTTCCCAGGAAGGTTCGAGGGGCACCCAGGCTCAGTCATGCTGAAACACCCCATGAAAGAGGAAGCGGGCGTTCACAGACAGACTGAGTGTCCCTCTGAGGTGGACAGTGGAAGGACCATGCTGGCTCACCTCCCCACAGATGGTCCTGAGCTCCGGGGCCCCATGGCCCCGTCGGGGAGGAACGTCGGGCGACAGAGTCTCTCTCGTGGGCAAAGGTTCCAGCAGAGACAACATAGACTGTGCAGACCCCCGATGTGCTGTGCACTCCCAGCTCTGCAGCCCGGAGCCCAGGAGTGTGGCTAGGAGCGAACCCTACTCTCACGAGAAGACACACAGATGCAAGGCCAGCCGAGGCCCACGGGAGAAACGAGTGGCTAAACTTGGGATGCTGAAGGCTACCTGCTGCCCAGGCCGTCCCCACACCCCCACTCTGGTTGCAATGGAGGAAGGTTAGGCTGAGAAGCCAGAGCCTAGGGACACACGGCTTTTGCCCTGGACGTGGTGCAAGTCAGGCCTGGCAGGATGTGGGCAGGAAACGTGCCTCTCCTTGCCCAGAAAACCATGCCTTATACACTCAGAATTTATGCAGCCAGCCACATTTCAGCATGAACGTGACACGGAGCGCTTGTTGACGAGCAATGGCTAAGCCCCAAACCAGGCTTGACCCAGCAGAAGGAACGCTCGGTCCCCTTGAAGTAAGTCGAGTCCTTGCTAAGGCTCGAGGGCTCTACGGGCAGCAGGGGAGAGTACCAGTGCTGGCCGGGGAATTTAGTGCCCCTGGGGAATGAAGGTGCAAGTAGGCCAAGCCATGGCACCTTGCTTAAGTTAGCAGCCTGCAGCAGGGGGCAGGACCAGGCCCCCAAGGACGGGGTGCTGTCCGTGAGTGGACTGTGGACTCAAGCAGAGCAGACATACCACAAAGGGGCAGGAGCAGACCAGGTGGGCACTACAGCCCTGGTCAGACTCGCCAGGGACCAGCACCTGGACCACTGTTGGCCAGGGGGGGTTCTGAGGCACATCGACTGGGTTCCCACCACTGTGCCTGAGAAGAGCTGCTCTCGGGGGAGCCAGCAGCCCTCGTCCCCTCGAAGGCTCCAGGGCAAAGTCCTGGGCACCCACGGGGCAGCCGCGGCCTGCAGCTGGGGCCAGGCCATGGGCAAGGACAGGAATCATGGCTCCCTGTGGCTGCCCCCTCCGTCCCTGGGTCACTGGCCAGGGCAGCCTACTCCTCCAGTTACAGAAGCCCCAGTCCTCACACTGTGTCCACGCCCAGCTGCCATCAAGAAAGCCCCCACCTCCACCAAGCGGACAAACGGAGAGGGCTGGAAGACACAGAGGAGGGAACGAGCGTGACCACCACGCAGGTGGACCTTGGGACCTGGTGGTGCCCGGAGCCGATCCAGGCACTGGCGGGGAGAAGGGTGGAGAATGACAAAACCGAAAGCGTAAGGATCAGTGAATTCCCAGTGCGTGATGACGCATGGATGCGGACGTCAGCGCCGTAGTGCCTCCAAGCTCCTCCCCAGGTACCAGGAGCTACCAATTCGGGCTTGGCCAGCACACGCCTAGGGAGCCAGAGCGGGGGCAAGCCAGGACCCCATCCGCCCTGACCTTTCACCTTCGGTTGACTCGGTCTGCGGCACCTCCCCGCCTTGTTCACTCACCTCACTGTAGAACTGTCGCACCTGGACCTCGCGCAGGACACAGCTTCCCCAGGGGCAAGCTTGGCCTGTCGCTGGAGGGAGGGACGTCCCTCAGGGACCCCCACAGCACCCCCTGCTGACAGTCACCAGGAGCCCCCCAACCTCCGCAGGCCTGGCACTGTTGTCAACTCACTCAGCGGGGATTCCCTGTCCTCAGGTCCCAGGGCCCTGAATCCCCAAGGGGAGATGCTGTTGTAGGAACCCTGGGGGCAGAACATAGCAGAGGTGGACACAGGACAGGCCAGACAGCTGTGCCAGAGTTCCTGCCAGCGCTGGGATTCCCGCTGGGGTCCCAGAAAGCCAGGTCCCCACTCCCGGCCCTGGGAACCCAGCCCAGAACATGCCAGACACTGCCGGAGGGGGCAGCCCAGGCAGCTGGCACACTCCCATTTCAGAGCAGCTGGAGCCCCGTGCCAGCCCGTGCTCTCCCTGACGCACGCACACACAGGCTAAGGATATATTCCTTTAATGTTTGAATGTGGAAATCTTCAAACTTCAGTCTCTGCTTGTATAACACCAAGGCCCCAGGCCCCACCCACCCCCAGCCCGGGCTGCCTGGCGCTGGGGCCCGGGCAGCAGCAGGGGTCGCTGGGTAGCATCCACAGGACGATGACATGGGAGAGGCTCTGCGAGACATGGGCGTGGGGACACAGCATTCTCGACTCGGGCCCAGGAACAGGATTCTCCCACTCGGGGCCACTCACCACGCACCACGAGGCCGACACGGCAAGGGCCACGCAAGGACCTCACGGTCTGGGTCGAGACTGTCCCCTAGGGCAGATGACGATGTGACACCATGTCACCAGAAATGGACAAATGTGCTCACCTGCGGAACTGGCTTTCCAAGATAGGAGTATATATGCAGGTGTGGTGTGCAAGTCTGTGTGTGTGGACATGTGTGGCCAAGGTAGAAATCACCGGTTTATTCTGTTCGTACTAAGCATGTTAAATAAATCAGATTTGGGTGACCTATAACACAACTCTTTTTTTAAAAAGGAACATTTAAGATCTTCAAAAATTGCTACAGTACAAAAAAAGCGTGTGTGTGTCTGTTGGCATTTATATATTTATAGATGTATATTAACCAGAAATAGCGACTCTGTCGGAAGACAGTCCCACCCCTGTGTTCTGGAAGATTCCTTAGCGTGGTTGGCACGGCTGCAGCCGGCAGCCAAGCCTTCGGGTCAGTACATGGCACATAATGGTATTATTGGCACAAGTTCAGATCCTGGAGCCAGTCCCGGCCTGGGCTGTGTCCTCCTGGCCCATCCGCCAGGCCTCCTTCCTCTCGGCTTCAGGTCCTGCCGGGCACTGCTCCTTCCTGCTCTCCAGAGAAAACGCTGGGACAAGGCAGTCACCCTCAGGCAGGGGCACGTGTACAAAAATAGATTTGGCCTAGAGCGTGCTGCTCCGCGGGATTCCCAGCGTGGACACGAGTGGCAGGTGCTGGGACCCTCCCCTGTTGAGTTTCAGATTTTGTGGGTTTTGTTGTTGTTGTTGGTTTGTTTTTACAGGTTCACCAACGTGTTCCTGTGTGGAGAGAAAGCAAGAGGAAATTAAATTGCAGCAGGTCCTGGGCGCCACGAGCCGGGGATGGCGGCGGCCTCTGCTCGGTCAGCAGGTGCCTGGCGTCCGCTCAGGAGAACCAACCGTGGGCAATGGGAGCATGCACTGGTACTCGTGGGTGGTGACCGTCATTTGTGTGGGGGACACCCCCCTTGCCCACAGGACACTGCAGCCCACAGAGGTGCCCCACAGGAGCATCCCACTGGCCCACGCCCAGCCAGCTCCTTCCCCTTGCTCCGGCACCATAAGAGGGACTAGAGTCCATGTCAGCCTGAGCTGGGGATGGACCGAGAGCTTGCGGCAGGGAAATCTCCCATGCTTTGCCAGGTGAACTTGCCAAAAGGGGTCAGGTCTGTTGGCCATGGTGGCCATGGTCAGCTGTCAGGCAGCTGGAGCACCGGCATTTGCCAGCAGCTCCAGCGGGCCATGTAGGGGGCACCCCACCGGCTCCATAGCATTTCAGAAATGCTGACTGCCAAGCCCAGCTCTGCAGTTGTAGCCATAGGGCAGCTGGGTGAGGCCTATGCGTGCTTTAGAAGTTGCCCAGTGAGTCTATCCGCTGGCCAGCTTATCCCTGCAAGTGGGAACGCCTCCTTTGCAGCTGCAGCCCAGGCTGGCATCGGGGAGGGTACTGAGAGATGAGCACCTGCAGGCTGGCAGTGCCCGAGGAACTCCTTCTACTGGGCCCTGGCACCTCCCCCATGGCAAGGGCCTCCAGGGCCAAGGTTGGTTCTTCTCAGGTTGCTGGAGAAGGACGGGTCCTTCCTTGAGGTTGTCCTCTGTACTCAGGGTGACAGAGGCGAGACCCATGGCACCCCAGCAGGTGCCTCCCCACAGCACCCAGGAGGCAGCGCTGTGAGAGTCCGGAGATGAAGCCAGGTGTCGGCATCTTGGGGGCCCCAGCCTGGTCCAGCTCCAGCACGTGCCCAGGAGCTGGCAGACAGAATCACTGCTGTCTACCCCGAGCGTTTGCAGGGCTCGTCTAAGGACACATCCCATGACCTGGGACGGAGTGAAGCAGCTGGGAGTGTGGGTTCAGCGGGGACAGGAACATGAACGCCAACACCAGGTGACATGAGACATGGAGGTGGATGGGGCTTCCACTCACACAGCCACATGTCTGACCCGAGCGTCTTCGCAGGGGTGCCCACGGTCAACTTTACACACCAGTCACTCAGGGCTGGGCCTGGTGACCTTCCACCTGGTCCGGTGGCCAGGGACAGTCTCCAGCCTGAGTGAGTGTCCTTGGTCTCCCTACTTCTTGATTAACGGAGCTGTCTGCATTCTCAGGCATTCATGCTGGAGTGGGGGGAGCCAGCCCTGGCCTGCATGCGTCAACCATGGTGAATCAGGAGCGCCTGCCCAGGTGTCCCCAGGGACACTACCCCGGGGAGCACC
The DNA here is from genome assembly GCF_030435755.1 of Ochotona princeps. NCBI lineage: Eukaryota > Metazoa > Chordata > Mammalia > Lagomorpha > Ochotonidae > Ochotona > Ochotona princeps. The sequence goes on along the minus strand of NC_080833.1, from coordinate 2,115,816 downwards.
TGCCTGCTGCTCACGCTGCCTCCCCCTGCCTCCCCTCTGCCTCACCTCTCCTCCTCTGCCCCGCTATGTTCTAGGCGATTCTCTGACCTCACCCCTGAGGGATGGGGGTGGACCCTGGAGTCTGTCCAGCTTTTTCCCCAGGACCACACACCTAGCTGTTGCGCTGGGCAGCTGGGAGGCGGCCCCCACAGGCTCCACAGCCTCCTTGCCCAGGTTACCTGGCACCCACCCAGGTTCCAACTCCAGACCTGGCCTGGAAAGGAAGCCGAAGAGTGAGGCTCAGGGAGGAGGCATGACCCAGCACACAGCTCTGTCTCCTAGCCGAGCCATCACAGCCTGAGAGAGACCCCGCAGACACAGCCTATTGACGAATGTCAAGGACGAGCCTGGCACCAGGGAGGGCTGGCAGACACCAAGTCCCCTACAGCAGCAGCCCGCAGGAAGGAACAAAAGCGACTCATCCAGACCCACAATGTGGCTCTCCCCAGCGTGACGGAACAGACAGGATGCTCAGAGACACGGCTCCCACCTGCACCTTGAGTGCCCCACTGGAAGCAATGCTGGCTCCTGGCAGTGGGCACACCAGGGCAGGGCTGAGGCCCAGTGTCAGGAGGGCCCTGAGGCTGCCACACAGCCTCCCAGGCACACGCGCAGCTTCTGTCCACAGGGGAGAACTGAGACAGGTTCTGCCATGAAGGTGAACACCTATGCCCCAAGCCTGCAGAAGGACCCAGGAGCCGAGGAGCTGAGCCTGCAGAAGGACCCAGGAGCCAAGGCATTGAGCCTGCAGGAGGACCCAGGAGCCAAGGCGCTGAGCCTGCAGGAGGACCCAGGAGCCAAGGCGTTGAGCCTGCAGGAGGACCCAGCAGCCGAGGAGCTGAGCCTGCAGAAGGACCCAGGAGCCGAGGAGCTGAGCCTGCAGAAGGACCCAGGAGCCAAGGCGTTGAGCCTGCAGGAGGACCCAGGTGCCAAGGCGCTGCGTCTGCAGAAGGACCCAGGAGCCAAGGCGTTGAGCCTGCAGGAGGACCCAGCAGCCGAGGAGCTGAGCCTGCAGAAGGACCCAGGAGCCGAGGCCCTGAGCCTGCAGGAGGACCCAGCAGCCGAGGCCCTGAGCCTGCAGGAGGACCCAGCAGCCGAGGCCCTGAGCCTGCAGGAGGACCCAGCAGCCGAGGCCCTGAGCCTGCAGGAGGACCCAGCAGCCGAGGCCCTGAGCCTGCAGGAGGACCCAGCAGCCGAGGCCCTGAGCCTGCAGGAGGACCCAGCAGCCGAGGCCCTGAGCCTGCAGGAGGACCCAGCAGCCGAGGCCGGCTGCAGGAGGTGGCTGGGGCAGGTTCTGCTCCCACCCCAACTCCAGTGAAGGCCGGCACCCAGTCGAGGCTCCTGGAGCTAGGACACTGGGAGAGGTGGGGGCTGCCAAGTGGTCTGGGAGACCCTCTGCTGGCTGCACACCTGGCATGGCAGGCCGCAGGGTGTTACCATCAGGGTGGGACTCTGGCCTGTCCAACCCATGGCCGGGCTGCTTCCCCCAACGTCTCCTTGAGCCTGGGCCCCTGAGAGGGTGGCTGCCAGAGGGCTGGGTCCTCCTCCCATCACTTGTTTCAGAGCATCCTCCGCGAGCAGCAGAGCCAAGGCCAATGAGTCAAGGCCCAGCAAGTGCCTGAGGCCCTTCCTCAGGTCAAGAAAGGTGTCTTTGCTGTGTTCCAGGTCCCCTGCTTGGGTCTAGAGCTATGCAGCTGTAGGCAGGAGGCAGTTAGCTGGGACAGGAACTGGGGCTGGGACCCGCCAGTGGCAAAGCCCAAGGAGTCGGGCTGCCTGCCTGTTCAGGAGCCGCGGGCATCACTGACATGGCCTGCAGAGCAGTGGACTTGACTGTGACTGAATCCCAAAAGGGAGTACAGGGCTGTGTGAGCCAGCCACACCCACTGCAACACCGACGGCTGCATCACCAGTAGACGTGCATCTGGAGACACTGGCACGGGGCGAGACAGCGTGTCCAGCCCTTCACTTGACGGACAATGAGTCCTGGTGAACGGCATCTCCCTGCTGTCCATCCGGGCATGAGGTCTGGGTGGCAGGAACCCGGAGACGCACAGAACCCAGCGCTTCCATCGGGACAGCCACGGAGCCCCCCAGCACGTGGCGCGGCATACCAGGCTTCTGGCCTGGTCCTCCTGTCCGAAGGCAGCCGGCTCCACATTCACGGACATGGCACCCGAGTCCAGCTGGTCTGTGGGCCTGGGTGCTCTCACAGCCCCGGACAGCCCACCTGAGGCCACAGGGAGGGGAGGGCAGCCTCTCTGGGCGTGGTCCTAGAACCGCCCCTGGAGCAGAAGTGGGGGGAGCAGGACAGTGGGGTCTTTAGGGGCCTCAGTGTCGCAGGGAAAGGCTTTGGGGACAGAGGAGTGTAGAGACACTGCCTAGGACCGCAGCTCCCTGCTCCATGTGCAGGAAGGGTACCAGGGCCCCGCAGTCCAGTGCGGAGCCTGCTGGACCTCACCCCTCCTCCCCAGCTGCTCTCTCCCTTGGGGCTGGGCTGGAGCAACAGGGAGCTTGCCATGCAGGGGCTTGATCCAGAACCTTCTGTGCGAGTGGCAGGCAGGCCCAGTAGGGACTGAGCACGGAGCCACCCTTGGCCCAGGCAGCCTGGGGATCATCGCCAGGACAACCCAGCGCCCCAAGCTTCATGCCCCTGTCTGCGAGGACCCAGGAGGTTCGTCTGTGCCCCTGGGGTATCTGTGCCTGGGAGTTCGCTGGGGCCCTGTTGAGGGGCTCCAGTCCTGAGGGTGCAACCAGCCTCACTCAGGTCGAGTGCTGCTGTCCTGGCTTTGCCGATGGCTGCAGAGGTTCTACAGCCAGGCCCTGGTAGCTGTCGGGGCTTTGCAAGGTGGCTGGGACTCCAGGGCGTCCTGCTGTCCTGCCCTAGAGCTGAGCAGGGTTAGGGCAGCCAGGTGCATTCCCGGGGGCCACACCATGCCCCGCGCACATCTCGTCTGTCTTGGCCACACAGCCTGGGCAGAAGAGGGCTAGCAGGCAGCTCGGGATCCAGCCCAATCTAACTGCTCTCCGGCGCCTGCTGGAGGAACGGCTCCGGGACGGGAAGTGAGGCTGCAGATTTGATTTGGAGCAAACACACGATTCATTACCTCAAATGAGTAGCCGGCCCGCCCTCCTACCCCCACACCACCACAGGCCACAAGCAGAGTGTGAGAGCCCTCTGCCCACCTCCCACCAGGCCTGTGTCTGCAGAAGAGGGTGAGGAAGACACGCGGGCAGGAGTGCCCTGAAATCAGCACCCCAGCCTGGTGTGGGGCTCCCTTGGGAGGCGGGCAAAGCTGATGGCAGTGTGGGAAGAAAATTCTGGAAGGTGGAGGGTGGAGCTCATCTCCATTGGAGATGGTCCTTGGAGAACCTCCCACGTTAGCAAGCCAAGCCAGCAGCCCCCAGCCATGGCTGTCTGTGGGTGTGGCCTCCAAGCCTGCAGCCCAGACCACGGCTGTCCGTGGCGCGTGGCCTCCAAGCCCGAAGCCTGGGCCATGGCTGTCTGTGGTGCGTGGCCTCCAAGCCCGCAGCCCAGACCACGGCTGTCTGTGGGTGTGGAGAGCACGCGGCTGTCACTGGCAGCCGAGGCAGAGTGGATTCAAATGCAGAAGAAAGCAATTTAGGGTTAGCATTCAAGTTAATATTGTCGTGAGCCAATGGCATGTTCCTGTCTAGCAGAGCGTGGAAAATTCATCCTGTTTCGGCGGCAGTCCCTGGCTCCAAATTAGCAGACGTCTCAACTCCTCATGGTCTTTCTCTTCATGTCTTTTCTTATCTTTTTCTATATTTCAAAATCGTGCCTTCACCCTGCCTGGCACCCTCCCCATCACACAGGTGTGGGATCCCTGGCCTCAGGGTGGAACAGAGCTGGCCGGGGCACTCCATCCAGGCCCCACCCACGCTGGCTAGCCGTGCAGGGCATCCTGGGCACCTGCTGCTCACCCACTGGGCCAGGGGCTTGGGGCAAGGTCGAGGGGTCACTCACAGCCAGCAGGGCCCCCATTATCTGCACGCGTGGGTGTGGGAAAGCGGGGTGGGGAGGGCGGATTCCCTCCTCCAAAGGCAGTACGTACCGTGAAACAGACACAAGGCATCTGCCCTGCTCCCCGGAGGTAAAGAAGACGCGGGCCAGTCAGCAGGAGATTTCAAACCATTTCTCAGACACGAAGGCCACAGGAATGAGATGCCGGTCAGAAGAGGAGGGTCTGGTGGGCAGAGAAGTGGGATTGTGGGCGCCTGGGGTGAGGCCAGGGAGGAAAAGACCCCCACCCCAACAGCAGGCAGAGCCCGCCACCCCACCAGCGCTCGTTTTTGCTTGGGTGGGCCGTGGTGGCCACGCACGGGGGACTTGCACCCCCAGGAGGACCTTGCTGTCCACTGCTTGAGCCTGGCCAGCCCCCACACCCGGGTCACTTCCAGAGCCCAGGTTCCGGATTCCCACACTGCCACGGCAGGCCCGGCTCCCGCCACAGCACTGCAGCCTTTGAGGCTGAGCCGGCGCTGGCCAAGCCCATGAGGTCACAAGGATTACGTCCTGGGCCAGGACCCGTGCCACGCTGGGATTCACACCTGAGCCCCGTGGTGCTCACAAAAACCAGGTAGAGAGAGGAAGAGTACGACCTGCCCCAGCACCCCAGCCCCCCAGCCCCGAGGACCACTGTGCACACCCTCAATGACATGGCTTGAACATCCTCCTGACAGGCTCGGATGAACAGGGCCTCTGGGTGCCTGCAGTGGTCCCCGGATGCGAGCTTAGGGTCCCCCATGTCCTCCTGGAAGGGGAAGGAGTCTGTGGGGAGCACAGGAGGTTACAGGAAAGCTGTGTTGGAGCTTCACCAACGCTTGCGATGAAATACACTTGCCATTTCATTTCCTTTGACATGGATTGATTCCTGTCACACTTGAAACAGAGACCCTGTTTAGGATCTCCCCGAATGCCTGCTGTCAGCAAAGCCCTGGCCTGGAACATTCTCCTTCCAGGCCGCAAGCTAAAGCTATGTGAACACACAGCTGGCCCCAGCGACCCTCACGGGCCAGCGTCCCTGACAAGACCAGGCACAGCCTCTTCCCTGCGAGTGACCCTCACGGAGACCTGGGCCCTGGGCCAGGCAGGCCCTTCCGGGGTCCTTGGGCAGCGGCTGTGGCCCCTGGGCCGCAGGGCAGCCTGGAGGCCTCCCCTAAGATTCTTCCAGACGCTGGAGGATGATGCCTGAGCACTTAGAAAAACAAAACAAAAGCAAAAGCAGCCTCTCGGTCCTTCCGTTCCGGACGAGGCTCCCGGAGCTGAGCACGGCAGGCAGGGCCGCGTCTGCTCTGCGCGTCTGGTCGGCACTTCGGGTTCTTACTAGACAGACACGGCAGGTCTTTCCAGGGGCTCAGCGATGCTGGCGCTGGGAGGACCTGCTGCTGGTTACTGGTGTTTAGGAGCCAGGGACGGCAGTGCGTGGCATTTGACCCCGGGGTGCAGGGGCTGCCCGCGGCCGTGCAGGCTGCTGGGTCTGCGGTGCCCTCACTGCACTCACCGACACCCACTGTGTCCCTCCTGCCAGGTGAGCTGCCCGGCTTTGCTGAGCCCTCTGATGACCCTCAGCCTGGCTCTGGCCCAAACTGGAGCTTACCGGTTTCCGTTAAACGTGGACTTGAACTCCCCCGCCGAGTGCAGCGTCTCGTCGGTGAACACGGGCACGGGCGCCCGCACGCACTCGTGTGAGCACTGCAGGGTCTCGTTGTAGGCTGTGAAGATGTCCACCGTGCTGGGCACGCGCGCCGCTGGGAAGTCCGTCAGGTTCTGGCAGCTCTCCTCCTGCTGGTTGACCTTGCGCTGGTGGCTGCTCCGACGCGCGCGCCCGCTCTGGGCACAGCTGGGGAGACAGGGGCAGGTGGGGGCAGGCCCTGCGCACGCCACCCAGCACAAGGGGGCAGCTCCCGGGCTCTGCTTCACCATTTGACAGCTTTAACGGCAGCATTACTGTGGGCAGAGCTATGGAGGACAAGGCTGAGGCGCAGCCGCGCAGAAAGGCCTTGGTGGCTGTGTGGTGACTTGGTTTCCCCAGCAGGAGACGATCACTCGCTGCCACGCTGAGCCTGGACCAACCCCTCTTCCCCAGGAGAGTGTATACAGGAAGCTGCCCGAGTCCATGGGTTTCTAGGGGCCACCACAGGAACTCCACCCTCAGCAGCCTGCTGTCAGAGACCCCGCCCCCACTACCTGGATGACAAGTTCAAGTTCATGGACATGTGGTTAGCTGGGCGAGGTCTACTTTAGCCTGAGGAGTTAAGCCCCCACCCCACAGGGACACATCTCCCCTCCCTCGCTTCTGCTCACTGCAGGACCCTGCTCAGGGAGGGGGCTGGCTCGGGACTCCAGGCTCCTACAGGAGCAGCCCCACCTCACAACAGGGGAGTGGGGGACAAAGCCAGACAGCCAGGACCCCCTGACGTCTCCACTCCGGCAGGCCTCTCTGTGGGCTCACTACACTCCCTTAAACATGAAGGCAAGCACCCAGCACAGCACAGGCTCCCAAGGGTGGCCTCTTCTTGGGCCTGCAGTTCCTCACGAGGCGGCATGGGCAGGGGTCTGGAGTGGGGAGCCACTGTGAGCACCCCATAGGAGCTGCCAAGGTCTCCTTGTCACCACCTCCAGGAACCACCCGGAGTCTCGGCTTGCTGGTAACCAGGAGGTGGCCAGGAGGCCTCCCCGGTGAGGTGGCAGGCCTGCCCGGAGGCTGCCCCGTGCTGCCTCCCATCTTGGCCAGAGTCCCACAGTGTGCTACCTCCCAGCTATGTGTGCTTCTCAGCCAGCCGCAGACTCCGCACCTGTCCCCGCAGTGACCCTGTGCTTACTGAGGACGCCTTGGGGAGGTGCCTACGCTTTGATGTTGACAGCAGCTGAGGTTGCTGGAGGGAGGCTGCGGGCAGGCAGGCACAGGGTCACCCCACATTTTCCCTGAATTTCCCAGGTGCGGGTCAGGTGCACACCCCTCAAGGCAGCCTCTCAAAGTAGGCCAGTTTCCAGAGAAAAGTGGCACAGACAGGCTGCCCGGAGCAAGGCGCTAACCTAGTTGAGCAGACACACAGGGCCGTGGAGTGAGACAGCAGGGAGAGGGCACCGAGTGAGTACAGGTTCCCACCCGCTCCGCCTCGCCAGCAGAGTCCAGGGGGAGCTAAAACAGAGGCCTGCTCTCGGGGGGACTGCCAGAGGGGCGCTCAGACCCACAGAGAAGCCGGGAGCAGCTGCTGCCTGGTGTGGTGTGGTGTGGTGTGGTGTGGTGCGGTGCGGTGCGGTGTGGTGTGGTGCAGTGTGATGTGGTGTGGTGTGGTGTGGTGTGGTGTGGTGTTGTGTGGTGCGGTGCGGTGTGGTGTGGTGTGGTGTGGTGTGGTGTGGTGCGGTGCGGTGCGGTGCGGTGTGGTGTGGTGTGGTGTGGTGCGGTGTGGTGCAGTGCGGTGTGGTGCAGTGTGGTGTGGTGTGGTGTGGTGTGGTGCGGTGTGGTGTGGTGTGGTGTTGTGTGGTGCGGTGCGGTGTGGTGTGGTGTGGTGTGGCGGAGGCCACGGCGAGGGGAGGAGGCCGTGCCCCAGGGCTGGGGTGGGGCACCTCTGGGGACCCCCCAGTTCCGGGCCTTACCAGTTTTTTAAGACAAGAGTTGTGATGAGAGCAGCGATGACCATGATGAGCGAGACGGTGATCGTGATGACCTGGTGCACGGCCAGACCTGCAGGGGAGAGGTGGGAGGGCGCAGTGAGCAGGGCCTGGCGCGGGAGGGGCACGGCTCTTCCGGCCCTGCAGAGGTCGTTCTCCCCGGGGTCCTCTCCGTGCCCATGACCAGCTGCTGTCCTTCCTCCCCCTGCTGTCTGTGGGCTCGGCCCCTCTGTTCCAGGTCTGCGAGCAGCGAGGCAGTGGGCAGGGGCAGAGCAGCTCCAGGAGGAGCCAGGAGAGCCCAGAATTTTCTGAGGATGGCAGAGGAGGGAGGTGTCGCACAAACTCTCTTAAGCCCCTAGAGGGTCCTCGGGTCACTGGTGGGGACCTGAGATCCATGATCAGGGCTTCTGGCCTCCCCCTAAAGGAGGGTTCCCAGTTCCTGGAGGGGCTAGCGAGCAGGCACAGAAGGACTGAGCCGGCCAGAGCACGTGCTGCCCTTGGCCCTTCCTCTGTCCCCCTGCTCACCATAGGTGGTGGGCTGGCTACAGTTCCCACTTCTGCCCCCTCTTCCAGAACCATCCTTCCTGAGCCCTGGACGTGAGGGACAGCCTGGGTAAATTTTTCTGAATGGTCTGAACCACCTGGGATGCCCAGGGACTCTGCTGTGTCCCCCGAGCAGCAGTGAGGACCCCCGGAGAGTTTGCAGAGCCAGCAGCAGGGGTGCCACCCTCCTGAGATGTTCATGTTGTTCTGAGATCCAGGCCCCACCTGGGCCCCGACCCTGCCCTGGACGACCTGGCAGCTGCCGGGCACGCTGCCGTGTGTGCCTGCTACGAAGCAGCAGACCTCAAAGTGGAGACTGTGCTGGCAGCTGCCCAAGGACACAGTGTCGCACACAGATGTCACCTCTCTGCTGAATAGGATGCTCGTGGGGGAATTGCCTGATGTATGAGAACAAGTTGGCATGAGCAGAAAGCAAGTGTGGCCTCCCAATACTCAGGGATGCCATGCTCCTCGAGAGGGGTTCCCACCTCACGCCCTGCAGGACCACGGGCCCACCTCAGAAGGCAGGCCACTGAGCCCAGGGCAGCAGACACACGGGAACCGCACGGGTGTCCTTCTTCATGACCAGGCCAGCAGGGACCCGCCAGCCACGGCACTCACTCTTGGGAGCAGTCACAATGGGCCTATAAGCGGTAGCACTCATTGCTGGCTCGGCCAGTGGCCTCCCCTACCCCTGTGCTACAGACCTGCAGGCCAGTTTCCCATCTCTCCCAGAGCTGTCAAGCCATGCAGCCAGTGGTAATGAAAACAACATTGTGGCCCAGAGACCACGCTGAGGCACACTGGCAATGGAGGGTCTGGCAGATCCATGTCTATACCTAACCCCAGCCTCTCCCTGGTGGGCAGAGGGAGGTGGGAGAGCCCGTCCATTCTCGGCACAGTCACGACGAGTGGGTGTCTGCTCAGTCCCCTCTCCAACTGCACCGGCACACTCCCCTGGGGTCCTCGGGAGATAGTGTGCTGCTGTGCAAAGCGATGATGGTGACGGTGATGAGGATGGTGATGATAGTTATGGTTGTTATGGTGGTGATGGTGATGGTGATGAGGATGGTGATGAGGATGGTGATGGTTGTTATGGTGATAATGGTGGTGATGGTGATGGTAGTGGTTGTTATGGTAATGATGGTGGTGACGGTAGTGACAGTGATGGTGATGACAGTGATGTTTTTATGGTGATGATGATGGTGGTGGTTATGGTTGTTATGGTGATGATGGTGATGATGGTGGTGGTGGTGATGGTGATGGTGATGATGATGATGGTGATGGTGATGATGGTTATGGTTGTTATGGTGATGATGGTGATGGTGGTGGTGGTGTTGATGGTGGTGATGGTATTGATGGTGGTGATGGTGTTGATGGTGTTGATGGTGGTGTTGATGGTGTTGGTGGTGATGGTGGTGGTGATGATGGTGGTGACAGTAGTGACAATGATGATGATGATGATGACGGCTGTGATGGTGGCAGGGATGGTTTGGAGAAGGGAGAAAAATACAGTGTGAGCATGTTCAGCAAGCGGGAGGCTTGCCAGGTGTGTGATCCTGTTTACTTCCAACAACGCTGAAGGCAGACCCTGGCATTACTGCTTGTGGGAGCAGAAGTCTCTGGGGAGTGTGTGCCAGCTCCGTGCATCACCCAGGGTGCCCACCACCAGAAGCAGCCACCCTGTTCACTCTGAGCCAGAGCCTGCACCCCTTTCTCCTCTTTCCCTGGCCTCTGAAGTCAGGGGGTCAGGCACTCAGACCCACTCCACGTTCTAAAAAGGCCCCTCGGGAGTGCTGATTGGTAAGCCACATATCCCTCCCCGTGGAGACAGCTGGAATGGACCTGCCACCTTCTAGGCTGGCACCTCGACACCTGAGGAGATGGGAGGGGGGGGCAGAGGTGAGTCACAAGGGGGCAGCAGCACAGCGTCAGCCGAGAGAGAGACCTGCTCCCCGAAGGCCCTGAGAGTCAGCCCAGGGCACTGGGTTCTGCCCCTGGGTTCTGACCCCTTAGATCTTGTCTCAGAGAATTCTCCAGTAGGGTTGAACCTCTGTGGTGGCCAACATGCTGGGACTGGCAGCAGGTCCACTGCCAGTGGGGCTTGTCTGCTTAACTCCCCATGGGATAGGATGGTGGGCAGAAGAGCCCGGAGCAAGGAACAGTTGCCCACTGATGCCAGCTCAGCCCTGCCTCTGCAGCACCCTACAGATAAGAACCAACTGCTCATCGGTTTCATAGCAAATGTTCAGGAAATTATATTTAAAGGCACAGAGACAAAGATGGATCCGGTTTGCTCACCAAATGCCCAAAGCAGGTGGGGTTGAACCAGACGGAAGCCAGTCTCCCTCACAGCTAAGTCACTTCCTGCTGCCTGCCAGGGTGCCCATGGCAGGATGCTGGGGCAGCACCCCAAGTGGGGCCAAATGGCCACCCTTCACCCTCTTTATGCCCCCTGCATCCATGCGGACAGCCGTGTAACGTGCCCCGAAGCTCAGGACCGGGGCATCCAGAACACGTGCTCAGAGAGCAGGCGCAGGGCCAGGATGCTTCGCGGCATCTGCCTGCACCTGCAGGCCCTTCCTCTGCCTCCTGAGCCAAAGCCTTCCACCAGCCTCCCCACTCTGAGACTCACAGGGAGCTCTATGTGTCAGTAATGAGCTGAGAAACTCCCGGCAGGAACACCACCCCAGTTGCACTTTCCCAAGCAATGTCCTGACGGCAGTCACCTTGCTAAGCCGTCACACGCACGATTGATCCAATCCATTCGCAGCCTGCACTTTCTGCACCTGTCTGAACAGCCGGGCACCTGGCACTGAAAGCAGTGAAACACCGATGCCCTGGGCCCTGGCAGGGCAGGGACGAAAGCAGACATTTCTCTGAAGTCCCTGCAAGTAAACCCAACATCTCGAAGCCAATCCAGACTCTGCAGCCACGTCCCAGCTACAATTGGCAAGAGACGAACACTTCCCTCCTCCCCCTTACAGGCTCGGCTTGTGCTTCAAAGCCCTGCCACCTAGCTCCTGTGCTGGGCTCTGCTGCTATGCCAACCCCTGCAGACCTCCCTGACACAACGGTCAGACAGGTCCAGGCCCTGATGTGTGCGAGCCAAATAATATCTGTGGGGAGCAGGCGGGAAAGTGGAAAGTGTGAGAGGACAACGCACGGCTTCCTCTGTGTGATGCTGGGAGGTGCCTCGAGCCTCGCACCTGCCACCGTGTCCTCCCCAGACGCCAGTGGTCACCTGCTTCGGTCTAGGTGAGGCCCTGGAGGCTTGCCTCACAGCCAGGGTAGGCACGCCTTGTCTTCAGAGCTGTCCACTAACTGCTTAGGTTCTGTGTACACCGTGACCCGGGTCACAACCATGTGACAACTCTGTGTGAGCCCACCACCACAGACTACAGCAGCCAGGCCGGCCAGCGAGCGGGACTGGCTGCATCCCAATTAAACTTTGTTTACAAAATTCGACAGTGGCTGCACCTGGGGGAGAGCTGAGGCGGCCTCCCTCATGAATTTCATCAAGGCGCACTGATTCCCAGCAACTGGTTAAAGCTGGGTCTCAAGCTACAATTTTCTGCCTCAAAAGAGAAGTGTCCCAACGCCAGCAGGCACGCTAGGTCGGCTTCCAGGTGGCTGCGGGGTGGTTCCCGTCAGCCCCCGTCTGCCACCGTCTGCCCGACGGGCCAGCAACAGGTGGACTTGCTCGCTGGTGTCCAGCAACAGGTGGACTTGCTCGCTGTGTGTCCAGGAAAAGCAGCTCCTGTTTTTTGTGTTGGCAGGAAACTGCGTCTTGTCAAAGACAGGAAGCCCAGATCCCGGGACGGTCACCTTCTGACGGACTGCCCACCACATGCGGCCCTCGCCTTCTTCCCAGCCGGCCTCACTAGCGCCTCCCACAGTCCCCGCTGGGTCTCAAGGACAAGCAGGAACATCTGCCCCATAGCCCATCTGACCCCAAGGAAGGCAGCCCCAGCAGTCTGCTCATCGGCGTGGAGGGGGCTGGCAATGTCACCAAACGGGATCCCCAGAAGGGAGGAAGCACCCAAGTTTCTCCTCTGCCTTCCCCCAAGGTCACAATGGAGTCCAGCCTTTGAACTCTGGAATCCAGGAGCTGTGCTGCCTCCCCTAGCAGTACTGGTGTACCTGCTAATGTATGGGTTCCTGCTGCTTTTGGTAATTGCCACCATATACTAACGTGCTAGGAATCAGCTGCCATCCCAGTAATGAAAAATTATACCAGCTTAATAGATGGGGTAGACAGATCCCCTGGCTCTGCATTCATCAACAGGGCTTCATGGCTGTATTTGTGCTGCGTCGTAGTAGAACCAACCCTGAAGACAGATGGGGAAGGAGGTGATCCATCTCTGAGCCCGAACAAGGTCTTACAGAACGCTGGATGAAGCCATGGTCCCCGGGAAACTCACCCGTGGAGAGCCTGACACCGCCGCACGTGCCCGTGGGGGCTGGTGTGCAGCGCACAAGGCCTGCGTACTGGCAGGAGCTGCTGCTCTAGGACTTGCCAAGGCACAGGGGACGCGTCTGTCCTTCCAACACTGGGATCTCACACACCTGTCATACTGCAGCAAGGACCCATGGCCCTGGAAGGCACCTGGGGGTCATGGCCTGCGACGAGCACAGCACCCACGGCCTCAAGGGGCCCTGGAGCTGCTCCTGGGAGCCGAGAGCTGAGCCTGAGCCCTCTTCAGGGATGCACCCAGGGAGGGAGGAGGAACATGCTCCACGCAGTGGGCAGCACGGCCCCTGACCTATCTGTCCTACCATCCCAGTCACATGTGTCACCCCCAAATGGAAGTCACTGAGCTCTGGTCCTTGGCCTGAGTTTGTGAACAATTTTGTGGGGACTCAGTCAAGCCCACTGGTTTGCACATCGGGCCTGGCCTTCATGCCACAGGGGCGCAACAGAGCGGTGACGACAAGCCTGATTGGCCACGGTTGGCTCTTGCAGGACAAGTTCATGACCCCTGGCAGGAGGACCCCAGAGACCCCGAGGGGGTTCTATGGCATGTAGCACCATGTGGGGCAGAGGTGAGGGGGCCGTTGTCGCCCTGTGTCGCTCCCGCTGCGTGAGAGCCCGGGCAGTGGCAGGTGGGGCCAGCAGGCCTCCTTGGCGGACAACAGGAAGGCACTGCTAAGCAATTTCTGAATTGAATTTAATGGCTGTGAAAATGGGTAACAAATGGATGCCAGCGCCGTCCATCTGGCCGCCGTGACTCACACGGAACACCGTCCAGCTGTCAGCGCTGACCAAGACGCCGAGCGGGCAGGGTGAGCGCGGATCCAGGCTGGAGAGCCCAGGGGCCTGGCCGGGGGGGACAGCAGCAGCTTCCGGGCAGGGGGCTCCGGGGCTGGTGCGGTCTGACCTTGCCCCTCCCCTCCCCGAGCACCCTGCTCCCCTCATTTCAGGACATGAGTGACATGCAATGACTGGCCACTCTCCTGGTTCCCTGCAGCCTGTGACAATCTCCATGAAGGACAGTACCTCGGGAAATGTGCTAGGGCAGGCTTGCCTTCCCAGGGCCAAGGGGCGGTCAGGGCGTCTGGCGGGGACACCACGTGGGCTCTGAGTGGACTTGCCAGAAAGCGGCTCCCAAACTCCGGGTTCTGTGTTCCCGGCACAGGTGATGGCTGGGAAGTTGGAGGCCTGTTCCAGCAGGGCTGTCGGAGCCACGCCCTCTGGGAGATGACTGACCCCATGAGCATGCTTGGGGTGGTGGTCACCTAGCCAGAACAGGACACTTTCTAAGGGAGGGCTGCCAGAGGGGGGAGTGTGGTCCTAAAGCTCTCTGCTCCTGGTTCCCCTGCACTCCCCCTCCCCAGGAGCAGCCCCCTCCAGCAGCTCCCCTCCCCAGGCTCCTTGCCCTTACCCTTCTCCTCGCCCTTTGAGCCGATGGGGCTGCCCGGTCTTCGACTCCGGTCCTGCGGTCCTGCGGCCCTGGACATAGAGTCAAGTCTTCACCTGCCTGAGTCTCCTCTTCAGGAGACATGCCGGCTCCCAGGAGCAGCTCAGCTCTCAGAGCAAGAAGCCCTGAGCTGCTGGTGTCTGCAGGCAGGGGTTGGCATGGCATGGCCAGGACACAGCCTCAGTCCCTCTCCCAAATCACTCTTGGATTCCACCGGGAACAGCGTGCGGGGCCAGAGCCTCTGGGAGGTGGTGAGGGTCAGATGGGGTGGCCATCAGTGGCTCTGCTGGATAGGAAGTGGGATACAGTTGGCTGCTCATCCCATGTGGCAACAGGACACCCCCTAAAGGCCAAGCCCGGGTCACAGGCTCCCCCCGCTGTGAGCTGACAGTGTCTCTCTTGTACAGGTCTCAGCCCAGGGTGGTTTGTGGCTCAGTCAGCAGGCCTGAAGGAGCCGGCCGCGTTCCGAGCTGGCTGGCCCTGACTCCCATCGGAGCTGTTCTTCCAGCTAACTGCTCCGCAGTGCGCAGACCAAGCACAAAATCTGTGAGTGTGGCACAGTGCTCCCAGCAGGTGAGCAGCCTCTGCTCGGCCCTGGCATCTGGGGCAGGGGGAAGCGGCGCCCAGGACTGCGTGTCCGGAGCAAGCAGGGACCCGGGTCAGGGGCCTCGGGCCTGGACGTGCACACGGAGGGACAGGGCAGGCACGGGGCTCAGGCTTTGAGGGTGAGAGGAGGGAGACTGCGGGGGGGCCAGGAGTCCCCCAACCCGGGAAGGCCATGGGACTGCAGCCTCTGGCCCCGCCAAAGACCCTTCCAGCACCCTGGTTTGGCCTGGAGTCAGCAGGGGCCACCCGGGCCCCTGGCCCAGTTCCCTGCAACACATTCGCCGGCCTGGCCGGCAGCAAAGGGCCCAGAGCAGGAAGGGGAGGCCAGCGTCCTCCCTTGGCAACTGCGTCGGCACTCTTCTCCCACAGAACACGCCAGGACACTCCCAAGGTTCGTGTAAAGTAAACTAGAAACAATGTTAGCTCCACACAGGAATGCATCAGGAAAGTATGGAAGACCCTTGGAGGTTGTTTGCTCTAAAGTCAACTTCCTCTTTCAGCCATGTTTCCAAGGCCCCGCCTGTGTCTGATCCGCTGGCTATAGGAGCACCCTCGAGCCAGCAGGAGGCCAGCCTGGAGGAGGGGCCGTCTGCCCTCTCTCACTTCTGCAGCCAACGCCCCAGCAGGGGCTGAGAAAGGAGCCGCAGGCAGGTTCTGCCGGCCCAGGAGGGCACTGCTCGCTGCTGGCCAGCGCCTTGCAGGAGCTCCTTCTCTGAGCAGAGCTGGGCCGGCAGGACAGCCATGGCGTCCCTCGTGCCAGCGCGGGGCTCCAGCTGTCCTGCCCGCTGTGTCCACAGGGATCCCTCCCACAGGGCTGAGGGCCGCCTTCCTTCCCCGACCACCTGGGCCAGCTCCCAGGCCGGAACGGAGGCCTCGGTACTGCATCCATGTGGAGACAAACTGGCTCACCCACGCTCCATCAGGAACCAAGGTCGACGGCAGCGCAGTCCACAACCTCCCCTGCCTCCCCCTGCACGTGCCCTGTGGAACTCGGGTCAGTGGCACACTCCCTCAGTCCACTCACACAGCCCTGCCCCACGTTCTGTCTGCCCAGGCGGCTGCGACTACCACCCAGCTGAGGTGGGACCACCGCTGGTCCCCTGCCAGCACCCCCTCTGCCAGGGCTCCCCCTGAGTTCATTTCTCCCCATCAGTCTCGGCCCTGCTCCTCGCTGTCTTCAGAAGCCACCCACTCGCCACACAGGAGTCCCCACACCTGTCCGGGGCTATCACTTCACCCACCCACCTCACTGCCAGCTGAGACAGGACTCCAAGGCTAGAAGGAGCCGAGGGGCAGAGTGGCCTAATCCTGCCCCCACTCGGGGTCAAGGCCCCAAGCTGCCCCCAGGGACTCAGGGGTGGGGCAGGCAGGGGGTGAGCTCCCAGGAGTCTCTGAAAATCTCTAGCCAGATGGCCAGGAAATTGCAAGCAGCCGTTCAGGCTGGGAGCTGGAAGGGGTGGAAGAGGCCAGCTTCCCAGGGCCCTCGGGGCACACCTGAGGTGGGGGGGCAGGGAGAGTGGAGTGGCCGGCTTCCGGGGTCCCCAGGGAGCTGGAAGAGGGGGAAGTAGCTGGCTTCCGGGGTCCTCGGGGCACTCCTGAGCAGCTTCCTGGTGATGACACCCTTACAGTCACAGCATCTTTTGCTAGCCCTAATTCTAACCATGGACACAGGGAGGCAGGTGCAGGCCCGAGCGCCTCCTCTCAATCCCCCGTGGCTCCTCAGCAGGCCTCGGAGGCATCCTCCTCCAGGGCATGGAACTGAGCAGTGCCAGCCCCAGGTGGCCAGTGGCCTGTGGGGTGGACACAGGAGGAGCAGCTGAGAGCCCCCAGCCCCGCTTTCCACAGCTCTGAGGTCACCGGGCAAGGGCCTGGCCCAGCACAGCTGTGCCCCCTGCACCTGGTATACCACACAGCAACTGCAGCTGGACAGGCAGGCGACCCTGGGCACTGCCATCCTGCAATGCCAGATCTGGGCTCAGCTAAGCATCGAGAAGGGCCATGGGCTGGGTCCCAGGAGAGGTGGGTACTGGGGGGAAGGGGCAGGCCCACGCGAGAGGAGCTGCTCTTTGCTTTACTCAGGCCCTGTGACGTCCCAACCCGAGTCCCCACAGCTCAAGGCAGCCCCCGGGACAGACGCTGGCCCACAGACGGTCCAGCCAGCCTGGACCTTGCTGCAAGCTGGGGACACGGGGACAGAACAACAGCCACCTTCCCACCCCCAACGGGACTACCTGGAGGGCTCCAGGGCTGGGGAGATGAGAGGAGGCTGGGCCTCCAGTCCAGGACGGGCGTCCCTAGAGGATACATGGCCTCTTCTAGTGCGCAGAGCGCTCACACTGCAGCTGGCCAGGCCACGGGCTGCAGGGTCGGGAAGGGGCGCTAGAGCGAGGGTCAGCAAGCTCCAGTGAAGGGCCCCACTGGGGACAGCGTGGCCCCATGGTGGACGTGGGGCTTGTTCAGGCCCTGCGATTCCTACTTTAACCAGCAGCCCTGCCTTGGCAACTGGGAGGGAGGCAGAGGCCCCCACGGAGAGGGACTTGGAGTCACCCACAGGAGACCCTGAATAGGCCAGAGCCTGTGCCGGGAGGGGGCTCGGTGCGACCATGAGGACAGTAACGTAGGTCGGAGAGCTGAGGACAGGTGTGGCTGGGGCCACAGGGACCGCCACCTGCACACCAACGTTCATGTTAGCAAGAACACCTGGCTTCTGCCACGCTTAGCTCTGGCTCAGAGAACCCGGCACGCCACACAAGATGGCCAGGCCCAGCACGGGGAGTGACCCAGTGAAGGAAATTCAGGGGAACAGAAAAGGGGGACAGTCTCGGAGCTGACCACCGGGTACCCACCCTGTGGTGATAGGGACGACACAGCAGACACAGAGGAAAGGCCGGTACCCGCAGGTGGACCGGGATGGGGGCGGGACCCGCAGGTGGACCCGGACGGGGGCGGGACCCGCAGGTGGACCGGGATGGGGGCGCGACCTGCAGGTGGACCCGGACGGGGGCCAGCCCAGGGCTCTCACATGCAGGAAGCGTCAGTGTTCTGGACAGAAAACCTCCAGGAATGGTTTATAACTGAATGGAGTCATTCCTGATCCGCCCTGCTGCTAGACCTGGGCAGTCTCCTTCAACGCTGAGTCCACACCAGGGGCCCAGGGAACCAGGAGTCCAGGGAACCAGGCCCCTCTCTCCCGGCCAGCGGCCTCCAACCAGACGCCGTGACTTCCAGGGCCGGAGCAGAAGCCACGACTTGCGGGGCTGGAGTAGAAGCCGCGTACCACCCTCTGTCCTTTCACTTGGTTCTCCCCAGTGAGCACGTGATGCCACAGCTAAAAATAGACCTCGGGACGTCTGCATTGATCAGGGCAGCGATGCCACGAGATCACGCAGAGCAGGAGGGGGTGCCAGCCAGCAAGTCGGCAGTGACGAGAGGAGGGTGGGAGAAGAGGGTGTGTTTCACGCTACAGCCCTCTAGCCCACGTCCCGTGCCAGTCTCCTCTGAGCCCACACCTGCGATGGAAGAAATCTTTGGGTGTTCCTTATTGTCTACTTGAAAGAAGGGGAGGTGAGGGGACTGGAGGAAGAGAGGGGGTGGCCTTCCGCCTACCCATTCACCCCAAAAGACTGCAACAGCCAGGGGTAGGCCAGGCCCCAGGCAGGAGCTGGGAGCTCCACACATCTCCCATGTGGGCTGCTTGGGCTGCCCCTGTTCCTTGAGGCTGGAGGGAGAGCCACGCTCCCAGAGGCTGCCTGACACGGGGCACAGGCTTCCCAAGCAACGTTTGCAACCAACTATGTCCAAGCAATGCCACTTCTGCTGCTTCAAGCCACCTAGGCTGTGGCCTGTGGCGGTGGCAGCCGCAGGAACTCCCACCCGATGTGGACTTGGCTCTGGGGGATCAGGCAGCTGGCTGCTCATGGAAGGGGTCCCCTACAGAGACGTGTACTGAGGAGAAACCATGGGCTCGTCACTCACTAGCACCTGTCACGGCCCCACTCACAGCCGCAGCACTGCACCCCGCATCCGCGCCCCGTTGTGTAGCTCTGGCCAGAGTGAGCCTCAGGGCGCCTGGCTACCCATCACAGCAAGTGCTCGCTCTAAGCCACCAATGCTATTTTTCAACTTGATGTAGAGCGAGCCTTAGAACGGGTTCTAGGGCACCGTTGTGCCCAGCGTGGGCCTAGTCACAGCACGCTTTCCCATCCGTCTGCTTCTTCTCTTGTTGTCACTGTCACCATGCTATTATGAGCTACGTGCAGGAGGCTGAACTGGGCGCCTCGCAGCACTCCACGACGTCTCGTTTCTGGCCTCTGGCGCCAGTGAACAGGACCATCTTCACAACTCCTGCCTCTGTGTGGTCAATGTTGAAGGCCAGGGATGATGGTGGGGGACTACTCCCCCTGGGGGGAGTAGACTGCTTCCCTGGGGCCCCCGGAGGGAGCTGGGCCCTGCTGACAGTGTCAGCCAAGACTTCCGGCCTCCAGACCTGGGCGGGCACATGCCACTGGGCTGCCAACGCCCTGCAGGTGACACTTCACTGCGGGAGCCACGTGAAATGGACACCATTGATGCTGCCGCCAAGAGGCTGAGGGAGGCTGGGAGATGCGCCGGGGCCCCTGCAGGCCACTAAGCAGCACACCCTATCCCCAGGCCCAGGCGGCTCCCTGCTGCAGCCCTGTGCCCCTGCCACAGAGGGAGCTGGGGGAGGCCTCGGCCCTCGGTGGCCTCCCTTGGCCAGATGCCACCCAGCCCCTTCAGCCACTCCCGTGGACACAGCAAGATGTACCAGCTGTTCTTGCTTCCTTTGTCTCCCATCTGCCCGCGACGGGGAACTCCAGGACATGGAAAAATCAACCTGGACGCTCAGCCGGGCTGAGACACAGGTACACGGCTGGCGGGTGAGGGCGACATGCTCCCAGTGGGCCAACTTGGTGTACCCAGAGTCTGCTCAGACTCCAAGCCCCATCCCGCACACCGTCCCGCACACCGTCCCAAGCTTCACTGCATCCTCCTCAAAGCCCCGGAGCTGCACCTGCTGTGTGTGCGTCAGAGGGAGGCATCCTCGCACAGAGACGCCCCAAGGAGCTGGGCCTCCTGGAGCAGTAGGGCAGCCCCAGATGCCTGCCCCCGGCCCAGGACACAGCCTGGCCCAGGCCACACACGCGGCTGTCGCACAAGGCCCAGCAGCAGCTCGTTGAGGAGATCATCGCACGGAAGCTAAGCCCCAGGCCTGTCTGGCTAGCCCTGGTGACCGCTTGTCACTATGCTGTGTTATTTAGCTTGACTGCGTATTGCTCCGGCGACTGCAGTTCTAGCCCTGGAAGGGGGAGTTCCAGGCCCTAGGCTCCACCTCTCACTTGTGGCCCAAGAGGCGCTGTCCGCGGGGTCTCTCCCGCTGCCTTGGTCCAGGGCTTTGAGCAGGGTCTGAATTGTTGGCCCCTCGAGCACTGCCCAGCCCGGGCTCAAGCCACTGTGGACTCTGAAACGCAAGTGGGCTCTGCTTCCTCTGCTGGCCTGTCACTCGCCAGGGGCCCCTCCCACGGACAGCTCATCACTGCAGCGTGTTCTGCACAGCCGGGCTGCGTGTGTGCTGTGTGTGCATGGCTTGGCATGAGGTTGTAAGTGTGTGACGTTGTGTGTGGATGTTCCGCGCATCCATGTGGACGTATACCAGGACCAGCCGAGTGCATGTGGGTGGGTGTGAGGGTGTGCACGCATAGGTGTGCGTGTGGGTCCATGTGTTGTATGCAGACGTGTGTGTGAGAGCAGGTATAGCAGAACGTGTGTGTGGTGTGAACAAGGCTGCAGGAGGGTATGTGCCTAAGTGTGCGTGTGTGTGCCGTGCAGCACAGCTGGCATGAGCCTGGGTGCACAAGCCGCCCCCCCTGCTGGGTCAGGCAGGTTCCGTCTCCCCTGGCCGCTCCCGGGGCCTGAGCAGCACGCAGTCTAGTACGGTCAATAATTGCTCCGCTGATGGATTCATTGACCTTGGACCAATCGCTTAAGTTCTCAGCCCACTCGTCTGCCAAAGGGAGAATGGTGTGAGAGTCCTTTAAAAATCAGGGCGTACCGCACAAGTGGACGGCTGGGGAGGGGGCAGCTCACGAACAGCACGGAAGGCCTCACGCGCCAAACGCAAACCTTGTGCTGCCAAACCCGCTCACCAGTGGCTGGCCTCACTGCCCTTAACAATGACAGAGGCCCCCAAGGGCCTGGGTGAGCCACACCAGCAGGTGTCCCTTAAGGCCAGCGTGACACTGCTCAGTGTCCACACGCTGTGCCTCCCACAGCCCTTCAGCTCCCCAGGGACCCGTCATGTGGATCCCAGCCCTTCCCTGTGTAAAATCACTCCATCCCTGCCAGCCTTAGTCAGCACAGAAGCCTAGGCTGTGACCGCCGGGGCCACAGCCCCTCCTTCTCCAGCAATTATATCATCAAGACTGAGTCAGCGCGCAGCATTATTGAAGTCAGGAGGCCAATTACCCCCCAGGCAATCCTGAGAAGGTGAGTCAGGAGCCTCTCAGGCAGACCTCCTGGAGATGGGGTTGGGCCAACCTGACCTTCACTTTGCCGATCCCTCCCAGCTGCACAGAGCACTCAACAGTTCAGGTCAAAATGTAACAGACTCAGCAGGCTGGGGAGAGGAGGAACTCAGAGACCCAGCTCCGCCCACAGGACGCTGAGCTGCGGGCAACCACAGCATCTCCTCGCTGGGCCGCTGAATGTGGGCTTTGGGCACACAAGGCTGTGTGCATACATGGGCGCAGGGGCTCGAGGGGCAGCGGAGGGGAGTAGGCATTGGCACAGGCATCAAGTTGCTGCTTGGGACTCCTGCATCAGAGTTCTGGGTTCGAGTCCTGATGACTCCACCTCCAATCCAGCTCAAGCACTTGGGTCCCTGCCATCCTCATGGGAGACCAGACTGCGCCCCGACCACCACTTTCAGCATGGCGCAGGATGTGGGGAGTGAACCGACAGATGGGAGACCTGTGTATGCAGCTACCTCTTTGTGTGTCTGTTTCAGGCAAAAGTGAAAGTGGATGCCGGTTTAAAATAGTAGGAACCTGCACTCAGAGCCACCTTGGTCTCGGGAGCCCTCTCACCCATTGCAGACCAGACCCATGCTTCCGCCCTCATTTGTCCCCCCAGCTAAACCCATTTCCCAGGCTGCCACCACCCTGACATTCTGGGAAATATCCCCCAACAGCGAGTTCCCTGAGCCCCCTCCAGAGCGGGCTGGAAGCAGGCTGTGCTCTGTGTGGCTCCCACCAGGGGTGTACGGACAGCCCAGGTCACCATGCTCACGTGTGTCCACTAGGATGGTCACAGCGTGAGCATGGCCTCTGCGAGCCCCGATGAACTTGCGCCAAGTCCCCTGCCTCACCCAGAACTCATCCGCCACCGCCACCTGGTCACTGGCTGAGGTCACAGCCCAAGGTCACTGGAACCTGGCTGAGGTCACAGCCCAAGGTCATCAGAGCCCAGGCTGAGGTCACAGCCCAAGGTCACTGCAACCTGGCTGAGGTCACAGCCCGAGGTCATCAGAGTCCAGGCTGAGGTCGCAGCCCGAGGTCATCAGAATCCAGGCTGAGGTCACAGCCCAAGGTCACTGCAACCTGGCTGAGGTCACAGTCCAAGGTCATCAGAACCCAGGATGAGGTCGCAGCCCAAGGTCACTGCAACCTGGCTGAGGTCACAGCCCAAGGTCATCAGAGCCCAGGCTGAGGTCACAGCCCAAGGTCACTGCACCTGGCTGAGGTCACAGCCCAAGGTCATCAGAGCCCAGGTTGTCGCAGCCCAACGTCATCAGAGTCCAGGCTGAGGTCGCAGCCCAGGGTCATCAGAGTCCAGGCTGAGGTCACAGCCCAGGGACACCAGAGTCCAGGCTGTCTAGAGTCATCCCAAGTTCCATCCCTCAAAGGAATATTGCTGTGGCTTTTCTCACCCAGGGAAGGGATATGATGGCTGCTTTCATTCTAGATTCTTCTGTGTTGCTGTTGCTTGGGACCTAGAGCGAGAGCATTGTCTGACGGACTCCTGGATTCTGCAGTGGAGCAAGCTCTGGAGCCGGCTCTCCCGTGAGGCTGGCGGGCCCCGTCAGTTGGGCACTCACTACCTCCCAAGGGAAGCTGCACTCAGGAGCTGGAGCTGGCACTCTGCACCGGGCCACATGCCTGCCTGTGCCTCACTGGCTCCAGCCCTCATCATCACCCTGCCATGCTGCCCCCTGTCTCCTGGGAGACGACCTTCCAAGGTGCACTGCGGGTGCCCCAGTCCAACCATCAACCACTCCTACGGAGCTCTGACTTCTTTCATGGGAATGCCACGCCCAGGTGCTTGGGTGTACTCCTGGCCCTGGAGCAGGCAGGGTGGCTCCAAAAAGAGGGCCGGGACCAGTGCCGAGCACCCACAGGTATCAAGTCCTCTGTGTGGAGCTGAGCAGAGCCACGCCATGGCTCTGTGTAGCAGGACCCGGCGAGGAGACCTTCCTTTGGGAGGAGAGCAGGCCAAGGCAGGAGCCAACCCAAGGCAGGGGAGGTTGGAGGAGGCCTCCCATACCTGGGTGTGGACGAGTGGCCACCTGACTGTGAGCCCTGTGTAACGCTTGTCCCTGCCCTGTCAAGACCCTCCTGGTGTCCTGCACCACGCTCCGCTCGGGGTAACCATGCCTGTTGTCCCCCGCTGAGCCCCACTGCGTCAGGCTGTGCCCCACTGTGCCAGGCCAAGCTCCACTGTCCCCAATGTGTCAGGTTATGCACACTGTGCCAGGCAGTGCCCCCATTGTGCCATGCTGAGCCCCACTGTGCCAGGCCATGCCCCCAATGTGCCATGCTGAGCTCCAGTGTGCCAGGCCATGCCCCCAATGTGCCATGCTGAGCCCCAGTGTGACAGGCCATGCCCCCAATGTGCCATGCTGAGCCCCAGTGTGCCAGGCCATGCCCCCAATGTGCCATGCTGAGCCCCAGTGTGCCAGGCCATGCCCCCAATGTGCCAGGCTGAGCCCCAGTGTGACAGGCTGTATCCCCACTGTGCAGGTTGTGTCCCACTATGCCAGGCTGTGCCCACTGTGCCAGGCTATGCCACACTGAGCCTCACATTGCCACGCTAAGCCCTACTGTGTCAGGATTTGCCCCAGTGTGCCGCATTGCGCCAGGTTGTGCCTCAGTGTGCCAGGCTGTGTCACACTGACTCCCACTGTGCCCAGCCGTGAAACAATTTACCGCATCAAGCCTCACACTGCCAGGCTGTGCTACATGACACAGAACAGAAACACAGCCACCAGAGCAGGCAGAGTCTGCGCCCCTCCCCTCCTCGGGTGGAGGGTCACGTCTGTGCAGGAGGGGACACGGAGCGTCCCAGCAGTGCGGGGAACCACAGCCAAGATGACTAAGGCAGAGAAGTAGCAATGCAAATGAGGCACTGCCTCTCGGGGACTGATTTAAGGATCTGTTCAAAATCAAATTAACTTTTTGACTTATTTCCCCAGAAAGCACAGGAGGCAGCAAGCAGGCCTGGCACTCACTCTCCCAGCAACAGGGGACATGGGCGGCTCGGGGGACGGAGTCATACTCGCAGTCCCCAGGTGGGCTCCCGCAGGGGCAGCTACACAGGGTGGGCAGGCAGGGCCAGGTCTCCAGGAACAATGGAGAATGAGGCTCCTGGAAAGGGTGGGAAGCAGAGAAGGTGGCCCTCTACCCTGGCCACAGGCCCACGCCTCCACCAGACATGGCCATGGCTACCCAGTCCTGAGCCATGATCACCTTGCTGCGGGCCGGGCCGAGTCTACAGCTGGCCCCGCCCCCAGTGCGCATCTCACAGCTGGCCCCACCCCCAGTACACCTCTCACAGCTGGCCCCGCCCTCCAGTGCACCTGTCACAGCTGGCCACGCTCCCCAGTACACCTCTCACAGCTGGCCCCGCCCCCCAGTACACCTCTCACAGCTGGCCCCGCCCCCCAGTGCACCTGTCACAGCTGGCCCCGCCCCCCAGTACACCTCTCACAGCTGGCCCCACCCCCCAGTGCACCTCTCACAGCTGGCCCTGCCCCCTCCAGTGGTGCTTCTCCCCTTCCACTCCTGACCACCTGCCCTTCCTTTAGACCCCCCTCCTGGATCAGGACCCCATGGTGCCCTGAGTGCACACTTGCCATGGTTTGCTGATCTGTTAGAATCACGCTGGCTGGCCAGGTATCCCCAAGAGCACAGGGCCTGGCCATGTCCATGGCATGCCCTGAGGGCAAGAGGTCAGCACAGGCCTGGGGATGGATGGGCACATCCCCTGAGCTCTGGGTCATGACCCAGTCCCTGGGGGGGAGTGGGCAGGGCTGGGGGGCTCATGGCTCCTGCCTTGCACAGGGAGGCAGCAGCTCTGTTGCTGGAGAGGGAGGGGTGCAATCTGAGCTCCATCCCAGGAAAGTCAAGACGGGGGAGGGGGGTTCTGGTACCCCCAGCAGGTGTACTGCACTGGGAAGGCCCTGCCTCAGCCCTCAGGAGCCAAGGTGCAGCCACTCCACGAACACACACAGATACACACACAGCCCACACATGCACACACACATACATGTGTGAGCAGGCATTCCAGATGAAGGCTGAGGGCCTCATGGACAGGGCAGGCAGCTGGGCCGTTGTGGCTTTGACCTGTATGACCAGGAGGACAGGGCCTCCATCCAAGGGCCTTGGTCCCTGATCCTACTGTGTAGTGCCAGCTAGATCATGTAGCTGGTTGGTTCAGTAAATGAATGATTGGACACGCAGACTAGTGAATGGGACGCTCTGGGACCACACCTCCCAGCTGCAGGAGTGGCCTCTGCTGGTCCCCCGCAGGTGGGAAGGCGAGGCTGGGGCAGGCGCAGACCACAGCTCCCGCAGGGCAGGCTCAGGATGGCCTGAAGGGGGTGCCAGTCCCTGCATGGAACCCAACACCTCCCCACCCCTCTGTCTACAAAGAGTGTGCAGTGGGGCAAACCCCACAGGGACCCTCAAGGGCCAAGTGTTGTGCCTTAGCAGCCTCTGAGTCTCCCCACTACACACAGATCCTGAGATGGGGCAGGGCCAGAGCAAGTCCCCCGGGGGCCAGGTCTGCCTCTGACTGCTCGCCAGGCATGGCTGTGTGTGCTCAGCAGTCACGGGGGCGGGGAGCTTGGCCTCACACAGCCTGGAGCCACCAGCTCGTGCCTTCTCTGTCCCTATTACTCCGAAGGTTGGGGGTCCTCCCCTGCAGGCAGCCACTGTAGGTCACTTGGCCTTGCACCTGCCTGCCTGCCTGCCAGTGCCTGCCTGCCCGTCCCTGTCCTGCCCTGGGCCTCCTTGAATGCCCCGAGGCGATCCCCAGGAGCAGAGAGCAGAGCTACCAGTGTGCGCCAAGCAGACCTCTGCTCTGAGAAGTTCAAACCAAACCCAGAGCACAAGCAGCTCTCACGGCGAGAGTCCTGGTGCCGAGTCTGGAGTGACACTGAGCAGACGCGTCCAAGGTGGCGGACACACACCTGCAGCGAAGGAGGAAAGGAAGGGGGGGCTGCAGCCCAAGTTTGACCTGGCCGGGCAGACGGGGTGGAGGCAGTGCCCAGGCCAGAGCCCCACATGAGTCAGCTGAGCTGGATGTGGGTGCCCAGCTCCACGCCGCTCCCGGCAGGGGCTCCAAGAACGCCAGCTTGGGCAGGGAGGTGGGACTGCTCCTCCAGCAGACACATCCACACTAAACAACACACCAGGTGGCTTTCCCGCCAGAGCTTCTGCAAAGCAGCCTAGGTAGAAGTGTCTTCTCCAGGCGCAGACAGGGAGGCCCTGCAGCTTCAGGTATCCGGGTGAACAAGAGGCGGGCACACCTTCCAGCAACCGATCACTGTAAACCCCACATCCAGCAGGAGAGGCGGCTGCTGTCTGCTTTGCCTGAAGACTTGTAGGAACCAGAGACCAAGGGGAAGGCAGCGGCTCCCGCAGGGGCTCCTTCCCCAGGCAGCAGGCCGGCTGAGCTGTGGATGAATCCTGGCTTCTGGAACAGCTGCTCCAAGCTGCTCACCCAGAATTCTGCTCCTGAGGCCGTGTGCTCCCCCATTCCCATCCAAAGTTCATAATAAAATTCACAAAGACACCTTGCTATGTGATGCAGCAAGCTCACTAACACCCATTTCCTCCTCTGACGGGGCGTTAAGTCACTTCTGTGGAGCCAGAAGTCACCATGGCACGGCCTCCCTCCCCTCCCATCCGCACACAAACCCTGCCCTATGCCGCAGTGTGGCCACTCGCTGGGGACTCAGTCACGCCCTCACTGCTGTGTGAGCTGCCTGAGTCAGGTCTGACTCTGCCCAGTGTGCCCATCTGCGGGGTCTGGGCAGGGAGGGTCCAGGGCTCCGCCGGGCTGGGCTCCCAGCACCTGTCGTTTGCCTGGCAGCTGGACTGGGCAGAGCACCCCGTGTCCATGGCCGCAGGCTGGGAGCCCAGCTCTCTGCTGGCTGTGCTGGGGCTGCCCGTTGCTCCTGGAAGCCACATGGGGCTCCAAGACCCTCCCCAGGCCAGCTCCAGGCCAGCGAGGGAGGTCCTCCAGAGAGGCCAGCAGCAAGGAACCAGGAAAACAGGCTGGCATCTCACCCCGTCTGCCAGGGACAAGGCCACACGCCCCCCCAGCCCCCCACACACGGCTGGCAGAGCTGGGGACTCCCATAGGCTTGAGCACCTATGGGTGGGCATGGCAGGGCCACCTCCTGGTGTGCCCAGGTCCCATATCGGACAGAGGGCTTGAGCTGGATGGCAGGTGGCTTGTGTGCAGCCCCAGGGAAGGATGGCAGGCATTGGATCAGGGACAGAAGTGACCCAGGGTGACAGGTGAGGTCAGGGCAGAGTGACTGTGCAGTCAGAGCCATTTAAGGCCCACCAGGTGGAGTGAGGACTGAGGGGCGGGCCACGGGCTGGCAGCACTGGGGCCAGGGCAGGGACGGGAAATGGGGGCACAGGGACCAGCAGTCACACCAGGACTACTGGCCACAGCTGTGCTGCCCTCCAGCGACCAAAGGAGCCAGGAGCTCAGCCACTTGTGCTGGGGGCACCTGGGCCCACGCTCAGAGCCCGTAATTCACACAGAAACAGATGTCACTCTAGTAGGAACCCCTGCAAACAGCTTCCCAGGGGACAGGTGCCCCAAAACCCCAGGGACGAAGACCAAGGGCTCAGGGTGCCCTGGGCCCCCTGGAAGCTGTGCCCAGCTGTTCCCTGGGCTGTGGCGTCCTGCTCAGGTCCTGGCACGGCCTCGGCTCTGGCCGGCAGCACCCGTTTGATGACGTCTGAACTTCTGAACACAGCAGCCAGCTCCCCGCCTGCGTCAGCACCGCCACAGTAGAACCAGACACACGCCCTCCGATCCCAGGCCACGGCCGGGGTGACTATCATAGACACGAAACTGTATCATCAATGCTGTTTCCCTGGGCAGGCTGAAGCCAGCCACCTCCCCGTGCCCAGCACCTTGGCCAGCCCCACGCCTAACATCCCTGCAGGCCTTGCCCCGTGCCCTCCAGGACGAGACTAAGGCAGCTGACTGGCTTGGGGTGGCGGGGATATCTGGGTGAGTCATGTCCCTTCCACATGCAAAGCCACATGGGAAGGCCAAGGTGGACATCTAACACATAAGGGGGGGACAGTAGGGGTGGGGCAGAGTGGCAGCACCTGCCGGTGATCCACCCAGCTGGCAGGGGGCTCTAGGACGGCCCTGCACCTGTAGGGGGAGGTGAACTCCACTTCTGCCCACCCCACCCCCAGTGGGTCCAGCTCCCAGAGAGCCTGTCTCCACGCAGGGACAGTCTGGGCCCCTCGGAGTGGGCTCTGTGTAGCCTCAGAGTTCTCATCCCACAATGACCACAGGTGGACACAGGACCTCCCAGGAGCCACAGGCCAGTGGCCTGCCAGGGCACGGTGAATCTTAGGTGTGGCGAGAAGGCTGCCAGGATGTGGGGCTCGCCGAGACCAAATGGTGGGTGCACCCACGCATCCTCTCCTTACTGAAGACCCCACAAGCATATCCTAGATTCTGTCCAGTTCCTGTAACACCGTCCCCACACGGCCATGGCTCCTGAGCCCTTTCAAGGCCCCCTTGGCGCCCAGGCATGCCCTCGTGGGGGAGCAGACAGGCCAGCACAGGGTCTCACCCCTGACCAGCAGTGTGGCACTCACACCAGACAGTCCCCGTAAAACCGCACGGGGATGGGCTCCCCGAGGTTCCTCAGGGCGGGATGTGTGGGGGTGCCTGAGGGGCTGGTGCTCCGGACCCCTGCCCACCCCCACCCTCGGCCCCTCCCCGTCACAGACTCCTCACTGCAGCAAGAAAATGACCCGAGCCCCGATGTCACCTGCTGGTCACCCAGGAACAGTAGCCTCGGTCCAATTGGCGTTTGAACGGTGTCAGTCCTGGGGACCCAGCTCAGGTCAGAGGCCCCAGGAGAAGGAGCCAGGCTGCCAACAGCCTGAGAGTCAGTTCCCACGGCTCAGGCCACGAGGCCTGCTGTCCTTGCTGTGGCAGCCCCATGAGTCGCACAGAGCCAGATGAGGGCTGGCAGGAGGAGCTGGGTGCAGCGTGAGCCTGGGCCTTGGAGGCCCAGCATCCTCCCCGGACGCTCTGGCCACCACCCAAGGGCTCGGTCCCTCCTGACCCACCACAGGGTCCTCAGCCATGCCCACTCCCCCCCTGGGGTGTCGGCATGACTGGTCCCAACCTCCCTGGCCCAGTGCCACGTCTCCACGGACACCCGGAAGCTTCATGCAGGCTGGAGAGCTTGGTGACACTCTGAGTTACCCACCCAGGCAGCCTGGATCACCTGGTAGCTGTGGCCACTGGCAGGACTCGATGCTAGCCAACAGAGACACAACCATTCCCCTGCAGGGACACTTACCCTGCAGCGCCACCCGGTTGGGACCCCATGGCCTCCTGCGGCCTCTCACCTCACCCCTCCCATTGCCTTCCTCCCCTGCGCCTTGCCCCGACACAAGCCGGCCAGGGCCCCTTCCCTCATGCCCAGCGCCTGCGCCCTCTCCCTCGGGGCTGGCTCAGGGCACCACTCTCCCGGGAGTGGCCGCAGTGAGGACCCTGATTTGATGTCCCTGCTGTCTGTGCCACAGCTCCAACTCAGCCACGACAAGGTGGCAGGTACAGAATGAAGTGAATGATCTGCCCCAGTAACTTAATTTACGAAAGCCAGTATTCAGGGCGTGGGGCAGGGCTGCAGCGTACCTGAGACGCCAGCACCCCACATGGGCGCCGGCTTGAGTTCCGGCCTTGCTCAGAAGGGACCCATCTTTCCAGCAGTACTACAGACCCAGCGTGTCCCCACAGCATGGACGCAGCAGGAATTCTCCATGCAAGTTCTGCAGGGACCCACCCCAGTGCGACCCAGCAATGCAACCCCAGCTGGCAGAACACAGCGTCTCCCGGGAGGTGGGTGCCACCATGGCTCTGCCAAGGAGGTGACCTCTCTCTCTGGTCTGCTGGGTTCCACACCCAGCCCAGAAGGCCCAAGCCATCAGGTGCCGCTGTGGGTGGTGGGTGGGCACTGCTCACTCTGGCTGGGAGCTCTGACTGTCCTGAGCACCCCACAGAACAGCGCCCTCTAGAGGCACAGAGCATCCGCAACCCAGCAGTCCTCACATCCTTTCTCCGCCACCTGAAGACCCAGAGCCAAGGGCTTCTGCCACCTGGCAGCCCATCTTTGTCAGGGTCTCCAAGCCCTGTGGCGGCAGCACAGAAGCTGGGGTGCAGGCTTGTTACCGTCCCTCCTCTGGGAGACCAGTGAGCCACAGGTCGTCGCACCCTCCAGCAACACTGCCACGGCGGGCGCCTGTGGGGACGGGGACACCGCATGTCAGGGCAAGTGCCTCCAGGTGTCAGGGTGAATCCCAAGGGTGAAGGAGGGAGGCCAGAGGGGCTCCAGTCCAAGAAAGAGCAGAGAAGGCCCCGAGACTGACCTGGGGGGCCCGGGGAGGCCTCCCTCTTAAACATTCCTGGTGACATCCACAGGTAGGGAAGCAGGAAACACGGCTGCCGGGAGGAGCTAGTGGTGGCGCACGTCCAGGAGAGCTCAGGAAATACAACCTGCAGGCCTCGCCCCCGCTCCAGCTTGGCGGCAAGCGGCCCCCACATCTGGGCGCTCAGGGCTGCGGCAGGGCCATGCCTGGGAGTTTCGCCCCATCCCAGCATCAAGGCCCAGGACACCTAAGGCCTCCCGCACTCTGGGTGATGGCCATGGTGTCAGCCCCCACTGGCTCTGGGGCCATCTGCACCCTGGGGCTGATGTTTCGCATAGCCCCAAGCTGGCCCTGGGTCTGCAAGCCACATAGCAAGAACCGAACACGCTGTCTGCATTCCCAGGAACAGGCCTCGGCGTGGAGCTGCAGGCGCGGCCAACTTCAGGCGTCTCGGTCACGCCTGACCCGTGTGCTTCCGGGAGCCGTCAGTCCCACTGGGTACCCTGACCCGTGTGCTGCTGGGAGCCGTCAGTCCCACCGGGCACCCTGTGCCAGGAGCCGTCAGTCCCACCGGGTACCCTGACCCGTGTGCTGCCGGGAGCCGTCAGTCCCACCGGGTACCCTGACCTGTGTGTTGCCGGGAGCCGTCAGTCCCACCAGGTACCCTGACCCGTGTGCTGCTGGGAGCCGTCAGTCCCACCGGGTACCCTGTGCCAGGAGCCGTCAGTCCCACCGGGTACCCTGACCTGTGTGCTGCCGGGAGCCGTCAGTCCCACCGGGTACCCTGACCCGTGTGCTGCTGGGAGCCGTCAGTCCCGCTGGGTACCCTGTGCCAGGAGCCGTCAGTCCCACCGGGTACCCTGACCCGTGTGCTGCTGGGAGCCGTCAGTCCCACCGGGTACCCTGTGCCAGGAGCTGTCAGTCCCACCGGGTACCCTGACTCATGTGCTGCCGGGAGCATAGTCAGTACTGGCCGTCAGTCCCACCGGGTACCCTGACCTGTGTGCTGCTGGGAGCCGTCAGTCCCACCGGGTACCCTATGCCAGGAGCATAGTCAGTACTGGCCGTCAGTCCCACCGGGCGCTGAGTGAAGGCTGCCGCAGGGGTGACAACCCACTCCGCACTGGGCAGAAGTGAATGCGGCTCCCAGGTGTTCTGGGCCTCATCCCCAAGAACCAACTATGGCCTGGCAGGTGGAGATGCAGGCCCTAGGAAGGAAAGTGTGGGTGCAGCGAGGGGGTCGGGGCTGCCTTCTAGTCCCGCTGACCACCTGGGGAGGGACAGGGTGGTTGGGATGTTGCCAAGGCTGTGGGGGGCAGAGAGGGGACACAGCTGGCACTCTAGCCCTTCCCTGTCCTCTGCAGCCCCTCCCCACCTGCCTCCTCCTCTCTGTCCTTCTGGTCAGCCTGGGCACCCCAGGGAGCTCCACCTCCCTTCCCAGCAGGACTCACACAGGGTAGCCTGGCCTCACTGCTGGGCTGTCTTCCTGGTCACCCAGGCCATGGAACCAGCCTCGGTGTGTCCTACCTGGGGACTCCGGCCAGTGTGGCAAGGCCTGTCCTGTGCTGGCCAGTAAGTCTCCGCCTCACCGCATGAGGGAGCCACAGAGGGAGCGGAGATCCCCAGAGGACAGCAGGCCCCTGAACCACCTGAGTCCAACCTGTGCTCCACTCAGCAGCAGGGCCGACACACCTGGTCCCAGACCCCATCCACCCCTCATCAGCACGCATGCTCTAGGAATCTGCTTCCTAAACATGCGAAACGTCAGCCACGCTCGAGGTCAGCTGTCCGCTCAGCTCCAGGCTCAGCTCCAGGCTCAGCTCCAGGCTCCGTGGGACAGTCAGCAAACCCACAGCCCTTCCAGCTGCTCCCTCCTCCCTGACAGTGCAAGGAGACCAGCTGCCAAGCTCTGCTCCGCAGCAGAGACCCGCCCCATCACACACAGCCCCACCCTGTGACTGCCCCCTACTGCAGCAAACCAGCAGCCAGTAAGAGGAGGGAGCAGCGTCCTGGCAGCACCCCAGGGCCGGTGCTGGGACCCATGGACCCTGTCCCAGCCCAAGGGCCTATGGGTGGGAGCTGACCTGGACTCAGGGTCTGTGCCCAGGTGACTGTCCAAGGACCTGGAGCTGGGACCACCCTGGGTCACCCGGGAAGGCCTGGGTCCACTGACATGCTCCTTGTAACCCAGGCACTGGGGCGGCTCCATCACGTCAGAGGCAGAGGTCAGGGCACGAGGCCACGAGCCAAGGACTGTTGGGCCACCAGACACCGGAAAAGCCTAGGTCGAGGGTGGGACAGGTCCTCCCAGAGCCCTCAGGGGGACAGGGGCCTGCCCCACCCCCAATGTCCAACATCTGACCCCCAGCCTAGAAAAACCATCCCTGCACCCGCGTGTCACTGGTACCGCCAGCCCTCCTGGGCCACCCACACAGGACACCAGGGAGGGGCCTGGCCCTGGGCGAAAGGTTACCTGAGGGGCAGCTGTCCCAGGGCAGGGAGGGACCCTGGGGCATGCACTGCACCAGCACACGTGACACACTGCATGTCCACCAGGCCTGGGGCTCCCCTCCCTCAGGCTGATCGGGCCCAGAGGCCTCAGCGGCCCCACACACAGGGCCCGGGGCGTGGGCTCTGCAGGGCTGTAGTGAGCCAAGAACACAGCTGCTGCGAGTGACCCAAGGAGACTGTCCTGCGTCCATCCCGAAGTCCCCCTTCTGGAAAGCCGCTCGTCCTCACACGTGCCGCGGCTGCCGTGGCTGTCACCTTCCCGGCACGGCTGCCCAGAGGGGCAAGCCTCGGGCTGCCACCACTCTGCCCCTGCTAACAATGTGCATCTCGCCTTGGCGTTTTCTCGTCACCTTCTGCGCTTTAAACAAGCCCCGGGAGCCGCAGGCGCCACGGGACAGTCGGCTAAGGAGCCGCTTGGGGTGTCAGCGCCCCGTGTCAGAGGCGGCCACAGTGCTGGCTATGCCAGCTCCGGCCGAGCTGCGGAAGCAGCAGCTGACGGTTCAAGGCCCCGTGTCAGACAGCGGGATGGAGCTACAGGCTCGGGCTTCAGCCTGGCCCCGCCCAGGCCTTGGTAGCCACTGAGGGAACCAATCCGTGAACAGAACCTTTCACCCTGCCTCTCCCTCCATTGCCCTGCCTATCAAGTCAATAAATTTTAGGAAAGCTTTTTACGATTAATTTTTTACTGGGAAGTCAGATGTACAGAGAGGAGGAGAGGCAGAGAAGATCTTCTGTCTGCTGATTCACTCATCAAGTGACGGTAACGGCCAGAGCTGAACCAGTTCGAAGCCAGGA
This sequence comes from Ochotona princeps, assembly GCF_030435755.1. Taxonomy (NCBI): domain Eukaryota; kingdom Metazoa; phylum Chordata; class Mammalia; order Lagomorpha; family Ochotonidae; genus Ochotona; species Ochotona princeps. The sequence continues at coordinate 2,081,821 of NC_080833.1, read as the reverse complement.
GCCAGGAACTTCCTCTGAGTCTCCTGTATGGGTGCAGGGTCCCAAGGCTTTGGGCCGTCCTCCACTGCTTCCCCAGCCACAAGCAGGGAGCTGGATGGGAAGTGGGGTCGCCAGGATTAGAACCGGTGCCCATATGGGATCCTGGCGCATGCAAGGCGAGGACTTTACCTGCTAGGCTACCACGCCAGGCCCCAATCTTTATTTATTTATCTATTTTCAAATTGGTGGGGGTGGAGTCTGCTCACGGCAGGTGCACTGAAAGGGAGTGAATGAGGACTCGGTCATTCGAGACAAACCTGGGCATCAGCTGTTCTCCCTGTCCCTGGATCGGGACGCCTCATGACAGTGCCCACCCAGACCACACACGGGGCTAGCTTCACGGCTCCTGGGCTGGGTCAGCCCTCCACAGCCAACGCGAGGGCTGCTGGGACAGAGGGAGCCACGCATGGACAGAAGGGCGTGGAGCAGCCACCGAGCATCCTGACAGCTACCGAAGGAGAGAGAAAACAGCGAGTGCTTTCTGGACACCAGCACCGTGCAGTTTCCCCGCCGGGCCAGCAGGCGGGGTGACGGCCCGTGGACGGCGTGGATCTCCGGACTGGACTGGCGTTGTCCAAATGCCTGCATGCCCTCTCTAGCACACACAGCCGTCTCCAGCTGGGGTCAGGATGACCTTGTGAGATGGAAATGACTTGCCACTGTGCAGCCAGGAGGCTGAGAGCCACCAGGTCATCAGGCACCATCCGGGACACGGCGTCGGCAACAGTGACAGTCGAGGCTTGGACTCACGCTCTGCCCCGGGGACTGTTCCCCCTGCCACGACCCTCACTCTGCCTCCACGGCAAGCCTGGCCATCCTGCTGCTGAAGGAGCATTCTGGAAGCTCCTCTCCGATCTCTGGTCCTCACAGCCTGGCAGCAGAGGGTGGGGGCAGGGTTGTGACATTCACTGATCCCGCTGCGGCAAGCCCGAAGCCTCGTCTTCATGCCAGCCACACAGATGCACCTGCCCACGATACGTGGGTCACCATGCTTCGGGCTGTTTCAAAACCGGGTGGCTGCCCCCAGCTGGGGAGCCCCCGAGCAGCCCTGGGAGCTCAGCTGCTGGGACTGGTCACCCCCAAGCGGTAGCATCAATGCCTAGTGCACAGCCATGGGTGGCCTGGTCCCAGACGGCCCCAGGCAGCCAAACGGCTGCGTACACATCCTAGTCCCCCTAAAAGAGCTGCCTCTGGCCAGCAGAGAGGGAGCGTGGGGGCCAAGGTCCCTGGCATTCTCGTCTGATGGGCAAAGGGAGTCCCCACAAGGCTGCTGCCCGGTAGTGGGCAGGGGGAGCTCTGCAAGGGAGCCACTTGTAGGGGGATGCAGAGCTGCCGGAAGGGCCTGCTGTCATCTCCACGCCTGCTCCTGGCCCTGTCCAGGTCCGCCCACCCTCTCCCACCTCCCTGGTCTCCTGCAGGCATGGCCTGGCCCCTTCCCCTCAGGCGCCGCCTCCTGGGACCCCACACTGCCAGAATAAGGATCAGGCGACCGAGGCAGCTGTGTCCCTGACATTCCGGCTCCCGGGCTTGCTGCCACCTCTCCCGGGTGCAGGGAGGTGCCCTTGTTATCCTGCTGTCCTGAACAGATTTCCCAGCACCTCGCAAAGAGGGCAAGGGGGCTCCCCACTTCCTGCCTCCTCCCCCTCCCCCACCGAGGTACTGCGTTTTCCACATCAGCTAAGTATAGACCTGATGGCTCATTGGGTAATTGATCAAAAAGCCGGAAATTCTGAAACCAGTCCGCTTGACACACTTGAATAAGAACTCTAAAAATGGTTTTCGGTCTAATATTTAATCTTGACGCTCAGAACCATTCCTGAGAGTGGATGGAAACCATCAATTCAATTCACCGTGAATGAGACAGATCTGTCATTGGTTCGGTATTTTGTGCTATGCACGAGGTGAAGGCGAGACCAACTCCACCAAAGATGCCCCCTTTAAAGAGGGGTGTTCCAGCTCGAAGGGGTCAGTCAGGGCCCCTTCCCTCTGCACACCCCCAGTGAGGATGCCAGGCAGCTCTGGGCACACAGATATTGGCATGGGCTCCACAACACACAGGCGTGAGGCTGTCAGTGCCCTGCCTGCTCCTAGGAGGAGAGCCAGGTCCTCGGGCACCGAGACCTCTGAGACGCCCGGCGTCCAGGGAAGCCAGGGGCAGTGGGCGGGAGCTGAAGGGAAGCCAGGGATGGAGCTATGCTTAACAGAGGCGTTAAGCAGCCCAGCCTCATTGCAAGTATAGCTCTGCTGAGCGGAGAGCAACCCCATGGCCTCAGCCCATGGCTCGGCCATGCCACCCCCATCGACTGGCAGGGTCACCGTGAAGACCCGGAGGCGGCCTCGCCGTCCAGCGGTCCAGGGTGCTGGGCGTGGCTCTGAGCGCTTCCTGACTCCTGGATGCTTTTATCCTAATTAAGCCGCCCCAAACTTTGAAGTTCATGAGTCATTGGCTTCAAATATCTTTAAATTAAGGACAGATTCACTTCCCTGGCAGTAAACACGCGGCAACTTAATTAAAAGGGGCTCTGCGTTTAACCCGCTGTGGCGGCGTCTCCAGGAACAGGGAGGAGCCCGTCTCTCCCATCACGTCCACTCCTGAGTCGCTTCCACTCCCATTCTGATCTTTAGAAGACGCTCCAGGACGCGGCGTGGCTGGTGCAGCCTGTGCCACCAGCATCCCACACGGGCAGCGCCTTGGCTGCTCTGCTCCCAGTCCAGCTCCCTGCTAGTACACCTGGGGAAAGCCCGAGCCATTCGCGTGGGAGACCTGGGTGAAGCCCCCGGCCCCTGGCCTTGACCTGGCCCAGCCCTCGCCTTTGTGCCTCCTTAGGCAACCAGCATAGAGATCTTTCCTTCCTTGCTTCTTTCTCTCTCATTCTCTCTCTCCCTCTCTCTCTCTCTTTCATTTTCTGTGTGTGTGTGTGTCCCTCTCTCTCCATAACTCTGACTTTCAAAAGTAAACACATACATCTCAGGAGAGTGAGGAGGAGGAGGAGGGAGAGGAGGAAGAACTCCTGGCTCCTGGGGCGGAGGTTGGCCGGCCTGTGTCCCTGCTGGGTCAGCTGCCAGAATGCAGGGACACAGACACAGCCTGGCCTGGTGACGAGGATGAGGGACTCGGAACTCCTGGCTCCTGGGGCGGAGGTTGGCCGGCCTGTGTCCCTGCTGGGTCAGCTGCCAGAATGCAGGGACACAGACACAGCCTGGCCTGGTGACGAGGATGAGGGACTCGGAACTCCTGGCTCCTGGGGCGGAGGTTGGCCGGCCTGTGTCCCTGCTGGGTCAGCTGCCAGAATGCAGGGACACAGACACAGCCTGGCCTGGTGACGAGGATGAGGGACTCGGAACTCCTGGCTCCTGGGGCGGAGGTTGGCCGGCCTGTGTCCCTGCTGGGTCAGCTGCCAGAATGCAGGGACACAGACACAGCCTGGCCTGGTGACGAGGATGAGGGACTCGGAACTCCTGGCTCCTGGGGCGGAGGTTGGCCGGCCTGTGTCCCTGCTGGGTCAGCTGCCAGAATGCAGGGACACAGACACAGCCTGGCCTGGTGACGAGGATGAGGGACTCGGAACTCCTGGCTCCTGGGGCGGAGGTTGGCCGGCCTGTGTCCCTGCTGGGTCAGCTGCCAGAATGCAGGGACACAGACACAGCCTGGCCTGGTGACGAGGATGAGGGACTCGGAACTCCTGGCTCCTGGGGCGGAGGTTGGCCGGCCTGTGTCCCTGCTGGGTCAGCTGCCAGAATGCAGGGACACAGACACAGCCTGGCCTGGTGACGAGGATGAGGGACTCGGAACTCCTGGCTCCTGGGGCGGAGGTTGGCCGGCCTGTGTCCCTGCTGGGTCAGCTGCCAGAATGCAGGGACACAGACACAGCCTGGCCTGGTGACGAGGATGAGGGACTCGGAACTCCTGGCTCCTGGGGCGGAGGTTGGCCGGCCTGTGTCCCTGCTGGGTCAGCTGCCAGAATGCAGGGACACAGACACAGCCTGGCCTGGTGACGAGGATGAGGGACTCGGAACTCCTGGCTCCTGGGGCGGAGGTTGGCCGGCCTGTGTCCCTGCTGGGTCAGCTGCCAGAATGCAGGGACACAGACACCAGCCTGGCCTGGTGACGAGGATGAGGGACTCGGAACTCCTGGCTCCTGGGGCGGAGGTTGGCCGGCCTGTGTCCCTGCTGGGTCAGCTGCCAGAATGCAGGGACACAGACACCAGCCTGGCCTGGTGACGAGGATGAGGGACTCGGAACTCATTCCTGAACAGTGTAACAATGACCAGGCCAGGCACCCTGAGCCGCCGGTGTCCTGGACATGCCAGGTGACAAACAGCGATGTGAGCGCTACGGGCCTCCTGCTCTCCTCCTGGAGGCCCCCACTGCACACTGCGGGCACAAGCAGCTGTGACCAGATGTGAGCAGCTGGCGGGCACCGGCCCAGGCTGGACCCTCAGCCCCGAGGCCTGCCGACCCTGGGCAGGCTCCAGTCGGCTGCAGCTCCCAGCATCTCCCCGTGAAGTTTCCACATAAAAGCTCAGGAAATGACTGTGTGCCTCTCCTCCAGGGAGCCCTGGTGACTCTGCATTGGGAACATGACCCACAGGGGAGCCGTTCCAGGAGGACAGAGCTGAGCGCGGGCCGCCTCGGCCTCCCGTGCACGTGACACAGCGTGCCTGGGGACCTGCGCTATGTGACTTCCCACCCCGAGCGTGCGACAAGGGCCCCCCACACCTTAGAGGGACCCTAAACGCTCATCAAATGAACCCATCAAATGACCCCCAAAGTTGCTGGCAACAGCAAACGGCACATGAGCCATCAGCGTCAGCATTATCACCCTCGTCTTCCTACAAACACCATCATCATCACCACCATCTTCTGCTCCTGTGCTCCATCAACTACCACCACCGTCACCACCACCATCTCCATCACTATTACCACCATCACCACGACCAACACCACCACCCTCACCACCACCACCATCATCACCACCACCACCACCACCACCACCATCATCACCAACACCACCAACAACAACACCACCACCATCATCACCAACACCACCATCATCACCACCACCACCACCACCATCACCACCACCACCACCATTATCACCACCAACACCATCATCACCACCATCATCACCACCATCACCATCATCACCACCATCATCACCACCACCACCATCACCACGACCACCACCACCATCATCACCAACACTACCATCATCACCACCACCACCACCACCATCATCACCACCACGACCATCATCACCACCATCATCACCAACACCACCACCCTCACCACCATCATCACCAACACTACCACCCTCACCACCATCATCACCAACACCACCATCATCACCACCACCACCACCACCATCACCACCACGACCATCATCACCACCATCACCATCATCACCACCATCATCACCACCACCATCATCACCACCACCACCACCATCATCACCAACACCACCACCAACACCTCCATCTCCATCACCACCACCAACACCATCGTCTCTGTCCCCACCACCCTCCACAACATCCCCACCATCTCTATCACCATCGTCCCTGTCCCCACCGTCCTCCACATCACAATGTGCCCCAGCACTGAGCACCCACTTGCACCGTCTCCTTGAATTTTGGCAACAAGGTTAGCAGATGACTGACTCGTTATTCCCATGGAGGCCCCGAGGACACGAGCAGGCTGCCCAAGTCAGCCCAGCTCATGGGATGGGAAGCCAGGAAAGGGAGGGCAGTGGGGACCTGAGCTCTCCCCTGAGGCACAGGCTGACTGCCCGGCTGCCTCCTCCACAGGACCCCCTCTCTGGCCAGACCCACCTACCGAGGGTAAGCCCCCAACCAAAGCCCTCCCACCAGACCCCACTTCCAGATGTCACATTCAGGTCACGTCTACACCCTAAACCATCCACTTTAACCACGACCCTTCAATACTAAAGTGAGACTGAAGTGCTAAACATTTGCAGGGGGCAGCAGGGGGCAGCAGGGGGTAGCAGGGGTCGGGGCAAATGCTACTGCCATCCTAGCAGGCTCTGGACACGCACCACGTAACTGCAGCTGGATCCCTCAGAGTGTCCTGACTCGCCTCCAGCCAGGCCTTCCCACGAGGCCTGCACTACAGACCCACGGCCCAGGACAGTGACGCACTCCACGCCTCCCCAGACACAAGCCTGCGACCCAGCCTGGCTCCGGGGTTCCCAGCTGGACACTTCCCCAAACCCTCGCAGGATTCCAGGCTGGCTGGCAAGGCTGGCAGCGCCTGGAACCTCTGGCACTGCAGTCCTGTCCCCAGAACCACATCTGCTGGATACATGACAACAGATGTCCTTAGCGGCTGCTCAGGGACACTGCGGGGCCTGGGCACATCATCTACACAGTGGCTGCCCAGGACAAGCTGTGCCAAGCTTCCACTTGGAAGAAGACAGAGAGCAAAGACCACGCGGGTGCCACGCGGGTGCATGCAGCCGAGCCCGGGAGCCACCTCGGACCCTCAGCCTCAAAGCACAATCAGGCACCCAGGCCTCTCTGGGTGACTGCTGCTCTCTGCCCCACCCAGGAAGCTTCAACTGCTCGTTCTCTCGCCCATGCCTAACCCCTGCGCCTCCCAGAGAAGGAGACGGATCGCACGGCCTGTTGGAAGGAGCCCAGGGGAGAGCTGGCCTCTGCGTCACCAGCCAGTTCTTTGTGGCGTCTAACCGGAATAGCATTTCTACAGCACCCGTGGGGCTGGGATGCACCAGCTATGCGAATTATCTCAGCACTTCCTACTTCCTGGTGGCTGGGGACCCTGCTCAGCTCCTCCCGGGGGCGGCCGCACACCAGCTCCCCCTTCTCTGCAGGTTGGCCACCCACTTCTGGAGCCAACATCCCTCCGTGATGAAAGCTAGAGCACGTATTTCCCCCTTTTGAATTTGTTTTGCTAAACAAACTAATCTAGCACCAGATTATATCATGGAGGACCGTAACTCTTTTCCAAGATGAGCATCTGTCGGGTTGGGTTAGCGGCGTCCAATGTGCTGTGAATTCATTTGCTGAGTCTTAGAATGCTGTCCCGGGCGTTTAACTTTTGTAATAACAAATGTAACTTGCAATAAACAGGAACTTGTTTTCTCATCCGTGTCTCTATAGCAAGTGACGTGTACAGAGAGGTAACAGTCAGGGAGGGAGCCCTATTCTCCCTTACAACCAAGGCTTGTGAGCTCACTGTGGCAAAAACAAGTGCTCGGTGAAATGTCCACGAGCACCTGCCACAGGCACTGTATCGCACACCGATTCCTCCAGGGTCTGACGGCGACATGGCCTGAGCTGCACCCGCCCTTGCAGCCCCTCCCAGGCAGCAGGCTCTGCCATCAGGACACGGTGCTGTCAGGGTGGAGGACAACGGGCAGGTGCAAGGAGCCAATCCCGGGCTGGAGGACGAATGTCATCCATCCCAGAAAAGCAATGTGGCTCCCAACAGCTGCCGACCTGACCGGCTGCAGGCAGAGCTCGGCCAGAGCACGGGATGCTATGCAGCCACAAAGCAGGTAGATGCAGGAAAGAGGTTTGCCTCCTGGTCCCCCGGACTCTGCCACAGAGGCCCAGCCTGGAGGCCACACAGGATGGCTGGCCCTGAAATGCAGAAGCCCCCAGGGGACATCGTAGTCCCTGGAGGCAGGCCACACGGCCGTGTCTATGACACATAGGCTCAGGCTGTCGGTGGACGTCTGGATCACAGAGTACCCCGCATGGCCAGCAGAGGCCCAGGAAGCTGGAGGTGGGGACAGTGGCAAGGTGCCAGGCTCTGAGCTCTCTCCCCACGGCTACCCAGGCAGGGACAAGCTCCAGCTGGGTAATAAGAAGGAGGCGAAGAACCAGATTCCACACAAGGGGATACTTCAGAGCCAGGCCAGGACGACTGCTCCCAGGTGGCAGGATCACAACAGCAGAACTGAAGCTGGCACAAGCTGCATCCACAGCCCAGCCCAGCACAGCCCCAGGCACAGCCCAGCCGAGCCCCAGGCACAGCCCAGCCCAGCCCCAGGCACAGCCCAGCACAGCCCCAGGCACACCCCAGCCCAGCCCCAGGCACAGCCCAGCCCAGCCCAGCCCAACCCCAGGCACACTCCAGCACAGCCCCAGGCACACCCCAGCCCAGCCCCAGGCACAGCCCAGCCCAGCCCCAGGCACAGCCCAGCACAGCCCCAGGCACACCCCAGCCCAGCCCCAGGCACAGCCCAGCCCAGCCCAGCCCAACCCCAGGCACACTCCAGCACAGCCCCAGGCACAGCCCAGCCCAGCCCCAGGCACAGCCCAGCCCAGCCCCAGGCATACCCCAGCCCAGCACAGCACAGCCCCAGGCACACCCCAGCCCAGCCCAGCCCAGCCCCAGGCACAGCCCACCACAGCCCCAGGCACACCCCAGCACAGCCCAGCCCCAGGCACACCCCAGCCCAGCTCAGCCCAGCCCAGCCCAGCCCAGCCCAGCCACACCCCAGCCCAGCCCCAGGCACAGCCCCAGGCACAGCCCAGCCCAGCCCAGCCCAGCCCAGAGAAGCTCCTATTTGAAGTCAGACAACTCCCTCTCCCCCGTTACCTCCTGCCCTGCACCGAGGCCACATCCTGCCTGGCCTCCAAGGCCCATCAGGCCATTCCTCTGCACCCCAGAGCTCACAAATGCAGGGGTGTGGGCATCTGAAGACCCCACCAGAGCCCTTAACTCCCTCACAAAATTCTGATTCCCGAGTCGCAGCAGTGGCCCGGGAGTTCTGGGCCTTCTCTCACTCACCCTTTCGTTGGAGCTCCAGCTGCACCTGCTGGCTCAGTCATGCCCCAAGCCCCGCGGCCTGAGTATCCTGCCCCACCCAGCCTGGGGTCCTACCTGACGTGTCCCCCAGGATCCGAGGTGTCTGGATGTCTTTGCCGTTGTTGCCAGGACTGGTAGGAAGTTCCGTTGTGCTAAGCCCGAAGGGGATCCTTTTCCCTGGATCCAGGGGCTCGGTTATCCCCTTAGTCTGTAGTGTCAACGAGGTGGCCGTGGTGGTGACGGTGGTGGTGGTGGTGGCGGCCGCTGTCGTCTTCCGTGTTTGCAAGACGGAGACTGTGGTGGGGCCAAAGAGGCCCGGGAACGTGTTAGATTCCAGGGCCTCCTCATCCCCCGTGGGTCCCCAGGCGATGAACTCGGGCTCTGTGGTGGGCCGGCTGCCCTGGAAGTCAAAGTTGTTGAAGCCTTGCCCCTGCACCTGCCTCTTGGCCCTGGCCAGGCTGTTCCGCTCTGAGCTGCTGCTTCCGCTTGCAGCCGCTGGGGCTGAGGCTGAGGCTGAGGCGGGGGAGGCAAGTGAGGGGCTGGAACTGCCGGCAGCTGGGGGCTTGGCGAGCCCCGCTTTGGGCACAAGAGCAGTCACCTGGTCCCTGGGCCTGTGGGCCCGCTTGGCACGGGCAGCTTGCATGGGCCCGTGCAGGCGCTCCCCGCGGGGTGGCCGGGGGCTCCACACCGGGGTGGCGGCGGGCCTGGCTGGCTGTCCACTTTTCAAACTCCACAGCCGAGGTGGCCGGGGCGGTGGCCGGGGTAGCAGTCGGAAGTCAGAGCCAGGGCCCCGCGACTCGCAGGATGGGAGATCCACAGCAAGCTGCAGCATGGCCATCAGGATCCACGCATGGCTTCCCAGGGAGCGGCGGATGGACATGGAGCTGTGTGGGAGAGAGAGAGGAGTGGTCACCACAGGAGCTGCGGAGAGGGGACACGGGCTGGGAGCCGGCTCACGTGTTCTTGTGGCCCCTCTAGGCCAGCCCCAGCTGCGTGGTGATCAAGAGCTCTGACCCATTCCAGGGGAGGGAAGACTGAGCCCCAGACACCCTCCAGGGTCAGCTCTGACACAGGGCAACAAAAGCAGGCCAGATGGAGGGTGAGGGGATGGCTCGGCCCCGGGCCCCAGGCCCCAGGTGGGCTTCCAGGCCAGGCACCTTCCTGTGTGGGTCACGAGAGGCCAATGCCACCCCTGGGACCTGGGCAGAACTGAGCTGCGGACCCCCAGACGCTTGCCTGTGCCCCCCACCCTGCACGTGGTCTTCTGGCTGAGCGTGTGTCCCTGCGTGAGGTGCTACCCGGCCTGCCGCGCTCAGGGAGCTGCTTAGTCCAGCCAGGTCGGGTGTCCCCCGGGGAAGTGAGATTCACTTGGGGTAAGCTGAACCGCACAGGCGGATGCTTGTTCTGTTGACATTTTCGCTGTTTATCTGCAGTGCAAGTGCCCTTTGCAACCCCCCCTCTACCTCAGCTTGCGCAGGGAGGAAGGGCCAACTCTACCCAGCTTGGCAAGGGAGGGGGCCGGCGGTGGGGGTGGGGGTGGGAAGACAGAGCTGGAGCTGCCCGGTCCCCACCCCTCCCCCAGGGCTGGGGTGCCTCCAGACTGGCTGAGATGCTCACACAGGAGCCAAGCCACATCCTTGCTCCCTTAGCAGGGATAAATGAGAGGTGATTACGGTTGCTATTCAAAGTCGGTTGCCGTCACCAGCCTGGTATCTGAAAGTTAGGGCAGCTCCAAAAACTAGCTGACAGTGGCAAGGGCGTCAGGTGCACCAGCCCCCACCTGAAGCGCAGCCCAGCCAGGCACACGCACACAGCGGGCAGTTCTGTGTGTGTGTGGGAGTTCAGCAGGTACAGCGGTGTGCTGGGTGTCAGTGTGGGTGCGCACATGCCAACACGCGTGTGTCGGCATGCCACAGCGTCTCTGAGACTGAGCTGTGTGTGTCCGTGGGAAGGTCGGTGCATGGGTGTGTCAGGGCCGGCCCATGTGCCACGTGAGGGCATGCAGCTGTGTGCTGAGCCTCCCTCACCTCCTCCTGCGCGGCACGCCCGGGGCTGACACTGGCTGCTGTCGGAACAAGCTACTCTCCCAGGGTCACAGGGATGATGAGAGAAAGAAACGCGTGTTAATGAGCGCTAATTACCAAGAAGGACTAATCTCCAGATAATAAGGCCTCAGTTTTTAATCAGACTGCCAGTGCTTCGCTGCAGAAACAGGCCTGCTCATTATGCTAATGCCTGCACAGGGCGCCCGGCTGGGGCTTTCAGCATCAGCCACCCTGCCATGCAGCGACCTGGCTCAGCACAATGATCGGACCATCCCGACGCCCGGAAACAGAGGGTAGAGCACAGCTCCCACAAGGTACCCTGCACCTTTGGGTGGCTCGTCCAACCTGTACAGCCAGCTGAGAATCAGGCCCCAGAGGAAGGAGACACTGCTCTGAGATGACGCTGGGGACATGAACACCCACCAGACCCCACCAATTCACACCAGACCCCACCAGCTCACACCAGACCCCACCACCTCACACCAGACCCCACCACCTCACACCAGACCCCACCACCTCACACCAGACCCCACCAATTCACACCAGACCCCACCAGCTCACACCAGACCCCACCAGCTCACACCAGACCCCACCACCTCACACCAGACCCCATCAACTCACACCAGACCCCACCAATTCACACCAGACCCCATCAACTCACACCAGACCCCACCAGCTCACACCAGACCCCACCAGCTCACACCAGACCCCACCACCTCACACCAGACCCCACCAGCTCACACCAGACCCCACCAGCTCACAACAGACCCCACCACCTCACAACAGACCCCACCAACTCACACCAGACCCCACCACCTCACACCAGACCCCACCAGCTCACACCAGACCCCACCAACTCACACCAGACCCCACCACCTCACAACAGACCCCACCACCTCACACCAGACCCCACCACCTCACAACAGACCCCACCACCTCACACCAGACCCCACCAACTCACACCAGACCCCACCAACTCACACCAGACTCCACCATGCTTCCGCAGGCCTCAGTAACATCCCCACTAGCACCCTTCCTCCAACGCCAAAGCACCAACAAGCACTCCCCAGCCACTGGAACTTGAAAGGAAACCCACGGCTCCTACGTGCATGCTGGGTGCCCAGCATCACTTCACATACGGGATGTTTTTGTGATGTTTTCCCCAATCATGGGTTGTAATTGGTTACCATAGAAACTCTCACTCCCAGGCACCCAGCTGTTACGCAGGAAACAACAGCAGCAGTGGGCAGGGCCGAGCTGTCTTGTTCTTCCTCTCTAGGTCCCAGGCCTTCTGCTCTGCCCACCCCACGGGAGCCTTTGGGCCTCAAGGTTTCTGTGTCTTCACTGCATCACTGGGCAACCCTGGGTCCCTGTCCCCTCCTCCTTCCAGCTCCGAGACCAGCAGACCCCAGAGGCGCCTCCCCATGACCTACTCGCTCAATATGGGGCCTCACCCCAGGAAAGTGCCACAGCGCTCTAAGTTATTCAATGGGCAGGGGTGCCCACCTGGCCAGCAGCTCCAACCTTCCTGCAGAGAGCTGAGCAGAGCAACTGAAGGAACCTTAAGGTCCCTTCTCCGCGTGGCCAGGGAGAAAGTTACCTGCAAAGGACGCTGGTGGCACGGAGACCTCGTCACAGCTGTGGGAGGTCGGCAGCGCCTCAACACAGAGCCGGGTGACTGAGGGCTCCGCTGTCCACACCAAGTCCTGCAGGTCAAAGGGCATGAAACCCAAGGTCAAAAGTGCACACAGCCCAAGGGCTCGGGGCAGGTTTGCATGTCCCCCCAGGCCTCCCGTTGCGGGGTTCAATCCCACACTGAGTCTGACGGCAGTGTTCAGAGGGGCCCAGGAGGACGAGGTAGGGGAAGCAGGTCGGAGACCCTGTGTTGCAGTCCTGGGGACTACAGGAACAACCAGGCAGACTCAGCCCACCTCCCGTCCTTCGTCATGTGACGCTCCGCACCCCTGGAGCCTGCCCACAAGGACAGCCCCGAGTGGCCCTGGACCTTGGACATGCAGGGACAGCCCCGAGTGGCCCTGGACCTTGGACATGCAGGGACAGCCCCGAGTGGCCCTGGACCTTGGACATGCAGGGACAGCCCCGAGTGGCCCTGGACCTTGGACATGCAGGGCACCTGACTTTTTTTACAGAGCAGTGGCCTCAAGCCCCACGAGAGACAGGAAAGGGACATCACAGCAGACAGCGGGACGCACGGCGTGGGGTCAGCTCCTGCAGTGGGCACTGCTGGACACAGATGGCAAGGCCAATGCCTCGCAGTCCATGCCAGACCTCACGGACTGCCCTCAAGGTGAAAGAGGTGACACAGGAGACCACGTGGTGTCCGTGGGCCTGGTGCCTGCCAAGCCTGGATGCTGCAGGGAGCCTGGGGGCTGCAGAGGCCTGGAGGCTCTGTGGGCCTCTCGGGCAGAGGAAGAGGAGCTATCTAAGATCCGGGCTCGACAGCCCTGTCTCCATTTATTTTCCGGTTTGCAGGCTTCTGGCTACTTCCCTCTCTGGTACATTTTTATTGAAATCTGTTCTCCTGAAAACCAGTTTAATAAAGATGCAGAGAACTGAGATGCCATTGGCCACTTTCCGAGGGTTTTCTACATGTCAATTAAAGGAAACCAACTACCTCCTCAGCCAAGGTGCACCTGACGCACTCGGGCACCTGGCCGGGGCCCTGGGAGTGTGTAGCCCAGAGGTCAGGCTTTCAGGTCTGTCCGGCAGGTGGCCACCCCTGAGACCACGGGACCACTGGGCTCCTGGCTTCACACTGCAAGCCCAGCCTCTCCATCGTCCCCTGAGACCACGGGACCACTGGGCTCCTGGCTTCACACTGCAAGCCCAGCCTCTCCATCGTCCCCTGAGACCACGGGACCACTGGGCTCCTGGCTTCACACTGCAAGCCCAGCCTCTCCATCGTCCCCTGAGACCACGGGACCACTGGGCTCCTGGCTTCACACTGCAAGCCCAGCCTCTCCATCGTCCCCTGAGACCACGGGACCACTGGGCTCCTGGCTTCACACTGCAAGCCCAGCCTCTCCATCGTCCCCTGAGACCACGGGACCACTGGGCTCCTGGCTTCACACTGCAAGCCCAGCCTCTCCATCGTCCCCTGAGACCACGGGACCACTGGGCTCCTGGCTTCACACTGCAAGCCCAGCCTCTCCATCGTCCCCTGAGACCATGGGACCACTGGGCTCCTGGCTTCACACTGCAAGCCCAGCCTCTCCATCATCCCCTGAGACCATGGGACCACTGGGCTCCTGACCCTGGGCTCCTGGCTTCACACTGCAAGCCCAGCCTCTCCATCATCCCCTGAGACCATGGGACCACTGGGCTCCTGACCCTGGGCTCCTGGCTTCACACTGCAAGCCCAGCCTCTCCATCATCCCCTGAGACCATGGGACCATTGGGCTCCTGACCCTGGGCTCCTGGCTTCACACTGCAAGCCCAGCCTCTCCATCGTCCCCTGAGACTACAGGGCTGCTGGGCTCCTGAGAGCTCCTACTCGGCTTCAGAGATGAGCCAGGGCTCTGTGATCAATAATTCACTGGGCACACCAAGATGCTGCCCAGGAAGCCAGCACGCAGGCATGAAGGCTCCATCCAGGAGGGCACGCTGCTGCTGGCTGCTTGCAGGTGCCTCCCCCAGCTAAGTCCCAGCCCTGGGGCCCCATCCTGCACCGGGCAACCAGGCTCCCCCCGGGGCCTGGCTCTCCAGCTCTGAAGCTCCCCCCTCCACCCCGCACACCTGCAGCCCAGACACAGCCGCTGGCACCCCGCTTCAGTTACTTTGCTGAATCAATTGTTCCTTTCAGGATAATTTCAGTTTCCCTGTAAAACTAGAGACTGGTGCTGCGACCTGCAAAATTAATAAAGACCTCACTTCACTTGGTACACCCAGACCTGTGATCTCTGACGTCATGTGGTGACCTCGCACATCATGAGGTGCACTTGACCCCGTGACCTCTGACAGTGCCATCCTGTCCTGATGAAAGGTATGTTTCACCCACAGAAGAAACTTGACACTGAGTGGGAAGTGACACGTGGTGCCTGGTGCAGAATCAACCGCACTGTCTCCAAATCCTCCTGCAAGTCCCAAGGGCCGCTAGGACTCCAGCTACATCCATGAGAGAGACGCGGGACCCTTCCCCATGCACCACATCCTCTGGCTGTCCAGCCCAGCGCAGGCCTGGTACCCCCAGAGTGGCTTCCCACAGTGTTCCAGAGCAGCGACAGCCCTCCCACCACCTGACTCGGGAAGCAGAGCAGCTCTGCGGCTCAGCAAGGAGCGGAGCACCCACTCTCCCCATCTCTTGACTCGCACTCGAGACCCCGGCCTGACGTCAAGGCCTGTCCAGTCCCAGCCACTCCCCACATGCCCTGAGACTTCACAGGGCGGAAACACCCACTGGGCCATCCCCATCGCCTGTGCCACTGCGGGTCAGGTGTACAAACACGTCTGACTTGCAGCAAGCCATCGACCTGGGAATGACTCAGGCTGGAAGCAAACCTTGGGATGAGAAGGCTCTGTGGCTCCTCTCCTCCCCCAACAGGGAAGCTGGGGCTTCTGGGGTCCCCCTTGGCCCCTTCTCTGAGTCCACAGGGCTCTGTGATCCCCTGCCCCAGCTCAAGGGGGTTGCCCTGAGGCAGGTGGGGAGGAAGAACCAGCAAGGGCTGCTCTCCCTGCTCTAGTTCACAGGCAGCGTCTGCACCGGATGCACTTGCTGGGACCCTTCGACCCTGCCCCAGGGCTCATGGACGTCTCCAGGAAGGGACAGGGCCTGGGCCGGCAGAGAGGGAGGTTCTGGTACAGTGGTGGGGCCGGCAGGTGCCTCGGGGCTTCTCGCTCTGCCACTGGAAGCTGCATGAGTTCTGCTGATGTGCCTGGCAGCTCTATGGCTATCTCCCCACCCTCAATGGAGGGACCCCAGGCATGCCCCATTGCAAGGGTATCCAGGGACAACACAATGCATGCACCAAGCCTGGTTTCTTGTAAGAGCCCTGGGGAGGGGAAAGAGGGAGCCCCCTGACACCTCCACCCTCTTGCTGGCTGTCAGGGGAGCTCACAGCTACTCCGTGAGCTGGGGGCTGGGGCTGGGGCGTTTTCACAGGTGCTGGAGGGAGACGGAAGGAACGCAACTCTGGTGGCGGCATTCTGGTTGCCTGGGCAACGTGCCCACGAGCATTCCGGAGGAGGGAAGTGGTGACAAGCGTGGGCGGGCAGGACGGTGGGTGGTAATGTTCTTGTCCTGGGCGTGGCAAGCCTGGCTCCGTGTAGCGGAACCCCTGCTGCTGAAGCCTGGTGCCCCTCAGCTGGGCAGAGGGCCCCCCGGGGCAGTGCCCACAGCCCAGGGCCATACCCCTCACTCAGCCACTGCCTCTGTTGTGCCCCAGGTCACACTGCTGATCCCATTGAGCAGCACCCAGCACAGGAGCAGCAGCTGTCCCGGCCCATTCACCAGGCTCCTGGACAGGTGCCCCAGGCACACCCCCTGTGGTGGCCCTGTAGGTGGGGGCTGCAGCAGGAGCTTGCCCAGCCAGGTGCCCATCTCCACCCCTGCTAAGCAAAGAAGCAGACACAGATCAAGGCTGGCTCAGAGCCCAGGGGTACTCTGAGCAGCCTGGCAATCTGCTCGGAGCCAGGACGTTCAGGGCCCTGAAGAGGCCCGGCCCGCTCTGCACATGTGGCAGGGATTCAGAGTTCCACTCACCCTGAGGCCCACCCCCGCGCCTGCCGGACATGCTAGGAACAGCCAAAGCTGGGAACAGAGCCTCTCCTATTCCTCACCCCAGCCTCACTGAGCCCCACTGTGAGTCCACTGTCAAGGTGAGACGACCCCACAACAGCCAAGAAAGGGTGGAACTGGGGTGCCGGAAGCTTTGCAAGCAGGGTACAGACCTCTCACACACCATGTGCGGGGCTGTGTGGTCAAGAGGCCACGCAGGGAAGAGTCAGACATGACAGCAGGAAGACCCGAAACCAAGGCACAGCTGTGTCCTGAATGGTGCAGGGGCAGGGTGGGGAGGGCACACACGAACCGAATGCCAGGAGAGGCAGCTGGATCTCCGGGTGGCACCTCACAGAGTGAGCGCCAGGCAGCCCTCTCATCTCACACAAGCAGACGCACGGCAACAGTGGCCACCAAGTTCCCGCCTTCCAGAGGCCAGCACATGCAGGGGGTGAGACTGCCAAAACAGAGCCTTCCGGCCCGACTCCAGGAGCCTGCAGTGGCCCCTACCCCGGGGCATCCGTGGCCTCCACCCCGGGAACCACACACCCTCCCCAGGGGCTCTCCCACCTCGCCCTGATCTCAGCATGGTGCCTGCCCACGGAGCCCATGGCACCCACAGAGCCTAGGGTGCCCATGGCCTCTACCCTCCAGGAACTGCGCGCCCTCACCAGGGGCTCTCCCGCCTCGCCCTGATCTCAACATGGTGCCTGCCCACAGAGCCCATGGAGCTCAGAGAGCCCGCAGCCCCTGCCCCAGGGAAACACACCCTGCCCGTGTCATCCCGGTGCCAGCACTGCGCTCACCTCGGAACCTCGGGGGGAGAGTCGGCTTGCGTGGGCTGCCACAGCCCCCACCTCAGCACTGCATCTTCACAGCCAACGCCGGTTCTGTGCAACTGTGCCCTTGATGTTCTGGAAACTCATTCCCGGGCCAGGCACTGGCCCGCATAACTGCAGGTGCACCCCGCACCACCCAGGGACACACAGGTACACACACAGAAAGCCAGCCACACACACACCCCGACACCTAGAGGTGGACCACACACTTTCAGGCACCCCTGCTCAGCCCCTCGCAGACCTCCTCTCCACACACAGCCAGGCTCTGGTGCTCTGGGAGGCAAATTTCACCTAAATTTGATGAGCATGCACACTGGGAGAAAAGCCTTATGGAGCGGGAAGGCCGTGACCGTGGCTCCTACGGCCCCCTCAGCTTCTTGGTGGTGTCTGCGGGTGGAGACCAGGGCGGCCGGTCAGCAGAGCAGTCTGACCACGCCATGCACCCCCATGCCTGTGGAGGGGGCGGGGGAGCAGGGCGGCCTCAGTGGCCGCAGGGGGACCAGGGACCAGGGTTTCCAGCATCTGGGAGTGAAGCAGGCAGCTGCAGGCTCCAGCAGCAGAAGGTGAGGGGCTGGGCCTGAAGCTGCCCGCCCAGCCCCGCCCAGCCCCGCCCAGCCCTGCCCATTCCTTCTGCTCTGGGCCACGATCCCGCCTGGCTATGACCGCTCCTCCAACACCAGCTCTGCCCAAGTGACACTGGCCCCAAGGGACACCCCATCCATATACCAGCCCTCCAGCTGCAGGCTGTCCTGGGGCTGCCCACTGCAGCAGCTATTCAAACACCAGGCCCAGGACGTGGTACCCCAGCTGGGACGCTGGCACCCCATGCCCCCACCCCGGCCCTCGGCCCCAAGGAGGCCCCGTGTGACCTGAGCTCACGCACACGCCCCACCCCGGTCCTCGGGTGATGTGAGCTCACACACGCCCCCCATCCCGGCCCTCGGGGTCAACATGAGGAGGCCCCGGGTGACCTGAGCTCACTTCCTGGCCAGTGTGACGAGCTGTTTCCCTTGCCGTGCACCTCAGGCTCTGGACATCTGTTACAGTTCTGCATTTATCATCTCATCCACCTGCTGACTCTGCATCCCCCATGTCCATCATCGATCCCTCCCCACGCCGTCTCCTTATCTGATGAGCCATCCATCACTGCGATGCTCAGAAGCACAGACCCCTCTGAAGGGCAGCCCCAGGGCTGCGGCCACCTTGGGAAACAACTGCCCGTCCACCTGCACCCCCGCCTCAAGCTCACAAGATGCTGGCTCGCTGGCCTCCTTGAGCCAGAAATGCGGATGGGCAGGTTCTCTCCCTCGGGCACGCGGCATTTCCCTCTCCAAGGAAAGCAGGGAAGGAGGCCCTCAGCTGGCCCTGCCAGGCTCCCTCCTGGGAGGGGACAGGTGGGACATGAAGCACGAGGTTACCCCAGAGCCACACGGCTCAGCCCTATCCCTGGGGCTCACAGGGCCCCGGCTGCCCTTCACCTGTGCCACAGTCCCCGTGGCTGGAGGGCATGTCCATGCTCATGGGCACGCTCACCCCGGACTCAGTCCCTGGAACCAGAGGCCAGCCTCACCATCCGTGCCTCGAGGTTGAGCAAACAGACACACAAAGTCAGGTGATCGGGAGCTGAGGCCGAGCCAGGTCCCATGGGTGCCTCCCCCGTCAGCACCCCATCCCCGCTGCACCTGCCCTTGCTTCCAGCCTGCAGCCACACACTCCCACCAGGAAAGCCTTCCAACCCCTGGGCCCTGGGGTCTGCCTCCTGCCTGCCCAGCGTCCTGCTGTGCCCACCCTGACGACCCACGACTGTCCCTGTAAGCTCTCCCGGGGCAGGGCTGTCTGTCTCTCCCTCTGATCTGCCAAACGGTGCTGGTTCCCCGTTGCCTGGACACACGCAAGGGATGCTTTGTGAGTGACACACAGCAGCCCGGGGCACAACCACCGGGAAGTGTCTGCCGCTGGCGAGGGGCTTACACTTGCTGGCCTCAGCGAGCCATCTGATGTGGGGGCAAGGTCAGCCCACTCTGCCTCAGAAGCCAGCCCCATGTGCAGGGACCTCCCACGACCTCAGGTGAGCTGAGCGGGGCTGTGGATAATCCCACAGCAAGAACAAGGAGACAAACAGCCAGCCGGGGCCTTTTCCACAGGAGTTCTATTTTCAAGCTAATCACTTGTTTCCGAGTGAGAAACTGCACCTTGCGTGTTTTCACTGAAGCGAGTCCCATCTGGAGGTGGTCAGGCCCAGGGCTCTCCAGGGGCCGGCTGGGTCACCTGAGGACTCCCCGCCTCGGCCCTCCTCCCCTCATCCCCTCCTGTTTCTGCTCTCAGGCAGCTCAGAGATCAGCCAGGCTTCATCCCTGCCCTGGGCCCTGGACTTAGCAGACAGGGAGCTGCCTGCCCACAGTGGCAGGGAGTGCCCTGGGCGGCCCTGAGTGTCCACAGTGTGACACAGCACAGCATCCATGGGAACCCTGGGAGACAGGGAAAAGGGGGGTGTGCAGCCCCAGCCAGGCTGCCCACGTGTGGGGTCAGTGTGGGCACTCACCGCATCACTGACGGCCTAGCCCGTGGCCCCAGACTCCTCTGAGCTCTGCAGCGTGGCCTTGAGTCTCCCAGTCTCCCCCAGCCTCACACTCACCCCTGCATCAGGCTCCAAAGGAGGCACTTCCCCCAGGCCCTCGGAGCCCCGAGAGCACTCAGGCCCAGATGCTCTCGTGGGAGGCCCCGGTCAGCCCCTTGAGCCGCAGCCCTCTTGTAAACCCCTCGGTGTGGCTCTGCCCCGGCACACCCCAAGACTGCGGGTCTCACTTCACCGGGTGTCCCAGGCCCCGCACAGCCAGGCCGGGCGCTGGGTGAGACCAGAGCCACGCATGTGCGTGAGTGGCCGTTACGTGTGACTGACCGCAGTGCGAGTGAATGAATGCAGGAATAGAGACAGAAAGCCTCCCCTTGGGCCCGGCGGCGTGGCCTAGCGGCTAAAGTCCTCGCCTCGAAAGCCCCGGGACGACGGTTCTAATCCCAGCAGCTCCACTTCCCATCCAGCTCCCTGCTTGTGGCCTGGGAAAGCAGTTGAGGACGGCCCAATGCATTGGGACACTGCACCCGCGTGGGAGACCCGAAGAGGTTCCAGGTTCCCGGCTTCGGATCGGCGTTGCGGCTCACTTGGGGAGTGAATCATCGGACGGAAGATCTTCCTCTCTGTCTCTCCTCCTCTGTGTATATCTGGCTGTAATAAAATGAATAAATCTTAAAAAAAAAAAAAAAAAGAAAGCCTCCCCTGGCAATGCTGATGACCCCAGCTCGGAGCTCTTTCGCCCCTTGGTGACAGAGCCCAGCATCAGGCAGCTACACCTCCAACAGATACCTTCGCTTTTCCTGCAGGAACCATAACTCACACCCACCACATCTACTGCTGCTGACCCTCGCCTGTCCATCGGAGCCCCAAGGCTTCCAGCTGCAGTGCCCAGGATGCCCCCAGACGGCCACTCCCTGGGCATCGCCTTGCAGGCCAGAGGGCTGCAGCCAGGGCTCAGCGAGAGGAAAGGCCATTTGCAAATAGCACGGGGGTGACAGGTAGGACTGGGAACCCACGCCCGGGATTCTGGTGAGCGGCGAGGGCCCAGGAGGGACCTCAAGATGCCCTCAGATCTGACCTACACTGTAAGGACGGCCGGACTTATGCAATCAGGTGTGCAGAGAGAGCAGGGCAGACGTGCGGCAGACTTGGGGCAGAACGGAGCCAACGCAAGGGTCAGGAAGGGGGCGGGGCTCCTGCCAGTCACCCTCCACCTGCAGGGGTGAGCTGTGCATGTGGCCGCTGTTGGCAAACATGGCTGGCACACAGGACACCGGCCACACTGGGGTCCTGGGTCTGCTCTGAGCCATGCCGAAGTGGCTCAGAGACAAAGCAAAAAGCAGAACTGGAGCAAGCATTGCATCAGGGCACCGGGGGCCACATGGACAGGGCAGAGACCTGGCACCTGCAACCCCAAGACGCCACAAGGCTCCCCGGGCAGAGCAAAAGGCAGGGCCAGGCTGGCACCCTGCGCACAGCAGGAACAGCCAGAGAGCCCAGGAAGATGCGGCTGCTCACCTGAGTGCCCCGGCCATCCTCCTTTTGGGGTGACAAGTCAGCCGGCAGGCAGAGAGGGGCCACGCTACCCCTTGGGATGAGGAAGGTGCTGGAGGCTTGGCCTCGGCTCAGCCGCGCTCGGGACCCAGGGAGCCTCGTTCCAGGCTGCACTCTGCGGCACTCACTTGCTGAAGCTTTTAGAGATGGGGTCTCTGGAAGCATGGGGATTGTGGGGACTCCCTGCACTCCCAGGGAACAGCAAGAACTTGAACCCAGCTCTCTGCACCCAGGTCCAGCTGGGGAGAAGGAAGCCCAGTGACCCGAGAAAGGGCCCCCAGGTGTGGCACACGTCCCAGGTACGGTGCCCGACCTCAGCCTCAGCAGCACCCTCTGCGGGAACTTTAGAAAGAACAGGGACAATGGTGACAAAGCCACTGCAGTGGCCTCCAAAAGCCACATCCAACTTCGCAAACCCGACCCCATGAAGGGGACATGGCACAGAAGATGGCTCTCGGGGGGCAGTGCCATGGTACAGTGGGTAAAGCTGTGGGCTGTGGGGCCAGCATCCCAGCTGAATGCCAATTTGAGTCCCAGCTGCCCCAGTTCCAACCCAGCTCTCTGCTAACGCTCCTGGGAAAACTTGCTATCTCTCTCTCTGTAACTCCTCCGTTCACAGAAACAAAATGTCTTTAAGAAACAACAGGAGAAAAGCAAGAAAGTTGGCTGCTGGCAGGTGTCAACAGCGTTTGCTGTACTTCCGGGCACTGCCTCACCAGCGGCACCTGAAATCCAAAGACAGAGTCAAGGTACACACCACACACGGGCAGGTGCCAACGGAACAACGAGGCGCAACCCACACGCAACGGCGGCCACCAAGAGTGGAAGGGGCCCATGCCAATGTGGCTCTGTCCCCTGGCACGGGTACTGAAAGCAAAGAGCAGGGCATCAGAGCACAGGGCCACATGGACAGGGCAGGGACGTGGCACCTGCAGCCATGGCTCGCTAGGCTCATCGGGGGTACTTTGCCCTGCCAGGGTCTTCCTGGGGTGTCCGGCCTGAGATGGGGAGGGAGGGTAAGCCTGCTGCTCTGAGCCGCCCGCAGGCTGCTGCAGGAAGAGGACTCCACGGGCTCCGAGGAGGAGAGTCATGGAGTCACGGGATCAAGGGTCGGCTAGGGTCAGCCACCTGCTACCTGGCGCCTGCTGATGACTGCGGAGGGCTTTGGCCATTGAGGCTACAACTGGGATTTGCCCAGTGGGAATAGGAGGCAACCCTCCCCAAAGGAATCCTTTCAGAGTTGTCTTCCAATGGCTGCCCCACCCCTGCACCACCTGACACTTCCTGCCATCCCCAGCACTGGCAGAGCGCTGAATGAACAGGGCCACAGCCCCCAGGCACAGATGGCTGGTCATGGGCTTGTCCACTCCTGCCTGGAAAAGCAGCAGCCCAGAGTGGGCTCTGGGCCCCCGGGCGCCCAAAGCAGCCTCTGCCAACACTGACAGCCTCAGCACAGAACACGCGCCTGGTAACCTGTTGCCATCCTGCATGACACAGATCTTGGCATGCAACACGGGCGTTACAGTGGGCAGAAGACCCCCAAACAAACATCCCCAGCAGGGGAGGACGCACAGCTTGACCCGGCCTCCTGGCCAGTCCCCCTGGGGAGGCTGTGCAGGTGGCTTTTAAAATGTAAGGATGTGCTGTCTTCCCACGCGGGATTAGACAATGGAGCCACTCTGTAGCTACATGGTCAGATTAAGCCCTGTGTCCGCAAAGCAGAGAACCAAGGTAGTGCCTTCTTGTGCCTGATGCCAAGCTCCCGGGCTCCAGACGCGATCCTGCGTGCCCTGCTGTTGCCATGCATTTGCCGGACACTGGACACTCCGGGCAGTCCCCAGCCTTCGCCACGTCTCCCGGCGAGCAGCACGCCCTCGCCTCCACCCGTGACGATGCCCAACGGCACCGGGCTGAGTCACTGGGAGCCAATCCGTGGGCTCCTCCTCATGGGGCGGCTGAGGCCTGCTGTCTGCCCAACAGAGGCCCTGGGAACCCTCTTGGCAAGCGTGTCAGAGCAGGGCTGGGCACAGCCAAGACCCGGGTTTAATGGACCATTTGTGCCTGCCTCCCTTCAATCTGAATTAACCAGAAGCCCGTGACCAAGCAGTTTCCATGTGAAACGGACACATGCCATCATCAACACATCTCTCGCTGGGATCAGGCAAGGGGTTAGGGGTGCCACCAAAACCTCCCACCCAGGACACCCACCCCCAGCAAGGCAGTGTCAGAGATGGCCTGACAGGCAGGGAGGCCAGGCGTCCACACCGTCTGGCAGTGCCCCAGGGCGGCCAGGCCAGTCTCCCATGACCTCCCCAACTGCCTCTCACCAAGCAGTGGTTCCAAAGTGGTCCTGCGAAAGGTGGGCGCACGCTGGGGGGCTCATGCCCACTGCCCAACCTGCCCGGAGAGAGTCACTGAGCCAGGACCCGTGGGAAGGAACTCGGCTTCCCCAGAAGTGGGAGCTGCGAATCCGAAGCCACCTCCCCCACCAAGGGTGGCACACCTGCTCTGGGGCTTTATACAGGGCCAGGACACTAAGCCCAGCCGGGACGGCGGCGGAGGGAGGAAGCCTGGGCCAGTGGGCATTCCGTCTGTCCTTTGATAATGCCCACAGGCTGCCCAGGAAGCCCCTAACCCCAGCCAGTCCTTCTCACCCTGCACCTGCTCTGGTCCCACCACAGGTGCTCAAGTGGTACAGAAACAAAATGAATGGGGAGGGGGTAGTGCGTCAGGGACTTCACCCCAGCCTGCTGAGGCGGGCAGACCTTCCAGAGTGTGCCCCCTGCATCCAGCCACCTGGGCCAGGAAGCCACACCCCTGGGACCTGCCCGGGAGCTGTGAGATCCGGCCGGCCTTCCCAGGCGGGACCTCCAGGGATGTGACCAGGCGCCACAGAGCAGGGGATCCTGGGTCACCTCCCCACTCCAGAGCACCTTTGACCGGTCCACAAGGGTGAGGCTGTGACGGATTCAAACTTCAGGTGAGCAGACACAGCACCAGGAGAGTGAGGGACCGCCCACGGCCACGCAGCAGGTCCGAGTAGCAGCCGGCCAGCCGTGCCAGCTCTCATCTGTGAACAGCGGGGCCTGCACACCGTGTGGCTGGACTCCCGGGGGCCTGGACGGCCACACGGCCCTGCTTGGGACACAATCGATATCACTGCCATCACACTCCAAGGAGACCCCAGGAGGGGAGAGTGTGACCCCAGCAGGCAGGCCTCCAGAGGGGTGTGAGGGGAGCGCCAGGGGCCAGAAAGACCCCAACGGGCACATCACGGGGTGGAAGTGAGCGCACCTGGGAGGAGGGGCACGTGGGCGGCCAAGCTGAAGGGCCTGGGTCTCCATGGACTGGAGCAGAGCAGTCCTGTCCCAGCAGCGTCCACAGTGCTGGAGGGTGGGAAACGGGCTCCGAGGGGCAGGGTCCTGCGGCCCCACCACACACAGAGCGCCTCTGGAGCCCCAAGTCCACGTGCAGGTTTCTCAGGCATAGAAAGGTGACTGGGGGGCCCGGCGGCGTGGCCTAGCGGCTAAAGTCCTCACCTTGAAAGCCCCGGGATCCCATATGGGCGCCGGTTCTAAGCCCGGCAGCTCCACTTCCCATCCAGCTCCCTGCTTGTGGCCTGGGAAAGCAGTCGAGGACGGCCCAATGCACTGGGAACCTGCACCCGCGTGGGAGACCCGGAAGAGGTTCCAGGTTCCCGGCATCAGATCAGCGCGCATCGGCCCGTTGCAGCTCACTTGGGGAGTGAATCATCGGACGGAAGATCTTCCTCTCTGTCTCTCCTCCTCTGTGTATATCTGGCTGTAATAAAATGAATAAATCTTTAAAAAAAAAAAAAAAAGAAAGGTGACTGGGGCTTAGGTGCCTTTTGGGGGCGGAGGGCTCACAGGCCAAGGCCAGGCAGCTCTCCTAGCCGGGTGGCAGCGGCAAGCACGGAGGGCAGGGACAACAGCATGATACAGCTGTGTGCTTCAGGCTGGAACCACCGTGCCCAGGACCTCTCAGGGACACACCAGAACCGGATCAACGCCCCACTCAGTCCATCAGCCACCCACAGCAGACGTCAGCACGAGGCAGGGGACTGAAGACCCAGGGGTCTCAGCACCCATGGGCCATGCTGCCCTCCGTGGCCTGAGGCAGACACCCACTGCCTGGCTGTGCAGTCCCTGACCCTCTCTGGGCCTGGGGGTGCATGGGCACGCAGCGCGTCTTTGAGTGGTCTTTGCTCTCAGTGGGCAAAGGTGACCGAGAACACAAGAAGGCTGCCCTAGTCACGGAGCTGCCTGGGAGCCCATGCTTCCTCTGAAACAGACAGGGCCTGGCCTGTGGCTGGCCCAGAGACGCCTCGCCCCGTCCAGTACCTGCCAACCTCGCCTGCTTTGTGGGGCCCAGCACAGCCTCTGCCCCAGCTGGCTTTGGGCTGAAGTGAGTGGAAATGCCCTGAGCCTATGCAGGACCCAGCCCTGGTGCCAGCCAGCAGCCGCCCATTCAGCTGGGTGTGGCTGGGGGAGCTGGCCAGTGCCCAGCAGGGTGGCTCCGCCAACCCACCTCCCCGTGGCATGCAGTCTGCGCTGCCGAAAACATGGGCTCCCCGAGGATTCTGCCAAACACTGCGGGCATTTAGCGGCCTGCGGGTTAACAGTGGGGCATTTCATCAAACTGTCTGAAATAACACTTGATGTTTGTCCTGTCCAGACAAAGGGATTCTGTACAAGTTTGGCTGTTTCATCTCAAAGCTGCACCTGTTTCTGACTTACTTAACTCTTCGCCCTCTGGGATGTTAAGCCAACAGCCAGTGTGAGAGAACACTCCGCTCAACAGAACTTGCTCAGAAGTTTATCTTTGCTTTATTTCCAAATCTGCCCCACTCTGGATGCCAGGGAGCTGCTATTTAGCCGTCTGCCCCCAGGTTAGACCCTGGGAGGAAATCTTGGCCAAAACGTGCTCTCGACTCCCTTCGGCTGAGAACCAGTGGAAATCTATTCCAAGACAGGAACGAGCGGAACCCAGAAGTCCTAGATGGTAATCTCATGGGCCCGGGAGCATTTTGACGGGGACGGTCATGAGTCATGCATCTACACACGGATGCTAGGTGCCACCTGTTCAGGGACGTGGCCCAAAACATCTACACGACAGAGATGTGGACACCAGCGGCCTAGGCAGTGGCCAGAGACGGGCCCGAGGGTGTCCAGATGGTCACTCAGTCCCACACCCCGAGTCCCGCATGACTCGGGCCCACCCAGATGCTCAGCTGGAGTTGTCATGGAAACGGGGTCTTAGAGAGGAGTGTGGGTCAGCCGAGCGCACAGAGACCCCATGAACCTATAAGCCCATGGCCGCGGTGAGGATCCGGTGAGGGGGTGACGAGTACCCGACACTTGCCCATGCTGGCTCTGGGCGTCTGGGTCATTTCCCATGGGTCTATGTGTGTGTGTTATGTACGTGACAGGCATATGCGCATGTGTGAATGTGTGTATATGTATGTGTAAGTCTGTGTGTGTCTATATGTGAATGCAGGGATGTGTGTTAGGTGTGTCTGTTTCTACACCTGCATGTGTGTGTGTCCGTGTGCACACATGTGTACATACACAGATGCCCCTTAACTTACCCGGGGTGGGTTCCCAACGAGCCTCCTGAGTGGAGCTGTGCCCGCTACACCTGCCTCCCGCCCACTGCCGCTCAGCGACACGGCCCGCAGCGGGCCGCCGTGAGTCACCAGGCGCCGACGGCGATGGGAAGCTGGCATCGCGCATCACCAGCCCAGGAAAAGATCAAAAATGAAGCTGGAAGCAGTTTCCAGCAAGTGTACAAACTTCACACCATCGTGAAGTCAAAATACCGTCGACGGAGCCCTCACATCGCACCGTCTGTGTGTGCGCTTACACCCCCTCGGTGAACACCTGTGTGTGCAGAAGGAGAGACGCGCCGAGCCAGCGGTGGGGGCTGGGCTCGCCAGCCCAGGAATGTCACCGAGTGAGAGGAGGAAGGATTCCCCCACAGGGAAACCCCTGGGAGGAACGGGGGGACACGGGGTCCTACACGCTGCCCACAGAGATCTGAACTCCAGGGAGAGGTGACGAGCATGACCAGAGGCGACAGGCCACACCTGCAGCCCAGCAGGCGTGCCCCACTGACACAAAAGACCTCCCTGCATCAGGAAGTGGGTCTGCCGAGTGTCAGGACTCAGGCAGAGAAGCAGCTGCAAGGCACGGAGCTGCCCAAGAGCCCTGGCTTTGCTGTGCCCACGATTCTGCTACATGGGTGAACCTTAGTGACACAGCGTGGCAGCGGTCAGTCTGTGGGTCCCGCTTCTCTGGGCACAGGCAGGTCCTGCGCAGTCCACTCCTTCAAGCGCAGATGGGCCCTGTGACTCCCAGGTGAGCAGCCGGACACAGGGACACAGCAACGGCAACAAAGCCTCCTGGATGATAATGATAGTATAACGTGTGTCCACCTTCCTGGGACGTCCCCAGCTAGTGTCACAGAAGCAGCCACTTACAGTGAGCCACAGGGCAGCCCCCAGGACCCAAGGCTGCCAACCACTCCGAGAGCTCCCAGACCCTTCCCCAGGCAAGCCTCCGAAGAGACCACAGCCCTAGCCGTTGAGGACAGCAGCCTTGCCCGCACACAGCTGAGCCCCAGCATGCAGGCCGCTGGCCTGGCGAAACTGCTGTGTCTTGGGGGTTTGTTAAGCAGAATTAGCCATGGATGCCTGGCATCACCTGGGCCAGCTCCCTGGTGCCAGGGCTCCCAAGTGCATCACAAACAGGCTTCCTCCAACCGGACGGGGCAGTATTCCAGGCCCTGCATCGGCTGTGGGAAAGGTTCCACAGCAAGCCAGAGACCACCACAGCATAGAGCTGGAGGACAGGTGTTCCCTAGGCTCTGGCTGGCAAGGCGGCCCCTCCTGTGTGCCCCCACAACTTGCCCACACCAGGGATTACCTGCTGTCACCAAGCCATGAGGAAATCACCCTGACTGCCCCCCCCACCCTGACATTTAGATGTCTCAGGATGACCTACAATTGGCAGGGCGTTCGGAGCCCACGCTCGGCTCCGAGGGTGACCCGTGGGCCGGCAGGGCGCTCGGAGCCCACGCTCGGCTCCGAGGGTGACCCGTGGCCCGGCAGGGCGCTCGGAGCCCACGCTCGGCTCCGAGGGTGACCCGTGGCCCGGCAGGGCGCTCGGAGCCCACGCTCGGCTCCCAGGGAGAGAGGAAAGCTTTGTCACTGTCCTCACTCACAGGACACCCAAATGCCTGGTGCCCGACAGCCTGTGTGCACAAACACAGGCCCACACTCGCCTAGGTTCTCTCTCAGGCACTCACAGATTCTCACACTCTCTCACACTCACACACACTCTCACAGGAACACCAGGCACCCACTCACACCCTGACTCACACATTCTCACATCCACACAGACTCACACACTCACATACATCCCCTCTCACACGCATGCACACCGTCCCAGAGTCCCAGCTTTCCCACCCACACCAAGGTCCCAGGGCAGCAGGGCCAGTCTGGGTCAGGGTGAGGCGGCAGTAACTCCCTCCCTCCTGAGCTACCGGCGTCTGGCGCTGGGTGAAGCAGGTGGGCCAACCTCGGGGAAGAAGAGAGAAAAGCCACCAGCCAGCTCTCACCCAGTCCCCATCCAGGCTGTCCCCCACTGGCTCCGGCTCAGTGGGACTGCTGCACGGCCGACTGCCTCCTGGCCAGGGGGCACCTTGCGAACCTCCCCTCACCTGGAGGACAAGGTCCCAGCCACAACAAGCTGCAGCCACAGGTCGCCGTCTTGGACTTCTACGACCTCTCCCATGGGACACTCTGGGCACCGGCAGCTGAGGACCCCCTGGTGGACGCGTCTCAACATCACTGCTTCCCACCACACCACGCCCACGGCTCCCCTGGCCGGCCGTCGGAGGGCACATACCACACCCATGGCTCCCCTGGCTGTCGGAGGGCGCACACCTTGCCCATGGACCCTCACTGTGGGAGGGTGCACACCACACCCATGGCTCCCCTGGCTGTCAAAAGGCGCATACCTCGCCCATGGCCCCTTCACTGTAGGAGGACGCACACCTCGCCCATGGCCCCCTCACTGTGGGAGGGCACACACCACAGCCACAGCTCCCCTGGCCTTTGGAGGACGCACACCTCGCCCATGGCCCCCTCACTGTGGGAGGGCACACACCACAGCCACAGCCTCCCTCACTGTGGGAGGGCGCACACCACACCTACAGCCTCCCTCACTGTGGGAGGGCGCACACCACGCCCATGGCCCCCCTTGCTGTCAGAGGGCCCATGCGGCTATTTCACCCTCCTGACCGGGGAGGTGACTACTCACGACCATGGCCAAGGGGCAGCAGCCCCACTACATCCGCACTTTCAGTTTCTTGGTCATTATCATCCACACATGGGTCAACA
Organism: Ochotona princeps; assembly: GCF_030435755.1. NCBI lineage: Eukaryota > Metazoa > Chordata > Mammalia > Lagomorpha > Ochotonidae > Ochotona > Ochotona princeps. The sequence continues at coordinate 2,051,819 of NC_080833.1, read as the reverse complement.
CGTCCTGTCGGGAGACACAGCGAGCCTGGCTAAGTGCTGGACCCCAGAACCTGCAGCCAGCCAAGGTGCCTGCACCCCCGGGGCAGCTGGCCCAGCAGGAGACCCAGGTGGGGCTGGTGCCCAGTCTGCTGTGCCCACCAACACTCATCACCCAGAAATGTGGACAGGGCAGACGGAGCCTGCTGCCAGAGGGCCAGCACCATGCTTGGGAACAGAGACCTGTGTGATCCAAGTGAGATGGGTGTGAACCGGGAAGACGCCAGGCAGCGGCAGGGGCATGCCGGGTGTCTCACTGTGTTTGCGGGCGTTCGGTGCACGTCCAAGCTGGGCAGGCAAGAGCACAGCAGTGCCTCTGACCCGCCCTGGGAGGGACCACACAGGCCTGGCGAGATCGGTAACCTCAGCTGGCCATTTCTGTGCCATTCCCTAGCCGCGGGAGCTGGACAGCTGCGTACCTGCCTCCCCAGGCCCCTCGCCACCGTCCCCTCCTCAGCGCGTAGCCAGAGTTCCAAGTCTGCGCTTCCCAGGGTGCCTGAGGCAGGAGGTGCGGAGGGCACGGACGGGAGCCAGGGTCAGCATTTCGGCCAGCCAGCTGGACCGGAAGCCGCAGGCTCCATGACGCCAGCAGACACACACAGCGCACCAGCCAGCGGCCTGTTCTGGATTGTGTTGCCAAAGTTTGGATTCCACTGATTTGTCGTAAATAAACCCAATTTTCACTCCCTTCACACAAATCATCTTTTTTTGGAACTGGTTTTTAAAAAGGAGAAGCAGCAGAATGAACATGCGCTCGGGTGGCGAGGACATGGGAGGAGCGTGACGGAGGCGCTTGAACCAGAACGAAACGGAGGTGCCACTGGGCCGACCATCTCCATGGCAATGGACGCCAGCACCTCCACGGGCGCTCGGTCAATGGGTGCCGAGCGTCCAGCAGAGAAGGGCTACGAGACGGGGAGCAGGCAAGCTCCCGGGGCAGCTGGCCCTGCCAGGGACTCTGGACTCAACCAATCCCATCACTATCGACTGGGACACCCCCCCATGTGCACACAGGATCCCTCCCTCTCCACGGCTCTGCCCGTGGGATTCTCTAGCCCGGACTCTGGGCCATCTGCTGGGTCAGCAGTGTGATGCAACATGGTCCTCATGTGACTTACTGAGGGACAGCCCACCAGGTTGCTGTCCTCACTGCTCAAGAGAGGAGGGCTGGGGACCCTACCTGCAGCCTCCCCTCCACTGACTGAGTCTGTAGCCAGTGATCCCCACAGGCTGGGCAGGTCAGTAATGGGAGTGGTCCCAGGACCCCTGAACAATGCAGCTGGTGTCAGGTTCAGCCCCCTGCCCCCAAGGGGTCCAGGACAGAAAGGGTGACACAGGAGTCACGGCCATCTGCCCGTGCCTCTCTCAGGCCTCACAGCACAGGGCCCTTCCAGGCCCTGGCAGAAGCCGACACTTGGCGCCTCAGCCAACGTTCCCCTCACCCCCATCATGTGGCAACGTGACTCAGGCGGAACGCGTGCAGACCTGTGTTTGAAAACGCTGAATGTCAAAAGGAAGAGCACAGGCAGGCAGCGCGACGGAAATAGGCACGCGTGGAAGAGAAGAGCCTGGCGCCTGCACACGGCTTTCTGCTAGAACCAGGAGGGGGAGGCCGTGCAGGGCGGGGCCTGCTGGCTGCACCGGCCATGTCACCAGGAGCAGGCGTGCAGCCACGCCCCAGCCTCAGCCCCTCGTGGGGGGCCTGCTGGCTGCACCGGCCACGTCCACCAGGAGCAGGCACACAGACACGCCCCAGCCTCAGCCCCTCGTGGGGGGCCTGCTGGCTCCACCGGCCACGTCCACCAGGAGCAGGCACACAGACACGCCCCAGCCTCAGCCCCTCGTGGGGGGCCTGCTGGCTCCACCGGCCACGTCCACCAGGAGCAGGCACACAGACACGCCCCAGCCTCAGCCCCTCGTGGGGGGCCTGCTGGCTCCACCCGGGCCACGTCCACCAGGAGCAGGCACACAGACACGCCCCAGCCTCAGCCCCTCGTGGGGGGCCTGCTGGCTCTGCCCAGGGCCACGTCCACCAGGAGCAGGCACACAACCACACCTCAGCCTCAGCCCCTCGTGGGGGGGCCTGCTGGCTCCACCCGGGCCACGTCCACCAGGAGCAGGCGCGCAGCCACACCCCAGCCTCAGCCCCTCGTGGGGGGCCTGCTGGCTCCATCCCAGGCCACGTCCACCAGGAGCAGGCGCGCAGCCACACCCCAGCCTCAGCCCCGGCTGTCCCTTGTGGGGGACCCGGCAGGTGTCAGATCACCTGGGCAGGTAGGGCTGCAGGTTGGGCTCCCAGTTCTGTGGATGGGGGTGAGAAAGGCAGGCTGCACAGTTCTTAGCACATCGCTCGGGAAGCTGGTCACACCCACAGCCCCACGTACTAGCCCTTCTGTGGAGACGACCAGAGAACACTTGCATCTGGGAGCTGCCATTGTGGTACGAGTGAAGCCAGCACCTGCAACCCCGGAATCCTACACGGGCACTCGTCCATGTCCTGGCTGCTTCCCGTCCAGCTCCCAGCCGGGGAGAAACAGTGGGGAATGGCCCATGACCCTGCACCCACGAGGGAGCCCTGGCCCAGCCCTGGTCATACCGCCATCTTGGGAGTGAACCAGCAGAGGGAAGACTGGCCGCACCCTCTCACCGCAACTCAGCTTTTCAAGTCAATCAACCAATCGTTCAAGACAAAACCCTTGCACCTGCCAAGCAACGCCCATCTCCGGCTGCGGGGGGGGGGGGGGGGGGGGGGGGGGTCCCTGCCAAGGCCACCTGGGGCCTGGAGACTCAGGAACTCACGGCCACACCCAGAGCCTTGGACAAAGGCAGAAACCATCCCCTCTCATTGGAAGGAAGCTCATGCTGTCACTGCTACCCACTGTTGTCCGGCAGGCAAGACAGAATGGTGGGATGGCACCCAGGTCTGGCGCTCCGCTCTGTGTTCTCCGAGACAAGGGTGTGCGCAGGTCTGTGGGCTACACTGCCTGCTCCAAACAGCCACAACCCAGGGTCCAGGGAGCTCAGAGCCGCTGGGCGGCATGTGAAGTCCAGCCAGCCGAGGAAGACACATGAGCCCCCCATAACCCGCATGCTTTGTGAGGTCTTTCTGGGCCCCACAGTGATGTCCCAAGTCTGTCAGCAAGCACGGCTCCTACAGTGGGGGCGGGCAGGAGTGGGGACCCCCCACGCCCAGGCAGGGTTCCCGCTCTTCACATTTCGTCGTCCCCAGGGATTCCACTTCACTCAGCTCCTGGATTTACAAAAACCAGGGGAAACAGTGGGCCAACACCTTTTAGATTAGAAAAGGCACTAACACATTTCCAAGCCTCCTGCTGACTGGGGACCCGACGGGGTGCAGAATCTAGAGGGGCACTTGGGGCAGGACCACGAGCCCAGGGAGGCCCCTCTCCCCTAACCTGCCAGGGTGAGCACTTGGGACAAGCAGAGTGCTTTCTGGGGCTGAGGTTGGCGGGTGGGTGCACGCACTGCAGGCCACATCAGCGTGCCCTCCCACCAGGCAATGGCCGCTCCTGTGCGTAGGAAGACTGTTCACGATGCTAACCACAACGATGTTTGAGACCTCAACACTCACAACACAAGCAAAACCACCCAGGGCCACCTACCATCACGGACGGAAGCGTGCATGGGGACGTGAGAGGCAGACAGGAACAATCACAGATGCTCCCATCACCTTTCCAATAAGTTCCAGTACATTCTGGAACATTCCAAAGCACCCAGAACGTTCTGATCTGCTCTTCTTGCTGTCAACGTTCTCCTGTACCTGGTTCCAGGTGAGTTCCTGGAAGAGCACACTGCAGACAAGTGAGTGGGTGCTGAGCGGTTTACGCACGGGCAGCACGCTGGGCAGTGCCCCTCTGAGCCACACGGATGCGAAGAAGGGGTGGACGGCATGGCGCAGGGGTTACATCACTGCTTCGGTCGAGTCCCAGCTACTCTGATCCAGCTCCCTGCCAATGCCCCCGGGGGGCCCTGCCACCCACGTGGGAGACAGGGATGAAGACATGGAAATGAAGCATGACAGGCCAGGGAAGGCCCAGGCTCCCTGCACACAGGGAGCTCACAGGTGTCGGTCACTGGACATGCAAACTATGGCTCAGGTCAGCCTCAGGGCCACAGTACACAGCTCCAAGTACCAGGACGACGGGGAAGTGAGACACAGCCCATGTGGAGCCTGGCCTGAGTACTAGTTCCCACTCGAGTCCCACCCGGGCCGTGAGCGGTGCAGAGAGCAGCAGCTGCTCGGTGCCCTGCCCCCTGTAAAGTGTGCACAGTGGCCAGGCGCTGCCTCTGTCCTGTGAGGGGGACAGCCCTGCACAGCAAGGGGGAGGGAGGGTCTCCCTGTTGGCTGAGCCTGGGTCCACCCTGTTGAGTGGGCCTGGGCTGCCCCTGCCCACGGTGGCTGAGCCTGAGTCCCCCTGCTAACTGAGCCTGGGTTCCTCCCTTTTGCTGGGTCCAAGTCCCTCTGGTGAAATTCAGATCTGCCTGACCGAGGTCTCTGCCATGGGCAAGGTCCTCCCGGGGTCTTCAGGCACTGCCCCGCTGACGTCCCATGACCCTGAAGAAACCACTTTCCTCATTCTGCCTCAGTTTGCCCATCTGTGAGCTCAGGCACTTCCTGACCATGGAGAGTTGTTTGGCAGCCAGAGGAAAAGACAGGCAAGGAGACTCCTGGGTCCCCCTCCCTCGCACAGCCCTGACAGACCCCACATACAACCCGGGCACGCACGCACCCGCACACCCACACACTGGCACGCGGTCTGTGCACACACTCCTGTTACACATCCCCCACACACACCTGCACACGTTCACTCACATACACCCTGTGCATGCGTTCACTTACATACACACCCACACACCCACACTGAGGGTGGGCAGGAAGGAGGGGAGGACAGCAGCTCCCCTACAGGAACTGTGAGTAGAAACAGCCAGAAAATGGGGCTGCTCCCAGAGGCGTGGCCAGGCTGCCCAAGACCCCTCCCCTCTAGCCCCTCCCTCCAGGCCCCTCCCCCAGGCTCCTCCTTCCTCGGCCCCTCCCCCTCCAACCCCCTCTTCTGCAAGTCCCTGCCCCTCCAGCCCCTTCCCTCGGGCCACTCCCCCTCAAGTCCCACCCCTCCTCTCCAAGCTCCTCCCCTTCAAGGCTCCTCCCAATTCCCCGCCCCCTCCAGGCTCCTCCTCCCCCAGGCCCCTCCCCAGGGTTTGCCTTCCTGGCAGACACAGAGGTGGAGACCTAGGACAGCTCAGCCTCCAGGGTATAGTCCCCAGCCCCCACAGGCCTTCACAGCCCCTGTCACTGCCAGCTCCTGGGCCTGACCACCTCACCCCTACCCTCACACCTGTGCTCCCCAGGGGCTGGGCCAATGCCTGGGCTCCAATGCCAGGAGCTGCCTAAAGCCAGAGCCTCTGCTTGGACCCCCCAACTGGCTTCCTTCTCCCCATCGCATGAGCCCTGTCAAGCAACACCTCCTCCAGGAAGCCTTCCTGCTGCTCTCGGCAGACCCCTGCCTCTGCCCTCAGCTTGCCTGCCCCAGCTCTGAGCTCCTGTCATCCCCAAAGAGGACTGTGTGCACCTGAGCCCAGCACCGTGCCTGCCTCACTCACGTTGGATCTGGGCGTCAGGCCCTCCTGCAAGGGGCTGGCAGACCCTTGAGATCCTACCTGGTGAGTGGGGCTCTGAAACCAGGGCTGTGAGCTCTCCAGGGACCCCAGGGGCACGAATTGAAGACACAGACTCCAGCTGAGTCAGCCCCCAGCCAGTTTTCCCAGCACAGCAAGCTCTGGAGAGAATCAAGTTGGTGGGCAAACATTGCCGAGGGTGGGCACCTGGGCCCCGGGGGCCTGGAGCAGCCCTTGGGCGTGGAGGTGACAGACCCAAAGTGCTGTGCTCGGGCCTCCTGAGAAGCCAGCAGCCTGAGGCAGAAGCAACATTAGGCACTGGGGACGCTGGGCCTCAGGGGGCCACTCCATCAACGTTTTCTGCGATTTTGAGACGCACTGTCAGAAAAATAAACATGCTTACTCTTGTCTTGCATAATTGGCTCCCCAAAGAGCCCCAGCGCTGTGCGGGCCGCATGTCCCTCTGCAGGAAGCCCGGGCTCGCCCAGCATCTGGGTGCAGGCTGGAGTTTGCACTTCACAAGGTGGGGGGAGGGGCGTGAGCTGAGATGGCCCCCTCCCCAGGGCAGGGGGACGTCTGCAGTCTCCTTCCCAAGCTGTAAGGCGCGGCCAGGGTATCCTGAGCACGAGCAGCTCTTGGGGGTCCAGGAAACTGACCTGAGGCACAGTCGCCCCTGCACGGCTAGCACGCCTGGCTGCTGCCTGCCTGGCCCCAGGGCGGGTCCACAGCCACCCACGAGGGCAGCATTACTCCTTCCTCCGCGTGGGAGCCGGGAGCCAGTGCGGTGTCCCCTGGTGGACACCCTGCCCCTCAAACACATGCCAACCCAAGGTGCTGCCTTCCAGACTAGGAAGGGCAGGGTGCCAGGGTCAGAGGTCAGGCACTGGGGCACACAGCCTGGGCTTGCTTGCTCTTTGTGTCCCCTCTGGCAACTGGAGACAGTGACAGCACCCAGGCCAAAGGAGCGCTGTAAGGGACAAGCCAAACAGGCCAGCACTCAGAACTGTGTCTGGTACACAGCCAGCCCAGCATGGTGCCCAGTGTGCATCACACGCGCCTTCATGAGGGTGCCCACCCAAAGCTCCCACAAGGCCTGCACCATTGCACTGCACTGCAGGGGAACAAGACATTGGGACCCTGGGACAGCCCACTGCCAGGAGACAAGACACCAGGTCCCGGGGACAGCCCACTGCAAGGACAGGACGCCAGGTCCCAGGACAGCCCACTGCAAGGACAAGGCGCTGGGCCCCGGGACAGCCCACTGCAAGGACAAGGCACTGGGCCCCGGGGCAGCCCACTGCAAGGACAGGACGCCAGGTCCCGGACAGCCCACTGCAAGGACAGGACGCCAGGTCCCGGGACAGCCCACTGCAAGGACAGGACGCCAGGTCCCGGACAGCCCACTGCAAGGACAGGACGCCAGGTCCCGGACAGCCCACTGCAAGGACAGGACGCCAGGTCCCGGGACAGCCCACTGCAAAGAGACAAGACGCCAGGTCCTGGGACAGCCCACTGCAAGGACAAGGCGCTGGGCCCCGGGACAGCCCACTGCAAGGAGACAAGACGCCAGGTCCCGGGGACAGCCCACTGCAAGGATAGGACGCCAGGTCCTGGACAGCCCACTGCAAGGACAGGACGCCAGGTCCCGGACAGCCCACTGCAAGGACAGGACGCCAGGTCCCGGACAGCCCACTGCAAGGACAAGGCGCTGGGCCCGGGACAGCCCACTGCAAGGACAGGACGCCAGGTCCCGGGACAGCCCACTGCAAGGACAGGACGCCAGGTCCCGGGACAGCCCACTGCAAGGACAAGGCGCTGGGCCCGGGGCAGCCGTGTTTGCATCCCCAGCCCAGCCCACAGCCCATGGTGTTTCTCCCTCTCAAAGCACCAAAAACCCTGAATGCTTCCCCTACCAGCAAACTGCCCTCGTGGTCAACAGCTTGGGCATTGCCCTTCCCACCCAGAGACTTCTTGGGGAGCCCAGCGATGCCCAGGAGGACTGGCTGCGCCGTGCAACAGGAGCGGCCCAGGACAAAGCGGGGAGGCACGTGCACAGGCCTCCAACGGCATGGCGGTCCCCCAGGCCAGTCAGCACTGGTGGCCTGGATCCCTTGGGCGGACACAGGGGGCTCAGAGTCCATGTTCCCCCAGGAACACGTGATGTAGACATGTGCAGCCCACCCAGCCCTGCACTTCCTGGAACCAGCTGTGTTCTCCTTCTCTGGCACCCGGCAGCCCTGGCTAGCACGTGGCCCCCAGACCATGCACGCCCTACGCCAGCCCCTACGCCAGCCCCTACGCCAGCCCCGGGGACACAGCAGCCATCCTGACAGCCTCCACAACCCCAGTCGGAGTCCTGGGAAAGTGCACTGCCATGCCCAGCCCTGCCCGTCTGCTCGTGTCTGCCAAGCAGCCCTTGGGCACAGGGTCAGGTCCCTTAACAGCTGGCAGTGCCCAGGAGGGAGCCTTTATGTCACCAAGACACAACAGTATCTACCAGACAAGCAGTGTTTACTGAACAGGAAGTGAGCGAGCTGACTGTGGTGTGGTCAGCTCCTCTGGGGGCTGGGAGGCAGGACCCCTGGTCCCCGCTGTTCTACAGGGCTCAATCCCCACGGGGGCTCGGGAGGCCCCTGGAGCATCAATGTTGTGGCCATAGAGCAGGAAGACACCTGCTGCGGCCTCCTTAATTAGCCCAAAGAACATGTAGCCTCGCGTGCCTGAGCAGGCCACAGCACCAGCCAACCACAGGGCAGCCGCGTCACGGAGGAGGGCAGCCAAGGGCCGCCTCGCAGCCTAGCCACAGGGCACCATGCTGCATGACTCCGCGTGGCAGATAGAATGAATTCACACCGACAATCTCCACTTCCTGGAGAGCCCAGGACAGGCAAATCGGCCGAGACAACACCAGCGTGTGTATCGCTGCTGTATCTTCCCCCGTGGCACCTGTGGGCCAGGGCACTCTCAGGAGTGGGTTCTGCGATCCACTCGGGGACAGTGCTGGCCACGTGTGTTCCTGGTAGCATCAGGAGCCAGGACGAGCAGCTGGGCACACCCGGTACCACACCCGACAAGGGCCTTCACTGGGCCTTCGCTGGGCCCCCACCTCCCAGACCCCCGCTGGACCCCACCTGCAGCCAGCCTCCTCCTCGTCCACTGTGGGGCCTGGACGTATGCCTGAGTTCTGCTCACTCCACAGCAGCACGGGACCAGCCTGAGCCTCTGCCCACAGGCAGGACTTGATTGGGGTGCATTTTCTACGTCCCCCAGGGCCGAGCCTCCTCCCACCACAGCCAGCCTCAGCAAGGCAGCCAGTCCTCAACTTCCACGAGGTAAGGCAGCCAGCGCTCCCCCGTGGGCTCCCAGGCTCAGAGACACACTTCTTTCTAATTGAGGACAAGCCTGACGGATGCCGAGCGCGTCGCAGGCATGTCTTAGTCTCCCCGGAACACTCACTGTGCAACAGCCTTCCCCTGCTCACCAGGTCTCTTGCTTGAAATCCCGGGAACAGACACGGGCTGGGCAGCCGGGCTGGGCACGGGCACTGCCCATGTCACACCCCCTGCAGAATCTTCATCCTGCTTGTGTGTTCTGGTCATGTTTATTTAACTTGGAAGGCAGAGTCACAGAGACCCGGGAGAGTGTGACTTCACTCCCCAGAGGGCCAGGGTGGGACCAGGGCGGAACCAGGCCGGGGCCAGGTGGGGCCAGGTGGGACCAGGGCGGGGCCAATCTGACCCCCCCCAAGCCAAGTGCTTCTTCTGGGTCTCCCACAAGATTTCAAGGCCCCAAGCGCTCAGGCCATCCCCCACTGCTTTCCCGGGTGCGTTAACGGAGAGCGGGATTGAAAGTGGAGCAGCCAGGACCCAGCACGGTGGCTCAATGGCGAAGTCCTCTCCTTGCAAGCGCTGCATCCCATATGGGGGCTGGTTCACATCCTGGCTGCTCCACTTGCCATTCAGCTCCCTGTCTGCGGCTTGGAAGAGCAGTGTGTGTGGTGGCAGGGGGACAGTGTTCAAAGCCTTAGGACCCTGCACCCATGTGGGAAACCAGGAAGAAACTCCTGGCTTCGGATTGGCTCAGTTCTGTCAGTTGTGAACAGCATATATATATATATTCGGAAAAAATAAAGTGGAGCAGCCTGGACTGAACCGGTACCCACACGGGATGCCAGGGTCTCAGATGTTACCTTAGCTTACGGTGCCACCTTACCAGCCCCTGTCCATTTTCTTAAATTTTGCTTTATTTCTCCCAAGAGGGCAACATGGAATTTAATGAAGACATTGCTCACCGGATTTCAAACACAACACAGGAACTCGGGGAACCATGGCAACAGTAAGGAGAGACCTTGGGATTCCCCAAACCCAGGTTCGAGTCCCAGCTACCTGCAGGTGTGGCACTGGGGGAAGCCCTTCTCCTCTCTGAGCCTCAGTGGTTCTGTGTGTAAACCTGGAGCTGCAGGGCGCTGCCCGCAGAACGGACAGCAGCAGTCACAGCGGCGGGCGGTGAGCGTGCAGCGGCCCAACGTCGTGGGGCCTTCCCGCGCTCCGGGGCCGTGTCCCACTGCTCTAGAAACAGGCAGGTTTCTGTGTGCGGCTCCCAGCCCTCCACGCTCCGAGGCCGCCCCACGAGCCAGCGCAGCCGAGCGGGCTGACCCCAAAAGGGCTGCTCTATTTTCAGAGCTGACCTGATTCACGTCAGGCGCTGGACAGCTCCCTCGGCCCACGGCGGCCAGCAGCTCTGTGTGCTGGCCTCACACGGTGCTCCCACGGCATCAGCCACGCCTCCCGTGTGCACGCGGTGGCTGCCGGCACCCCGGGACACTGGCAGGCACACCGTGCAGCAAATTCCATGCCCGAAACCTCTGCTGACCAGGGAGACAAGCCTCCTTCGCTTCCTTCATAAATGATCTATTTACCTGAAAGTCAGACAGAGAGCAGGGTAGACACAAAGCAGAGAGAGATCTTCCAACCACTGGTTCACTCCCCAAGATGGCCCCGTCAGTCAGGACGGGACCAGGTCAGTCAGGAGCCTCCTGCAGGTCTTCCACATGGGTACAAGCACTTGAGCCACCTTCCGCTACTCCCCAGGACCATCAGTGGGGAGCTGGACTAAGTGGAGCCTCCAGGACATGAGCCAGTGCCCCTGTGGGATGCCGGCACCACACGCAGCGGTTTTACTCACTCTGCCATAACACCGGCCCCAAGTGTGCCCTTCTGTATTCACTCAGAGTGCCACACACTGTGAGCTGTAACACAGGCATGCTGTGTGCCCTCCCCCCACATGGCACCACAGTGCCAGGGCTTAATCACAGATGCTCACAGGGTGAAAGCGGAAGCGTTCCACCCCCAGGGCGGTCCTCTTACCACCAGCCCCGTCCGTCTCTCCCCCATCTCCTTTCCTCACTCCCCGCAGAGTGGCAGACAGGAGCAAGCCAAGTCTTGGTCTTTGTGGCTGTTCCTGGAAAGGGACACACCAGGTCCTCTTCCCCCCTGCCTGCTCAGGGCACCGGGGGCTGTGGTGGACACCTGTCACCATTCAGGGAACAGCTTCTGTACCAACGAAAATCTCATTTCTCTGACACGAATTTCAGGAATGGAAACGCTCAGGTGTGGCAGTCACCTTGGAATTCCCTAGGTAACGTTTGGGAAAACTCGAATGCTGCGCCTTCCCCGGAAGCATGCGGCCACTCTAGTTCCTGCACAGCCCAGCCAACATCTGGGGTGCCGGGGTTTCGATCTGAGCTGTTCTGACAGGTGGGCAGTGTTGTCTCACCAGAGTTCCAACGGGTGTTTCTCAAATGACTAATGATGGGGGACATCCGTCCATGCGTCTTTAAAAAGTACTTTTTTAATTAGAGAGACAGACAGAGCCAGCCTCCAACCACAGCTCACTCTCCGAACGGCGGGGACATTGGCTCCAGCTGCCCCCATGGGCCGCAGGGACCCGTTGGCTTGAGCCATCACAGCTGCCCCCATGGGCCGCAGGGACCCGTTGGCTTGAGCCATCACAGCTGCCTCCCGTGGGGAGCTGAAGTTGGGCACACTCAGGACTCACCCCCAGACCCTCCACGGTGGGAAGCGGGTGTTCTGGCTGGCAGCCTGACCACAGGGACAGACACCCTCCCCCAACACACCCTGGCTGGCAGAAGTCCCTCCCACCGCTCTCCATGCAAAACTGGACTTGGCCGTTTTTATTGTTGAGTTTCCTGAGTTGTTCACATGTTCTAGGTACTAATCCCGGGTCAGATTTTCACTTGCAAGCATTACCACCCACACTGCAGCTGGTCTTCCCTTCCTCTTGGGAGGGTCGTTCATGGAGCAGGTTTTAAAGTGTCTGGTTTTTCTGTTGCTGCGTCACAATTGGAGAGCCACACTTCCCAAGGCTTCACCTGGACCTATATCTATCAGAGCCTCCATTTCCTCCATGAGTTTCCCCACACTCCCCTGGATTCTGGGATGGCTTTTGAAGGGAGTGGGCCGTGCAGGTCCAGCAGCAGGGCACCTTGTCCCAAAGCAGCTGAGTACCCCCTTTTTAAAGCTTTATTTATTCTTTATCTGAAAGGCGGAGTTACATGCATTGGTTCACGCCCCACACAGCCACAACAGCCAACACTGGGCCGATCTGGGGCGGGGGGACTTCTACCGGGTCTCCCATATGTAGGGATGCAAGGCCATTAGCAGAGAGCTGGAAGCAAAGCTGCCAGGACTCGAACTGATAACCACGTGGGTTGCTGGTGCCTCCGTCAGAGACTTAGCCTGCTGCACCACAGCCCCCGTCCTTAACGGGACACTTTCGGGGGGCTTCCTGCAATGTCTGCTCTCCCGTTGATCTGTGTGCGACTCCTACCCCATTCCTACACACCCCTGTGGCTAGGGAATAAGTTTTACACTCAGCTAGTCTACTGCCCTGCCCTTGCATGTAGATTTTAGAATAGTCACTGCTCGGAAAAAGCATTGCAAAGGGGTCTGATAAGAACGGCATGAGGGTGGTGCACTGTGGGGCATGCGACTGAGCCCAGCCTCTGCTTCTGACCCACTCGGGTAAGCTGCTGGTGATGGCTTGCAGACACGCATGGGCATCACCCACATTACCCAGCCGCAGCTGCTGCACGGAGTGAATAGAAGCTGTTGGGCTCTCTTCTGTCTCTCTCCCCTTTTAAATAAGCTGTCTCTGGTGGAGCTGGAGGAGTACGAGTGCATGAACATGTAAGAAGAACCTTGAGGGCCTGGTGCAATAGCATAGCGGCTAAAGTCCTCGCCTAGAATGTGCAGGGATCCCATATGGGCACCGGTTCTAATCCCGGCAGCCCCACTTCCCATCCAGCTCACTGCCTGTGGCCTGGGAGAGCAGTCGAGGACGGCCCAAAGCCTTGGGACCCTGCACCCGTGTGGGAGACCCAGAGGAAGTTCCTGGCTCCTGGCTTCAGATTGGCTCAGCTCTGGCCGTTGCGGTCACTTGGGGAATGAATCATCGGATGGAAGATCTTCCTCTGTCTCTCCTCCTCTCTCTATGTCTGACTTTCCAATGAGAATAAATAAATCTTTAAAAAGAAGAACCTTGAAGACTTTTGACTGTTCTGATCCATGGACATGGTATGCCTGCCCAAGATATGTCTTTAATTTTCTTTTCTTTCTTTCTTCTTTTTTGAAATCAGCACTGAGTAGTTCTGAGCAGCCTTCAGGATTTACATCTTAACTCTGTTTCTTGAGGGGCTGGTTTTGTGCTTTCAACCCTCGTGGTGCGCATGTTCATTGTTAGCAGACAGGATTGCAACCGACTTCTGTGCATCTATCTCCATTTTAGTGGCGGAGCAGAATCCACCGGTCACTCTGGGAGGGTCTCTGCACCACTGCCAGCCCAAAGCATCACCACTGCCAGCCCAAAGCATCACCACTGCCAGCCCAAAGCAGAAGTTTCGTCTCCTCCTCCCGGGGTGGCTTTTCCTTCCTCTCCTTCCTGCCGTGTGGTGGCTTGAGGTCCTGCTACCACGTCACGGGACAGTGGTGACGACAGTGAGCCTGCACGTGTCCTGATCCGGGGTGTGCAGGGCCTCCGAGGTGCGGAGAATGAGTCTGTGTGAAGCAGTGGCCGCACTGCCTGCGCCTGGGGCCACGCGCTCCTGCCAGACGCCAAGGCCCATGAGCCACGCAGGACTCCTTCCGCCGGGAGCAAGGAGGCGCTCAAACCATGACTGCATCACCGGGAGAAGCAGCTCCTGAAACACTCAGCTCAGCTTGAAGACCAACCTCCTCCGACACAATGTGCACAACCACACATACGGACGTGACACACACATGCACCGAATGACGCACCCACACACACAGCCACACAACGCACACAGGCGTATAACCACATGTATGCACACACCTGCACATGACCACGTACTTACACACACAGTACACACAGCACCTAGGCTTCCTGGTGGGGAGAGCTTTCTCAGCCAGCTCCTGCAACCCTGCCTCACTCTGGGAGCCTCAGGCGGCTGTCCTCCACACCCTGGCCTCAGCCAGCTCACTCTGATGTGTCCTGCTGTGTCCTTACAATCAGGTGTGGGAGCTCCTGCCGGCATGAGTGCCCTAGAGCCCCAGCCCAGCCACCCAGCTGAGAAGGGGCCAGGTTTCCATAGGAAACATGCTGGCTTCGGTCCCTCGTGGCCACTGGACACTAGAAACAAGAGACGAGACTGGTACAAGCTCGGAGGGCTTGAGGGTGGAGGAGGCAGACACACGTGATGACCACGCCCAGCTGCTCTGGGCCACCTTGAAACCGCCACGTTTCAGGCGATTGTGTTACATTCCAAGTGCTCCTGAAACCCGTTTCATCTTCCCTCAGTATTCCTACAGGAAATTTCTAGGACACAGATGTAGGGGGGTGTGGTGCTGGTCTCTGCCCTGGACAGGGTACACCCCTACCCCGCTTGGCACTGGGGCAGAAACGAACGAATGCACTCCCGACCCGGCTGCAAGCTCGGGCAACCCTGCCTGCGCAGCCAGAAACCAAGGGACAAAGCGGGCAAGCGGCTATGGCCATCAGGGCCTCTGCTCTGGTGACAAGGCACACAGTGTGTGGTGCTGTGTCCATGTACAGCTGGATCCTGCCCCCCCACCCGGGACAGCAGCAAACCTGCTCCCCACAGGGCCCCCACCTTGACCCTAACACTTCTGAGCTCACACACCACAGCCCTGCTTCCAAGAAGCCTTTCCCAAAGCAAAGAGCTTCCAGCGCCCGGAGACAGCGAGCAAAGTGGGAACTCAGCCCTCCGCAAATCCCATCACAGCTGCTCTCAGGCCCCGTCTCCTCCTCTTCCTCTGTGGTCCTCCCCCCATTGCCACTACTGACCCCTGCCTTCTCAACCCTCCCCCTCCTGTGACAGCCACAAGCCAGACACTCCAACCTGTGCTGCAGTGGGAGGCAGGAGGAGCACAATCAGACGTCCCCACACATGTCCACTCGGACAGAGGCTTCGAACCAAAGAAATGATTCTAACAGTAGAATGGAGCCATGGCGGAAGGCAGTGTGGGCCCAGTGAAGGGGGCGTGTATTGGGGGTGGCACAGGGCCCCACTGTTTCTGAGTCTCGTGTGGAGTCTGGAAGCAGTGGCCACAGTGGGTGGGGCTCTGTGCAGGGTGGCACAGGTGTGCTGCTGTCCCAGGTGGGTGGCAGGACTGGCCGTGCGTGGACACAACACCACACTCATGGCACAGGCACTGGCCCTGAAGAACCACAGCGTCTTCAGCATGCCAGGCAGGCTCCTCAGGGCTGGATGCCACAGGGGCTCTGCCCACAGGGGCTCTGAGGCCCCAGACCCCTGGACGCACGGACAGGCTAAGGGACAGGCTGAGGAGCAGCCCCTGGCAAGCCAGGTGGCCTCTGTCCTCACAGTCAGCTCTCATTTCACTGCTGGCCCCACCCCTGTCTGACGGGCACATAAGTGGGCAGGGCAGCATCAGGACTGCTGGGAGGCATGAGCAAGGGATGGCAACAGTGGGAAAACAGAGGACAAAGACACGCAGGCGGAGCTAGGGATGGGGGCTGGTATCGCCACAGGGGCACCCGGCTAAGCCCAGCACAGCTCTGGCCACTCTGTCCTGGGGGCAGGGCTACAGACACCCCGGACACAGGCCCCTCCCTTGTGCACCTGCTGACCTGGCCACAGGCCCTGTCCCTGCAAGCACTCCCCCCCGCTCTGGCAGCTGCTGCTGCCACACAGACCCAGCAGTCCGAGCAGCTCGCAGACACACGGGGTCTCAGGCCTCCCCCCGGTCCAGTTCTCCTGTCCCTTCCCCTTGCCCGGCAGCCCAATTAGCTCAGATCCAGTCCAGGGGCTCCTGGGAAACAATTAAAGCAGGGAGCCACCACCGCCAACGCCACCCCCAGCAGCAGGAGCCCAGGGCTGGGCAGACCTCGGCAGGGACCCGGCACCGATGCAGGCCCCCAGCCTGCAGCCAGCTGGACGAGGGGTCCTCCTGCTGGCAGCTAGTGTGGGAGACCTGGGGACCAGCCCCCAGCCTGACTGTGTGTTCACGCAGATTAGCTGGGACTTCATCTCGTTACGTAACTGGTGCTCCCCCCTTGGCTGCCTCCTGGGCCAAGGCCCCTTGCATATGGGAGGGGTCTTAAAGAAAGCAGGCAGCAGGCACCCCCGCTGCCGGCTCTGGCCCAGGGCAGCCCCCTCGCCCGCCTGCCCCTGCTGTCTGCCTGGCACCAGGCGGAGAAACCCTGGTAGGCCTGACTTCAAACGTGGAATCTAGATCAAGGATATATTTGGCTGCCCTGCTCATCTGTTCGTCAGCTTGGTCTCTGCTGACTCGTAACCCTTTGAAGAAGACTTGGCCACGGCACACTGAAGACCGAGGACTCTCACACAACCCCCCACCAAGAGCCCACGCCCACTCCCACCCCCATGGGGGTCTGCAGGGTGGGGTGGGGCTGCCCACTTCACCATGACCCCAGGGGCAGGCCACCCAGCTCCCCTGTGGGTTTCCAACAAAACATGCCAAGTTCTGGTGGCCAAACACCTTGTGGGCATCTGAGTCGGAGGCCCTGGGGGGAGTTGAGGGGACCAGGATGGAATGAGGCTTCCTCACAGAAGCAGAGCTGACCCCTGCTCCAGGGGTGCCCAGGCCCTGGAAGCTGAGAAGGGAGCTGCCCTGCCCCCACGCCCCTCCCCAGAAGTCACACCCTGGACAAGCTGGGAGGTCCCCCCTCCACCTGCACAGCACACCCACCACCGGAGGGCAGGGCCCACCTGGGGTGGGGAGCAGCTGGCCAACCCCAGAGCAACCCTGTCCCTGTATCACTGCTGCTGACGGGAGATTGATCTGCCACCAACTGAGGGGCAGCCGCGGAGCCGGGCCCGCGAGAGGCAGGATTCTCTGTACGATGCACGGCCAAGGCTCCGTGGCCGGTCCACCTGCGTGGGGACTTCTCAGCGGGAACAGCCCTGGACACAGCAGGCGTGCTCCTTGAGGGCACAGGTGGGCTGTGAGTCCAGGGCTTACATACCCAGGGCCTGTCCTGGAGCAGGGTCCGGGACACTCAGTCCCAGGCACAGCCTCGCCAACACCCTGATCGGGGGGCGGGGAGCCGCTCCAGGACCCTGAGAGCTTGGGCAGCCGAGCTGCAGCTTCAGCGGCGACCACGCGCTGCCAGGCGGCCCAGCTCTGGATGCCCTGCTGCTTGCTGAGTAAGCAGCTGCTCCCGGGGAACGTGTGAACCCCGCGAGCATGCCAAGTGGCAGGGTCCCCAGCAAGGGCGGCCCTGCTCCGAGAGCTTCTTGAAGCCGTGGTGCGCTCCCCTCCACCACCATCCAGGAAATGCACCAGCAGCTCCCTGAGACCCCAGCTGCTTCCTCCGTCTGCAAAGAAAAGGGTCCCGAGGCAGAAGCAAGTCACCAAGCTCCAGGCTTCAGGCTTTGAGAGTCTGAGCTGACAAGCCCCTTCCCCAGTCACAGAAACCTCTCTCCAGGAGCAGCCGGCTGCCTGCTGACCCATTAGGCTTCGGGCTCAGCATCCACCTGGCCCTCCCAGGTGAACCTTCTCAACACCAGCAGGACCCGTGGACCTTTAAAGTGCATTCCCAGCCCGGGAGCCCTCAAGGCCTCGGGATCTTCTCCCAGAGGGTGTGCCTGCCCGCTCTTTGTAATGCAAAACCAAGGGACACTCAGGGGGCTGGGCCACCTCCTCCTCTCCCGCCTCCACAAAAGCTGGGACAGCAGATCTCCCAGACTGACCCGAGCGCGGACACCCAGAAGGTCAAACTCCAAAGTCACCAAGGAAACTACTTCCCAAAGCCCAGTGCCAGGACCTGCCAGGGGATGTGGGAGAGGGCCGGGCGCAGCGAATCTCCAGTGACAA
This sequence comes from Ochotona princeps, assembly GCF_030435755.1. Lineage (NCBI taxonomy): Eukaryota > Metazoa > Chordata > Mammalia > Lagomorpha > Ochotonidae > Ochotona > Ochotona princeps. The sequence goes on along the minus strand of NC_080833.1, from coordinate 2,033,790 downwards.
GGCCATCTGCCTCCCTGAGCACCTCTTATCAAAATGTTCTCATCTTTCAATCTCACCGCCACTTAGCAACAACCACAACAAAAGAACCTTCCAGAGCGCATCCAGGCGCCCTGCCCCCTCCCCGGGGTTTGGTCCAGCCCAGACCGCGGCAGCGGAGCAGGATGGCACCTGGGGCCAGGGTCAACAGCCACGCAAGCAGGCGGAGGCTAGGTTCCCGAGGCTGAGGTCCAGCCAGTGCCCCTCATCCTATACTCCTCCCCCTCAGCCCTCAGGCTAACCAGGCAGCGGGCAGCGCGAAGGTGCCCGATTTTCAGTCCCGAGCTCAACTGCATTTGCCCCTGGGTGCCGACTCCTCCATAAATCACGCGAAGCCTGGCAACACTCGGAGCCGTCCCCTGCCGACTTCTCAAAATCAGGCCGCGCATCAGCCTCCCTTCTGGGCCCCGCTCCCCGCCCCCTCCCCGCCTCATCGGGGGGTGGGGGCGGCGCGGGCAGCCCGACCGGCCCCTGCGCCTCGCAGCCCCTTCCTTCCCCTGTGCGTGAGCGCAGTGCAGCCCAGTGGACAAACTCGAGAAACGCACGCGGGCTCCCTCTGCCCCCCACCTATGTCCTCCCCGCTGTCGCTCTCGCTTCAAGCCCGGGACCTGGACGGTGGCACCGGACCCGCGGAGCCCGCTGCCAAGAGCACGGCCTCTCGGAGAAAGCCTGAGCGGCCAGCGGGACGCTGCGCCCCGGTCGCCCAAAAACACTGTTGAAGAAGCCCTGGCGGCCGCTGGCAGGCAAAGTTTTCCTCGAGAAGGGTCTCTGTGGACACCCCTGCCACAGGCTCTGGGCCGCGACCCCGTTCCCGCGGGCCCCAAGTGCGGGGCACAAACACTCCCGGGCGAGCTCGCGGCTGGGCGCGCCTCTGTGTATGGGAGAGTGCCGGACGACGCTACCCCACAGCCCCAACTCCCCCGCCCCAGCTGCCAGCCAGCTGTGCGCGTTCCTCCACCCGGAGGTCACCCGAAAACAGCTGGTCGCCGGCTGGAAACCTGGGAGGAGGGTGTTCCACCGCGGCGCCCCGAAGACGGATTGGGGTGGGCAGAGCGACCGCTTGGGTCTCGTGTCCTCCAAGTCTGCCTGCAAAGCTCTTTCTGGGAGCCAGGCGTCCTGGCTTTCCCCGCTCACCACCTCCATCCCGGAGCCCCGGCCCCCGCGCCCGCCGCGCCCAACTGCCCGCGCCTCGCCTCGCCCAGGACCAGGAGTGGAGGCGCGCTGGGGCGGCCGGCCAGGACACTGCGCTGCTGGTGCCGGGAGCCGCGGGCGCGCCCGGCCGGCCCCGCTGCCCGAGCTGCCGGGGCGGGCGCCCCTGCCTTAATCTCGGACGCGCGGAGCCCAGGCGAGCCCGCCGCTCCCGGCGGGATCACGGATTCGGGAGCTCCGGGAGGGCGCCCTTCCCCGGCCCCGGCGCACCCCGCTGGCGGCTCGCGAGCGGCAGGGAGCACGGGGTCCCTTCATTCGCAACACTGAGGAAATGGTTGTTAGGTCGCTGCCCCGCAGCTACGCACCCGGCGCCAGCCTGGTCGCTCACCTGAGTCCTAAAAGCTGTTGAATCCACATGGTCACGTTTCGGGGAGCCGAGCCTCAGACCTTGCTCGCCCCGGCCATCTGCGTGGCGCCCGCGCCCGCTCGCTTCCGTCCCGCGGCGCGGATCTCCGGCTCTCGGTCCGCCGCCGCCCGCCGCCCGCCGCCCGCCGGCCGCGGGGCGCACAGCGAGTCAGAGCGCGGCCGCGCGGGGCTCCATGTCGGCCGGCGCGCCGCCGCCGTTGGGGCGCATGGCTCAAGCCGGGCGACCCGCGGGGGCGCACATCCTCTGGCTGGGGCGCGGGGCTGGCGGGCCCCTCCAGGAGCCACACAGCGAAGGCGGCGGCGGCGCGGGGCGCGCTCCGGGGCTGTCGCCGCGCGCGAGGGTCCGAGGGGCTGCGGCTTCGCCCTCCGGGGCGGCGGGGAGGGAGGCCCGCGGCGCCGCCGCGCACCGGTGCGTGTCTGGCGGCGCGCGGTTCTTGCCTCCAGCGGGAGACCCACGGCGAGGGGGCGATGCCGTCCCGGGCTTTGGGCGGCAGCAACACAAGCGGGCTCGGGTCTCCGCGCGCCGCCGGGTCCCGGAGCTCCACTGGGGACTCCGCTGCCACTCGGCGCCGCTTAACTTGCCCGGGAGCTCCGTCTGAGCGTTCGCTCTGCAGACGGCCGCGGCCAGGAGGCTGGCAGGAGGCTGGCACTGGAGGCGCGCAGGGCGAGGGCGCGGGGAGCGCGGGGCGTGGGGACGCGCGGCGGCGGCGCCGCGCGGAGGAGGCGCGCGGGGATCCCGGGGCTCCGCCGCCCGCGCCCACCGCGCCCACCGCAGAGCCGCCCGCGCCGCCCGGCCGCCTCCCTCCGCGCGTCTGCCTCTCGCCCGCTCGCCCCCGCCTCCTCGAACGGGTCCCAACTCCGCCCGCCCGGCCCCGGCTCACGTCACCCGCCTTCCCCGCCCCTCGAACCGGAGCCTGGGCCCCCGGCCCCGGCCCCGCTCCTGCTCGCCGCTCTGCCTCGCTGTAGCCCGGCCCGCCGCGAGGGGGCTGCGCCGGGCCTGGGCGACGCCTCAGGCTGGGACTCTGTGCGCCCCAACCCCTGGCCCATCCCCATCCTCGTCCCGGTCCCCACCTTGGGAAAGGCTCCGGAGAGGCCGCGGGCTCCGATTGGACCGCCGGGCGCCGCCGGATGGTGTTGCCACGGTAACCGGGTGGCTTGCGAAGCAGTTCGAGGTTCCGTCCTGGTAGCTCGGGTGCGCCGCGCCGGCCCGGAGTCCTGATCCGGGGGAGGAGGCGTTCCCGAGGGAGGGCTCGGGCGGGGGGCGCGCGGGACACCGGCTGCACCCAAAGTTCGCTAGCGGCAGAGCTCTGCGCGGCAAAGACTGCGGGAGGCCCGGGCGGGGGTCCTCACTTCACCTGGGAACCCTTCCCTTCACTTCCCTTGTCACTGCGAGGGCCACAGAGTCACCTCTGCGTTGCTGGACAAAGCTTCCTCGTGCCAGCCTAGACCCAGGCGGGCGACTTGTGGTGCTTCCCGGCCTGGCCCGGCCCAGAGGCCTCGGTGCCAAATTCCAAGCACCTGTGCCTCTTGGGCTTCCCCGCCAGCACCTGCGCCCCTGCTGCACCTTGCTAGGCCAAGCACCGGAAGGGCAGGAGCCAGCCCAGCCCCAGGGAGAGCTGCGCGCACCCCTTTCCTGCCTGGGCCCCAGGACCAACCCTCTGTTTGCCTAGACTCCCAGGAGCGGGCAGGGGCAGGCAGGGCCTGCTGGGCAGGATGTGCCCGCTGGCTCACTTGGGGCTCTGGGGCGCGTTCCTGGCCTCCCTGGCCCTCCGTCTGCTCGTGTGTGAAATGGGTTTCACAGTCCCTCCCTCCCAGGGATGCTGGTGAAGACAGAAGGCCTGGGCCTCACTCGCAGTGGACTCTTAGGAGCCAGGCGGGCCCTGGGTGAGCGAGTGCGCCGCCTGCTCAGCCCTCGTGGTCCTCTGCTTCCAGGGCCCTGTAGCCCCCCGGGGGGTGTGGGGAGAATGAGGGGCAGATGGACACCCCAGAGGAGCCAGGGAGCAGAAAGTCCTGGACTGACCGCCTGGCCCAGCGGCCGGCTGTCCTGCAGGCCTGCGCGCTGCTACCACCTAGCGGGAAGAAGGGGAGGTGCTGCAGCGCCCTGGCCCTCCTGAGGCAGACACCCTGCCAGGGGCAGCGGGTGGCACTCCCCACTGGCGACGGGGTGGGGGTGGACCACTGGGAAACCCGCCGGCCCCTCTGGGGAGGCTTTCGGGCTCGCGACAACAACATGAAAGCTGATTTGCAGCCATCCCCAACCCTGGCAGTGTCTATTCACAAATACATCCACGAGGCTGTGGCAGGTGCATGAATGCCACAGCTCTAACACAGAGATGTGCATGGCTCTGGGGACGGCCGTGTGTGCCATGTCTGCCTTGTGTCCATCAGACATAGGCGCCGCAGACGCCTGTGTGCTAGAAGGAGCCTCCCAGCGCTGAGTTTGAAGCCCTTGTAAATCCCATCCTGGTGCCCGTGGGGCTCCTGGTGGGGCTTCAGCCTGGCTCAGCCCCCCTCTCGCTCTCTGGCTCTGCCTTTCAAGTATATAAAAATACATTTAAAGTAAACATTTTGAACATGTGACAGAGCAATGTGTCCTGACTGCAAAGACATGAAAGACATGAGCAGGCAAGGACAGCCGTCGCTAGGCTGGACGGAGCCAAGCATCCGCAGCCGAGGCCCAGGGAGCAGGGGCCCAGCCTGTCCTGGGGGAGAGGTGTCCCTTGCTCGTCCACCCCAGCCGTTAAAGTTCCAAGACCAGGGCATCCACTCAGCTTTGCCCAGGATCGTGCTGGTCCGTCGCGCTCTCTCACGCAGGTCCAACTGGTCCAGCTCTCTCAGGGCACAAGCACGGATGGGTGCGTCTTGTGTAAAGACACGAAGCCACGGCTGCACCCCACCTTGCACGTGACTGCTTGCCAGGGCTAGGAGGCCTACCAGTTGCATTTGTCTCCCCTGGGGAACTCGGGGGCTGTCGGCATTCCCCCACCCCATGCCTACCCCCCAAAGCATGGTACACACAGGTGTACCCAAACTGCAGTATGTGCAGAAGGGAAACCCTCAGAGCTGTGCCCTGGGACTTGGCCCGGCTCTCTGGTCTCTCCCGGCCAGGAAGCCGCGCCCCGGGCTGGTCCCCCTGCCCTCTCTCTTTGCCATTACCTCCGCCAGGCACTGCGGGAGGCCCTTCTTGAAGTTCTCCAAGCCCATTTACCTAATGGCCTGCCCAGACCTGCCTATTTTTAAAACCCGTCCACAGCCCAATTGAGCTGCCACTGCTCGTTCTGCTCCCAAGGAGGTAAATGTGACTTAAGCATGACACTTGATTAAGTAGCCGAGTCCGTGAGTTTAAACGGAAGGGAAAATGCTCCTGTGAATGACTTCTGTGGAGTCTGCACCATCCAGTCCCCTCCGCCTGCCCCGCGGACCCCGCAGGGGACAACCCACCACGGGGGACCTCAGAACCACTCTTACTCTCCAGGAGGAGGTCCTGCTGCCCCGCCACCTGCTCCAGGTGGTTGAGGGCAGGGCACAGGCCGGCAGGCAGGAGCAGAGCCGCACGTCTGTCCCCAGGTAACCTCAGGACACTGCTCCCACAGCCCAGCGCCACTCAGGTCTCTGCCGTCGCTCCAACTTTGTGCCCCAAAGAGGGCCTGGCCAGGACAGGGGAAAACCCGCCTCATGGCACTTCTCAGGGTGCCTGGTGCAGGTTAGCCTCAACTGTCGGGGTGGGAGGGGACACAGAGACTAAGGGCTGCTTCCCACGGCGAAGGGAGTGACCGACTGGAAAGTGGGCCTCGGGAGGACTAGGGAGTAGGGACTTGGAGGAGGGAGTAGGGCCAGGCAGAGAGGCGCCTGCAGGGGCTGGGGCTGATCCCGAAGGAGGGCTGGAGATGAGATCTGGGAGCTGCCCACAGCATGCAGACATCCTCCCTGCTGGCGGACTGCAGGATGCGCCTCCGGGTGTCCGCCCCGGGGGCTTCATCAGCTCCAGGGCCCGCTGGGACTAGTCATGTCCACTGCAGCCCCGAGCTCGCAGCCTCGAGTCACCAGGCGCGACAGTTGGCATCAGCCCCACCCTGCGCCATCTTGGCTCTTTGAATTAAGGATGGAGCTGGTCCTACCCCGGTGTCTGTGAGCACAGGGCAGGGAGTGGTGTGACCCTCCTCCTCCTCCTGGTTGAAGCAGGGCGTTTTGACACTTCATTCCCATTGAACAGATGCAAGCCATGAGGCAGAGCAAGCAGATGTGGGCCGCGTGCATCTACGCTGCAGACGCGGGAGCAGGGCGCTGGGGTCCTGCCCTCTGCCCACTGCCGAGGTGGCGGCTGTGCTGGGTCCACCCTGCAAATGCACATGGCTGCCCTGTATTCTCCATGTGCCTCCTTCCCCTGGGGACCCTGACACGGGTTCCTGAGGCTCCACGCTGGGAGGGTGCTGGACCGGACTCCGTCACCCACCCCTGACAGCGTCTACTGGAAACACACAGACCGTGCTGGCCATGGACCACCGGGTGGTAGGGGAGCCTGGCTGTGCTCTAAGGCGCTCAGGTGACAGATCTGTGAGGCTGGGCTTCTGTCCTGAGGGTCACTGACACTTGTCAGCCAAAATTACCCCATCACTACCACGACCACCCTCTTCCTCCTCACCCTCACCACCCTCCTCATCCTGTGAGCAACACCTTTTCAAGTTTACTGGAGGGCAGGTGTGCCGAGAGAAGCGCTGTTCCCGGGCTGGCGAGCAGCTGGTCCTCCATTGGCCTCCGTTGAGGGCAGCAGAGGTCGAGCCGGTCATCCCCAAGCTGGAGTGTCAGAGCTGCCAGCCTAGGAAGTGACTGAGCAGAAAAGCCACTTCCGATGACACCAACATCCGGCCACCATCCTAGGCTTGGACAGCCGTGGGAGCCTGCTGTAGAGAGGGAGCCGGGTCCTCGGCCCAGCAGCCGGGCACGCGGATCCTCGACTCACTGGAACCTACCAGCACACGCACCAGCCAGCATGGGGTGCATCAGACGGCAGGGGAGGGGGAGTGAGGACCTCGGCGGGCCTGTGCTCAGTCCATATGTGCTCCAGGGAGCCTCGGCCATGGCCATGGCCTGCTCAGGAGCCAAGTGGAGACCGCCCGTCCTCAAAGCAGCTGCCGGAGCCACACAGACACAGAGATTCCAGGCGAGCCGAGTGCTGAGCCACCTCCTCCCGGAGAGCCTGCAGCAATGTGGCTGCTCCTCAGTGTCCGTCCTTCGTCTAACCCCTTTTGTTCCTTCTCTGGTGCCAGGGTATTTCCTTCTAGCGAGTTCTGTAACAGTCCCGACACACATTGACGAAAGACTGGAGCGCTCCGAGGAAACCCTTCGCAGCCTGCTCTTGGGGTGAGGCACTACCGAGACGGTTATTTCTCCAAGTCCAGACGCCGCTGGTCAAATCCTGAACTCCAGGCGTCTAGGGGGAGAAGTTCGCAGACTTTCCGCACTGGACTTGCTCAGTCTCGCTGGAGATGGGGAGACACACAGGTGGCCTCCCCTGCATGGTTTTAGGAAGAGGGATTTTAGCAGCACGGGCTGCAGCCAGCCAGGGGCTTGTGTGCGGGAGTGGGTTTCCCAGGAGCCACGGCCAGCTCCAGGCACAGCCCAGCTTGGAAGAGGGGTCCGAAGGCGCTGGCATCACCTGCCACAGAGGCAGCGACAGGCCACTGCTGGCATCACCTGCCACAGAGGGCATGACAGGCCACCACAGACCCTGGGTATGTGCTCTCACAGCACTGCCCCCTTCCCGCGGGGCACCCGGTGGCCCTTCTGTCTGGGCCGCTTCCTTCTGGCCCCGCCCACTTAGGGCCGTGCCGCTTTCAATGACCCGCTGAAGACCTCCAGCCGCAGTGGGGAGACTGGCTATCACGGACCCCCACACTGAGCACAGCGCACGACGCAACCCCAAGTTGAGATGAAAACACAGATGCGCGTGTCCCTCAGCAGCCCCAGGAGGCATAGCCCAAGTGCCCGCCACCAGAGGGACAGGGAGACAGGTGTGCTGTGGTTATACCAGGCTTGTTACCTGCCTGGTCACAGAGACGGAGTCGGCCAGGTGCTCCAAGGGGGACGAGCCTTGGACACTGCGGTAGGGGCAGCCAGGAGCTTCGGGGCAGAGAACTCTCCAGAGGCGGGAGCAGGAGGGGGACAGGCAGGTCACTACTGCTGTCACTTCTGTCAGAGATGGACCCTGGCGATGACCACACTGTGAGCAGGTTCAGTCGGGCTGCAGAGCTTGTGCCGCCCTACTGAGCGGCACGCATGCGCTGGCTGTTGGAACGCGACAACTCACAGCGCTGAGTAGCATGCTCCCCAGTAGCCAAGAGTGCCATCGTCGCTGTGGGACAGTACCCATTCCACTGCTGAACGGCCCACGTATGTGGCAGGGTTAGGCGGTACCCACCGTGGATCTTAGTGAAGCTACAAAGGCGCCTGTACTGGAGAGCTCTGCCGGAAATCCAGCAGCCCGAGAAATGTAGAAAGAGCCAGACTTCTGTCCTGCAGCTGGTGCGTAAGAAGCCATGACTGGTGACACTGATGTGTAAGACGCCAGGACTCGGGGACCACGGCCTAGAGAACAGGCGGACAAGGTGCTGCCCGACCCGTGTGGCACACGGCGAGTCCCCGTCACACCTGCAGCGCCTTCACAGGGCTTGTCCATGCGCACACAGATTTCACACACCTTTGCTCCATTTTCCACCAACTTTTTGAAGTGTCCCAGAAGGACAGGCTGCGGCAGACTGAGCAAAGAAGCCAAGATGCATTCATTCGTTTGGAAGGAGAGAGTTACAGAGAGAGAGAGAGAGAGAGAGAGAAAGGCCTCCCACCCTGCTTCACTCTCCAAATGGCTGCAGCAGCCAGGGCTGGGCCAGGGCTGGGCCAGGGCCGGGTCAGGGCTGGGCCAGGGCTGGGTCAGGCTGAAGCCAGAAGACCAGAGCTTCATCTGGGACTCTCCTGAAGGTGCAGGGCTCCAAGCGCTCACATCATCCCTCCGATGCTGTCCCAGCAACACCAGCAGGGAACTGAAGTGGAAGTTGAATAACTGGGACTTGAACCTGTGCCTTATGGCATATCAGCACTACAACCAGTGGCTTGATTTGCTGCACCGCAAGGCCAGCCAAGTAAATACATCTTTCAAAAGATAATCTCCTTGGTTGCTGAAATGCCACGCCAGCCGTGTCCTGAGGCCACGTCCTCTCCACTCGCACATGGGTACAGGCGGTTAGTAAGGCCCAGCCTGGACTGCCTCTCGGCTCACGCGTGTGGACAGTGCGCCCAGGGCCGGAGGCATCTCCTTCCGGCCCGTGTGGAGTCAGAATGACAGTCGCGGGCGAGGGGACAGCACGGACACTGCTCACAGCTGCTCTCCCCGCTCTGAGACCAGCAGGCACACACAAGAGGAAACCCGAGGCAGCTCCCACTTCTCTCGGGGTCACCAGATGAGAGGGTACAGCAGCCGGGAGGGTGACCCATGACTGACCTGGGCTCTGGTGAGAAACCAAGTGGGCTTTGCTGCTGGACGCAGAGCCGTGGAAGTGCTGGCTGCACGGCCATCGTGTGGTGTGTTGTCCATCCCTTTATCTGTCCACTCCGCTCTCCATTATCACTGTCATCCCTGTATCCAGGCAGCCATCCGTCCATCCGTGTACCCGTCCACTCATGTATCCGTCTGTTACTCTGTCCACCTGTCCTGTGATGTGTACCAGGTGTCCTCAGTAAGTCCAGGAGGCTCCAGCAGCACCAAGGAGGGAAGGCCGTCAAGGGTGCTGCCCAGGCACGAGGGAGGGGATGCCCTGGGCTCAGCCATTTCGCCAGTGACCCCACTATTCCTAAACTTGGCCTCTGCAGAGCTGCCTGCTCTCAGTCCCAGGCCACAGCCACACACAGGCAAGCGCTTGCTCAGCCTGCCTCCTGCTGGCCTGCAGCACAGCGGGCTCCGGCCACGTCCACTTGGGCTGACCGCAGCCCCCAGGCTTCCTACTTAGCGAGGCCTGCATGTCCCCGCCTGCCACATTCATGCGGCTTCCTGCAGGATGGGCCACTGTGATCGAGCAGGGCAAGTCCACTTGGGCTCCCCACTCCTCAGTGCCAGGGGCCTGGGCTCCAGCCCACAGGGCAGCTAAGGCAGAAGCCAAAACCAGGCGGCTGACAGGACTATGCTTTGGAAAGCTCTGAAAATACGCACTTCATGGCGGCAGCTCTGACGTGTAGTGGACCCTGTTTGCTATTTGGGAACCTTGCACAGCGCCAGGCTGCTGTGGACTGACTGGCTCTGACTCAAAGCCCCAACCCTGGCTACCGGGGTCCCCAGGCCCCGCTTAACTGCTCGCATGCCGGGAGGCTGCAGCCGGACGGCTGGACCAGGATCTGGCCCATGAGAGCAAAGGCAGAAAGGAGCGACCCAGCCCTGCCTGAGTTGCTGCTTCACGCCACACACAAGGTCGCCCGGCTTGCTCACAGTGTGAACACGACCAGCAGTGAGCAAGCCGTCGGGTGCTAAGCACTTTCCGTCCCATTTCCCACAGTCTTGTGGAAACCATACTTGTGTCTCCTGCTCAGCAAACGCCAGGGCCGACCCCCAGCGGCATGATGAGCCTGCAGGAACAGGCTCCCTGAGGGACACCCAGTGCTCACAGTGGCTGGGAGTCCTCCCACACTCTGTGTTTGCGATGGCACTGCTCAGGTGGGACCTTCAAGAGGCAGGGCTAAGTGGGGGTCAGCCCCCCCTTCCTGCAGCTTCCTCTGGGTGACCTGACCACCAGCACTCCCTGCCCCCACTGCCACAGCCCTCAGCTAAACACGACACCCGCCCCCACTTTTTTTAAAGATGTTTTTATTTGAAAGGCAGATTCACAAAGAGAAAGAGAGACAGAGTTCTCACATCTGCTGATTCACTCCCCAAGTGGCCGCAACGCCAGAGCTGAGCTGAACCAAAGCCAGGAGCCAGGAGCTTCTTCTGGCTGTCCCACATGGGCCCAGGGGCCCCAGGCTTTGGTCCACCAGCCACTGCTTTCCCAGGCACATTAGCAGAGAGCTGGATGGGGAGCTGCCGGTGAAGAGCCTGGAAGTTTTCTGCCCTTTGTGATCCCGCCTTGATGGCTTGGCTGGGGGCTGTGTGGATTCTAGGCCTGACACCCAGCAGGACACCTGGCAGGTCACGTAGGCAGACCACTCCTCAGGAAGGAGGTACCTGGTGTTTGATAAGATCCACCGCCCCATACTTTTTGAAAGTTGCTAGTTTCAAACCCACCAATAGAAGCCTGCTAGATCATGACTGTATAATTAATAGTCTGAAATGTATAAAAACTGGGGAGCTTGGGCTCTCGGGGTCTTTCTTTTCTCTCGGGCTCTCTCTCTCTCTGGCTCACAGGCTTGCTGCGGATCCTGCAGCGGCTGCCCCTCCCCCGCCCGGCCATGCTGGGCTGGGGGAGGTGGCTGGGAGACCTAGGTTAGTTTGAATAAACCACCTTTTTGCCTTAACACGAACTTCAGGCTTGATGATTATCTGGGGATTTCAGAAACCGGCACAACACCGGGACTCGAACCAGTACCCACATGCATCCAACACCACAGGTAGAAGCTTAGCCTGCTGTGCCACAATACCAGCCTCTACAAACCTGTCTCTTCATCAGATACCCAGCAGGAAATGGACTGATGGACCCAGCCAATAAATGTTTGAAGAAAAGCCTGACCTCGTTAATAAATGAAAAAAAAAGCAAACATGAGAAGCTTACATACAGTTATTAAAAGGAGGAAACATTAGGTATCAAAAATCTCAGCAGGGGCTGACACAGTCGGCATAAAGAGTCCAGCGGTCACCGGTGACCCATGTCCTGTGTGGGTGCTGGTTCTAGTCCCCGCTGCTCCACTGCCCGCCCAGCTCCCTGCTCGTGGCCTGAGGAGGCGGTGGAGGATGGCCCCTGTAGTTGGGTTGGAGATCCAGAGGCGGCTCCTGGCTCTGACCGGCCCATGACCAGCCGCTGGTCCTATGGAGAGTGAACCAGTGGGTGGCACATCTCTCTGTGCGTCTCTCCTCCCCGTACAAACAAGAAATGACAAAAATAACCCATCCGTGGGCAGCCGCAGATCCCACACCACTGGGAGAAGGAGGCGTGGTCCCGGAGGCGAGCAGAGGCCCAGGCGCAGGGCGGCTGCACCGCTGCGTGGGCGGAGTCGAGAGCAAGCCTGTGCTACCGCCAACACGGGGACAAATCCAACACTACAGCCGCATCACCGAGGGCCACGAGCAAGGAGGGCCACGGGGCCAGCGCACAGCCAGCCACGCCCAGGCTCCCAGGCTCGGGCCTCGGCTCTTCCCGAGTCCCCACCAGCAGCCCCAGGGTGTCGTTCCTGGGGGCAGAGGTCAGGGCCTGAGGGTTCTTGAAGGATCTGCTGTGGGGCCTCCTCACCTTGTTTTTTGTGGAGCAGAATACCCCGAAGGCAACGTTCCCAGACTTTGACATTTCCATGCTTGGTGCCCCCAGGGGCAGGGTGGGAGCTTGGGAGCCCTTTTAGCTAGCCCCTCTGGAGCCCCAGGGCTGGTGGGGGGCGGCAGGTGCTGTCGCCAGGACCCCACTGCCCCACTGTCCCTGCCCCCATGAGGGGCATGTCTCAGTCCCTTAGCATGAAGTGGGCGGGTGCTAATTAGCTATCCTCCAACTTCAGAACTGCCTCATGGTGATTGCATTGTGCTGGCCTCCCCGCCTCCGCCGGCCTTTCATCGCAGAATTTCAAAGCTGGGCTCCAGCAGTGGACGGCTGCTCATTTGTGCCTGGAGAGGCTCCTTTGAAAACGCGGCATTCAGACTGTGGATGGGAAAAGCAGTGACGTCCCCCAACGGGACGAGTAGGACGAGGAGGGCCCCAAGGATGGCGAGAGGGGAGGACCCCAAGTGTGGCAGAGACAGGAGCTAGGGTGGCCAGCTAGTGGCACCGTGAGGCCAGCCCTGCCCCTCTCGTGTCCAGAGGGTCAGATAAACTCACAGGCAGGCAGGATCCGGCGCCCGAGGCATGGGCTCTGTCAGGCTGCTGCTCTCAGGTCGCAGCCCTGCACGGCCGAGCCCAGCTGTGCGTCCCTAGCGGGCCACTTCACCTTTTAGGAGTGCTTGTCGCGGTACAGTACGTTAAATCATCACTTGCAAAGCCCACTGCCCACACTGGGTGCCAGTTTGAACACTGGGTGTGTCTCTTACAATCTAGAAAGCGGAGGAAATGGCCCAAGAGTTGGAGTACCCACCCCACCCTCTCCAGGAAAGCCGGTCCGGACTCTGCCTGGCCTGACCCCAGCTCTTGCAGCCAATGGAGGGGCGGATCGCTGTTGGACAATCTCTCTCTCTGTCATTCAGTCTTTCAAATAAATGAAGGTTTGTGTGAGGTGACATAGCGATGCGTGCCCCACAACAGAATGGCTTCACAAATGTCTGACTCCAGGACCACAGTGCTCAGTGCAGTCCCACGCATGAGCCGACACCACAGCAGTGCACCCTGGTGGGATTCAGCATTGCCTCCCCCTTGTGCTGGTCCCACCGCGCCCCAGGCTCAGCAAGGGCCAGGTCACTGCCCAAAGCCCCTCTCCCAGCCCACCACACCCCAGGCTCAGCAAGGGCCAGGTCGCTGTCCACCACCCCTCTCCCAGCCCACCACTGCCCACCACGCTCCACTCTCAGCAAGGGCCAGGTCGCTGCCCACCACCCCTCTCCCAGCCCACCACTGCCCACCACGCCCCACGCTCAGCAAGGGCCAGGTCACTGCCCACCACCCCTGTCCCAGCCCACCACGCCCCACACTCAGCAAGGGCCAGGTTGCTGCCCACCGCCTCTCTCCCAGCCCACCACAGCCCACCGCCCCAGCCTTCCTGCAGGTCCCAGGCAGCCTGACCATCATCCAGTCCCAGGTCTTTGTGCTGGCCACGGGTCCCTGTGTTGTAGGGTTTTTGAACCCCGAACACTGCAGCAACCTCAAATTCTTGTCTCGCAGGAAAGAAGAATTTTCATGCGGACACAGTTTAGTTTTAAAGTAAGATTTATTAGAAAAGCTGAGAAAAGAGACTCCCGTCCTAGTGACGAGAGGGGGTTCTGAGATAGAAAAAGACCCCTACCATCGTGGCAGGAGGAAAAGCTAAAAGACCCTAGTCCCCTGCCATAGTGGCAGGAGGAAAAGCTAGAGAGAAAAACCCTAGTCCCCTGCCATAGTGGCAGGAGGAAAAGCTAAAGAGAAAAAAACCCTAGTCCCCTGCCATAGTGGCAGGAGGAAAAGCTGAGAGAAAAAAAACCCTAGTCCCCTGCCATAATGGCAGGAGGAAAAGCTAAAGAGAAAAACCCTAGTTCCCTGCCATGGTGGCAGGAGGAAAAGCTAAGAGAAAAAAACCCATATCAATGGTGGGGAAAGCATCTTTTAAAGGTTCCCCTCAAAGATGTTTCTCCATTAAACAAAGGAAATTCCTGGTTTCCATGGTACCTGGCCTTGGGACAAAAGGCCAGCAAGGTGTCACTGGCCAACTTCCTTGGTCCCTTTCTAATGATAAAGAGGCCAGTCTGAAGCCCTCCCTCTTGGCAATGGCTGGAGACAGAATTGGGTGGAGGCTTCAGGTGGGGAATAGATATGTTAATGTCACCCTTGTCTCCTGGGGGAAGCACTCCTGATAAGATATGCATTTGTCTTGGGAGAGACTGCTCTGGTGAATCCAAGACATGGTGGGGAAAATAACCCTTTATATTTGGGAAGAAAAATGACTTGGGGACCCAGAATACCCTAACTGCCTACCACCCAGTCTAACTCCTCTCACACCTGTGAGACACCCTGTCCTCCTGTCCCTCCTGGCCCTCAGCCCAGTTACTCTGGTCCTTCAGGCCCGGCCCGGGGCCAACTCAGGAACAACCTTGTCACCCTGGCTGACCCTCCCAGCTTCCTGCAGCAGAGAGGAGGCTGATGAGCCCGGGCCATGAGGCTCAGACACCCCCTGAGTGCCATACAGAAGTGCGAGGGGAGCTGCACACCCCTAAAGATCCTGCTCCTGCTACGCTTCTTGGAACCGCCGGCCTGTGCTGAGCTGTGACAGAAGCAGTGCCAGCACGAGGGCAGAGCTGGAGGTGGGCGTGGCTTACAGGGGACGTGGCCAGAGCCGGCTGCCCTGGCCACCTCCTCCCAAGCAAGGCTGGGACACAGCAGAGCCCTCAGCCCGCCAGCCCTGGCCGCACACCTCCGCGGTGGGATCCCAGGCCAGTGAGGACCCCAGGGTGCAGGCCAGCCTGCAGCTCTGCTCCCCTGGGTCTCTGATGCCATCCCCCACTGCCCCCTCCCCCCCGAGGGAAGCCTGAGGACACATCTGGCCTGTGTTCTGCAAGGGGCCTATGGGGCTGGTCCAGCCGGAACCCCTCACCATGACATCTCTCAGTGGTACTCCACCCTCCTGCACGCACTCTGCCCTGGCTGGCAGCCCTCAGTTGCCACATCCCCAGAATTGGACTTATTCTGCACCCAGCTTCCTCCTAGATGGAGCGCCATTTTACTGCCTTAGGTGGCGGCGTCCGTGTCTGCCCACGTGCCCGGGGCAGCACCTCCCAAAGCCCCATGGCACATGCAGGTCTCTTTACCTGGAGTCAGGTGCCCCTGGGGGAGGGTTTTTGAAGGGGCAGTCCTGGCCACACCCCATCTCAGCCTGGGCTAACTAGCTTGAGATTGAGGGTGGGCTCTGGGCATGTGGCACCAGCTGACTGCAGCTGTGCCTGTTGCCCGCAGCCTAAAGCTCCCAGCTTGAGGCCCATGCCAGCCAAGCTCTGTGCACGGTGTCACACCTGATGGCCCACCAACAGCCCTCCCAGCTCTGTGAAGAGGAATGGACCCCCGCCAGCTCCCTGTGCCTTCTGCTTGGCTGATGTGGTAGGCTCCGCCGTGTTCCGGGGTCCTGTTGTGTGAGGAGTTAGACTGGGTGGTAGGCAGTTAGGGTATTCTGGGTCCCCAAGTCATTTTTCTTCCCAAATATAAAAGGGAATTTCCCCACCATGTTTTAGATTCACCAGAGCAGTCTCTTCCAAGGGGCAAGGGTGCTATTAGCATATCAATCCCCACCTGAGGCACCAGCCATTACCTCCGGCCATTGTGTGGGAGGGTCCCAGGCCGATCTCCTTATCATTGAGAGGAGGACAGGAGGAAGTAATATGCAGATGCCTAAGGCCTGGAATGTCCTGTCTAGCACCTCTCTGTTTTTTTGTCCCAAAGGCAGATACCTGGAGACCAGGAAATTCCTTTGCCCTTGGAAAACCCCCTCTTTGAACTAAAGCTTAAAAGGGTCCCAACACCCCCATGCACGGGTCTTTTCTATCTCAGAACCCCCTCCGGTCACTAGGGCGGGAGTCTCCTTTCTTAGCTTTTCTAATAAATCTTACTTTAAAACTAAACTGTGGGGCCCAGCGGCGTGGCCTAGTGGCTAAAGTCCTCGCCTCGAAAGCCCCGGGATCCCATATGGGCGCCGGGTCTAATCCCAGCAGCTCCACTTCCCATCCAGCTCCCTGCTTGTGGCCTGGGAAAGCAGTCGAGGACGGCCCAAAGCTTTGGGACCCTGCACCCTCGTGGGAGACCAGAAGAGGTTCCTGGTTCCCGGCATCGGATCGGCGCGCATCAGCCGCTGCGGCTCACTTGGGGAGTGAATCATCGGACGGAAGATCTTCCTCTCTGTCTCTCCTCCTCTCTGTATATCTGACTTTGTAATAAAATAAATAAGTCTTAAAAAAAAAAAAAAAACTAAACTGTGTCCGCATGAAAATTCTTCTTTCCTGCGAGACAAGAATTTGAGGTTGCTGCAGTATTTGGGGTTCAAAAACCCTACAACACCGTGAGTCCCCCAGCAAGCAGCAGCCCTGTTCCCCAGCTTGTAGCAGCATAGGGGTGGACACGTGCATCCCCGACGTGTCTCCTGTGGCCAGCCCCGCTAACCTCCTCCCCAACTGCAACACAGCAAGGCCACGCCCTTCCTGAGGTCTGCAGGCCCAGTGTGCGTGCCAGGCCAAAGCACTGTGCCCTTGCCCAGTGTGCCAGTGCCCCTGCCATCACTTGTAGTCTGGCTGTCTGTGAGTTGCACACCTGCTCCAGGAGGCAGGTATGTGTCTGGTCCGGTCTCACGTGGCGCTTTCCTGAGGCAGGGCCAGGAGAAGAGGAGAGAGGCGTGAGCACACTGGGCCCACGAGGAAGGAACCGAGCTCCCTGCCCAGCCCTCACGGGCACACCTTCGTTCCTCCCCGTTTCCTGGCCTTGTCTGCCAGAGGGTGAGACCAGCAGGCAGGTGGTGACAGATACCAGGCCGAAGTGATGGCTCCCCTCCAGGCCTGGCTGAGCACAGCCTCTCTGAGGACGTTCTCCCTGGACATTTAAAACACGCTTGTTTTCATCCACCTAAGAGACAGAGCAAGAGATTGTAAGGCATTGCCCAAGTGCCATGCAGCAGCCGGGACTCTGTCAGGCAAAACAGGAGGCTGGAGCCCCATCCGGGTGCTTTGGGGAGCGGCAGCAGCCCGAGTTCTTGGGCCGCCACCTGCTGCCCCCAGGATGGGTCAGCAGGAAGCTGGATTGGAAGCAAGCTGGCACCCCCATATGAGATGTGAGTGTTGCAAGCAGTGGCTTGCCCTGCTGTGCCGCAGCACTTGGTCCTTCCTGTGTGGACACCCGAGAAGGAGCAGGTGCTCTGGGTGGCCCTGAGGACAGCGTGCTGTGGACAGACCGAATGTCACAGAACGACATTCTGAAAAACCCCGGAGCGGCAACTCCTGGACGGGCCCAGACACAGCAGGCAGCCGCAAGGTGCTGCTGCCTGGGGCTGTGGTGTGGGGTCAGGCAGAGGGACAAAGCACAGGGAGCAGCCTGGCCTGGTCGTAGCCGCCCTCCCAGCCAGTGCCTGCCAAGCAGAAGGCCCCATGGAGAGGCCAGCGGACAGCCAGGCTGCGGGAGAGGGACATGCGGGCCCATGGCCATCATGTCTGGCTGCAGCCCAGACAGCTGGCCAGGTGTTCCTGCGAAGTCCCCTGGACCCTGCAGGGAGTGTGGCTTGGTTTCCACCTCATGGATACACCTGCTGTCAGGCTGGAGCGGGGTAGATCAGAGGAGACCCAGCCCTGGGTCCCTGCCCTCGGCCCGACCTTCCTGCTGGCCTGGGGTGAGTGTCTATGGCCCAGGAGAGCCGCCAGGCCCCAAGGGCAAAGCCTCCAGAAACAGACCTCCTCTCTCTTCCAGGGCCTGTCTGCCCAAGGCCAGTGGGAGCCTTGTGTGGGTGTGTTCTCTGCAGAAATAAGCTGGCGTGGGCAGAGCTGTGCTCGGGAGGCGGCGAGTGAAGGAAGGAACCGACCTCCCTCTGGGGCCGAGCTCCCTGGCCACCCTAGCCCAGCCTCACCAGGGGGCGGTTCAGGGATGCAGGCCCATGGGCCTGGCTCTCGGAGCTGCCTGTTCCCGCATGTGGATTCCAAACAGCACGACAGAGGCCCGGGCTGCAGGTCACGGGACTGCTCCTCGGGCTTCCAGAAGGTGCTCCACGCTGGGCGACGTCCCCCAGCAGGCACCTGCAGTCCTGGTGCTGCTCCGTCTGGCACTTGTCCGTGTCTTTCTCCAGGAATCAGTGGAACTCTTGTAAGACCATGGTCAGCGGCATGCTCTCTGGGCAGCACCACCTGCCTCTCACTTCTGCTGGGACCTTGTCCCTGGGTCCCCCAGGCACAAGCACTGGGTGGTGTGTCATCCAAGGCCCAAGCCGAAGGAGCCCCGTGAGTGGATTTACACGTCCAGTGGAGAGCTGAGGAGCTGGCACTCACCCCTTCCCAGGTCTTCGGGTATCACAGACGAAGGTGCCCTGTTGCTGGCCCGGGCCCAGCTACTGTGGGCGTCTGGGAAGTGAACCAGTGAATGGAAGCCCTCTGTCCACCTCCTGCTCTCTGCCTCGCAAAAGGTTTAAATCCACAGAGTTGTGTATGAAGCAGTGGGCATTGCGGCTGAGGTTGCGAGCAGTGTGTGTGTGTGTGTGTGTGTGTGTGTGTGTGTGCAGCTGGAGGAAACACAGCATGACACTGGGTGACGAAGCCAACACCAACATGGAAACAATCCTGCCGGGAGTGTCAGCGCCACCCACGGGACCCACGCGAGGGTCCTGGGAGGCCACTGAGCCACCAGAGTGCAAATCCTCTGCATTGTGGCTGCTTGAAGCAACCCAGCAAACCCAATGGACGCAGCGGAAGCAGCAAAGCCGCTCCACTTCTAAATCCTCCGGACAATCGCAATTACCGGAGACAAAGCTGGCCAGCAGGAGGACACACGGTGTGGCCCACACAGCACTGCAGGCGGGGCAAGGGACACAGCCTGTAAGGTGCCATTTAGAAATTATGGAATTGCGTCCCGGGATTTCTCAGCTTGCAGAGTGCCTCTGCCGATGAAGCTGTGTGCGTCAGTGTGGTTAACACCCGCTCCGAACCAGAGCTGAGCTGGAGGATCTTCGTGGTCAGCGTTGGAATGTCAGAACATTCCAGATAGGCGACTTCTTCCCTGGCTTGTGTCTTCACAGTGGGTGAGCCGAGGGGGAAGCCAGCGTCAGGGCTGGCAGGGGGACCACGTGCCCGCTGTGTTGCAAAGGGCGGAAAGGCGCCGTGGCAGGGCTTATGCTGCGTTGACCAGGGCTCACTGCTCCCGCCGAGAAAAAGTTGGGTTAGAAACGGTGCAGCTCAACAGAGCAGAATCAGTGCTACCAGCTTCAAGTTCATTAAGCAGAACAGAAGCAACTGTGGAGCAGACGGAGCTGGATAATTCATGAGAGACGAGGACAGAATCCATTGGAAAACCGGCCTGGGAAAGCAGTGGAGGATGGCCCGGGGCAGGGGGACCCCACACCCACACGGGAGACTGGAAGAAGGTTCTGGCTCCGGGCTTCGGATTGACTCAGCTTCGGATACGCTTAGAGAAACACCAGTGGGTGCCAAACGAGCGTACATTTCACATTGTATCTGTATAGTTTATGCATATTTCAGATATTTAACGATACTTAAATAGAGAGTTGAAGATGTTTGGATATATTTCCTGGGGTCCTCAAAAAGTTCATGGAGACACATTCTAGGAAAAAAGCCATGCACAGACTGCACAATGTTTTGTACCGAAGTATGTTTATCTTTTACTTTTTCCAGGAAATGCCTGCAGCCCTCGCACAGCCACAGCCACATACATCGAACACAACCGCCTGCTTCTTTCCTGTTGAAGTCTGTGCATGTGTAAGTGCTGCTGCGTGCTGTGTTGCCTGCACCCCACGCGGGGGGTGACCCCTCTAGGGACACCTGCGTCTCCCATGCAGGCGAGCCGAGCTGCTCCCTCGTTCAGGCCAAGCACCAAGGCCAGAGGTGGTTCAGGGAGCTCTGGTACATGCAGCTGCTGTCTGGGCGCTGTGGCACCTCTGGGCATCGAGGGCACTGGGGCGACCCTCAGTGGGCAGCCAGTTTGATGATCCACAGCAGGAAGCTTCCATTTCCCGAGGGCAGAGGCCGGCCTCCCTCCCTGGGGCGCGCCCTCCCTGGCCTGTCAGGTCCGGTGATCCTGGCCCTCCCCCCGGCCTGTCCGCCCAGCCCTTCCCCCAGGATCTCGCTGCCCCTCTTCGAGGCTCTCATCCCTGAGAGCCTTGGGGGACCAGCCCCTCTCAGGTGTGCCAGTCCCGCTGTGGGCGCTGCACAGCACACAGGGAAGTGAGGGGGCACCACAGCTGAGGAGATGCGAGAGTTTCCGCGAGCGCGGCTCTGGAACCGAAGCAGTCGGCGCGTTCTTGTCGCTCTCTGAGCAGGGGGGGGCAGTGGGCTGTGCAGCCGGACCCTGCCCCACTGGACATCGGAGCCAGGTGTCCCCTGGGCTGCTCCCAGGGATGTTGCACTCCAGGCCCCGAGTGGGGCTTGTCTTGTCAGAAGCTCCCAGGAGGCTGAGCCAGGGCTGGGAGGGTCAACAGCACATCTGACCCACACCCCCAGTGACATCGAAGCCCAGGCAGGAGACAGACATTGTGGGGACAGGCAAGGGAGCTCACCGTGAGAGGGCCTGGGTGAGGTGCAGCAGTGTGAGCCTAGAGGGCTCCCCCAGGGACGCAGACGGCACCGAGGGGTCCAGGCACCCCCAGCCCAGGCTCCTGGAGTCCCAGTGATCTTCCTTCACGCTCTGGGGGATCCAGGACTCAGCTTTTCTCCCTGCTAGGGACCGGGTGCGGCCATGCGGTGTCGGTGTCGGCGTCGGCTCGGGCTCCGAACCCGGGGCTGGATGAGGCAGTCTGAACCTTGGCTCACTCTGCCAGGTGCTGATTTTTAGAGTGCAGGCCGCAGGGAGGAGCGAGCAGGGGTGGGCTCAGACCCAGGCTGCAGGCCCCTCGTCTCCTCGCCTGCAGGAGGGCTGACCTAAGCCCAGGGCCTGCCAATCATCTAACAAT
Source organism: Ochotona princeps (assembly GCF_030435755.1). NCBI lineage: Eukaryota > Metazoa > Chordata > Mammalia > Lagomorpha > Ochotonidae > Ochotona > Ochotona princeps. The sequence continues at coordinate 2,012,742 of NC_080833.1, read as the reverse complement.
GTGAGATATGACCAGCCCAGCAGGCAGCAAGAGGTGCCCAGGCAGGATCAGGTCTTGCAGCGGGCAGTGGCAAACAGCCACAATCCTCAGAGGTCAGGCCACCTGCAGTGTGGACAGAGAACAGAGGACATGGGGGTTTCGTGCATTGAAGCTGGAGATGAGGTTGTACGGGAGTGGACCAGGGGGTAATGAGGTCCTGGAAGACAGGAAAGGACAGAGAGAGTGGAGACAACCACCTGACCCGGCTCTTTTGCTGGACAAGCAAGGGGACGTGCGTGGCTGGGTAGAGGTATGGGCAAGCTGCGCCCCAGTCTCTCCGTGAGCACATGCTGGGCCCCTCCAGCACACCTGAGAGCCCCTCTCAGCTCACGGCGCAGTGGACAGGAGAGGCCCAGGTCATGGGGTTCACGGGCAGCCCAAGCCTCCTGCTGCCCTGGGAGGCCCGTGGCCCAGCACAGCCCTCAGCCCCCGTGACATGTGCTGATTTTAAGCAGCATGTCCTTCCCACTGGAGTGATAGGGTCCCTGTTGGTGGAAGCACTCCGCTCCTGTGGCCAAGACCCTGGGCAACGCAGGGCAACGCAGGGCAGTGGGCACTCCACCCAGCAAGAGGCTCTGAGAGGCGCTGGCCCTCAGTGCTGGCCCAGAGCGCAGGACAGGGAGGACACAGGCCAGCCCAGCAGTGTCCTGCTCCCTGGAGTAGTAACCGCGGGACTGACATGGGGCCTAGCAGAGGGCTGAGTGGGCTTCAGGAATGGGCTGCTGATTCTCAACAACAGTGACCCTATACCCAGAGGAGTCCCCAGTGCTGCTGGACGCCGCTGGACACTACTAGATGCCGCTGAATATAGCTGGATGCTGTTGAACGCCACGGGACACCGCTGAACACCGCTGGGTGCTGCTGGTCATGTCTGGACACCACTGGACACAGCTGGACACTGCTGGATGCCACTGAACACTGCTGATCACCACTGGACAATGCTGGATGCCACCGGACACCACTGGACGCTGCTGGACTCTGCCAATCATGCCAGATCTAAGGGACATTGCAGGCTGATCCTGCCCAGCCTCTGAGCAGTGTTAGCCCCGCTGGCCCCTGCCCACTTCACCTGGCCCAGTCCTGGCTGATACACGCTTTGGGAAGCGAACCAGCAGGTGCAAAATCTATCGCTGCCTTTAAGCCTCTCTCTCCACCCTCCCTTTCAAATACATAAAAACTCAAACTATAAAGATTTATCATAGCCAGAGGCCTCCTCTTCTCAGCACAGGTCTATCAAGGCAGGACAGACCCTGAAGGTGCCCGAGGTGCCCTCCCACTCCGCCAGCTGTGCCCCAGGCCCAGCCCCACTTCTGCAGGTCCCAGGGTGAAGCAGGGCTCTCCTGGGCATCTCAGCAGGTGCGCCAGCTGGCTCTCATACAGACACCCCGTGTCACTGTAACCAGTAGTTAACGTCAAGGCTGAAGCTGTTTTTCCTTGTGGCTTATGGAAGCCCGAGAGTCTCCCCAGCGACTACAGAGGGGACACCCCAACCTGTGGCTGAGAAGTGTACCAAGCATTCAGGGCAGGGCCTCTGGGGCTGTGGACAAGAACAGTAAACGTGGGGTCTGCCCTCGGTCAGGTCCCCCGAGCTCCTCTCTGCAGCGCCCTGCGGTTTCCTTGCCACCTCCTGGGGGGCACCTCCAGGCCTGACTGAGACTCGCTCCTCGCTGCCCCATGAGATGGGGAGATCAAAGATCTCTCTCTCTCTCTCTCTCAAATAAACCTTTCATAAAGAGGCACTTAAATGGCTATCAGTTACTTAAAATAAACTTCTGAATGGACTGATCTGGCAGGAGGACAGGTCATTCATCAGAACTCAGGTCCTGGCTTGCCCTTCCCCTGGACTGCTGTGCCCCAGTGGGGTCACGCCACATGGGAGAAGCGGGCAGCCACGTGCTGGCAGGCAAGGCCTCCCTCCATGGCCAACCTGCACAGCTGTGCCACCACGCAGTGAGGACAGCAGACAATTGGAGAGCCTGACGTTATAGGAGTGGATAGGATGGCCCCGGGTCACGCAGACAGAGCGTGCCCACCTCAAACTGACACAGGGTCAGAGGCTGCGCATCCCGGCCAGGTGAGAGACACATCCTGGCAGCAGGAAGGGGCCCCAGCCATGCAGGCAGCTCACATGGAAACCCTGGAATGGCCAGGTTGATGAGGGCAAGTGAGCCCCCAGATCCGCTGCCATCCCCTCTGTCACTCCTGGTCCTGTCCCAGCGACAGCGGCATGCCTTGGCACGTGCTCCGCCCGCCTCCAGCTGACTGGCCGGGACTCCATAGCACTCCTCACTTAGTGCTGTGGCCTCAGAGGCATCGGGCAGCAGTGCAGGGCAAGGCTTCTGGCTGAGGGTTGGACCCCATGCCTGGTGCCAGCTCTGGTCCTCTGAGGGTCTCCTCAGCCGTGTACCCGAGGCTGGCCCCGCTGCCAGCAAGACACTGTGGAGGCGCAGGGCCAAGTCTGTGCAGGGGGATTCTGTCCAAGCCCAGCAGCTCAGAGGTGGCCTCAGGTCCCCCATTCCTGCTGCTGAGGCTGCCCCAGTGGGCAGGCCACGTGGCCTTCCTGAGGCGCATGGCGGCCACGCCACCTCCTTGGCATGGAGGCAGCTTGGGGCTTCGGAGAGTGAACTGCACACCCGGGAGAGGATCAGATCCAAGGTGATGGCCAAACGGGTCCTCTAGGCCTCCCTCTCAGCAGGCGAGGCCCAAACCCAAGGGCCTGGACCAACCACCCACAACCCTGCACCATCCGGAGCAAGACCTGCCTTCTCTCCGCCCCAGCCCCTCCCCCAGGGCTCCCTGTGTGAGAGGAGGCCGCTGTGGTTAGAATGTTCTACTTTTCATCCTTCGTGCCGGCATCAGACCCTGCCCTGTCTCGCCAGCGTTGGTGACCATGAAGCAGTCTGTGGACACCAGCTCCAGGGAGACACTCCCTCTCCCAGGGGTCCCCACCTGTTCTCGCCCCTCCCTAGGAGGGGCCCAGGGAGGACTGCAAACCTGCTCTGTCCCCTGTGGGGAAAGTGTGGTGAAGACCCCTCCATCCGGCCCTGAAGCCCCTTGGCTGTCCCATCGCAGCCCATGCAGGACAGGGCGAGCGTAGTGCTGGTGTCCTCCTGTCCCAGCCCTTCGGAGGGCGTCTGCAGGACAAGAGCATAGTGCTGGTGTCCAAGGCTTCTTCCAGCCCCCAGCTCCCCTTCCTCCCCGCTACACACCCTGCTCCCCCTCCTGGAAGCCGCCTTCACCCCCATGGATGAAGGCACCGCTTCCCCTAGACCATGCAGGCTTAGGAACACCACAGGGTGGCCAGGCTTCCAACGCTCTTGCTGGGCTGTGAACTTGAGACAACCGGGAGGGGCTGGAATGTGGGGTTGAGCCTGTGTGAGCAGGGCACCTAAAGGAGAGCAAGGCACCGTGATGGCGGCGTCTCTGCTGCCTGTGGCAGGTGGCTAGTCTTGCACAGGTAAACACGAACTGGGCGACTGAACCCACAACTCTCGGAATCTTCCCCACGTAAGCATGAATTGTGCCTACTAACTATGTGGCAGGTGCACAAATAGCGCCTAGCCGAGAAGTTCAGCTGAAAAGCCTGGTGCTGTTTTTAATAAGTTTACATGGCAAGCAGAGCCGGTATTTGAAGAGTAGCTATGCAAAGACCTGCTCAGAGGTGAGTACGTGGGTGCCCAGGTGGTGGGCCGGAGCTGCCCGCAAGATCCTCTGACACCCTCAGGACTCTGGCAGAAAGCCAGTGGTAGAGGTTACCACCTCAAAGGCCAGCCCTTGAGGCCCCTCGTGTGGACCCGGCCCCCCTCCTGCAGGGCCGGAACCCCGTGCGCCAGGACGCCTCAATCCCACCCCAGCCCCCTCTCCTGCAGGGCCGGGACCCCGTGCGCCAGGACGCCTCAATCCCACCCCAGCCCCTTCTGCAGGGCTGGGACCCCCCTAGGCCAGGACGCCTCAATCCCACCTGGCCCTGCCCGGAGCTCAGAACTGGAGTTACTGCCGCGTGGAAATAGGTCCCTCCAGGAGTGTCCCCGGGGACCGTGACAGAGGGGGTCTGCTGACAGACCCTTCACTGTTGCTAAGCAGCACTGATGTGCTGTCACTGAGCCAGATGCCCTCTGCAGGCCGGGTGCTCGCTCCCAGGGGCCTGCACATCATGGAGTAGCCAGAGTTGGAGAAGAATGCCTGCTAAGATGCCTTCAGAGTGCCGCAGGCTCTTGAACGTGTGTACAGGGACACAAACATGAAATTGTACAAGTACGGGCGCAAGAGCCAGCTGCACAGAGCACAAACATTAACTGTCCAGACACCAAGTCAGGATGTGGCAGACACACAGGGGCAGGTCAGGCTCCAGGACTCCAGGGCAGTTTAGCTCCTCCTCATCTCCGGGGGCCGTCTGCCCACAGGTGCCCTGATGGACCCCAGCCACAGAGTCCATCAACTGTCCTGCAGGGCTGGGGATGCTCTGCCATAGGTGTGGGCTGAGCAAGGCCTTTGTGGTCTGGGTGGTTCCTGCTGTGGTAGGAGATGCCCAGGGAGGAGGTGGTGCCCAGGGAGGGGGTGGTGCCCATGGAGGGGGTGGTGCCCATGCAAGTGGGAGATGCCCATGGAGGGGGGAGGTGCCCATGGAGGGGGTTGTGCCCATGGAGGGGGTTGTGCCAAGGGAGAGGGAGGTGCCCACGGAGGGGGTGGTGCCCAGGGAGGAGGGAGCTGCCCATGGAAGGGAGAGGAGGTCAGAGGCCTCGCCCAGGCTGAGGAGGGGCCTTAGAATGACTGCTGACCTCCAGCCTGTCCGGAGCCCAAGCCCTAAAGCAAGTTAGAGCTGAAGCCTTCAGGACCCAGGTACTCGGAGCCCAGCGAGGAACACAGAGGCACCGCTGGCCCCCAAGCTCCAGGGTGCCCCAAACAGGGTGACAGCGCGGGCCTTATTCTCTGTCCACCTCAGCACCAACACCCACAGCCGTGCTGCGTGACTCTGGTCAGTCCACTCCATACCGTGAGTCAAGACCAACCGCTTGGTGCCCAGACTTTCTCAACAATTTAGTAACTTCCTGCTGATGCGAGCCCACTGGTGAGTGTGACGAGAGTGGATCCCAAGGCCTGTGGGGCCTCTGCTGCCCTGGTAGGCATGCTGGAGCTCGAATGCTGAGACCCCGCGGGGGTCCCTGGCAAGCACAGAGGATCAGCTCCGCCCATGGGGCCCTTGAGTGGGAGCCCACGGGCACATGGCACACTGTGTCCCCGGGGGAACCCCTGAGGGGAGTCTTGGCTGACCCAGACCCCAACATGACCTGTTCCCTGGGCATGCAGCGATAGCAATGGGCTGCGTTCCAGTCTTCTCCGGCTTATTAACCAACTGTGCTAGGACTTCCTTCTGGGATTTGTCCAGGAAATCCCTGCGCTCCCCGAAGATGCCGGCTGTGCCATGTGGGGCCTGGAAAGCAGTGCAGGCTCCCCTCAGCCCTGCCTGGGCCTGCTCTGCAAGGTGGGGCATGCGGCTGGCACAGGAGAGACCCTCGGACAGGAGCAGGTTCCTTGGCGGGGCGGCGGCCTGGGGGTTGGTGCTCAGGCACATGAGCAGGCGTTGCCTGGACCAGCAGGGGACAGGTGGCTTGGCCCAAGGGTCCCAGCCAGTGCTGTCTCCCAGTCCAGCAACACTCCGAGGTTGTCAGCCCAGGCACTCAGGCCCCTTGTGAGAGCAGAGATGCATCCCTGCCCATCTCCCAGGCTCCTTTTCACCTTCTCAGTCCCGGGGCTCCCTGCATCACCACCCCAAGCTGCCGTCCTGGGCCCAGTGCACTATTCCCTGGGGGGGGCAGAAGAGACGTGGATTCTGGCCCCTCCATGGGGACTTGAGACAGGACCCCCAACCCTGGGGGCCCGCAGGTGGCACCCTTAGCACAAGGACCCCCCAACCCTGGGGGCCGCAGGTGGCACCCTTAGCACAAGGACCCCCAAACCTGGGGCCCGCAGGTGGCACCCTTAGCACAAGGACCTCCCAACCCTGGGGCCCGCAGGTGGCACCCTTAGCACAAGGACCCCCCAACCCTGGGGCCCGCAGGTGGCAGCTGTTGTTTGCTGGCGCCGGCACGGGAGGGTGGACCCAGATGAGGGAACAGGGAAGTGGCAGTCCCCACCCCAGGGCCTCCTGGGAATCAAAGCGCTGCCCCCACCTCCACGACGTCCTGGACCCTGGGGTTGGCTCGGCCCTCCACGGTTGATGGCACATCTGGGGTGCTCAGCCACAGGCTCTCCACATGGGACCAGTGCCTTTGTCCCCTCGATAGCTCAGCTCAGGCCTCACCTCCTCCAGGAAGCCCTTTAAGCTTGCTTCCTAGCAGCCCCAGCACACTATGTCACTGACTGGGGCATGTGGCTGGCACAGGAGGGGCCCTCGGGGCAGAAACAGTTTCCACTGGGGGCCTAGGCACATGGGCGGGCGTGTCTGGATCTCCTACCTGGATACAGGGGCCAAGGTCTCTGGCCAACCTTTGCTGCTTTTCCAGGAGTGTTAGTAGGGAGCTGGATTGAAGAGGAGCTGCAGGGACTCGAAAAAGGACTCAAATATGGATACCAGCTCTTCAGGCACTCCTCTGCCTGAAAAAAATCCTTTTTTTTAAATTATTGTTTTTTGTAAACAAAGGAACCACACTGGAGTCCCTGCAGGGCGGTGGTGGTGGGGCGGGGGCATGTATCTTTAGAATCCCATGGGACCTTCACCCCAATCTGGGGTGCCCCACCTGCCTTGGAAGGTGAGTACAGACCGAGGGGTCAGCCTGGGTCCCCTCTCCCAGTGTCCAGCTCCCAGGAAAGACCAAGACCTCACACTGCTCCCTTGCGACCTCTGACCTTGGAGCCAAAGGGCTTTTCACATGTGGTGGCAGAGGTCAGAGGGAGCGGCTGCAAGCAGGAGCACAGAGCTTCCAGGGTGCGGGCACGGGGCCAGGGCTGGGACGGGCAGAGGCCCTGGGGGAGGCCCTGCTCGGTGTCCAGGAGCAGCCAAGGCCAGCCCTGGGGGAGGCCCTGCTCGGTGTCCAGGAGCAGCCAAGGCCAGCCCTGGGGGAGGCCCTGCTCGGTGTCCAGGAGCAGCCAAGGCCAGAGCAGCCGGAGCGGACAAGAGGACACTGAGCTGGAGGCCCTGGAGCGGCCACAGTGGCCCCCAGCAGGGCAGCAGCAGCAGCAGCTTTCCCCAGACCGGGGAGGGAGCAGGCTCAGCTAGGAGGGAGGGCCCAGCCCAGGACACCGCCGGACACTTCAGGTGCCCCGCTGAGCAGGTGGGCTGGGATGCAGCCCCCATGGCGAGCCCATGTTTCAGGGTGTGTGTGGAAGGTGTGTCCACTCCCAAATGCTTTTTCAAGAGGGATTTTCTCAAAGCTGCCTGGAGGTCGAGATTCTGGCTAACCAGGAGAGCTGGCCTGGTGTTGCGGCGCCAACATCCTATATGAGCGCAAATCCCAGCTGCTCCACTTCCCATCCAGCTCCCTGCTGCTGGCCTGGGAAAGCAAGAAAAGACGGCCCAAGTGCTTGGGCCCCTGCATCCATGGTGGAGACCCAGAAGAAGCTCCTGGCTCCTGGCTTCAGCCTGGCCGCTGGGAGACTGAGTTAACAGAGAGATCTCTCCCACTCATCTCTCTTCTTTAACTCTTCCTTAAAATAAACAAGAAATATTTTATTTAAAGAGGCAGAGGTAGGAGGCCCAGGGCTGCTACCCGTGTCCATTGTGTAGAGTGGCCAGGCCAGCTCAGTGTCTACCTGCAGTGCTTGACCGAGTGAACAGGGTCAGACATACCTGTTCATCTTCCCCAGCATCAGCCACAGGCCAGGGATGGTGTGGACCCCACCTACCGGCTGTGGAAACCCCACAGGCCAGGGGTGGTGTGGACCCCACCTACCGGCTGTGGAAACCCCACAGGCCAGGGATGGTGTGGACCCCACCTACCGGCTGTGGAAACCCCACAGGCCAGGGGTGGTGTGGACCCCACCTACCGGCTGTGGAAACCCCACAGGCAGAATAGCCCTGGACAAGCTCCACGTCCCAGCTGTCTCATGGGGCTCCAGACAGCTTGTCCTGCGTGAGTTCCGGTGGCTGATGTAAGCTCAGTGGGGACCCTCCCACAAGACCGCCATCCCACCACCCCCACCAGCCCAGCTACAGCACCATGCGCTCTCCCTGCCTCCCCACCACCCGGCTGAGCAGAGTGCCAGCCGGACAGCACAGCCGGACAAACGCAGGGCCCTGTGCCCTGGGTGCTTTGGGTAGACGCTGGCCTTGCCAGGCCATGGTGGCTTGAGCCAGTCCCTGAAAATATTTGCATGTCTCTGTTTCTCTGGAGAATCCAAAATAAAGAGGGTGAGACGGCTCCAAATAAACAAACAAACGAACATCAGAGTTTGATATGTCCCACAAGACAGCGCTGGGCTGGGAAAAGGACTTTTCTTATATTCCAGCCTCAGAGTTCTTCATGCTCTCCAGGATTCTAGAATAATCCTGCATGCCAATGCTTCCTTCCCGGCAGCCACCTCCCGGCGCCTACAGGACTATGTAGTTGGTGGGCAGTTAGCAGTGATGTGGATGGGCAAAGGCCCTTGGACCACCCGCCCCAACGTTTGGGCACCTCACCGCCACAACTGTGAGCGAAGGAAGCAGGGTCTTTTGGGTTTTTTCCCCATTAAAATGTGAAACTCGATTTTGCCAGTGAGGGGAAGGGCACAGAGGAATCCCAATCGCGCTGGGTGACGGTAGGCATCTGTCACTCTCGGGGGTTGCCTGGCAACGGCAATCTCTCCCTCCCCTCGGAGTCTCTTCTCCTTTTGTGAGTCTTAGGGGGAAGCAAAGTGACTTTCAGCCACAGCAGCTGCGTCACCCCCACCCCAGCAGTCACGTGAGCCGGCCTGGGGTGAGGGAGGACTCCGCTGAGACAGTGAGGTGCTGCTGGTGGCGTCCAGCGCCCATTCTCTGAGAGGGCGGCCTCTCTTCCCCGGAGACATACACGAGGAGCTGGGGCAGTGGCAGCAGCCTGAGCCCCCGGCCCCCCAGGGCCTCTGGACGCCCACTGGGGCACAGCGCCCACCTGTTCCAAGGCCCCACGAGGGAAGGCGGAGTTGACGCCTGGCCTCCTTGTGCTGGGGCCCTAACCCTGCAGGTCCACACTGAGCTCAGTGCTGAAGGCAAAGCAGAAGGTGCAGGCCCAGGGACACGCTGCGCTGCAGACAAGCACACGTGGCTTCCGCGGTACTAAAGCTGGATGAAAGTCTACAGAATGACGAACAACTAAAGATAGAGATTGCTCGGGGTGAGGCGAGGTCAGGGACCCCACTGCTGGGCCGAGCAGAGAGGGTGCCTCCTGGCTGGTGACCCCCAGATGTGGAGGCGCGAGAGGCGCTGGATCAAGTCTTGGAACATCGTATGAAACCTGCGCCCAGGGGCAGACACTGCGGCCTAGTGAATTAAAGCTGCTGCCGGTGAAGCCAGCGCCCCAGACGGGCACCATTGGAGTCCCAGCTGCTCCATTCTCGTCCAGCTCCCTGCTCACCACCTGGGAGGGCAGCAGAAGATAGCCCAAGTGCTGGGGCCTCTGCCAGCCGTGGGGGGGTCCAAATGGGGCTTCTGGCTCCTGGCTTTGGCCTGGCCCGGTTCCGGCTGATGTGGACATTTGAGAGGTGACTCTCTCTCAGTGTCTCCCTTCAAATAAATAAGTAACTCTTACTATTTATCACCTCTGGCCAAGGTGGGCACTGGGGGCTCCAAAGTGGGCACTGGGAGGCCCAGGGTGGGCACTGGGCCCAGCAAATAAAGTGCTATTTAAAGTGTCATGTCCCATGTTGGAGCATCTGGTCTAGCTCCTGACTCCATCTTCCTGCTGATGCCAACTCAGGGAAAGATGAAGGTGGCTCCATCTCCCTGGACCCTGAACCCATGGGGAGACCCGGACTGAGATCATGACTCAGCCTTATCCTCTGGAAAGGCAGTTGGCATTTGGAATAATTTCTATTTCTTTGCCTCTCAAATATATCAGTAAATGATTCCCAGACCCCCTCACTCTCCAGGGACCCATACTAATGGGCACAGCCTTCTCCTGTCAATGCATGAAGAAAACCAACACAGAGTGGAATCCTGGGCCAGGGCTGCCATCGTCCCTGCATCCCAGCCCTTGCTGAGGGCGGGACCTGGCTGCTCACAGGGAGCTGCCTGGGCTCTGCCTTCCCACTAGAGCTACGGGAGGTGCTGCAGGTGAGGCGGGCCCCTTGACTCAGTGGGCCACAGGAGTTGGCAGAGTGGATGTCATTAGGCCTTGGGCTCCAACCTTGCTGGATGGAAGTCCCGGCTGGGGGGCCGGTGGGTCACCAATACCGGGGACTCCATTGGCCAGAGCTTTGATAGATCCTTCCTTCCGATCCCCGTGCTGGCCTGAGGGAGGCGGCAGACCCTGGCTCTCTAGCGAATCATTGGCTGTACTCCCTGCAGAGGGGAGCCAGGAATAACCTCCCACCTGAGATCAGGGTGTTTTTTCCCTGTCTTCTTCTAGAAGAAACCAAAAACCTTTTAGTCACGCAGGTGTCCGCAGGGGCTTGCCGGACGTGGGCCCAGCTCATGGCTGTTCTGGGGCCGAGCTGGGGTGGAGGATCCTGGGCTCAGGTGGTGCGTGAGGCTTCCATGGGTTCTTTGCCTGCAACCCAGCCTCCCAGAGCATCCCTGATTGGACGAGCCCGTCGGCAGCAGACACGACTTGCTCGCGGGCATTGCTTGCATGATGGAGCCTGCCATCACGGGCGACCATCAGGGAGGGCCGTGTGGCGTGGGACTCAGAGCCAGGCTTTCTCCTAGGACTCCTGAGCCCACAGGAAGCTAGAGACCAGAACTGTGGCTCACGAGACCCCTGGCATGTGGAGAGGCTGATATCAAGCCAGCAGGTGGAGGGTTGGGCTGCCGAAACCCCAGCCAGCAACAGAAGGCAGAGAAGGGGACCGTCAGGAGCCCGCTGTCGTCAAGGGCAGACAGCCGTGTGTCTTGTACTCTTGTCTTCTAGAACCTTCTATTGCATTGGGCTCCGCACACAGATTCAGTTCCTCTGTACACACACCCCCCTACCTCATGCCCACTCTCTGGCCTTCCTCCTGTCTCTGCCCGCTCACCCTCTCATGGACGGTTGCATGGGGGAGGGGCCCAGAGCCCAGCTGCTGCTTCTCCCAGGTGTTGTGTGTGACTCGAGTCCTCGTCACCCATCGGCGTCTTCTCAGAGCTCCCCGGCACCATGTCCTGCTCAACCCCACCAAGGCACCCCTGCACCTCCCCCGCTCAAGCAGAGGGAGCCCGGGAACCCAGTCGGGGTACAGACTGTGGGCGTCATGGCCCTCATGCACACCCACCTGCCAGTCACTCTGTCTCCACCAACCTGCCAATTACTGTCTCTGCCCCTCCCGGCAAGACCTTCCCAGTGTCCAGACCCATGTGTCCTGCTTGCTAATTCCGCTGGGGTCTTTCCCCGTGTCCGGATTGTCACATCCAGACGGCGACTGCCCGCCACGCTCAGGCCTCGCCTCCTTCTCCTCTCTGTCCACTTGCCCCAGGGTTGCAGCCACAGACCTGGTCGTCCGTGAGCCCGTCTGCCCTCACATCCTGCCACGGAAGGGCAGGACCCAAGCTCCCTGCTGTCTCCCTTAGCCCAACGTGGTTTCCAATTCCCTCCCCAGGGCTGCTCTGCACAGCGCCCCCTCCTGGGAGCCTGGATCCTGCAGGGACCAAGTGGCTCAGCAGCTGGTCAAGCACAGGTTCCAGGTGGCAGTCCCGTCCAGGCCTCCTGGGCCTTCACATCTGTGTCCATCACAGCCCAGATGCCCTCAGACAAGCATTTCTCCGTTAGATGATTTTAATAAATAATCCTGGACTTCTCATGGTGCACACTGAGCAAAGGACGGGCGCAGTCCGTAAAGTTACTGCTGAGCAGCCCTAGGCAGCCGGGGTCACTGTAGAACCCCCCAACCTGGTCTGCTCCCCGATGCACAGAAAGCCGCACTGCAAGTGGGTGTTCACTGCAGACCAGGCGGCTGCTGCCCACTTCCCAGGCTCCCAAGCCGCTGGGGTAAAGGCTCTTCTAGGACTAAAGCTGGGGCTGACAGACGCATGATGAGCTCACGTCCAAGTTCGCGCTTGGTCAGCTGCACCCTCAGCCTTCCACTGAACAGTCGGCAATGCCCGGCTCTTCCGGGAAGCAAGGCTACATGCACGGAAGATCGCCTTTGACCCCCGACCTGGAGTTCCTCTACAAAACCCCTCTGGACAGAACTGGCAACGAGGGTCTTACCTGTGGGAGCTGCCAAAGACTTCCGGAAGCCCACCCTGCACAGTGATCACAACCTCCGAGGCTGACTGCGTCTCTCCTTTGTGACAGTGTGGTCTTTTTGGCAAGGAAAGAGGTTCAGGCTGGCATTATGGCATGGCCTGTAGTGCCCACTGCTCCTTTTCCAATCCAGCTCCCTGCTAACGCATCTGGGAAAGCAGCAGAGGGCGGCCCAAGTGCTTGGGTCTCTGCACCCACGTGGGAGGTCTGGATGAAGCTGCTGGCTTCAGCCTGGCCCAGGTTGGGCCAATTTGGGGAGTGAATCAGTGTGTGGAGCACCCTTCTGTAACTATGCCTTTTTAATAAATGAATGTCCTGCAGATAGATACATACATGGATGAACAGCAAGCCACCAGTGAATTCCTGGTGTTGGTTAACCTAGGGAAGTGGGGGGTGCTGGGCAGTCTATCCAGCTCTGGCTGTCGGGTTTGCACGTTCTCCCACGCAGGAAGTCTTCCTTTGGGCCGGCAGCAAGGCACAAGTGGGGCACACCTACCCCTCACGCCCCTCGGCCATGCCTGTGTCCCTCGGCTCCCGCAGCCCCCTGCTCCGGTGTCCTACAGAAGCAGGTGGACAGAGAAGGCCCTGGGAGTCCTCCTGCTCGGCCCTTCGCCTGCTGCCCCACTGCGTTCCGGGTCCCTCTGGGCTTTGGAGGCATCAGTCACGGTTCACACACGGACTTGCTCCGGCCATCCGCTCACTTGCAGGGTGCTTGCCTGGCTGTCCCTGGGTGGTCACTTCACCAGGGCGTCACCAGAGGGAGGTGGCCATGACTCCTTCTGTCACTCCCATCAGCTCCCTCCCTGCCCTCGTCTCTGCTCACTAGGCTGGACCCCCACCCCCTGGCGGGCACACCTGGCTGGACCCCTGGCCCCTGGCAGGCACACCTACCTGGACCTCCGCCCACCAGCAGGCACACCTAGCTGGACCCCCGGCCCCTGGCCCCTGACAGGCACACCTACCAGGACCCCTCAACCCCCAGCAGGCATGCCTGGTCTGCTTGTAACTACGTTACCCTGCACAGTCCAGACCACACTCTCACACATATCAGCATAATAATTATGTGTGAAATGAAAAAGTTTGGAAAATTCTGCTCACTATTCATCTCTCTTGGAGAGCCCTGGTTCTTGTTAGCATATGAATGAGTCTGAGAAGTCCTACTGTACAAGAAGAATTCCTCTTACCTCTCAGTGTCTCCCAGCTGCAGCTGAACACAGACGCCGTCTGCTCTGGGGAGAACAGCCGTCAAGGCTCCCGGCCACCGGGCTGAGCCCCGCCCATGGCCCACGCGGGGCTGAGCCTTCTGTGTCACCCTCCACTGTCACGACAACCTCCAAGGCCGTCCTTGGCCCCAGTAAGGACGAAGCGATGGCCGAGCCCACGCGCAGAGGCTCCCTGGGCACCTGCTAACAGGCAGCAGATGCCAAGCCTGAGTGTACCTCTGCCCCTCTGCACGCACAGTCCAGAGCCCACAGCGCAGTCCCTGTGGCAGCAGTGGGTGGGCTCCACAGCACTGCCCCTCCCAGGAAAAACCCAGCCCGTTTGGTCAACAAGGGAGTAGCTTGTGTCCTGAACGGGGCTGCCAGCCACACGGGCAGCCTGAAGTCCAGGGGTGGCTTTGCAAGCCTTGGTTTCCTGGGCCAAGGAGGAAGGTGACGGGCCAAGTACCTGCCGCAGTCCTGATTTTCTGGCGGTGGAGTGGTCAGTGCCTCCCCCGTCCCCGGCTCCAGCGGCCCTTGCTGGTGGCTGCTGCCGTCCACCCTGTTCCTCCTTTGCTGCTGGATAAAGACATCCAGGGAACCCAAATAACTGATTCGAAGGCACACAACAAGGGAGCGGCAGTCAGGGTTGGATCCCGGACTGCATGACTCTGGGGGCCCTGCCCTGACCCCCACCACGTCTCACTGCTGTTGGCCAGTGTCCAGCAGGAGCAGAGCCAGAGAACCTGCTGAGAAAGCCACAAAGCTACCCACAAGGCCGCCCTCTACTGAGAAATGACAGGATGCCATTGGCCACCTCCAATCCTGCTCCTGTCCCAGGGACCACGGGAGAGAGGCGACAGCAGCTTCCTCCATGCACTCAAGGGACCGGAACCAAATTCCCCAGGGTATGACAGTCTGTGGATCTCCAAACCACTCAGGGCAAAGCAGAAAGCCTTGGTGGGGCCTGAGACACAGCTCCTGCCTCCCCAGGCCCGGAGCTGCTCTTGCTGGAGCTTGGCTGTGGGGGGCGGTGGAGAGCAGCCCCGGGCAGATGCATGTGCCTGGAAAACGCTCTCTGGCGTGCAGGCTGCGTTCTGGCCCTCTGCACCAGGCTGCCGTGCAGTGGGTGTCCAGGGCCAAGCTGGGGCGATCAGGGCTCATGGTGGAGGTGGAGTGTCGTGTGGGGCACAGGCGTGTCTGGTCACTGGAAAGTTCCTATACACATGGAGCAAGAGTGCCTGGTCCTGAGGAGGTGGGGAGGGACGGGGGGCGAGATAGGAGTCTAGGATGGATCTCAGAGCCACAGAAGGTTCTGGGTGCTTAGCAAAGCAGAAACACAGGGAAGTGATTGAGTTTTCAAGCTACTGGTGGATTGATTGCAAAACTGTTTCACGGAGAGGCAGCAGCGGGGCCTGGGTAAATAGGAGCCCTGGGGGCTCCCGTCTGCCCTGCTCCCCCTCCAGGGGGGCCATCCTGACATGTGACCTTCCCAGAAGGAGGAATCACTGATGGGGCCCTTGTCACCCAAGGCAGCCCAGTGCTGCTGTGTGGGCCCAGAAAGCCACCTCTCGAATGTATGAAATCGATTCTACTCTATATTCAAAAGAGGAGCCATCTGTCTTCGTTACGGCTGCCCGGGGTAGAGAGGAGGCTGCCACGTTAAATAACCCAGCAACGAGCAGCGAAGGTTATTATCACAGGCCCTTCACCTTCCCGGCTCAACCAGCAGCCTGCAGCCGAGCGGCAGCCAGGACACGGAGGTGCCATGTCCCCTCAGAGATGTCAGGAGTCCCACAGAGTCCCCAGCTGCGATGTTACAATGGAACCACAGAGGCAGGGTCCCCCCCAGCATGACTGGGGTCTCATGTAGAGAGACTGGGATGGAGGCCCTTCCAGGAGGACCCCGCATGAGCTCATTGGGCACACGAGGTGGCCACGCGCTAGGGCAGGCGGCCTCAGGCTCCTGGCCTCACATCCCCAGCTCCCGGGCCTGTGTGAGCATCAGCTGCTGGTCCAGGCAGCTCAGCAGGAGACACCGCAGGTCGGGCAGCCGATCAACCCGATCAACCAGATCAACCAGCCTACGACTCTCAACAGTGTATCACCATAGCAGGGGGGGCAATAGGCGGCCCACAGGGGGCTGTACGTGGCCTGCTCACAGCCCGGACCCCCACAAGCAGAGGGCGATGGGCGGCCCACGGGGCTGTACATGGCCTGCTCACAGCCCGGACCCCCACAAGCAGAGGGCGATGGGCGGCCCACAGGGCTGTACGTGGCCTGCTCACAGCCCGGACCACCAAGACAAGCACAGCTCTAAATGGCTTATTTGGTGACAAAGGCTGGTGCGGATTCCAGATCACACTAGACTGGTTCCGCCAAGGGTTGAGAGGCACCAAGGGGGTCCTCAGGGGGGCATGTGGCCAGTCGGGACAACGAGAGCAGCCGGACAGCCCCCAGGGAGGAGGCAGGTTCCGAGAAGGCCCACTCCCTCCTCTGCCGCACCTGCATTCTGATGCATCAGCGGCTCGGTCAGGCTTGAGCTGACGGTCAAGGCAACGTGGACAGTCAGGTTGTTCAGGTCAAGGGACTCTCCATGAAAATCAGCTGTTTACTCTGCTCCCTGCCCACGAACCTTCTTGCTGAAGTCCAGCTCCAGCTGAGTTCGGAACTCGAGAAGGGTGCGTGGATGAGGCGCAAAGAAAGACAGAGAGAGACGGACCACTACAATTCCATGATCATCGTGGACAATGCGAGAAAGCTGTCCACTTTATTTATACAGAACCAGTCACACTCTGGCTCAGACTTTTTACGTCATGGTCAAGGGGGTGTTTCTAAGGATAATTCTGCCATTTGTTCCACCTTAAAGCAGGATGCTATCCATCCTGACCCCGTGGTCAGGAAGTTCTCAATAGATGGTGCGTATCAACCAGTAACACATTCCTACTACAATCCTCATTCTGCAACTCAATCTTGAATCAGTTAAGGGAGGAAATGCATCACAGAAGGAAGGGCCTAAAGATCAAGGAAAGACGGAGAGAACAGATTCCCACTACACCTGGGGACAGAACACCCTTGATTAGCATGTGGTCAGTGGGGGCAGCAATAAAAGGCCCTTTTGCTAAAACGGTATCAGCAACATCAACTCCCAAGCTCACGTTGGTAGTAAACATTAACTCCACAGAGGTAGACAATGCCTAAATAAATTATAGAAATCTCAGCGGATTGTCCAGTGTCCATGCAAAGGGAGGTGGAGCTGCATTCAGGTGGATGTAGAGACATCCACCAGGCCCTGCCGAACAGCGGGAAATTCCTTGCAGCCCTGCCTGCAGTGGAACAATGCTCTTCACACCTTCCTGTCTTCCACACCCATCACACAGACCCCAGCACCTTCTGTCCTAGAAACCCTGTGGCCTGGGCTGGCGTGGCGGTGCAGTGGGTTAAGCCGCACCCTGTGACACCAGCATCCCATACGAGCACTGGTTCAAACCCTGACCTACCACCTCCAATCCTGCTTCCTGTTAACACTCCTGGGAAATTCAATGGAAGCAGAGTCGCATGTCTGGGTCCCTACCCCCGTGTGGGAGGCCCAGAGAAAGCTCAGGGCTCCCAGCTCTAGCCTGGCCATTGTAGCCATCAGGGAAGGGAGCCAGTGGACAGAAGAGCTCTCTCCTCACTCTGTGTCTCTCCCTCTATCTCTCTAACTCTGCCTGTTGACGAAATAAACCTTTAAAAAAAAAATCCCTGGGTTCCGGTGGCCTCACTGACCCACCTGAGCCGGGCGTCACAGCCCCGTGTGGCGGCTCTGGGACGCACTGTACAAGGCAGGGGAGAGAGGTGTTCACTGACTGGAAGCTGCGGAAGTCAGACCAGGGGCTGGTCAGCTTGCCGGGCACGGAGGGGGTTACTGCAGGTGTTGCCTGGTGCGTGGGAGAGGCCCTAACTCGCCCGAGGCACCCACTTCAGCAGCGGCTGCTAAAGAGCAGCTGTCCGTAACCCCAATTACCCCGAAGCACGCGGCTCAGCAGAGGCCTTCAGGTGCCAGCGACGCTTGCACCTGATCAGCAGTTTCTTCTTCAAAGCGGCTATTTATGCCCATCACTGCTATCGCCGGCCTGATGGGAGCCAAACGCACTTGGCTCCCAAGGGGCCTCTTGTAACCATTTTCTTTTCGTGAGTGTGGGCGTCAAATCCCCGGAGAAGAAAGGCTCCCTGTGTGCTCACGGGAGGAAGCGAGGGGGCGGACAAGCTCACCTCGCAGGACTTGGCAGTGCCCTCCAGCCGCTCCTAGACGCAGCCTGGAGGTCCTGAGCTGTAGCCTTGTTGGAACGGGGCCTGTGGGTGGCTCACATTCACTCTGGGGTCTCCATTACCCACTGGGCTTCCATCACAGGAACACGTTTGCACCCCGGAGCCTGAGGGGGTGTTACTAAACGTTGGCATTGCTGGCGTTCAAACAGACCTTGGCCAAGAACGTGAGCACCCGGGGCAGCCCCTTCAGACAAGCAGGTTGGGGACCACAGGGCATCCTTCCAAAGTGTCTCGTGTGTTCTAGCACCACCATAATGTGTCCACAGCTGGATTTTCTCATAGCTTGGCCCACTGGAGGAGATAGCCCTGCTCCAGCCAGGGGCTGCTGGGAAGTCCCGGCTCCCAGTGGGCCAAGGAAGGACACAGGGTCCAAGGAGGAGGCCGTGGGAGCCGACGGACTGTGCGATGGGCATGGGCTCAGTAAAGCCCCTGCCGCAGCTTTCCTGACAGCTCTTCCAGTACTGCCTGTGGGCGGATCTGATTTCTCCCCGTGAGGGAGGACAAAGAGGCCCACGGTGTATCTGTCTCTCCTCCCACAGTGAGGCAGAGCGCTCACCTCTCTGCTCAGACCTGGGCAGGCTCCCGGGGCCGTGCCAGCAAGGATCGTGGCTGCTCGGAAGGCAGGGCCCGGAGTGGCTGCTTCCACGTGCACTGTCCTGGAAAGCCAGTGGCTGAGGAAGACATCCGCCTGAGACGGCCATGCCGGGAGCCAGTGCGAGCAGCCCCAGGGCCTGGCCGTGGGGAGCCCGGCATGCCCGCTCAGCGCCAAGTCCTCACGGCCCTCCCAGCGCAGATGCCCTTCCGGCCCTGCCAGAACTAGCGTGTCAGCAGACATGGCCGTGATCTGAACACAGCCTGGGGAGACCCCAGGCGAACCCACGCATGGCTGCACAGTGCAGGCCACGCTCAGTGAAGCCCATGGGGCCATGTACCTCCAGGTCTCACCAAATGAACTTGAACTCTGACGCCACACGATTGTTGAAAGGGCAAGTTGAGCTTGAGACTACGACTCGCCTCATCTCCAAGGGTGTTTGTGCCCCTAGACTGTGCTCCCGTCACAACAATACCCACATTCAAGTCAGAATTTACTCAGGGGTCGGTGCTGTGGCACAGTTGGTTAAACTACCACCTGCAGCGCCAGCATCCCATATGGACACCGGTTCAAATCCCTGCTGTTCCACTTCCCATTTAGATTCCTGCTGATGCACCTGGGAACCCAACGGAAGACAGCCCGAGTACCCAGTCCCCTGCCAAAGATGTGGGAGA
Source organism: Ochotona princeps (assembly GCF_030435755.1). Classification (NCBI taxonomy): domain Eukaryota; kingdom Metazoa; phylum Chordata; class Mammalia; order Lagomorpha; family Ochotonidae; genus Ochotona; species Ochotona princeps. The sequence continues at coordinate 1,993,592 of NC_080833.1, read as the reverse complement.
CTCAGATGAAGCTGTGGCTCTGGCCTGGCCCGGCTCTGGCCATTGCAGCCATCTGGGGAGTGAACCAGCACGTGAAAGATCTCTCTCCTTCTCTGTAACTCTACCTTCCAAATAAAATAAATCTCAAAAGCAAAATTACTGCTCAATCCATAGGAAAGTCTCCCCTCCACCCCTAACCAGCAGATCCAAAGCCCCCGCCCCAGCAGCCTTGACCTCCAAGGGTGACCATGGCCTTTGCTCAGGGAGCGGGGCTTGCTTGTGCGCTGCCTGGGGCTGTTGTACATCCTGGGACAGCTGCTCAACACCATGGAGGCCCTTTCTGGGTCCAGGTGGAGCTGAGCCAGAAACATGGAACCTCTGGGGGTGGAGCTGTGTTACAGCAAGCTAAACCTCCGCTTGCATTGGCAGCAGCCCACATGAGCACCAATTTGAGTCCCAGCTGCTCCACGTCCGATCCAGCTCCCTGCCGCTGCACCTGTGAGCCCAGCAGAAGATGGACCAAATTTTGAGACCCCTGCACCCATGTGGGAAGCCCAGATGAAGATCCTGGCAGTCTCACTCTCTCTCACTCTCTCTCTCTCTCACTCTCTCTCTCTCCACCCCCTCTGTAATTCTACCTTTCAAATAAATAAATTTATTTAAAAAGCAAGAACTAGCGGCTTGTGAGCTGAGATCCGCCCATTTGCGTCAGGCCCTCCCACATGGGTGAGGATTGGCCATCCCTGGAGTGGGTAGACAGGCCTCCCAGTGCACCTAGAGTAAGGCTCCCCAAGTGCGCCATGCCACACCATGAACGGGCTGTGAGATACACAGCCCCCCAAGTGCGCCATGCCGCACCATGAACGTGCTGTGAGATACATGGCCCCCCAAGTGCGCCATGCCACACCATGAACGGGCTGTGAGATACACAGCCCCCCAAGTGCGCCATGCCACACCATGAACGGGCTGTGAGATACACGGCGTGACTGCAGGAGCTGGGCCCTAACCACACGTGAGGTCGTTTCACTATTAAGTGCCTAGCCTACGGGACTAAGCAGTTAAACAGCCACACGCAGCAACAATAACTCGCTGGGCTTTTCCCACGTAGCTTTGCTTGTGATCCGTTGATTAGATTCGGGCTCATTATTCCCGACAATATTGACCTACTTGGCTCCGTTTAATATCGTCCAGAAAGCGCTTTCCTCCACTCTCATAACCGTCAGAACGGCTGTGCTCCTGACGGATGGGCCTCACGTGGAACAGCGCCTTCCGGGCAGCTGTGGGCCGAGCAGGGCCGGGCCTGCGGGGCGCCCGATGAGAGAGGCCGAGAGAGGCTGGTGCCCTCCTGGCCACGCCTGCAGCCTCTCCATGTCTCTCTCAGCTTTCCCTCCAAGGTGGTAACGTCAGGAATGAGGTGGTGGGAGTGGGTCAAGGCGAGGTGGGGACAGGGGCAGCTTAACTACCTGTGCTGAGCAGCCAGCTGCCAAGCTGAACCGGAGGCCGGGCAGTAGCGTCCTTGTGCACGGCATGGGTCACCTGCTCTCCATGTCCCTCCCACCCCTCCTCCTAGTGGGCTGGGTCCACTCTGCAGTGCCTCAGGTCCAGGGACACCTTCGCAAGGCTGCCTGAGCAGTTGGGATGCTGGTGCCCCCACTCCATGGGCGCCCAGGACGGACACCTGTGTCCCTGTTAGGGTGCTGGGTTTGATCACCCGGCACTGACTCCCACTCACAGACCCTGGCACCCAGCAGAGGGACCTGGGTCGGGTTCCTGGCTCCCAGCCCATCTGGGGCCAGTGAGGCCACCAGAGCCGTTAGGGGAGTGAAGTGGCCAATGGGAGATAGGAGTCTCTGTGTATCCCAGACATAGATAGATAGATAGATAGATAGATAGATAGATGATAGATTTTTTAAAATCTCTTGCTCATTTTTGCAGCAGGACCCTGGCCCCGGGGCCTGGGACCCCATGGCTTTTAGCTGAGCTGTCCCTGCCTCCCCAGGGAGGTGTCTGGCCGTCTTGGTTGCTCCAGGAGAAGCAGCGGACAAGGTACACTGAGCACACATGATCAGAGAAGCTGGAGCCTGGAAGACTCTGGTCGATCCCAACTCTCCACGTTTTGTATCAGTGACAAGCCCAGCTTCGAGGGCCACCTGCTCTGCTGTGCGGGTCTCACAGGCGTCGGTGAGGCTGGGGGACACGTCAGGACCCAGAAGGGGACCCTCTTGGGAGGGGTCAGGGAGGCAGTCACTCCAGCACCCAGAAAAAGGATGCAGTGCCGGGTGGGCTCTGGCTAGCCCTGTCTCAGTGAGGCTCAGCTCCCACCCCGCGGCCGAGAGGGCTGCACGCTCACCTGTCCCTTGGGCATCCTGCATGTGCTAAGGATCAGCAAGGTGGCCGACGTCGGAGAACAGATGATTAGAGACGGGCTGTAGAGATATGAGGGGATTCAGCAAGTGGCGCTCATGCTGAAACAGGAACCCGGGTCGGGGTGGAAGCTGTGAGCGTGGACAAGAAGGGGAAGCCCAGCAGGCCGGCCTCTAGCGGACATGCACCTGCCGAGGGCACAGGCAGTGCACCCTGCAGATGGGGCAGCCCTGCATGCTCGCAGGCACCGCCCTCCGCACTAGTGAATGGAAGCCATGTGGTCCTGCTTGTCTTCCAGGGACAGGAATGCTCGGGCCAGACCAGCATCCTAGGGCCCTTTCAACTCGATCTTGCATCCTGGGGTGGGCTTGGCTGTGCATATGATGCCCCGATTCTCCTCATCAGTCTTGCTTGCCACACCGGGAGGCCACGCGGTCCCCGGCCCAGGCCCCTCGGCACACCGGGAGGATGCGGGGTGACCAGCTCCAGCTGCCTCAGTGCACTGTGAGGCCCTGGAGTGCCCAGCTCAGTTCCTTCAGTGCACCAGGAGGCCACAGGGTGCCCGGCCCAGGCCCCTTGACACACCGGGAGGACTCGGGGTGACTGGCCCAGGCCCCACGGTTCCTGCTGCCCTCTGCATCGGTGTTGCCTGTCGGTGGGCAGTGACTGTGGCCCCAAAGGGGCCATCTTTGGAGTCACATGTTGAGGACTTGGTTCTTCAGATCCCAAGGGAACAGAAGCCCAAATCCTGACTTCCTTCCTGGTGGCAGGTGGAGACAGCAGGAGGTGAAGGCACCAAGCGTGCCTCGTGCCCCGTGCTGGGCACCTATGGGCTCAAGGACACGGCTTCCCAGGAGCTCACAGACCCGTTCTGAAAGAGGACAAGGAAAGGTGTCCGTTCAATGAGATACTCCTGAGCGCCCGAGAAACACAGCAGGGCAGTGCCAGCTCTGCTCTCCCCAGCCCTGGGGCTGGGCTGGCAGCTGAGCCGTCCCTGGGGCGCCTGGGCCAAGCATGGCCTCTGGCTGCCAAAGTGCTCCCCCAGCGCTATGCAGAGGTTTGTCTCTGGAACTCTTATGTTCTTAAAAGCAAGATGAGGATTCCCAAGTGCTTTCTGTTTATTCAGATTTTACCATATTACAAATAGAAACAAACAGTTAAAAATACTTACCAGGGCTGACGTTGCAGTGTTGTGGGTTAAGCCATTGCCTGTGATGCTGGCAGTCTAGAGACCAGTTCATGTCCTAGTTGCTGAACTCCCCATCCAGCTCCCAGCTGTGGCCTGGGAAAGCGGCAGAGGACAGCCCGAGTGTTGCGTCCCTGCATTCATGAGGGAGACCCAGCTAGAGCTCTTGGCTCCTGGCTGTGGCCCGACTGAACCCTGGCTGCTGCAGCCACCTGGGGAGTGAATCCGCAGATGGCAGTTCTCTCAACCTGTCTTTCTCTCCCTGTAACCCTAGCTTTCAAGTAAATAAATCAATCTTTGGGCCCTGCGGCGTGGCCTAGCAGGTAAAGTCCTCACTTCTAATGCCCCGGGATCCCATATGGGCGCCGGTTCTAATCCCAGCAGCTCCGCTTCCCATCCAGCTCCCTGCTTGTGGCCTGGGAAAGTGGCAGAGGACAGCCCAAAGCTTTGGGACCCTGCACCCGCGTGGGAGACCCGGAGGAGGTTCCTGGTTCCCGGCATCGGATTGGCGCGTACCGGCCCATTGCGGCTCACTTGGGGAGTGAATCATCGGACGGAAGATCTTCCTCTCTGTCTCTCCTCCTCTCTGTATATCCGGCTTTCCAATAACAATAAAATCTTTAATAAATAAATAAATAAATCTTCGAAAAGATTCATCATTTCAGTAAAAGGAATCATCTTGTTCCAAGCATAAATTTTGTTTCACACAAACAGCCGTATTTCACAGGGCAAAAGGCTCAGCGAGAAGTTTTCGACTTTGCCGCTCTCAGTTGGACGGCAGACAGCTGTTCGCCACCTCTGCTTCTGTGGCCGCCCTGCTGCCACCGCACTGCGCCAGCTTCTGGCGCCGTCCCCAGAGGAGGAGTGTGGGGAGCGGGAAGAGGGGCCGTGTCCAGACAAAGACGGCTTGAGCGTGGGGCATCCCAGAGACGGGCAGCTCTGCAGGGGCCTTTGCTTGCAGGCCCTGGCCAGGGCCCACGGCCCCTGTGACCTGCCTGAGGCGGCCACTGTTCCCACACAGCCTTCTGCTCTCTAGGACGGAGCACACACCACCTGTCCACGGGACACAGGGTCCTGCGGGAGGCTGCTCCCTCAGCTCCCGGCTCGCTCACTCCCTTCTTCCTTGGAAGCCGGGTGACACACCTTATCAGTACCTTCCTAACATGAAGCCATTGTCCTGCGGTTCTGCCCCGGGTGGCGAAGGCTTCCCGGCACTGGCAGTGGCAAGGCCCTTGTGGCCACGTCACCCAAGAACTGCAGCCAGTCACAGCATCCCCCGGCCAGGACTCGCTGCCCAGCACACACAAAGGCCAGTGCCACAGCAGGAGCCTCGAGGCTTTACCACAAGTCTCTTGCCGTCTGCCTCATGGCATGAGGTCCAGGGCATGGGCTGCAGCCCTGAGTCTTGCTGGGCCATGGGTCCCTGGTGTCTGAAGAGGGTCATGCTGGGATCCTGGCTCTGCTGCCATCTCCCCAGGCAGAGGGGGCATCGATCAGAGCGGTATTGATTTATGCATTTATTTGATACTTGTTTGAAAGTTTCAAACATATCAACAAAGACCTGCTGGTTCCCTCCCCAGAGGCCTGAGTCTTTGGGAAGGATCCAGGTGGGCCAAAGCCAAGCGCTGAAGCACCACCCAGGCAAACGTTGGAGCCAGGAGCCACGGGCACTGCAAGAGGGGATGAGGGCGTCTGCAGCGGCTGCCTGCCCACCAAGCATCATAGGGTTAAAGGTCTCCCGGCCAGCTCAGCGCCCCCAGCAGGGCCGGCTCTTTGGGGACCATAGTGTCCTGTGTCACCAGCTCTTTGGGGACCGTAGTGTCCTGTGTCACCAGCTCTTTGGGGACCATAGTGTCCTGTGTCACCAGCTCCCTTTTCTTAACTTTATTCCTCACCCGGATCAGAGCCCGGTGGAGGGGGTTATAGGGGAGGGACGGGTGAGGTCCCAGGGTTGCACCCCACGGTCCCACCAGCTCCAGTGTGGACATCATGGCTGCTGTCCGCCTCATCAGAGCCGCTGGAGCCGCCCAGTCCTGTGAGAGCAGGGTTGGTGGTACGAGCTGGACTTGCACACGCGCTCCACTCTCCGGGTCGGTAGCAAACCTTGGCCCCGTTGCAATGACACAAAATCAAAGACTTCAAGCACATCTGTTATCTAGGCACCTGCAATTTGCCTTGGGGGTGAAGGGCGAACAATGAATCAAAGCCTGGGGTCTCAATCACCATCCCAGGTGGAAAGGGGGGGGCTGCTCCCTTCCTCACGGGAAACGTATCCTCTGCTGCAAATGAAAAATTGGCCCGTGCGGCTTAACTCTCCATCAGTCCCCCGCGGATCCTGTCTGGCCGCTACGTTCCGTACAGGTTGGCAGGTGCTTCTCCAACGGCAAAGACGAAAGGGAGGCTGCTGCCTGGGTGTGCTCGGTGCCCTGCCTTGGCGCACAGCCAGCCTGAGCCACTCCCAGAAGCCCCAACCTGCACCCCAGATGCCCACTCCCCTGAGTGTCTAGCCCTGTGCATTGACTTTTAGGTCAAGTTTACATGTCGAGTTCCACACTCATTTCTGATTCGGCCGTAGCAGACTCAACTTAATTGAGACCATTTGCTCCCAAGGCCGTGGTGTTGAGCTATCCTTCCTGACGGAGCGTCCTCCAGGGCCACCCACCTGCTACCAGACATTGCGCCAGCTCACACAGGCCAACAGGGTGCCCACGACGTCCCCAGGCCCGGACAGCTGGGAGCACGCTCAGTACTAACTAGCAGCAGGACTTTTGCTGGGCTTAAATAATTAGATCCACTTAATGACACAGAGCCAATTAGCTTCCAGTTTATGACCGAGAAATCATTTTGCCACGTGGGCCATGTCTGCTTAGGAGGAGCTGCCACGGCTGGGATTCAGGGCAGGGAAGTGTTCTGCTGGATCCCATGGGCTCTGCTGGACCCCCATGGGCCCTGCTGGACCCCCATAGGCCCTGCTGGACCCCATGGGCTTTGCTGGACCCCCATGGGCCCTGCCTGGCCTGGGTACCCCCCAACTCTTCCACATCCACAAAAACAAGCCTTCCTGGACTGCCTCCTGCCCCAGCCCTCAGTCCCTCACCCACACACCTTGTTCTGGAAAATCCTTCAGGCTGGGCGTTCCCCAGACTGGGAGCAGAGCCTTGGGGCATGCCCCAGCGGGGTGTCACCCCCTGCAGACCACGAGAGCATTTGGTTCTTTGTCTTTGTTGTTTATTTACTTACTCCAAAGACAGAGTTGCAGAGAGGGGGGGTCCTCCATCCTCTGGCTCACTCCCCGAATGGCCTCTTTGGCCAGGGCTAGGCCAGCAACAGCCAGGAGCCAGGGGTATCTTCCAGATCTCCCACGAGAGTAGCAGGGGCTCAAACACTGAGATCGGCTTCTACTGCCTCCTGGGGTGTGTCAACAGAAAGCTGGACTGGAAGTGGAGGTCCTGGGACTGCAACCATCACTCCCGTGATGCGGGATGCAAAAGTGCCATGCAGCAGTTCAACCCACCACACCTGGACACCCAGTCTTTGATTGACAAATTGATCAAATGTGTGAGATGAGGGATGGGGAGCCTGGGGGCAGCCCTTGTCCACTGGGTACAAAGTGGCTGAGACACACTGGGCCCCACAGATCTGAAAAGGAAATGCAGTGAACAGGTAGAGATGCCGATTCCGAAACTGTAGGCGCTTTTAGAGTCTTCAAGAGGACTGGACCAGACACAGGGGGAGGTCACAGGCAAGGAACTGGTGAGGACAGGGAAAGATCAGCCTCGGAGGCAAGGGGCTGGACCAGCTGTGCAGAGAGTGGGGGACCCAGGCACACCCATGGACCAGCTGTGCAGAGAGTGGGGGACCCAGGCACACCCATGGACCAGCTGTGCAGAGAGTGGGGGACCCAGGCACACCCATGGACCAGCTGTGAAGAGGGTGGGGGACCCAGGCACATCCACGGACCAGCTGTGCAGAGGCTGGGGGACCAAGGCACACCCATGGACCAGCTGTGCAGAGGGTGGGGACCCAGGCACACCCATGGACCAGCTGTGCAGAGGGTGGGGGACCCAGGCACATCCATGGACCAGCTGTGCAGAGGGTGGGGGACCAGGCACACCCATGGACCAGCTGTGCAGAGGGTGGGGGACCCAGGCACACCCATGGACCAACTGTGCAGAGGGTGGGGGACCAGGCACACCCATGCTAAAGCCACAAGGCAGAACAAATCCAGGAGGAGCTGCCCGGGGCTGCCAGAGTGTGCAAGAGGGCATGGCCCTCCGGGTGACTCACAGCTGTCCCCCTGCCATGGTGTCCTCCAAGACCCTGCCCTGTCCCACCTTCGGCCCCAATGGCTGAGACACTGTGGACGGAGACTCAGCCATCACTCAGGGGAAACAGACTTGGCCGCAGCTCAGGGGGAGAGAAGTGTAGGGGCTGCCAAGGCCGGTACCTGAACACGGGTGACCTGGACACGGGTGGACTGGACACAGGTGGCAGGCAGGCGTGAGTGATTTGGCTGCAGACGCAACTTTTCCAGCTCCTGTACAAAAGCTTGCCGGGCCCCGGCATTTCCAAGTTCACAGCGCCGCAGCGGGAGCACCAGTGTCCAAGCCTGGGTTGGGAACTCGGCTTCCAGGAAGGAGATCTTCATGTCCTCCTCAGGAGCGTGCAGCTCTGAGTGTGCCCTGAGCTGCCGTGGACGGAGCAACAAGCTACAGCTCAGTCTGCACAGAGCATAGCTTCCACCTGCAGATGACCTGAACAGCACCCCAAAACCCACAGGGGACCTGACAATCTCCAAATCCACAGGGGAACTGGACAGGCCCGAAAACCCGCAGGGAACCTGGATGCCCTGCCAAACCCTACAGGGGATCTGGATGGACCAGAAACTCACAAGAGACCTGAATGGCCCCAAAACCCACAGGGGACCTGGATGGCCCCCCAAACCCACAGGGAATTTGGATGGACCAGAAACTCACAGGAGACCTGGACAACCCCCCAAAACCCACAGGGGAGCTTTCCAGCCCCCAAAACCCATAGCAGACCTGGATGACCCCCAAAAAACCCACCAGGGACCTGGATGGTCCCCCAAAACCCACTGGGGACCTGGATGGACCAGAAACCCACTGGGGACCTGGATGGCCCTTGATACCCGTGGAAGAGTTGGGCGGTCCCAGCATGCTTCCCAGCTTCCCTTCACCTGTCCACACTACCTTCTTTTAACCTCATTTGCTCCTTATTGCTGTATGTGAGGCTAGAGGCCCCAGAGGGCATGGGGTGACTTCCGGAGAAAGAACGGGGAGCTGGGACGCCGGCGCAGAGGGGCGCACGGCCCTGCCTGGCAGGGGTCGCTGAGGCGGTCGGCTCTGCCGTCTCCAGGTGGTAGGTGGCACACCAGAGAGTAGCAGCCAGCGTTCTCGAGGCTGGGGTCAAAGATGACCTCTAAGCCACAGGGGCAGGGACTGTCCAGCAGAGTTCAGACTGAATTTTTTTGAGCTCAAACAATAATTGAATCCCCCAGATAGTTAACTGAATCTGACCACACACAGTGAAATTATTTCTTGGTCATAAACTGAAAAGTTAATTGGCTTCATTTCTTTAAATAGATTCAATTATTTCAGCAGCAATGAATCTTGCAAGGTGCTTACAAGTCAGGGAGGCCCACAGGAGACGAGGGGGGTGTGCTCGCTGCCCCAAGGCCTTGCCGATTGCCACCGAGGGGCTTGCAGATTGAGAAGGGATTTATTTGTGCTTATAAAATATGAAAACTTCCCTCTGTGGCTTGATTGGATTACACGCAACCAACTTATTAAAAATTAACACAGCCAAGAAATGATGCCCACAGCTGGACCGGCGCTCAGCACCATGGACAGCAGTTGGGGGGGGGGGGTTCTGGGCCTCCACCCGCTTGCCCCCCAAGGAAAGGCCCTGTCCTCCCCAGCGCCACTGCCTAGTCCTCCGTGTGCGCATGGCTTCCCTCTAGCCATTGGACACCGGAGAAGCTGCTCAGACGTCTGTTTCTGCTGCATCCGTGTCCCCCTATCCTGCCCACCCGCCCCTTGCTTTGTCCCTGACTGTGAATGCTAATTAGCCCCAGAATAGCATCCATAACGAGCTGAGGACCTGACCCAACCTCCAACCCCTTTCCTGTTACTTTAATAAAAGTCGCGTCCCCATGCCCTGACCTGGTGGCTTGGGCATGTTCTGCCTCCCCACACAGCCTCTTGTGTGCGTGAACTGCTTCTGAAACACATGCTTCCCGTTTTACCTGCGACCCGGAATTCACTAAAGCAAAGATATTGGAAACTGCAGGGTTAGGGGGTTAATTAGGAGCCAACGTCTAACTTTGTCTTTAAACAAATGAGGGGAAGAGACGAGACTGAATAACTGATAGCCACGTGTCTACTTAGCAGTGTGTGGTTGAGGATGGCAGGGCACCCAGCTTGTCGGCTGTTGCATGAGCTGAAGGGAGTGACAGGTGCACCCAGGACAAGGCAGACATGCGGAGAGTTCACTGGCACTCAGGGAGGAACACCTGGGCAGTCGGGAGCTGTCCACAGGAGCCAGTGCTGAAGCCATCCTGGGGGTCTGGTGCCAGGTGCATTTTGAGACCCCAAAGCTGCGCTGGTCCTTTCTCCAGGCCCAGAGGGGCCACAGCGAGGAGGACAATGTGAGCCTGGGTCTTGAGTGACTTTCAGAGGGAAGGACTTGGGGTTCCCTGTAGCATTTTATACTGAACCCTATCATTGTTGCTTGGACACCACTGCACGTTCTAACACATAGTGTGTTTGGGGCAGGTCGTATGAGGAAAGCACCAAGAGATATAAGATGCTGCACTTGAAAGTCAGCATGGGAGAGCGAGAGCGAGAGAGAGAGAGATTGAGAGAGATTGAGAGACAGAAAGATCGCCTATCTGCTGCTTCGCCCACTCAGACGCCCACAACAGCCAACACAACCAGGCCAAAGCCACGAGCTCCCTCTGAGTCTTCCACATTGAACAGCGGGTGCTCAGATTCAGGTCATCTTCTGCTGTTTCTCATAGACCATCAGCTGGATCCAAGCTCGGGTAGACGGGGCATAAACTGGTGCCCATAAGGGGTTTGACCTTGCAGGCGGCAGCTTTAGCCACTATGCCACAACACCACATGCATTGGCCAAGTGTTAAGTGAACCGGGCATGGGTAGTGGGAAGTCCTCAGAGGGCCCCTGCCCGAGCTGCGTAGCTGCGTGCTCTGGCGTGATCCAGTCCCGCCCAGCACGCGGAGGTCCTCTCCCGAGGATCAGGAAGGCGTTGTTACTGCTCCGTGTGTGGGGCACACCTATCATCTCTTTGACTCTCAGAAAACCATTTGCAGTGAACAGCACAGCACTTAATGTAAATACGGAATTAATTAAATCTATCTGTGCTTAAGTCTTCCCAGAATTAACTTAAGAAATGTTTGCCAGTTGAATTATTAACATGTAATGCGGAGGATAATGAGTCAAGTTAAGACCGTTTCATCACCGGCGGGATGACAGCAGGAGCGTTTCCCGCCGTGCCCTCCTCTTGCGTGTGGAGAGGCGGAGCCAAGGACGGCCAAGCCCGGCCCCTTCCCACAGCTCGCTGAGACCATGAGATCTGTGGAGCTAGCAGAATCAGTGAGGGTGGCAGCTTGACGCCGCCTTGCAGTGGGCAGCCTTGCAGCTGGCAGCCTTGCGGTTCAGTGGACCAAGCCACCACCTGCAAAGTTGGCCTCCCATGAGTCCACTTCCAATCCACTCCCTGCTGACGCCCCTGGGAAAGCAATGAGGCATGCCCCAAGTGCATGAGCTCCTGCCGCTCAGTGGGAGAGCTGGAAGAAGCTCCTGGCTTCAGCTTGGCCCAGCCAGCCCTAGTGGCTGCAGCCATTTAATGAAACAGTGGATGGAAGATCTCTTTCTGTGTCTGTCTCTCCCTCTTTCTGTAAATCTGCCTTTCAGAGAAATGAAATAAGCCTTTAAACACACACCTTTGCCATGGGTTCCCAGGGCATGTGCTTAGAGTTGTGACTAATGTGTGCCTTGGGAAACAGCAGCTGATACCTCAAAAACCCGGGTCCCTGGGGCAGGTGCGGTGGCACAACAGGCTGATCCAGTACCCTGGGCACTGGCATTCCATATGGGCACGGCTTCATATCCCAGCTGCGTCTGATCCAGCTCCCTGACTGTGGCCAGGAAAGCTGAAGAGGATGGCCCAGGTCCTTGGGACAATGCACACACTGGGGAGACCCAGATGGGTTTCCTGGCTCTTGGCTTCAGATCAGCTCAGCTCTAACCATTGTGGCCGTGTAGGGAATGGGCCAGTGGATGAAAGACCTCTCTCTCTGTCTCTTCTTCTCTTTCTGTAAAATCTGTCTTTCAAATAATAAGTAAATAAAAGTATGGGCCCCTCCTCCCACTTAGGGCACCCGGCTGAGGGGCCAGGCGTCAGCTTCAGCCCGGCCCACCCTGGCTGCTGACTGCATGGGGGAGTGAGCCAGAGGGTGAGCAAGCTCTCCCTTCCTAATGAGTTTTCAATGGAGCCATTAGTTCTCTGTTGCGCAGGTGCCTGTGGCAGGAAGTCACCAACAAGGCCTCCTGAGCGCCCTCAGACTGTGCCACGCCACTGGGGGAGCTCCCTGAAGTCTCAACAGCTCAGTGCCCATCCCCCTTGCATCAGGAAGGGTGAAAGGGGATAGGGCAGGATTGAACCAGCACTGACCCCCAGCTCATCATGGGACCAAGAGCTCCAGAGTGCGCTGGGCAGCACGAGCCACTTTCACACACTCATCCCCCACCCATGCAGGGGGCCCAGCCGGCATGCCAGCAGGTGCCTGGAGCCCAGCCTGCACACTGCAATCCATCAGCCAGGTATTTCCAGAGAACATGGCAGCCCAGCCCGCCGGGCCCTTCTGCGGTGCTGCCCCTGCAGCCAGCCTGTCAATAGCTGACCTTTACCTAATGATGGAGCAAGACAGAAAGCCACTCTCAGCGGCAGTGCCGGCCCGGGGGAAGGCAGGGCTGTGCTGGGCCTGAAGACAGCAGCTGCTAGCAGCAGCCCTGCCACCATGGACCTGGGAAGCTCCCGCACAAGGCCAGACCGAGTGCACTGACGGCAGGGCCAAGCAGCCTCTGCTGGGGCTCCAGGGCTCAGAGAATGCCAAGTTCACCTCGTGGCCACCTCTCCTGGCTGAGGAGGGAGCGCTCTAGGAATACACAAACCAGAATCCACACTCCCCACCCAGCACCACCCTGCAGCTGACTTCCGGGTGTCACAGAATCGAGGGGACCTTGTGACCTCCTGAGCCTGGGCAGGGACTGTGAAAACAAACACTGCTCTGGACGATGCCCAGTGCTCTGTGCCCGGTGAGCATGAAGGAGTGGTTCAAGCTCCTCCTTGCCTCCCTCCCGCCCTGACTTGAGCCAGCTCGTCCTCCCAAGCACCTCTGCCACAGCTAGGGGAGGGCAGAGGCACGGCAGCCCACACCCCCGCTCGACCCCGACGGCAGGTTCTGCCCGCCTTGTCCCCACCTCTGTCTGCTCCATTGCCACCACGCTCCCATCTCTCCAGGTTAGGAGGAGAGGCAGAACCAGGTACAGGAAAGCTGCCCGGTTTTTTTTCCAGAAAAGAACTGCGGCTCCATGCCTCGCAAAAGGCAGGCACAGCGTCTCCAGCCCCACACCAGATGCTGAGATCTGAAATGCAGCCAGATATTCCCAGCAAAAGGCCCACGGCTTTTCACGCTGTGAAACATAGAATTGGGTGTCTGGGTTCAGGGGCTGGCACGGCCCAGTGGGTCATGGAGGAACTTCTACCCCCGGAGGTCCCGGGAGCGCTGCACACTCAGGCTGTACAGAGGAGAACAGAGCAGACCCTGGGACCCCCGGGGGCGATGGCCAGGACCAGAGCCAACCCTGGCGAGCTGGGGGGAGGGCAGATGGATGGCTTCAATACCACCGCCCTCCCTCTGGTTTTTAATAACAGCCTCGCCCTGGCAATATTAGCTCCGTGAATCCTCGCCACCGCCCGCCTGGCCGCGTGCTCACACGCTTGTGCCGTAATTTTCGTTTTAATTAGCTGTAGCTCTGTGAGACGGCCGCAGGTCCTGGTGTCTCTTCGCAGCTAATATAGCTAATTGTTTATCCAGCCTTCAGTAATATCTCATTAACTTTATAGGCTATCGTTTCCACATCGGCTGCGGGATTAATTCTCCGCGAATCCAGGGCTGCTGCTGCTGAGCGTCTTCTCAGAACCCAGGCGCCAGCAGCGCCGGCCACCCTGCACACACCCGTGGGCGTTCGCTACTCTGGGCTCCTGCAAGGGAACCATGCCTGAAAATGATTTTCCCTTTCATTGTTTCTTCGCTATACACAAACTGGCGCACTTCAGTGACGTGTCATCTTTACAGCTGCTGTTCTCACAAGGAACTACGAGAAGACAGAAAAGAGAACGGATGGGCACCGGGCAGGCTGGAGTCCTTCACACACCAGGCAGCTGACCACCACGAGCCCAGCCTGGTCCCTGCTGGAACGTGGGGCCCCTCCCACCCAGCTGCCTCACAGCAGCGCTGGAAGCTGCTCTGGGTGACTGCACAGTGAACCGGGCAGGGCCGTGGCTGCTGGCCAGCACACAGCTCGGGGAATGTGGGTGGAGTGTGGCAGGTGCAGGGGTGGGGGCTGGCTCCGGCACAGTGACCGTGGCTGCGGCCAAGACAGGAGCACCGATGCATGAGGCACCAAGAGCCTGCACGTGACAGTGCTCCCAGTGAGGGGACCCAGGACAGGCGGGCGTTGGCTGGACAGAAGCAAGGACAGCAGCCAGGCCTCTCCCACCATGCTGGCAGGGGTCTTCACAGCACCCAGATAGGGCTCAGGCCCAATGGCCAGTGAGTGCATCCATGGCCCCTGCTCACACTCCCAGCTCCCAGCTGTGGAGTGTAACACCTATCTCAGAGGGTCTGTGGGCTGACCAGAGAAGCCCCAAGTGGCCAGGAAGACTTCACCAGGTTCGCGAGTGCAGTTGGCGAGGACAGCACAGACTATCCCTGCACGACCCTCGGGGGCCTGGAAGTGGATGGGCAGGTTCCCTGGCTCCCTTCTTCGCATTGACCTTGGAGACATCCGCTGCCTGATCGGTCACACACTGTCAGCGTTGACACTGACCCGCAAAACCTGCCTCACGGGGCGTTCCACCGAGATGCAGCGACTCAGCTCAGCTCCGATGGCTGATGGAGCAGAGTGGGCTGGCCTCCTGCGTTCCCGTGTGGGCAGGGGCAGAGTGGGCAGGCCTCCTGCGTTCCCAAGTTGGTCATGTGTCTGATGCTGCACCACTGTCTTGCTCCCTGCTGCAGGAATGTGTCCCTGGGGGAGGGAAGGAGCTGGGAGGGGTGGCAGAGGCCACTGCCCTGGTGCCATGCCCTTCCTGCTGAGACTGGCCGTTGCAGGAGTTTGTGGGGAATTTAATGGGATTGCTCTGGCGTTTGCATTAGAGCCAGTCGAAGGGAGCCCCTGCTGACCAGATGTCCACGCGCACTTTGGTGAGAGTCACCTGCCCCTACCAACTGGCCTCCTCAGTTCTGGCCACAGTTGCTGTTCTCCCTTGAACTTTCTGGTTCAGCATAATTCACCCATTTTCCTGGGTCATGCTCAAACACCTTAATACCTGGCAACGCTGGGCCCCCTGCACAGCGCTCATGCCAGCCTGGAGCCATGCATTGAGACTGCTCCAGAGCCTCTTTCGCTCTTGGCTCGTTTCTCCAAACACCCGCCAGTCACTTTACACATGTGTGGTGCCAGTTCGTCTCCCCTGCCACCTGTTGGTTTAGAAAGGCAGGTTTACAGAGGATAGGAGGGGAGAGAGCATGCGTGTGAGAGAGCCAGAGAGAGAGCTCATCCATGTGCCGGGTCACTCCCCAGATGGCCACAACAGCCAAGGCTGAGCTTATTCCAAGCCAGAAGCTCCCTGCAGGTCTCCCACCTGGCTGTAGGAGCCGTGGCGTGGGTCGTCCTCCACTGCCTTCCCAGGCGTGCAGCAGGAAGCTGAGTCAGAAGTGGAGCAGTGTGCTAGCAGCCTTTATTTTGTCTTATTTTAAGTGTTTGAGACAAAGAGGGAAAGAGACAACACTCTCCCAGCTACCGTTTTACCCCCCGAGTGCCGACATGGCTGGGTTGAGCCAGGCTAAATCTGGGAGCTGGCAACTCAGGCTAGGCCTTCCACCCAAAGATGGAACTCAACCGCCAGAGCTGTTCCCCCTGGCCGCGGGGCCCACACAGGCCGGCCCTGGACCCGGGAGACACGTGACCCAGGCCTGGCATTTTCACCGTGGAATAACTGCCCCAGCATGTGTCATCTCGTAGCTTTGTAATGAATTGGACATGTGACAACACCAATCCCACATTTCTGTTCAGCTTTGCCAACATTTTCTTGGTTATTCTTAAATAATTATCCATCGCATACCAGTAATCTATGTTTAATTTCCAAACAGAAAACTGTCTGATTGGTCATCTGGGGTCTCATTAAATGTATCAATTAGTCCTCGCACTGGCACTGTTTTATGTGAGTGCCCTGGATACATTGTAAGGTGATGTTCTAAGCAAAACATTTCCAAAATTACATTCTGTAATTTGTCTCCATCGTGTGACACCAGCTGTGTTTATGAACCTTAGACCCAGGTTAAGAAGCGGGGTACGCTCGTGGCTGTGGACCCTGGCTGCGCCTCAGGCCATGGTGCCCGCCTCCGGCCGAAGGACAGCCCCACTGCCCGGCTGAGCACCTGTCTCCACAGTTTCACAGGGATACCACGGAGTCCGCTCTAAAGCAGCTGGCATCAGCTGCTCTTTTTTTTTTTTTTAAAGATTTATTTTATTTTTATTACAAAGTCAGATATACTGAGAGGAGGAGAGATAGAGAGGAATTGGAGCTGCCGGGATTAGAACCAGCAGCCATATGGGATCAAGGCGAGGACCTTAGCCACTAGGCCACGCTGCCAAGCCCATCAGCTGCTCTTATAAGGCATATTTATCTGAAAGGTTTGTGGCAGAGAAGGAGGGAGGAGAAACAGAGAGAGTGAGACAGAGATCCGGACCACCCAGAGCCAGGAGCCAGGAACTTCCTCCCCCTATCTCGCACGGATGGACATGGTTCAAGGACTTGGCGGTCCTCCCCTCCCTTCCCAGGCGTGCAGCAGGAAGCTGGGTCAGCAGTGGATCGGCCAGGGCTAAGCTCAGCGCTCGGAAAGGCAGCTTGCTGTCCTCCACAGCCTCTTCTTCAGATGCCATAGCCCGGCAGACCAGCCTTGGCCTTCGTGTCGGAAACCTGGGATGAGTGCTGTGCTTCCGGCTTGCGGTCCTATTGCGGGGGCCTCCGTGTCTGTCATTAGCGGGTGCCATGCAGTTTGATTGCCTGTAGCTTTGCAGTAAGTTTAAAGCTTTCCTAGGTTGTCTGTGCCATTCAGGGTCTTTGCATATCCATATGAATTTTAACATGATCTGATCCATCTCTACTGAAAAACAAAAGCAAAAACAAAAACCCAGACTCCCCTGGTATCTCAATGAGGATAGCACCTGGTCTGCAGACCAGTTGGGCATTTTATCATCGTGAATATAAGGGAACTTTTTCCTGGGGAAAATTAAGTGTGTCTATGTGTGTATATGCATGTCGTGTGTATGTGTTTTGTGTTATATCGTGTGTCCATGTGTGCGTGTATGTGTGATATGTGAGTACACATACATGTCTCTGTTTGTGCATGTCTCTCTGTATGTATGCAAGTGTATGTACATGTGTGTGCTCCCGGGAGTGTCCTCTGCAGGTGGCCACGGCCTCAGTGCTCCCGAGTGTATCCTCTGCAGGTGGCCATGGCCTCAGTGCTCCCGGGAGTGTCCTCTGCAGGTGGCCATGGCCTCAGTGCTCCCGAGCGTGTCCTCTGTAGGTGACCATGGCCTCGGTGCTCCCGAGCGTGTCCTCTGTAGGTGGCCATGGCCTCAGTGCTCCCGAGCGTGTCCTCTGCAGGTGACCATGGCCTCAGTGTTCCCGAGCGTGTCCTCTGTAGGTGACCGTGGCCTCGGTGCTCCCGGGAGTGTCCTCTGCAGGTGACCGTGACCTCAGTGCTCCCGGGAGTGTCCTCTGCAGGTGACCGTGGCCTCAGTGCTCCCGGGAGTGTCCTCTGCAGGTGACCATGGCCTCAGTGCTCCCGAGCGTGTCCTCTGTAGGTGACCATGGCCTCAGTGCTCCCGGGAGTGTCCTCTGCAGGTGACCGTGGCCTCAGTGCTCCCGAGTGTGTCCTCTGCAGGTGGCCCTGGCCTCAGTGCTCCCGAGCGTGTCCTCTGTAGGTGGCCGTGGCCTCAGTGCTCCCGAGTGTGTCCTCTGCAGGTGGCCGTGGCCTCAGTGCTCCCGGGAGTGTCCTCTGCAGGTGGCCATGGCCTCAGTGCTCCCGAGCGTGTCCTCTGCAGGTGACCATGGCCTTGGTGCTCCCGAGCGTGTCCTCTGTAGGTGGCCATGGCCTCAGTGCTCCCGAGCGTGTCCTCAGCAGGCACCCTCCACTTCTCCCCCTCTGACGCAGCGGCCCTGCTTTCCATGAGAAACTGCCCTGACCTGCAGCCATCTCTGTGTTTCTGAACTAGGATTGCCTAGCTTTTAATTTAACAGTAATTTCCTCCGTACTCTTTGGCATTTTAATCTTTGTGATGGAAAGCATGCCTTTCTGAAGACAGAAACACGTGAGGGCAATGTTTTCACCTCTGCCTCTTCGCCTCGGCCTCCTGGCCTGGTCTCTCCCTGCTCTCCCTGTCCCCCCTGCCCCCCTGCCCCCCTGCTCCCCTGCTCCCCCTGCTCCCCTGCTCCCCCTGCCCCCCTGCTCCCCCTGCTCCCCTGCTCCCCCCTGCCCCCCTGCTCCCCTGCTCCCCCTGCTCCTCCTGATCCCCCTGCTCCCCTGCTCCCCCTGCTCCCCTGCTCCCCCTGCTCCTCCTGATCCCCCTGCTTCCCTGCTCCCCCTGCTCCCCCTGCTCCCCTGCTCCCCTGCTCCCCCTGCTCCCCCTGCTCCCCTGCTCCCCCTGCTCCCCCTGCCCCCCTGCTTCCCCTGATCCCCCTGCTCCTCTGCTCCCCCTGCTCCCCTGCTCACCCTGCTCCCCCTGCTCCCCCTGCTCTCCTGCTCCCCCTGCTCTCCTGCTCCCCCTGCTCCCCCTGCTCCCCCTGCTCCCCTGCTCCCCTGCTCCCCTGCTCCCCCTGATCCCCTGCTCCCCCTGCTCCCCCTGCCCCCCTGCTTCCCCTGATCCCCCTGCTCCTCTGCTCCCCCTGCTCCCCTGCTCCCCCTGCTCCCCCTGCTCCCCCTGCTCCCCCTGCTCCCCCTGCTCTCCTGCTCCCCCTGCTCTCCTGCTCCCCCTGCTCCCCCTGCTCCCCCTGATCCCCCTGCTCCCCTGCTCCCCCTGCTCCCCCTGCTCCCCTGCTCCCCTGCTCCCCCTGCTCCCCCTGCTCCCCTACTCCCCCTACTCCCCCTGAACCCCCTGCTCCCCTGCTCCCCCTGCCCCCCTGCTCCCCCTGCCACCCTGCTCCCCCTGAACCCCCTGCTCCCCCTGAACCCCCTGCTCCCCCTGCTCCCCTACTCCCCCTGCTCCCCTGCTCCCCCTGCCCCCCTGCTCCGAGCCCTCAGGACCACCCTGGCCTCTTGATCATTTCATTTTTACATCTAGCCTGTAGAATCAGCTCATGGAGTTTCTCTTCCCAGACAGACATTTTGGTTAGAATCGTGTGACATTGCAGAGTCATGTGAAGATCATTTTCACAAAACATGACAAACCAGTTGTGCGTTCTGTGGCACCTGAAGACGGAGCTCTGGTGATTCCAACTGCCTTCTAGCAGATGTCTTTCTGGGTTTTTAAATGATTATTATTTTTTATTTTCCCTTTCAACACAACAAAAGCACAAATGAGTTGTGCTTGGCTTTTATTGCTGATATGTGGGGTTGAAATGGGTTTTTGTTTTCCTGGTATTGTCAGAGCTCTCCATTTGTATGAACAGTAATACGATGCTAAAGAAATCTGGATGGAGTGTTTTGCTGGAGGCAGGGCTGTTACAGCGAACTGGAGGGACATTTTCCAAAACAGAGCCATCCTGGTCTCCCAGCCACAGGAGCCATGGGCAGGTGGACCTGTGACATATCAGCAGGTGGCACACGCTAAGCCCAAAAGGCTGCGGACACTCCACTGGGGGAGCAGGGAGTGTGTTCCAGGGAACGCTGCTCGGATGAGATGGCGCGGAGACCCAGGGACGCTGGAGGCCTCCGGGTGTGTGGGGAAGGGGCAGGTGCAGCAATCTGGAGCTTGGCACACCTGTGAGTGCTGGGTCCCGTGAGCCCAAAGGAGCGTGGGAAGGGGGCTAGGGAGGGTGCGTCCCTGGGGTTCGTTGTCCGTCTAGCACCCCTCCCTCAGAGAAGCCTTCCCAGCAGACTGGGTCTGTCCCCCTCTGTGCGTCTCCACTCGCAGGCTGCCGGTGTCCTCTGTATGATGACGCTCACGCTGGCCCCCGACCAGACACAAGCTCCGTGACAACAGGTTCCAGCTCAGTGTGGGGGCGGTTGTGGGAGAGCCTCTGGCAGTTTGCACCTGCGGCTGAAGCCCCCCACAACCCAGCCCACGGCTCTCTCTCTCTCCTCCCCTCTCCCTGCCCCGACAGCTCACCTCCCCCTGCCCACACAGCACCTCTGGGGGCACCACGCTTGCACTCCTGGCCTCTGTTCCCTGTGCCTTTCTCTTAATCCTAGACTTACCAGGCTAGAACCTGGCCGCCCCCCTTCATCACCTGCACCCCATCAGGCCCAGCCAGCTGAGAGGTTGTGAATCTGCACACACATATGCCAAGGGACCCCATGTGTTTGCTTTGAAAGCTGCCACAGAGGACCCAGAGAAGTGACTTCCTGCTGACAGGCTTCGTCCGTAAGGCGGGCTTGGAACGACGGCCCCGGAAGCCCCAGGGCCTTTCCTGTGGAGCATCCCCAGCACCTGCGAACACGGGAAGCCAGAATGAGTGAGATGATGCGCCCTGCGCCCTGCGGCGTGGTGGAGCTCGTTCCAGGCAGCGTGTAGCGTCTCCCCTAACGCCAGCTGTGGTCACAATCACCATCAGACACAAGAGTGAGCAAGAGCCGTGGCTGAAGCCACGCTACTGTCTCATTTCAGTTTGTTGGAATTAGACTCCAGGCGAGAGTCGTGCCTTTCAGTCAGCGGTGTGAATCCTGGCTGTCTCTTCCATGCTACAGCGCTCTCCCTCTCCCGTTGCAACCCGAGTTGTTCCATAGCATTTGCCACCATCTGCGTGTGGCCAGCCGCATCTGCCGGTGCTCTGCAGCAGGGCGTACCGTCCCCACAGATCCTGTACAACGTGCCTCAGACCGGAGAATGAACAGTGCTGCCAGGCAGGGCTGGTCCTCTCTGAGCTGGGGAGGCTGTGGCTGCGGGGCGCCCACCACAGGGGTTGGAACTGCAGGCCTCTTCGCTTCTTCCTTACAGCTGGATCATCACTTCTCAAATGTTTGATTCCCCTGTCTTTCAAAGTTGACAAGGAGTTTTAAATTTTTTGGTTTCACTACTTAGTTGCCTTTTGAATTTTTTTAATTTCTTCTTTGTGTCACTTTGAAACTATGAGTTTCTGCAACTTTGGTAGGCTTCAGTTGGCCAACCTGGGCAAAGGAGTCGTTGTATCTGAACTCCAACAAAGCTTTATCGACAAACGTGACAGGCAATCCGAGCCTCAGCTTGCTGCCCTGGGAGAGTCCTGATCTAAGCCAGGTTTCCTCCCCAGGAGCTCGGCCGTAGCAGAGGGCGCGGAGGCTGCTGAGCCACTGCTGGGCTTGGTTTTTGTTTGTTTGTTTGTTTGTTTGTTTGTTTTGTTTTATTTTTTTAAAGATTTGTTGCTGTTGCTGTTGCTGTTGTTGTAAAGGCAGTTTTACAGAGAGCTCTTACGTCCACTGGTTCACTCCCCAAGTGGCTGCAAAGGCTGGAACTGAGCTGATCCAAAGGCAGGAGCCAGGAGCTTCTTCTGGGTCTCCCACATGGGCACAAGACTTTGGGTCGTCTTCCACTGCTTTCCCAGGCCACAGTCAGGGAGCTGGATGGGAAGGGGAGCAGCCAGGACACAAACCAGCACACATATGGGATCCCAGCACATGCAAGGTGAGGATTTAGCCACTAAGCCATCACGCCAGCCCTGGAGATACATTTCTGCTATGGCAATCGCGACGCCTTCTCTTACTACGACTATTTCTGGCACTATCATTGCGTGACCCTGGACGCCTATGGTGGTTCTCTTGGCTCTTCCCTCCAATACGACCAGGGCTTGGGCGCGTTTGTCCAGGTCTCACCTCCTCTGAAGTCAGCTGCTCATCCAGGGAGTCCCATAGTGGTGATGTTCAGAGACCTGTGTGCAGGCAGGAGTGCTGGATCCCAGCTCCACCAGTGGCCAGCATGGGGCCGTGGCTACCCAGGATGTTCAGAGATCTGTGTGCAGGCGGGAGTGCTGAGTCCCAGCCCCGCCAGGGGCCAGCATGGGGCTGCAGCTACCCAGCGTGCCCCGCCAGCGGCCAGCATGGGGCCGTGGCTACCCAGGAAACTTCTCCAATGAGATCACCCTTGCTTCACCCGAATGCTTTAAACGCAACCACAATGCTGTATTTACTAAACATTGTCACTTTTCCACCCACATCTTACTGTGAAAAATCCTGATTTGTGATATTGAGAATACACGCCATGTACGTATAACCAGCACAGAGAAAGAGGAGAAAAAACAAACACTGGGCGTGTGCTTGTGTTAATCCACTTAGAGTGTACCTTACTTGGGTTGTATCCTGTGACTCACTTAAAGTCTTTTAAACCTGTTCCTTTTCGTGGTTATTCAACTAACTCAGTACATAGCTGAGCACCTTCCTGGAGCACAGGGGACAGTGGTTGGGCTGCGTGTCGCGCTGGTGGCGTGAGACGGGGCGCCCAGCTTTGCTCTCTGGGCAGCAAGGTGTGTGCAAACAACTGGTCTACCCCCTTCCCTTCCTCTAACCTATGCTGCTCTCCCCACTGGTCACGTGTTTGGGGGGCTCTTTATTTTCCTTTTGTAGATTTTGTGTTTTATCCTCCCACCTTATCTATAAAGAAAAGGACCACACAGAAGTTCTTGCCAGGGCTCCTTGTCGGCGCTGAGCAGCTGACACTTCCCCAAGCCGCAGGCCTTCTTGGCGTTCCCGTCTCACCACCCACAGCCCGAGGGTCTACGCAGGGTGCCAAGCCGCACTCGGACCTCCTCCGTGTCCCCTGGCCCCCCTGGTGGCTTGACACTTGTGGTAGAGTATTTAGCAGGAATCTTCTAGAATCTTCCTCCATTGTGCTCACCGCCGTTGCCTCTTGATGATGTGAGGAGTTCCAGGAAAGGCCATGTGGATGAAATGTCATTGCCACCTCCTCCTCAGGAATGATCCCATCACCCTTAGTCATGTGACGTCATCGTGACATCACGCCACCATGTGATATCACCACCAGTCACGAGGTTAATGTGCTCTCTCTCTCTGCTTCCCCACTACCAGTTGCTCACCTCCCCTCCCCTATGCTCATCCTTTTTTTTTTTTCTTAAATAATGTTTACATGGTTGATTACAGTGGGAAGGGTCAAGGGTTAAGAGGAGAGCAGGTGAGGCCATTGTTTCCACATTCTTTTTTTGTCTTCCTGTATCTGGGGCAAGTGGGGAGAGATAAGGGGAGAAGCCACACCCAGCCTCCCAACCGCCTCCGAACCCTGGGATGGGGGACAGCCACCCAACGCCATCCCAGGTCCCCGATGTGGGGCATGCTCCAGGGGTCCTGCTCAGGAGGTTTCGATATTCAACAGTTCTGAATTACTGCTGCTCTCGCCACTCCAATCACGATGAGATCTCTCCAGAATGCACTGGCTGACATGGTCCACCTTAGAGTCTCCGTTTGCCCAGGTACTCACTGCCAACATGCGGCTGGGGTAGTTGATAAATTTGTTCCGTCTTCTGTTGTGGTCCCAGGTGTCCTCTGCAGGCTCCAGTGAACCGCCATGTCCTCCATGTGCACCTGGATATGCTGTCCACTGCTCCGTCTAAGCCACTGAGGAGGCTCAGCTCTGACACATGCACTCCACGGTCAGACCATGGAACCTGCAATTCTCTCCATGGTTGGGGTTCTGAGTCCAGCGACTCAGCCTGGGGCATCCCCAAATAAACATCATCTGAAGTGATCCCAGACCCGATCCCTGTGTGTGCGGGCCAGAGCAGGGCCCAGCACAGTCCTGATCCCTGTGTGTGCGGGCCAGTACAGGACCCAGCACAGTCCCGATCCCTGTGTGTGCGGGCCAGTGCAGGGCCCAGCACAGTCCCGATCCCTGTGTGTGCGGGCCAGTGCAGGGCCCAGCACAGTCCCGATCCCTGTGTGTGCGGGCCAGAGCAGGGCCCAGCACAGTCCTGATTCCTGTGTGTGCGGGCCAGTACAGGACCCAGCACAGTCCCGATCCCTGTGTGTGCGGGCCAGTGCAGGGCCCAGCACAGTCCCGATCCCTGTGTGTGCGGGCCAGTGCAGGGCCCAGCACAGTCCCGATCCCTGTGTGTGCAGCCCAGTGCAGGGCCCAGCATAGTCCCGATCCCTGTGTGTGTGGGCCAGTGCAGGGCCCAGCACAGTCCCGATCCCTGTGTGTGCAGCCCAGTGCAGGGCCCAGCACAGTCCCGATCCCTGTGTGTGCAGCCCAGTGCAGGGCCCAGCACAGTCCACCACCACATGCTCGTCTTTGGAAGTGAGTTGCCCTCAGGCAGGACATGAAGACGCAGCCGTGCGGGGCGATACTCTAGTCCTCCCCACAGCGGAGCAGTGGCCATCGCAAGGCCGCAGCGTGACATCCTGGTCAGTCCCAGTGACGGATGCCGTGGTCATGTCTTCTGTCTCCCCAAGGTGCCTCTGCCAGAGGGCCCATGAGGGGCTTTGGGGTGAGCCAGCAAACGCCTGTAAGACATCTTCAAGTCCCCCTCGCCTTACAGTGACCTGAATGTACCCCCAGAATCCAGGTGTGGGAACTGACCCCGGGACAGCAGAGCTGGGAGGGGCTGTAGCATCAGGAGGCATCAGTGCTCCCTGAAAAGGGATTGGTCTAGTGGGCTTGCTGCAAGTGAGGTCACAGCAAGGTCACCCTTGCCCCGGGGACCCCCGCTGGGCCTGGGCTCCCCGACTTCCAAGGCGGTGAAACCCATGTCCATGTTCCTGAGGGTTGTCCCCTCTGTGATGCTCCGTCACAGCTGTAAGAATGCCCTGAGACGCACCAGATCACATGCCCACAGACGTGTGGCCTGCCAGGCTGCTGGGCGAGGTACCCCTGCGTGAGCTGGGAGGCTTCCCAGAGATGTCCCGAAGGAAGGAAGGATGGGTGGGTGGCCGAACAGGGACTCCAGGGCTGCTGCAGCGCCCCCCACCCTAGGAAGCCTGAGGATCACAGGGGTGGGGCAGGACCACGTGCCAGACCCTACCATCAGCCTGACACTCCTGTGTGGCAGCAGGACACCATGAGGCTCACAGTGCCTCCCAGGGCATGGTGTGCCCACAGCTAGCATTTGGACACGCCAGGACTCGGCCTCAGCCCTTGCATGTCGCTGGAAGTTGCTGCTGGCAGTGCGCACGGCTGGCTCCCCTGCCTGGACTGCCACCTGTTGCAGCCACCTGCGTGGCACAAGGCAGCTTTTCTTCTCACCTCTGAGCGGGGCTCTGACTGCAGGACGGCCTCGTGTTGCTGGGCACAGCCTGTCACTGGGAGCTACTGCCCTGGTGCCCACTGCCAGCCTGGAGCCTGCAACCCCTCCCTTCTCCACGCAGCCAGTTGAGCAAATGGGAAGAGGTGTGATGTTTCGCCGTCTGACTCACTTCCCGTCCAAGACAGGGAGTTAGAAAGACCTTCACAGGCTCTGCCTCTGCAGGTGAGGCTTGCTGGCTGAAGGAGTGAAGAGAACCGTCTGGCAGCATCCATGGGCTTCCCTGGCGCATGCTCGAGGCAGAGGGCTGCGGCGCTGGCACATCGGAGGCGATGCGTGTGCGTCTGGCAGCTCCTGAGCCTCTCCACACTGCTCAGGCTG
Source organism: Ochotona princeps (assembly GCF_030435755.1). NCBI lineage: Eukaryota > Metazoa > Chordata > Mammalia > Lagomorpha > Ochotonidae > Ochotona > Ochotona princeps. The sequence continues at coordinate 1,967,965 of NC_080833.1, read as the reverse complement.
CCCTGTCCCACCTGGCTTCGCACCACCCGCTGTTGCCGTGTCTTAGCGGAGGCTGGGATGTCGGTGCCACAGGATGCCACAGTAAGCGCCTTGCCCCGCAGGTCTCCGCAGTGCTGGGGTCGTTTTGCCAAAGGGACAAGCCTGGAAGCTTCTGGAGGCTTCAGGCTTGCCTAAGAGCTCCTGGGCCTGAGCGCCCGGTCAGCAGGAAGAACGTGCTGCAGAGCCATATGCATGACTGGCAACTAGAAGCTTAGGAAATGGCCACGCCTCCCCAGGAGATGCTCGGCTAGACACCTGTGAGGTCGTTCATGGTCCACCGTGGAGGCAGCAGTGTCACCAGCCTCCCAGGCTGGGTGCTTGGTACCAGGTGTCTTCAGGAGGCAGCCCTGGGAGGGAGCTTGGTGATCTGGTTCCCTGGAAGAGGAGACGGAGTGGGGCGGGGAGGTGAGAACACCTGTGCACGGGCTGGGTACTGCTGTCGCCCTCTGACCCCAAGTCCCAATGCAGAAACCTGTGTTTCTGGCTGAGCTGGCTCCACGTGCTCCCCGTCGGCTCAGAACAAGTGCACGTGTGTGGGAGTTCCAGGGGAGACGGCAGCTGGCCACAGCTTTGTCACCTTAAGTGCGCCTTCTTTACAGGCCACACCCCTGCAAGTCCTTGGGACTTTATTGGGGTTCTTTAGAGAAACGAAAGCCGTCAGAGGTGCAAGTGAATCATGGAGAGAGAAAGAGAGAGGAGAGAGAGAGAGAGGGAGAGAGAGGGAGAGAGAGGGAGAGAGGAGGGAGAGAGAGGGAGAGAGGAGGGAGAGAGAGGGAGAGAAGAGTGAGAGGGAGAGGGGCATTAAGGAACTGCTCCAGCTCTGACCCAGCTCCTTGCCAAAGGCCTGGGACAACAACGCAGGATGGCCTGGGAAGGCAGACGAGGATGGCCCAAAGTCTTGGGGCCCTGCACCTGCGTGGGAGACCCGGAAGAGCTCCTGGCTTGGGATCGGCTCAGCTCCAGCCGTTGCGGCCACTTGGGAAGTGAATCATCAGATGGAAGATCTTCTTCTCTGTCTCTGCTCCTCTCTGTATGTCTGACTTTGCAAAATAAATAAATAAATCTTAAAAGAAAAAAAATGCCATGGCCTGAGGACGTGGGTCACTCCACCCTCCAGGGAGGCCTGGGAGAATCTCCTGGCTTCTGGCTTTGGGCTCGGCCCACACTGGCCATCGTAGCTGGTTGAGGAATCAACCAGTAGGTGGGAAATCTCTGAGACTTTCAAATAACTTAGCATATCTTCGAAACAATGAAAAACTGGACTCTATGTATCCCAGATTTTCCATAAGTTTTGAACACAAGACCAGCTTGCTCTAGCCAGCACATTGGAGAGCTGGAGGGAGACCTCCTCCATCCACGTCCTATCACAGTGCACCTGCAGAAGTGTCAGCGAGCCTGCTGCGTGGCTCTAACCCTCAGTGCCGCCCGCTGCCCAGTCTGCAAACCGCCTCCCAGGTGCCCACTGGTGATCGTGCTCAGAGCCGACTTTGGATCTCTGCCCGAGACTTCAACCCACCACGGCCCAGCTCTCCCCACAGGGAGGACCAAGAGCAGAAGCGATAGCAGCAGATTGCAAAACTTGCAGAAACTCAGGCCCTCCGGCGCTGTCCCCACCCCGCGGACCCCCAGCCCCCCGAGGGAGGGAACTTCCCCCAGCAAAGGCATGTCCTGTGCCTTGCTCGGAAACCTCACAGGCTCAGACAGTGCCGGCCGTCCTCTGGTGTCCCCCTACTGTGTCCTCTGAGTCCCTGGAGGTGTCCAGGGCTTCATGGTCGGAGACTGCCAGGCCACCTGCAGAGAAACGATACGTGTTCCATCCTGCTGAGGGTGGGCTGTGGCCCCCACGTGGCCCTCCACCATGCAAATTACCTGGCCGTGGGGCCTTGGGAACTAGCTGTGCAGGGACCCTGCAGGTGCAAGCGCTTGTCTTTGCACGAGACCATGTCACAGAGCTGGGCAGGCAGCTCTCAGACACCTCTCTCCTCGAGGCTGCCACTGGCACCCTGGCAGGTGAGCCATGCCATCCTGTATCTGGGAGTTTTACCAAGCTTCTGTTTCCCTGTTTCTGCCCCCTCGGTCTCCCGATCCAGCTGAACCTGTGGCGTGTCTTCACACAGGAATCAGCTCTGAGCTTTGGGGCTTGGCCATGCCCCTCTGGGCTGGGATGTGGCCGGGGGCTCAGGTGGCCAGGGCGGGTGCTGCAGGCCAGGTGCAGCCTGGATAAGACACCGTGTCAGGCGTGCGGCATCTGTGCGTTGAGAGGCAGAGATGGAGGCCCGTACCAGCATCCACATAGCAAGCTGGCATCACAGACGTGGTTGGACCCGCCCCACCACAGCACCAACCCCTGGAAGGCGATGCCCAGTGGCAGCCGCAAGTGGCCGCGAGCCAGGCTGCCCGCTCCCGGGACCAGCTTCAGGTGGCTGCTTCCCTCCCAGAGACTGCAGGCTGAAGCTGCCTGGGGTCTTTGTGAGTGTTGCCTCGGGGAAGCGGGGGAGGGTCGACTGGCTGCAGCCAAGGGCACTTGGAGCCTCGGCTGGCCCTCCTCCAGGCGTGTGAGCATCCACGGTGCCTGCTAGGACACAGCCGCTGGGATGAGACACTCGCCCATGAAGCTGGCACGTTCTTCATCTCAGGTCTCCCGGCCAGTTCCTAAAGCTCACATGCTGTGGTACAACAGCCAAGGGGGCTGCAGCCTTGGGCAAGGGACCTGGCACCATGGCTGGGCCTGCTTGCCTGCAGGAGGGACTGTCCGGTATGGGAGCAGACCCCTGGGGCCAAGGTGTCCAGAGAAGGGCACCCCAGGAATTACAAAAACACTTAGCTCCTACAGGGCTACCCACATCTGTGCCCCAAGCTACATGCGAAGCTGTGAGCACACGACACAGGAGGTGCGAGCACACGGCTGTCAGAGACACCATGCGGCCCCAGATTTTCATCTGCACTGACCTCTGGCCTGGCCATCCAGCCCTGCTGCCGCCATGGGGGCGTAGGCTCAATCAGGGTTGGTGCTGCAGCTTAACTGGCAAAGCCACTGCCTGCGGTGCCAGCGTCCCAAATGGGTACCAATTCAAGTCTCAGCTGCTCCACTTCCCATCCAGCTCCCTGCCTGTGGCCTGGGAAAGCAGCGGAGGACGGCCCAGAGCCTTGGGACCTGCACCTTGTGGGAGACCCGGAAGAGGCTCCTGGCTCCCGGCTTCTGATTGACACAGCTCTGGCTGTTACAGCAGTTTGAAGAACCAGTGGGTGGAATGTCTCACTTTCTCAATTCTGACTTTCAAATAAATACCTTAGAAGAAGGAGAAAAGGAAAGAAAGAGAAAAAAGAAAAAAGAACTCAGGCAAACCTAGGCGAAAACTGTGTCTGGGTTCCAATAAAGCTTTATTGACAAAATTTCAGGCAATCTGAGCCTTGCTGGCTGCCCCTTGATCTGAGCCCCCGATCTACATCATTTTGTGCGACTCCTGGAGCAGGCAGGCTTGGAGACTTCCTGGAGGAGGAGGAGGATCGAATGGACATGTCAGTCTGGACAGGGAGGGGGTGCAGAGCTCAGCTGTGGGAAGGGACCGAGCAGCGGGTTCCACATGGAGCAGCGGAAGGCCAGGCAGGGGCACAGCTGAAGGGAGCAGGGCCCACCCGTGTGGGCAGCCCCTGGCCGGCTGGCGGCTCTCCACGTTGGCCGCTCCTGTCCTCGCTTCCCAGTCCTTCCTCGGCATCACAGCCTGGCCAGCTCCCTGCCTGGCTGCCAGCCCTTCCTGGGGCAGAGGCTTCCAGGGCAGCCTCATTTCAGGGCAGTGCTGGGCGACACGTCAGCTCCTGATGGAAATCTGCCCGTTACTGCCATGTCTTCGTCTGACTCGGCCGAGGTCAGCTCGGGCCACTGCCCCCGACCCAGGGTTCCCATCGCTGCACCTGCGTGTGCTCCAGGGGCCGGGGCAGCCTGGGCTGAACGCTGCTCAGCTTGGCTGCTGTCCCCGACCCAGGGTTCCCATCGCTGCACCTGCGTGTGCTCCAGGGGCCGGGGCAGCCTGGGCTGAACGCTGCTCAGCTTGGCTGCTGTCCCCCACCCAGGGTTCCCATCGCTGCACCTGCCTACACTCCGGGGTTGAGGCCTGAAGGCTTGTCCTGGCTGGGATCCTGCAGAGGCCAGGAGCTCGTGACCTCTGCTGTTTGGGACGAATGCCGACCAACAGGGAGTGACATCACAGCCCGAGCTTGCCCTACCTAGTCCCCGGGGGCTTCCACCCGGGGGCTTCTTCCCAGGGCCAGCCTTCCCTACAGCTTCCCTCACACTTGCAGGGAGCCCACCTCGGGCGCTTCTGGGGCACTGAGGGCCTCTCCTGCCTCCCCAGTCCTGTCGGTCCCTCACCATGTGGCCGAGAACAGATTAGAGCAAGCTCTCATTTTGAAAGTCATGGCTGCTCTGAGCAAGAGCGTTTGGCAAAGCTGGGGCCCTAGGGCGGGAAACCAACCAGCACACAGCACGCCCTGTGCTCAGAGCCCGTGCAGCGTGCCAAGCCACTTCCGATGGCGTCACTACCATCATCATCATCTACCGAAATCTCAATCCACCAAGGTTGGCAGGGCACCCTGCCCTTCCCTCCCACCTCACCCCCTGGAAAGCCTGGTGACCTGCCCCGTGCCCTGAGCCTTGCCCACACCCCTCCTCACCTCCAGCGGCCCCTGCCCACACACTGCCAGGTGGGTGAGGGAGCGGGGGGACATGGGAAGCATCAACACCACGTCCACACATCAAGCCTGGGTTTCCATCGGCGTGAAACACGGGGCAGAGGGAAGCGCCGATCGGCTTCTCTGAGCACAGGGAGGGGACACAGATCAAGGAGCCACTGAGCGCTCACACAGCCCCGCCCAGCTTTCCCTCCGCTTCAACCGCGGCAGGGTAGCAACTCCAGAGACCAGAGCTAAACCCTCCCATCACACACGCCCGGATCTCACGTGGGCACCGGGACACGTACGGGCTGCTCCACTTCCCATCCACTCCCAGCTGAGGACTGCCCGAGGCCTTGACCCTGTGTCCGCATGAGAGACAAGAAGGTCCTGGCTCCTAGCGCCGGATCGGCTTACCTCCAGCCGCTGCGGACGGAAGATCTAACTGTCCATACGTGTCAGGGGATCCTCCAGGGATCGATCCAAACTGGAGCTATCCTGTGAGGTGTCTACACTGAGGACCCCCTGTGAAGTGTCTACATTGAGGAACCCCTGTGAGGTGTCTACCTTGTTCTCTTCTCCTGGGGATGTGTCTACACCGGTCCTCTATTCTGGATGTGTCTACACCAGTGGCTCTTCCCGGGAATGTGTCTACACCGGCGGCTCCTCCTGAGTTTGTGTCTACACCAACTCCTCCTGTGGATTGCTCACAGTGCGGGTGTAGAGTGTCGTTTCCCAGTGTGGTCTTCCATGCTGCTGCACCTGGACTTGTCTGGATCACCTGCTCTGGCTGCCGCTCCGTCTCCCTCGGTTACCGGGTTGGGGGAGGAGGCGGGGAGCTGTCCTCCCGGTGAGCCGCCTGTCTGCCGCCGCACCCCAGGGACGGGCCAGCACCCACACAGTGAGCCTGCCGCACCCCGGGGACGGGCCAGCACCCACACAGTGAGCCTGCTGCACCTGGGGATGGGCCAGCACCCACACAGCGAGCCCTGTGTTGTCAGCATGCTGTTCATGGTTCAGCTGAAATCCACCTTTTCATGTTGTGTAAGCAAAGAACCTGGTGAGCAAATGGATTAAGTGAGCAGAATTACAAGGGAGCTCTTCGAGGGGGAAATTTGTTTTTCGACACCTTATTACAGTAATTGTCTGTGTGCAACTCACGGCGTCTAATTACAAAGGAGTGTTTGCGAGGAGAGCAGAGACACACAGAATGCTCCAGTGGGCTCCTTGCTCTGTGCTGGCACCCAAGCCTTGGCCTTCTACCTCTCACAGCGTGGGGGAAGACGCTGCGTGTTGATGGATGGATGGCCGAGAGGAGCGCCACATCCACCGCCACGTCCGACCGTGGACAGCTCGCTGCGTCCGTCCCTGGGACGTACTGATGTGGAGCACCTGCCGTCCGGTTCCCGGCCGATGCTCCCCTCCGGCAGAGCCGCCGTGAATGTCGCGCGAAGGCGGCATGCAAATCGCCGAGTGTTTCCTTAACCTCGTATTGACTTTGGCTTCTAAAATCAATTTTCTTTATTAGCTGATGAATCTGCTAGAGACTGGCTGCAAGAAATCTGGATAAATTATTTAAGCAGTAAATTGTTTCCATTCTAACTGGTAATAGCAAGGAGCTTTAATAGGATACAGAGCAAGCCAAGGACCGGGGGCAAGGTCATCCCATCACGGGAATGAGATTCCCGCAGACCCACCATTTACAGCCTGAGGTCAGACACACAAGGAACACCACATCACACACGGCCGGGGAGGCGGTCACCTTGCAGCCCTCGTGGGCAGTCTACACGTATGCAACCGCATGTGGTGGCCTCAGTAGCAGGCGTGCACGACCCCTGAGTGTAACGTCCCCCGAAAGGCCAGAATCTGCGTGATGTGGTGTGTCCGTTGTGTGGGTGCCAGTCAGGGAAATGGAAATCAACAGGATAGACTGATGGAGAGAAAGACACACAGATCGAGGGAGAGATGGACAACACACCAGTGGGTAGATAGGGAAGTGACAGGTGGGTGCGTGGACGAAGAGATAAAGATGGATTCACCAGCAGATGACAGACACGGACGGAGAGACACGGAGAGGGACATGTAGACACAGACAGGTGGACAGAGGAGACAGGCGTGGACATGCCAGAGATGGTGCTGTGTAGCAGGAGCATGTGCAGGGGGCAGCTGATTTGCAGCCCCCTTGTGAAGGCTGCCGGGGACAGCCTCCCCACCCTCCATGGTCCCAATCTGCACCACAGTACAGCCCCAGCTGAGCTGCCCAGGGCAGAGGTTAAATGGCCCAACGACAGGGCTGCACAGGCTGGCCAAGCAGGAGGAGCCACTGTGAGGAGTCCCCGCGCCTCCTGTGGCTGGGGCTCAGCCAGCTCCCTCTTGCCCTGGAAACCTGGGTCCAGGCTGGGGATGGACAGCCCTGCTGGCCCTTCATGAGGCCTCTTTCCAGAGCTGCAGCTACCCTGGAGGTGACCCAAAGTTAATCGTTGTACTTGTAGCCTGGGAGACTGCAAAGGGGATAACTGGTATGCCTGTGCCAGCCGAGTGCGCCAAGGCAGGCTGTGGCACGTGCCAGCGTCTAAAGCTCTTGTCTCCGAGGGAAACCACAGTGTTGTGGTTAAGGAGGTCCTGACACCTGCGACTTCAGGTGGCTGTTTACAGGATCTGGAACACAAAACTTAAATCACCTGCTACTAACCAGGCTGTTCTTTAAGCCACGTGGGAAGCAAACACAGTGTCGAACCTGCTGTCGGGTGCTCTTCCCGACAGTTCGTCCCTATGCGATGCTGCAGAGCCGGCTTGGTGGGCGGAGACGGTCGGGCAGCCTCTGGACGCTCACAGGCCCCTGAGTCTGAAACCCTCTCGCTTCGGCAGAGAACTGTCCCTCTGTGCTCCTTCTGTCACTCCTGCTGTGGCGGGTTTGTCACACGCGGCATGGCCCAACCGACAACTCCTTCCTTTGGCACCCCAGCCTCACCCTGCTGCAAGCCGCAGGAGGCACCCAGGCTCGGGTCATGGCCCAGACCCCAAAGAGCCCCTCGTCCTGGGCTGTGAGGGTGCTGCTGGGAGAGAGCCAGGAACTCAGGGCCCCCACACCCCGAGCACCCACCAAGGACTCCGCAGTCTCTGTCAGGAGTTGGGGCTTCACTGTGAGCCCCAGAGGGCAGCTGGGGGTGTCCACGGCTCCTTCTCCACAGGACCCAGCAGTTCAGTGATGGGTTGGGTGAGAGCTAACGTGTCCACTCCCGCCTGAGCCAGCTGAGCTGGTCAACACCGCCACAGTGGCCTGGTCTACCAAGAGTGACATTGTTTCTGCTAAACGTTGGTTTTTTATTTATTTGAAAAGTAAAAGTTATAGAGAGAGGAGGAGGAATAGAGACATCATCCATTCTCTGTTCATTCCACAGATGACCTAGACAAGCTGGGGCCGGGCCGGGCCAAAGCCGGGCCAGAAGATTCTTCCCGGTCACGTGAACACAGGAGCACAAGGGGCCGTCCTCCGCTGCTTTCCCAGGCACACTAGCAGGGAGCTGGATTGGAAGTGGAGCAGCTAGGACTTTAGCCAGGGCCTGGCTGGGATGCCGGCATGACAGGCAGACGCCTAACCTGGTACCCCACAATGCCTGGTGTGATATGGTTTGGCCTCTTGGATCTAGATCATGGCAGGGGGCACTCCGCCTGGGGGGTGGGGAGCCGGTGGGGGGAGGTCAAGGTCTGAGGGCAGAGGGTGGGGGCAGTGTGAGGGGGAGCAGGCAGAGATGTCAGGTTTAGGGGAACACGGAGCCCTGAGGTAGGGGGCTCCTGCCTGCGTGTTCTCACAGGCCTGAGGGGCCGTGCGTGGGGGCTTCCAGGGCTAACTCTGCACCAGCCAGACCCCGCACGCCAGGGACCAGGTCCCCTCAGGCCAAGAAGCCCTCTCTGACGTCACCGATAGAGCAGCAGCCTTGGCTGTGAACAGGAAGCGATGGCCCCACAGCCCTCACAGCTGGCTGCCAGCTGAGCTCACTTCACAGGAGCCTGTAGGTGAGAGTGTAAGTTTAGAATGTGGCAGTGACCGCATACCTCTTGACCCCCGCACCAGCCACGCCGGGAGCTTCCCTGGTCCTGGCCACAGCGTCTGGTGGGCCAGGTGCACAATCTGCCTGGGCCCCCAGGCAGCACACCTGTCCCCTTAATGCCCTGCACCATGACAATGGCCACAGCCCAGCCACCCTAATAGCTCCAAGCTCCCAATCAGAAAAGCCTTGTGCAGAGAGGTGCGTCGTCTGGGTGACCCCAGCCACACCCCCACAACCACCAGGGCAGAGCCTACCATCCAGGCCCCTAACTTGGAATCCTTCCCCAACCAAGTCATGTTGACCCTCGTAAACTTTCTTCTTCCCTAAAAGGAAGCATGGACATAGTTTCCTGCAGAATCTTCTAGTTCCGTTTCCTGGCGACGTGCCAGCCCAGACCCAGGCTCTTTCTGGGGAGGATCTGCAGAGGAAGGGGGCGGAACCTGGTCAGCACAGGAAGCCTGTCCTGTCCTGTGTCCTGTGTCAGCTGGCAGTGCGCACGGACTGGCGGGCTCTCCAAGCCCCCTTCCTGGGAGGCCAGTGTATGCTGCAGCGGGCAGGGTGTCCCAAGGGGATTCGCGCAGGGCGCAGAGCACGTGGCAGCCCTCCCAGATGCCGTCACTAAGAGCCCAGCAGCACAGCAGGTGCAGCCTCGGCCCAGCTGTCAGCTGTGCTGAGGCCTTTGGTGGAGGCCAGGCCACATAGGCGGCTGGTCCGGAGTGGCCAAGCCCTGCTTCCTCACTCGGTGCTGGTGGGATTTTCTCACTTGCCCTCCCCCGCTCCATGTCTCAACACTGAGATTGGAAGACACCTCGAGGGGCCTGGCCGAGCCCAGCTTCTGAGGCCCCGGTTAACCCGTCACAGCCACCTGGGGAGACGAGCTGGCCATGCACGCTGCACCCGGAGGGACCAGCTGTGACCTCAAGGTTTGCAGAGCTGCCCATGGCTTTGGCCATGCGAAGCCAGGATCCTCCCAGCTGTCCACTCCTGGCTGGTGGGGCCAGGCCATCTCTTTCCCAGGGTGGGAGTTGGGGAGAGCCAGGCCCCTGCCCAGCCTCGCCTCTCGCAGCCGCAGGCCCAGGGCCAGCGTCCGGGGTAAGCACTGTAAAGTGGACCATGATGGGAGGCGGCTGCCAGCAGACAGCCTGTGGCAGTTAGCGCTCTGCTGCCACACACACGATGCCCCATTCGTCCCATGGGTAGAACTGGTGAAAACAAATCAACTGGGCAGAGAAGGGCCTGGGCAGGAGGGGACATGGCCCTCAGCAGGGCTGGCATGGCCTTTGGTGGGGCTGGCGTGGCCCTTGGGGAGGCTGGCATGGCCCTCAGCAGGGCTGGCGTGGCCCTTGAGGAGGCTGGCATGGCCTTTGGTGGGGCTGCATGGCCCTCAGGGCGCTGACGTGGCCCTCAGGGGGCTGGGGACTGCGCCGTGAATGCAGTCTGCATCCGGCTTTGCTATGAACGGAACCAGGGCATCTCTCAGGACACGTGGTGGGCGCTGTGCCGGCCGAGCCCTTGGGAACACTTCCCCTCTAATGCCCTGGGCCGTGCCTCCACCTGCCGCATTTGCTTCTCGGCACATGAAGTGCAGCTGTGAGCATGTCTGGTCAGAGCCGTGGATCAGACACACGTCAGGGAGCACGTGTCTGCAGGGGGCGGCGAGCGCTCTGCCCTGGAGCTCGCGTTGGTAATGAGCTTTTGCAAACAGAAGCTGTGAAGTTGTCAGTGTCAAAATGAAGTCAGTGTTGTCGAGCCAGAACCCAAGACGCACAGACCAGCACACGCTGGAAGGAGGGCACACGTACTGTGCCAGGTCAGGCTCAGCCCGGTGGCCAGCGCCCCTGCCACAGGGCAGCCAAGGCTGGCCCTCTCAGAATGCAGGACAGCAGTCTCCTCGTGTCGCTGTCCCACCAGCCCTGCTCTGCTGCTCCTCCCAGGGCTCACCTTGCGGGCGTCTTCCACCGCCGTGCTCGGCTGTTCTCCAACATCACTGCTCTCTGGAGGCTGGCTGCTGTGGGCTTCTTAGACGTGCTGCAGCCCATCTCTGCTGGGAGGCAGCTTCCCTGCTGGGCTTGTGCCTGGAGTCTCCTCCTGGGGTCTGCTAAGCCAACTGCTGCCAACGGTGAGACATCGCACCTCTGTGCCCCCACCTGGCGCAGGGCACGTTCACCCGGCATGTCAGTCGGCCCGGACTCGCCCCGACAGGCCCCTCTAGTCCACACACCGCAGACAGCGTGGGACTCCCTGGGGCAGCTGCCCCTGAGGCCTGGCCATCGCCAGAGCCAGGGCAGGGCCCCGCTGCCGTTCCCGGGAAAACCGAAGGCTTTGGCTGTGTGGGTGCCGCGTGAGGCGCCGCCAGAGGAGTCACAGTCCCAGACTGGCCACACAGCGCTGCCCACAGCTGTGGCGAGGCCTTGACCCTCACCTACATCCAGGATTTAACGTGCAGGTGTGTGGGGGTGCACTGAGGGGTAGCCGGGGTGCTGGCCCTCCAGCAGCAGCCAGGCTCTTCTGCGGGGGCAGCTGGTTCTGGTCCCCAGGTGCATGGCTCCCCACAGAGCCTCCGGGGCAGGGGATGACTCCAGGGCCCTGCCACCAGAGCTGAGGCCCAAGGAGACGCCCCCGCCCCTCACTGCCCCCACTGAAATCGTGCTTGTTCAAGGGTCGCCAAGTAGGGCTGAGGCCAAGTCTTGCTCCTTCCCTGTCCAGACAACTCCATGGGTCTTCATTTTCACCAGTGCCTGGGAAATGCAATGAGAAGGAAAATACTGTGTGACGTGAGAATTGCATGGACCCCAAGGCCCGCATCCACTAGCAGCTCCCCTGGGGACACGCGGCACCCATGGCCGCCCCATGACCACTCTCTGGCCTGCTGAGCTGCTCTCTGCAGGTGGTCATGTTGGGAAGGGGAGGAGTAAGGTTTCCAGCAGACCATAGCCAAGATCAAGGCATGACTGGGCCACAGCACCCCAGAAGGTGCTGGCTCTAACCTGCCTCTCCCAGTTCTGGGGACTCCAGCCATCCCCGACTTCTGGGGCTCTGGTCGCTGTCCCAAGGTCACAGGGCTGACCTCTGCACCCCTCAGGTACCCCAAGAAACCCCCACAAATATATGAGATCCTGCATGCACTCCAGGCCCTTCTGCGAAGCACCCAGGGCTTGCACAACACCTGCGCACACACACCCTTTGGTCTAACTCATCCCCAGGGGGTGAGCTCACCAGGGCTACATGGCCACCATGCAAGTAGCTGTTACACCATTCCATGCAGGAAACAATAAGAAAAATTTCTGTCCCAGTTATAAAATTCTTTATGGATCGAGAGGCAAACGGAGAGAACAAGGGAGCTCGGATCCAGGGGCTCCTAGCCCAGAGTCCACAGCAGGCCCGGCCGGCCAAAGCCAGGAGCGGGGAGTTGAAACACAGGTCCCCTGCACTCATGCCGTCACTACTGTTCCCGCCTCTGCACCAGCAGGGCCTGGAGTCAGGAGCCACAGGCCTGAGCGTCCTCAGGCTCCAGCCGGAGGCCCCCAGGGCTCTGCTCTGGCTGGAGGAGCACGCAGAGACAGGGCAGCAGACGGCGGGCGGCAGGAGCTGGAGCAAGGACGTGGAGCAGACTCACTCCCAGGCAGGACAAAGGGAGGAGCAGGGCGGTGGAGGGGTGCGAGGGAGGACGCAGAGAGGGGACCACCCCTCGGGGGAGAGCCAGGCAGCGCTCAGCTGGGCACACGTGGTCGTTCTCTCCCAGCTTGGGCCGTGGTCACTCGGGGATACTCGGGGAGCTCTGCACCCTGGTGTGACATTACCAGCCCGCTCCATGACCAGGGCAGTGACTCTCTGGGCACCAGAGCTCCAGAGGCTGGCCTGGCAGGTGGACAGCCCCCTGGGTGGCAGGCAGCATGTCTGGCAAACTCAGAGCCTGCTTTGTCCTCCCTGCCGAAGCTGTGTGACCTGGGGCAGTCCCCTCACCACGCAGCCTGGAAGGTCTGCTCCCCCTGCTGCCCTCCAGGTGCCCGCTCTGGGCTGCAGGTGGGATGGAGCCCCTAAGTGCCTCCAGCAAGCTTCAACAGTCACAGGGTTCACACCGGTCCAGGCACCTGGGGCCAGGAGGACGAGCCTGCAGGCCAGGAGAAGGGAGCTGGGCGGACACAAGGCACGGTCAGGGAGGAGAGGCTGCCAGGGTCCCCAAGTGGCCCCTGATGCTCGTCCTTACTTGTGAGGGGCCAGTTCCTGGTCACCATGCTCCCTGCAACTGGCCCGCTCTGGCCGGTGCCCCTCCGTGCTGGGATTCCTCCCCTGCACCTGACACCCATGGGCAGGTTAGGGCCATGAGGGCATCGAACCCAACACTGACGGCCGGGAGGCTGAGTCTGTGGTCCCAGAGCCAGAAGAGCCACTTGTGGTCCCTGTGGTCAGGGACCCTGGGCAGCGAGCAGAACTCGTGCTGCGCCCCAGGCAGTGGGGGGGCTCGAGCGGCTGACAGCCGTGTAATTGCCTTGAGTGGAGTTCCGGCTGTGGAGGTCCACTTATCTCCCTGGCCCAGTGTCTGCACCTCGAATCGGCTCCCCGCCCAACATCTGGGTCGGGCGTCGCAAGCAGGAAGCCTACTGAACCCTCATTCCCTTTCCCTTTCGGCTGATGTAAAAACCTGTGACGGTGGCTGGCAGTGCCCGTGCCAGCCAGTCAGCAGCCTAGCCACCCCGGCTCGCCGCCCAGCCTGTGATCTCACTGCTGCGGCCTCCAGAGGCTGTGATCAAACAAAAGCATTCGCCCCCCAGCCCTTCTGCTCCCTGGCCTCATGTCCTCGGGGTCACCACGTGCCACCCCCCAGCCCTGCCGCTCCCTGGCCTCATGTCCTCAGGGTCACCATGTGCCACCCCCAGCCCTGCCACTCCCTGGCCTCATGTCCTCAGGGTCATCATGTGCCTCCCCCGGCCGTGCCATCTCCCTGGCCTCATGTCCTCAGGGTCACCATGTGCCTCCCCCGGCCGTGCCATCTCCCTGGCCTCATGTCCTCAGGGTCACCATGTGCCTCCCCCAGCTGTGCCATCTCCCTGGCTCGTGCCCGAGGAGCACCACGTGCCTCCCCCAGCCGGTTTCCTTCTTCCTTGAGGCCGAGTGACCCTCTGCACTGAGCATACCCCACTGTCATTCATGATTCATTCAGGGGAGATGGAGAGGCTTCCGTGTCTTGGCTTAGGTGCCACAAGGCATGTGCAGCAGCCAAGACCTCAGACAGGAAGCCGAGGCCCGTGGCATGAATTCCAGCAGTGCAGGCTCTGTGGGTCCTCGTGCCTGACAGAGCACCGTGGAACCCACGGGGGACAGCTCAGCAGACACGCAGGCTCAGCCGCAACACACTCCAAAGCCAATGTCTCGTTCCGGTCACGGGCCCCGTACACATTTCACAAACATCAGCAGTCCCACCGTCCTTCCTTTCAAACTCCTCCCTACCCGCCCAGACCCGGTGTGTGTTCTTGCTTCAATTTTGGCAAGATTAGGTGCTCTGGTCAAGCCGATAGACCCCTCTTCAGTGCCTCAAGCTGGCACCTGCCCAGACATGCCATAGGAGTTCACCCAAGTTTATCTTGGTGCAAAAAGTTGTTTGACACCCATCCATAATTTTTTCCTTACTATGTATTTGCCATGAACTTTTGAAGCTCTCTCATAGTTAGTAAATCTGGCAGGAGAGTAGATTTCCTGTGAAGTGTTCTTACCCAACAACAATAACGCGGATGATGGCAACTCCAGCTCCCTTCCTGCTGCCTGGGATCTGTGTGTTAGCTTCCAGCCGGAGCCCCAGCCCTCGCCAGTGCCAGTCAAGCCCAGCACACAGTCTCAGGCCCTCCAGGAGCCGGCCTGGGGCTTCCTCTGTGCCTCATGGGTGCGGCCCAGGACCCCTAAGTTGCAGGGTCCCACTGGCCCAAGTGTGCCTTGTGCTGTGCTGGCACTCAGGAACTTTCCCAACTTTGGAGGATTAAAGCAAAGTGACACATGATGAGAATGAAGAAAAGCCACTCGCGGCCCCGCACTGCTGCTGGCAGGACCCCAGGCTCTCACGAGAAACTCCACGAAGCATCTCTGCCCCAGCTCCCCCACACGCTAGCCGCGGTCCTCCCTGCGTGGAACGGGAGCCTGGCAGACGGCTGTCCCCATATGCCCTGTCACACCTGTGTCCTCGCCGCTGTCACAGCTCCCAGAGTGAGGGAAAAACATCTCCGCCTTGGCAGCTCACACCCAGAGAGAGCCAGAGCAGGTAAGTCGCTGGCAGCCTTATTTCCTGTGATTTGCATGTCATGAATATTCAGATACTGCTTCCCCTCCGCACCTGAGCATCAGCTCTGGCTCCAAGGAAAGGTGAGCCAAGCTCTGCAAGGCTGCAGGGGGCTGGAGGCCGCCCCCTTCCTGCAGCTAAGACGGCACTGTGTGGACAGGGAGCTGTTCCCCTGGCCCCAGCAGCTGGGTACCCCAGCTCCAGGATGCCCAAGGAGTCAGAGGCACAGCTCAGCTCTCTGCCACCCTGTGCCGAGCACTTGGCAAGCACAGGAGCCCCTGCGAGTCCCGAGGGCAGGACCCTCATGGCCGTGCTGCAGGGTCCCTATCTCTTTGCCTGCTGTAAGCCGACCCAAGGAAGTTGTCCGCACCCCCTCGCAGTGTCCTGCAGGGGCCTGAGGCTGTTCGAGGGATCCCGGGGAGCGTTCCATGCAGGGTCTGCTTCTCAGGCTGCAGCGGCAGGTGTCGGCCCCTCTCATGCCCCCACCCCTACCCCGGCCTGGCATCCCCCTCCTTGAGCCTGTCTGTGGGGACCTGGGGCACCCATCGGAGGCCAGGGTCTTGGTACTGCTTTCTGCTGTTTCTTTGAGATCATCCAGAGCCATGTATTTTTAAGAGAATAAGAGGAGAGAATTTCGATTTTCAGATCTATTAAGCAGTTTTATAAGAAGATTGTTACAAGGGGATTAGAGCAACCCGAGGCAGCATTTTGTCATGTGAAAAGAGCAATAGCGCAGGCAGGAGAGAGATGGCTTCTGTGTGCCGAGCTGTGCCAGTGCCAAGCCTGGACATGTCTCAGATCTCCCCCGAGACCCACCATGCAGTGGCCGCTTCCCAGAGGAACCAGCTCAGCACCGTTCCCTGGTGTGGAGCTGGTGTTAATGGCATACACGAAGCTGGTGTGCACAGCGTGAGTGGAGCTGGCGTCCATGGCATGCGCGGAGCTGGCATCCACAGCATGAGTGAAGCTGGCATCCATAATGTGTGTGAAGCTGGCAACCACAATGTATGTGGAGCTGGCGACCACGGTGTGGATGGAGCTGGCGACCATGGCATGCGTGGAGCTGGCGACCACGGCACGCATGGAGCTGGCGTCTATGGCTCTAGTGGAGCTGGCGTCTATGGCTCTAGTGGAGCTGGCGTCTATGGCTCTAGTGGAGCTGGCGTCTGTGGTGTGAGTGGAGTTGGTAACCGTGGCGTGAGTGGAGTTGGTAACCATGGCGTGAGTGGAGCTGTTGACTACAATGTGTGTGGAGCTGGCATCCAAAATGTGCACGGAGTCCTGAGCTTTGCTGGGGGTCAGCTGGGAGCACCACATGGAACAACGCATCTCAAGTCATTGGCCACAGCCCCACATGGGCGATGCGGGCAGGGAGCGTGGCACAGGCACCCTTGGCATGGGGAGGCACAGTTCCCAGTCCTTCCAACACTCGCCAAGACACACGTGTGAGAGAAGAACATGGTGCCCACGCAGCACAGCACATGGGGCCCTGGTAGGAAGGCCACTGCGTGGTGGACGATGCTGCTAGGAGTTAACATGGCCGAGGACGCAGCCGTGGGGGCAGGAGGCACCTCACAGTGACGGGACAGCCGTTGACCATAGTCACCAGCAGATCTGAAGTCCTCGTGAGGCAGAGACTTGAGGGATGGCTGAGGTCAGGTGGACAGGGGACCATCAGCACGTGCCAAGGCCCTGTAGCAGGGACCCAGGGAGAGAGGACAAGGTGGAGTAAGGCGCCTGAGGGACAAAGTGACCATAGAAGAGCAGGGACTGGGAGGCGGCCGTGGAGCGGGCAGGGGCTGGGAGGCGGCCGTGGGAGCGGGCAGGGGCTGGGAGGCGGCCGTGGGAGTGGGCAGGGGCTGGGAGGCGGCCATGGGAGTGGGCAGGGGTTGCCCCATCCCCATGAGAGCTACAGAAAGGATGTCCACCTAGCAAAGCACCTTGACCTCTTGCTTTGGGCTGACATGTAACTCCAGAGTGTCATACCCTGGGTCCCTAGGCTCCCCTGTGGTGTTGGTTGGGGATGGGTATCCAGGGATCTTCAGATGTGGCCATGGGAGGGTGGGCTCCGTGAGCAGAGGAAGCCATGGAAGGTTTTGCTCCCCGCTGAGGCCACGGGGAGAGGTGGCCATCAGCAGCCAGGGAGAGGCCTCCTGGGACCTGCACCTGCTGCTGGTTGCTTTCGAGTTGGGGTTCCAGAGCCGTGAGGAGCGAGAGCCTGCTGCCAAGGGCCCTGTGTGGCAGTCACGTGATCTGGCAGCCACTGGACCCTTGTTCACCGATTTGTTCCTTGTTCCTTGTTCCTGCCCCCTGCCCCCTGCCCCTGCCCCCTGCCCCCTGCCCCCGGCCCCCTGCCCCCTGCCCCCTGCCCCCTGCCCCCTGCCCCTGCCCCCTGCCCCCTGCCCCCGGCCCCCTGCCCCCTGCCCCCTGCCCCCTGCCCCTGCCCCCTGCCCCCTGCCCCCGGCCCCCTGCCCTCTGCCCCCTGCCCCCTGCCCCCTGCCCCCTGCCCCCTGCCCCAGGCCCTGCAGGTCGGAGGGAGGGGCCGTGGCTGGTCCTTTTGCCTTGGTCCAGTTACTTTGTTTCGGGGCAGAGGGCTTTGTCTCGGCTCCATGAACACTTCCCAGAAGTGGAGGCCCCCTGGGTGTGTCCCGGGGTCTCGGCGTCTTGTCCAGCTGGACAGGGGCCAGCTAGGTCACCTTAGCTTGGCGACAGATGTACTGTCTGATCCTGCCCGCTCAGAGGCCTCTGTTCAGCTTCTGTGTGCTGGGTGTTCTGCCGAAAGGCCCTCCAAGAAAGACGGTGAGCCAGGTGGGGAGGTGAGTTCTCAGGCAGTCTCTCCAGGTGGGGAAACTGAGGCACCAAGAGAGGAGCAGCCCAAGCCTGCACACTTGGTGGGGGTGGAGTTGAAACCATGGCTGTGACCGTGGCCCCCCCGCACAACTCTGTGGGCTTCTGTAATCACGACGCAGCCAACACAGCCCAGCGTGTCACAGCCACTATCCCAGCGTCGCTGCCCTCAACTCCACACCGGGGGACCAGGCATAGCTCAAGATCGTCCAACGCTTGGCACACACAGCGGGTTGTCAAGGCAAAAGGGAAACGCCACGACAGCACCGCTGCCTGGAGGGCCTCACCCAGGGAGCTGCCCAGTGTGCCTCACTCCCCCGTATGGAGACTCTGTGGGTGCCCCCATGGTCTTGGCAGTGGTGACGGCCTTGGCTTCTCACATCCTCAGGCCTCTCAGGCACAGCTCTGCACCAGCAGGCTGGCAGGAGAGTCACACCCCTGCGGGGGCTCGCGGGCATCTCAGCCCCCACATGTCCGAATCCAGCAGGGCAAGTGTCTTGTGGCACTCAAGAGCATCTTCTAGGACACCCCGTCAGCTTCCTGTCACTGACACGCCTGGTCTACATGACACACGCAAGGCTTGTGTGTCCAAGGCTGATCTGTTGGTTTAGGTTCCCAGCCCGAGGCACCAGGACAATGAAAACAAACACAGCCCAGGAGAGGTGGGTGTCTAGCAGGAGTGGAACAGCAGGTGTGCAGGGTGCTGCGGGGAGGAGACCCACCAGGCATCAGGGTGCGGGCAAGGACAGACGGGGCTGAGCAGCCAAGAGAGCTTCCACGCACTGCTTCACTCCCGGATCCCATTAAGATCCAGGACGGGGCCAGGCCAGTCGGGAACTGTGAGCACACCAGGTCTCCCTCTCAGGGGGCGGGACTCAGACTGCCACCTGCTCCCTCCCAGAGTGCCCATGGCAGGAAACGAAACAGGAGGGGAGGTACCCCACTGCGAGCGGTGAACCCCACTGCAAGCGGTGAACTTCCCAAGACGTGCCAAACGCCGGCCCCTCTCTACAGGATTTTGGTTGCTGGGCTCAGCTGTCAACAGGAGGTCACAGCTCATTCTGAGATCTGCTCCCCGGGACACCTTCTTCCCAGCACCCCCACAGCAACGCCCCATCACAGCCGCAGGAACCGGCCAGAGAACACGAATGACAGGTGGCCATCGTGTCCAGGCACAGTCTGGTTGGTCAAGTGTGACCAGGTGTGGCCAGGCACAGTCAGGCGTGGCCAGGGCTTCCCTGGGCAGGCAGAGGTATACAAGGAGGAGGCCTGAGGTCAGAGCACACCCGACACACCCCTGTTCGGTTCTCACCAGGTGGTTGCCATCCACTTGCCCCCCACTTCCTTGGCATCCAAGCGGCAGGCCACATGCCCTCAGAGGTCCTCCAGAAGGGAACCGGCTGCCAGGCTCAGTGGCTCCCTGGAAATGAGAAGGCTGCAAGGAGCGTGGAACAGTGATGACCACAGGCCCTCCCGGGCTCCCGAGGGAGGCTGGCCGTCTCTGCAGCCTGCCCAGCAGTCAGACCGCCTCTCATGACCTGTGCTCATGCCGTGAGAAGACTCCTGGGATATGGCCTGGCCACCAGGACAGTGACGGGTGGGAAGAGGCTCCGTGTCAACAGATGCCAGCCTGACCCCACCCGAGTGGAAGGGTTGGACAGTCAACTACTCAGTCGCCCAACTTGCTCTACAGAGCTCTGATCAAAGCTCTGCTCAGCGAGGCTTGGGACACGCATTTGTCTCCCTGATCCCATCAGGACAGGGCTCGGAAGCTGCATTTGGGGCCACTCCCCCTCCACTGTACTTCCCCCCAGAGCTGGCCCTTTGCTGTGCCCTTGACATTGAAGCTGTAATCAGAGATACGGTGAATAGAGTCCAGAAACGCAATGACAGCACATTACTCCGTGCGAGAGGTCATGGTGCTGCTCACCGTGTGACAGGCTGAGCAGTTGTGCAGGCGTAAGGAGAATCCCAGCATTCACTGGGGCCTGAGAATGGTCTCCGGAGGACTGAGACCCGGCCCCGGAGTCTGCGGCAACCCCAGGTGTCAGTGTCCAAATCCAGTCCGTACCCTCGGTGGGCATGGGGCGGTCAGGAGGCAAACAGGGTCAAGGTGACCTCAGCCATGAGCTGTGTGCCAGCTGAGGTGCCATGAGGGCCCAGCTATTCCCAGGGCTTGGGCAGGCTCCCACAGAGTTGGACGCTCACTTTAGACAGTCTCCCTCCAATGGAGACAGCTGGACTGGTTATCTGGATGCTCACAGCTGGGTTGGCACTGACCGTGAACAGAGGACAACCTGCAGGGTATGTCACCGGCCAGGCACTGGAAAGCCAGCGTGGTGGGAGAAGGGCCTAGAGTACACTGGGGCTTAGAGATTTGCTGAGGTCAAGCTCACACTGCCCAGGACCCGCTCCTGTGTCCCTGGAAGTCACCTGCCAGGTGGGAGCCGCCCTCTGCAGGTCCTCACAGCTCTCCTGTCCTGTCATGCAGGACTTGGCTATGGCACCATGCGCCGTTGGCCGGGTGTGATGTGGACTGAGACACAGGTGTGAGTGCGTGAAGCTTGTGTGTCACCGAGCTTACGTGTGCACGTTGTGAAAGTAGCTGTGTGTGAGAGTGAGCTCTTCGGGGTGTGTGAATGTATGTTTGTGTCTCTTGTGTAAGCGTGCAAGCCCGTGTGTGAGTGTGAGTGTGTGCATACGGTACTCATGTGGGAACATGTAACTGTGTGTGTTTGAACGTGCGTGTTTCTGTGTGGAAGTGTGTGGGGTGTGCAAGAGTGCACGCGTTCACATGCGTGTAATTATCTGTGTGCACCACCCACGCAAGCAGCCCCTTGCTGCTCTCTGCAGGTGCCCATGCACAGACGCCCACCGCAGCCCGCACAGGGGGCGCCTGCCCGTGCCCCTCCTCGGAGCGTCACTTCCAAGCTGCGGAGGGCACAGTGCTTGAGTGGCAGGAGCAAAGCCCTGCCAGTGGGGCGGAGGAATCCTTCCGCATCCAGCCTTGGCTCCACTTCCATCGTGTGGTTCTGGGAGTCGGGGTGGCGGCGGCCCTGCTTGGGGTGCCGAGGCAGCTCCCCAAGCCTTCTCTCACTTGGACCTGGTGAGTGACAAGCCCCGACAATTCATCACGAGTCCTGTCACCCCAGGAGCCATCCGTCGGGGCCGAGGGAGGCAGTGGAGTGACGGCGATTTGCCATGGCCCCCGGTGCGTGTTTCACTCACTTCACAGCCTGGGCTCCGCATCAGCATCCACTTCCCAGCCATCCACTCAACAGGGACTGCCCGAGTCTCGAGCCAATAAACGGACCGCCGCTTCACACCTGGGTCAACGGCTTGCACCCTTCTGTCACAGCCTCTGCCTCCCGGCAGACAGCGTGCAGGGCATGGAGCCTCCCTGCACACGTATGTAACATACCATGTGTGCTGCGCATCTCCACCTCCTGAGTCCATGTGGCACACGCAGTATATGCATATGTGTTCATGCATGTACATCACGTGATACATGCTTACACACGTGTGTGGGGATCTTTGGGGACTGAGTCTCCCACACCCAGGCCTCACGGGGAACACTGTGGTAATGACGTTGAGCCTGCCCAGTCAATTCCCTGTGCACTTCGGGTGACGTCCAGGGCATTGCGGCCGTGTGGTGGACAGCACGGACACTGCAGGACTGCGAGAAGGACAAACACGGTCACCTGTGTGTTGGCGCGGACTCATTCGGAGCCTGGTGTTGCTCTGTGCTTAGCTGCATCCCGGATAAAGGCACAGAAAACCAGTGTACATGTGTGTTCACAGAGAAGGGGAGTGTGCGTGTGTGTCTACCTGCAAGGGTCTCCACACTTTTTAAAAAAATTTTATTTTACTTTCCTTGGAAAGTCAGATATACAGAGAGGAGGAGAGAAGAGAGGAAGATCTCACGACCCTGCCACAGCAGAACTCTGCTGGGACGAATCCAGCAGCGGGGACCTCAGCTCCGGTCTCCGGGGGTGGATGGGGTGGGAGCCATCCCTGTGCCTCCCGGGGTCTGCATTCATGGGGTGGGGGCTGGAGCCAGCAGCTGGGACAGGCATGTGACAGGAGACGGGCATCTTCACCTGTGGGTCAGACACCTGCAGGTGTGTGGCTTCGTCTCATTTCTTGTCCTGCTCCCACTGCCATGCAGGGCGGGGAAGGCAAGGGCGTCCTTCTGGGCTTCCTGCGAGGCCGGCTTTTCATTTTGGGATTCTGCAGGGTCAGAGGAGGAGTGACTCGACCCGCTGGGGCAGCGGGAGCGGTCCAGGTGGGCCTCAGCCGGGTCACGGTGAGCAGACAAGGCTGCCAGGGCAGGAGGGGGGCAGAAGGGGAGCAGCCCAGTGGCCGCCCAGACTCTCCTGCTGGCCCCGCCTACCCATCCCACGTCTCCCCCTGCCTCCCCTCCCCCGCTTTCCCCTCCCTTACCTCCATCCTTGGAAGCAAAATCATGTCATCCACGGGAGGCAGTGAGAGGAGAAGCAGAAATGGACTCATCCGTCTTAATGTGCTTTTGTTGTCTCCCGAAGCCCTGAGCGGGGAGGGGCTCAGCGGCCGCCTGGCAGCTGGGGCTCTCTGCCCTGGAGCCCTGCCTGCCCCCTGCCACAGACTGCCCAAGTCCAGGGCAAAAAGCTGAGTGGCTGGGATCTGGCAGGGCAGCAGAAGGGATCCCAGCCCTCAGGATGCCAGAACTTTCCCTCCTTCCTCCCCTCAGAGGACACAGGGCTTAGCAGCACTCAGGCCTGCCCCACGGGTCCTTGGCTTGGCCTCTTGCCCCTCAGAAAGTGGCCTGGCCTGTGCAGGACAGGTGCCCATGCCCCGCTGCCTGAGGCAGCGGCTCCTCGGCAGCTCCGCGAGTGAGTCCACGCCAGCCTGGGCATCCCGGGGGCCAGGACTCTGCTTCCATGCTCAGCACGGACCCCTTGTCCAGGCCCTCTGCTCAGAGTGGCCATGTGACCTCTGGACTTCCCCGTCTGACCTCTGGCCTCTGTCCACGCTCCCCTGCCGTGCTATCTGGATTTTTCACATCAGGCCGGGAGTCCGGCAGCTGCGAAGTCCAGGCTGCGTGGTGGCCTTGGCACTGAGGGGCGGCTGAAGCCCCTGGCACTTTTGTCCTCCGGGTATGCAACGATTTAACCGGCTCAGTAACATGGTGTGTCCATACCCTGAGAAGGTGCCCACGACTGAACCCAGAGCCGAGGAAGGGGCTGTGACCTGGATGTCCAGCTGCTGGTTCCTGGCCTGTGTGTCCCTCCTCAGGTCCCTGGGGCCTGGGGCAGGAGGGGGCCCTTACTCACGTCCAGCAACATGGACACCTTTGGAAGGCCCGTGAGCCCAAGGGCTGGGTCGGTGTCCCAAGCCCAGAGAGGAAGACACCGGTGCCCTGTGCTTCCTGTGGCCTGATGGGAGGGAAGCCCAGTGCCAGGCCCAGCCTCACTCCAAGGCCCTTCAACACCGTCTGCGGGGCTGCCGGGTGCCGCCCTGCCACCCCAGCTGCCGTTGCTGCTGGCCTTCACTGCCTGCTCAGCAGCCCCTGGCACCCAGCCTGTGCCCAGTTCTGACCCCAGCCCCTGACACCCAGCCTGTGCCCAGTCCTGACCCCAGCCCCTGGCACCCAGCCTGTGCCCAGTCCTGACCCCAGACCCTGGCACCCAGCCTGTGCCCAGTCCTGGCCCCAGCCCTGTCCAGCAGCCCCAGTGCGGCCTTCCCAAAGGACCCACTGCCCTGTTCCAGCCACGCCCCTCAAGCCTGCGTGGCCGTACAGCAGCGCCCCTCTTCCCCCTGCCCTGTTCCCACTGGACTTGTTCACTGGCTCTGTCCACCCTCTCTCCCAGCAGGATGCCGCCAGGCCTGTGGCACCAAGGGACCAGGCCTCTTGTCTCTGTAACAGTCAGCCTGCCTCTGGCACATTGTGTCAGTGATGGACGAAGCTCAAACGGCCCTCAGGAACCCGGGCAGGGCCAGGGCCACCGCCTAGTCCACAGGCCGCTGCCCAGCCCCAGGCGGCCTGGCCCCTCGGCCAGGTGTGTCCTCTCACCCTCCTCTTTCTGCTGGCTGGGGGCCGGGGGTCTCCGGGCCAAAAGGGCCTGCTCATGAGCAGGAAGGATGCTGGGAAAATCTTCCTGTACTGCTGCTGCCTCGACACACCAGAGAACAATCGATGACCCACGAGCTGCCCGACGGTGCTGTTGCAGGAGCTGGGCAACCCGTTCTGGAAACTTCATGACCCAGAAATCTCACCGTCCTCCCAGCACCTGCCAAACACAGTCCTCTCCTTCCCTCGGTGAGAGCTGGGTGCTGTATGTCTTCCGGGATGTCCTGAGGCCACGCCAGGGTCCTACTTGGCGTCCGTCCGAGCCACACAGAGGCTTCAGGGTTGCAGTCAGATCCTCAGGAAGCCTCGCAGGCAGCTAGGAGGCCCTGGCTTTCCCATCTACTTCCTCCAAGAACTTCCTTTTAAAAAGCGTGACTGTGGCTGATCAATGAGGAATTCTGTCCCTGGCCTCTCACGCTCCGCTGCAAAACCTTGCTAGACTCAGATAAAAAAAAAAATCAAGTGCTGGCCACGGCTCGACCACGTTGCATTCGCTCACAGATCAGAGGCTGCAGCCCCGCCCACGGGCAGAGAGCTGGGTCAGCCAGGGGACGGAGGGGGAAGCCAGCGTCTGGGCTGCCGGGGCTGCAGGGGCTGCAGGAGCTGCAGGAGCTGCCGGGGATGCTGGGGCTGCAGGGGCTGCAGGAGCTGCCGGGGATGCTGGGGCTGCAGGAGCTGCCGGGGCTGCTGGCAGCCTTGGGTGCACTCTCAGCGGAACACATGGAGCATGACCGGTAGTATCCAGCCAGGGTGGGGCCTGGGACAGCGTGGGACAGCCTGGGCAGTGGGGACCCCGTCCTCCTCCCTCCAGGGTGGGGCCCGGGACAGCGTGGGACAGCGTGGGTCAGCCTGGGCAGTGGGAACCCCGTCCTCCTCCCTCCAGGGTGGGGCCCGGGACAGCGTGGGACAGCGTGGGACAGCCTGGGCAGTGGGAACCCCGTCATCCTCCCTCCAGGGTGGGGCCTGGGACAGCCTGGGCAGTGAGGACCCTGTCCTCCTTGCACCCCAACCTGCAGCCTCTCCAAGCCACCTCCTCACCCACTGGCTCTTTCTCTCCTTCTCGGAGCCCAGCCAGCAGGCAGGCTTGGAGTTCCGACTCTGCTAATTAAAGGGCAGATGCGGAACAGGGCTGCCAGACCCGGAAGACATGTAGGATGGGAGCCAAGTCCCCTGGATCGTTTCCTGTCTAGACAGGGCTTGCCCTCAAGTGCCCCCAGTCCTGGCCCCAGTGCCATGGCCTTTCCACTGCCGACCGCATGCTCTGGGTCCAGGTGCCTGAGCCCCCGCAGCTTCCCTGAGTGAGGCCGGCACCGTCCCGCCTCTGTCCTTGGGGGCTCCGTCCAGAGGCTCCTCCCCAGGGAGTCTGAGACCTGGGCAGGTGGCCTCAGCCCCGGAGAGCCCTCAGCCTGACCCGCTTCACCACTGCTACCTGCACTGTTTAAGCTGTGGGGCCTCCTGGGTGGCTCCTGCCTCAGCAGGAAGGGAGCGGTGTGGGACTGAGAGCAGAGTGCCCGCTGGCTCCCGGGGCGGGCAGGTAAGCAGGAGGCCAGCCAGCCAGCAGCCCCCTCAGCCCCTGGCCCATGACCGTGGTGGATAGTCCCACGGTTTCCAGCAATCTGCAGAGGCTGTCCCGAGACGGCTGCCCTCCCCCGCAGGGTGCGGCGTGGACTGCCACAGCCCCTGTCAGCACCTCCCCTCGAATCTGGCCAGTGAAGGCCTTCCATGCAGGATACCAGGGCTCCTACAGAAAGACCAGTAACAAGCTCATGGACACGCCACCCAGGCCGGGGCCAGGGCTGGCTGGAGGGCAGGCTCCCGGAGCACTGGTTGCCCAACTGGCCATGCCTGGATGCCCAGGGGAAGGCCCTACAGGAGACAGACGCCATGTGGAGACGGAGAAAGTGGCCGCCTGCACATCCAGCTCTGCCCGCCGGGTCTGGTCCGTGGCCTCGGATCTTGGCCCCGAGCCGGACAGCGTGGCTGCTCCAGGCCACTGCCTGCAGTGTGGCTTGTCCCCATGCTGCAGCCCAGACTCTGAGCGTGCGGGGAGCTCCCGAGGTTCCAGCAGCAGAGAAAGGTGATTAATAGCACGCGGTGGGTAACCCCGCCTGTTGATTTCTCCCCCAGTAAATGTCACGCTTCCAGGGAGCACAGCGAAGGGAAGTTCAAGGTAATAACATCAGAAACCTGCTTCTTTTTTTTTTTCTTCTGACATTTTATTGTGATATGAACTTGGAAGGAGATGAAGGCGCTAATGGGTATATTTAGTTTCTTTTGTCGGTGCATGTTTCAAAGGTGGGTTTTCAGGGGTTCTTATTAGCATCAAATATGCAAATATCTAAGCTTCTCCCTTCCTGAGCAGCCACGCGGCACACGTGTGACATATCACAGCCAGGACCAAGGAGCCGGCCAGCCCTGGAGCTGGTGTCGTGGAGCCGCGGGTTAAGCCGCTCCTGCAGCATCGGTGCCTCATGCATGGACGCTGATCCCAGTCCCAGCTCCTCAGTTCCCATCCAGGGTCTGCTAGTGTGAGTGGGAAAGCAACAGAGAGGATGGCTCAGGTGCTTGGGCCCTGCTACCCCTGAGGGTGGCATTCCAGGCTTCAGCCGGGCACACACTCAACCACTGCAGCCACGTAGGGGGTGAACCTGCAATAAATCTCTCTCTCTCTCTCTCTGCAAATGAAAAGTTAAACAACAAGGAAAATCGCGCTGCAGCTCTGGCTCTGGCCCGTGCTCAGCGAGGCCAGTCTGCTCCCCAGGCCCTGCCCCGTGGGCTGCGCTCCGGGAGCCCTCCATTGCCTGTGCACTTGGCCACGGGGTATCTGGGAGTCCTCGTCTGGGCTGCTTGGGTCTACCGGCAGAAAGCTGTCTTCTCCACCAGAAGCCCCCTCTGGGAGCCTCTGGCTGAGTGTCCTGGAGCAAGCTGGCCTGAGGAAGCCCAAGCTGGGAACGGGGACCCAGCGTCTCCTTCAGCCCAGCAGACAGAACCTCATGACTGGCCAGCGGCACCCTCTGGGGTCTACTTCTCTGTTGTCGCCTTGAGCCACAGGCTCCTCCGAGCTTGCGATCTCCCAGCTCCTGCGAGGGCTCACCACCCCTGGCACAGGGAGACCCCCTGTCCCCGACTGGCCAGACCCTGCCCCACCCACAGACTCAGCCATCAGAAGTCAAGTGCACAGGTCCAGCATCCACTCTGACTTCACTCCCCACTTCCTGTTCCTGCAGCCCCCGCCAGCAGCTCCCAGCAGATGCACCAAGTTCGGCATGCAGCAAGTTCAATGGCAAACGGAGGGACCAGTGAAGTTTACACCCTGGGGGGCCAGACAGCCAGGAAGTGAGACCACCCACCAGCAGGAGAGGCAGCGACAAGTGAGGCAGAGGAGGGGCCTGGGCTGCTGGGGTTTGGGAGATCCCTGAACCGGCAGTCGTTGTGGCTAGAAGGACGGCAATGAGGCAGCCCTGAGGCTCGCACACCCAGGCTCACACACACACACACACACAGGCTCACACACACATACACACCCAGGTTCACACAGGTGCACACAGACACACCCACACCCAGGCTTACATACACACACACACACACACAGAGGCTCACCCGCAGCCAGGCTCACACACACACACACACACAAACAGGCTCACACACACACACACACAGGCTCATACACACACACACACGCTCACACACACACACACATGCTCACACACACACCCAGGCTCACACACACACACCCCCAGGCTCACACAGGTGCACACAGACACACCCTACACATAGGTTCACACACACACAAACAGGCTCACACACACACACACAAAAACAGGCTCACACACACACACACACCCAGGCTCACACACACACACACCCAGGCTCTCTCTCTCTCTCTCTCACACACACACACACACACAGAGGCTCACCTGCACCCAGGCTCACACACACACACACAGGCTCACTCACACACACACCCAGGCTCACACCCCTTTACCAGTACAGCCACATGGGCCTGCCAAGTCTCATCTACCAGCTTTGTCCTGGTTAACCGGCTCACGGATAGGACATGTGTGACAAGCAGTGGCCTCTGCCACTGGGGGAAGACGCATGGGCCTCAGGAGGAGCTGGGAGCTGAAGGTGGGGCCTGTGGAGCGGCAGGAACCTTAGCAACAGCCAACCCAAGCCTCGCTGCACTCCCGACCAAGTGGCCCGACCTCTGACCCTCGTGGCCTCACTGAGTGTAAACGCTTCACGTCGGCCTCTCAGAGCAGAAAGCAGGAGACACGCTGTGCAGGCAAGAATGAAGGCCCCACAATCGAGGGGTAGACACCTGCAGAACCAGACCCAGGCCTGGGGGTACCTGCAGGATGGGGCATCTCAGACCCAGGCATGGGAATACCTGCGGGCCGTGGGCATCTCAGACTCAGGCATGGGAATACCTGCGGGCCGTGGGCATCTCAGATCCAGGCCTGGGGGTACCTGCAGGACGGGGCATTTCAGATCCAGGCATGGGAATACCTGCAGGCCGTGGGTATTTGGCCCGGGGTAGACACCCTAGTTCATATGCCCACACCTCCCCACCACCATGGATCTGGGATCAAAGCTGGTTCCAGCCCGATGTGAACACAGACAACATGTGGAGTGTGCACAGATGGGCAGTTTCAGCAGACAGGAACTAGCCCAGAACCCAGTGGGAACGCGGGAAAGGAAAACACCAGATGAGAGATGTCCAGTCATGGGCTGGAGAACTCAGTCCCTGGGGAGTGTCCAGGAGGACCAGGGTCGTGTGTGTCCGTCTGTCCTGCCAAGTTCCGCATCCAGCATGGGACCGGGTTCCTGGTGGGCCCCAGCCAGGCACGTGCAGACCAGCACTTGGCATCCCCCCCAGAAAAGGTGGAGCTCATTTCTTGCAGTTGTACCCAGCAGCTCTCAGGGAGCCCGTGCACCGCCAGCGTGGACACTATGGCTTTTCAGCAGCTGGAGGTGCAGTCCTGGTTCCTCCCTGGAGGAGTCCACAGAGAGACGCAGACCCCGGAGTGGCAACTGGCAGGCTGGAGCCACTTTGCTGACAGACTGCCTGGTACCCAGGTTCTCAGCCCCTGACCAACGAGGCACACCCTTCTCCATCACGGTTGGAGTTTCACTGCTGACCCCATCCTGTCTGGCTTCCGGTCAGACACAGTGGGGTCACAATACCAGCCCTCCAGAGCGTCGCACTTTCTGGACCGCTGCCTGCCACCACCCTCCAACAGACCCCAGAAGGCATGTGTGTGGGTGAGGGCAGAAGGCATGACTCTGGACCTCAGCAGGGGACACAGCCCAGAAGCCACCAAGGCTGTCACACAGGGACTGGAGCTGGGTCTGCACGTGGTCACTCAGCCCAGTGCAGAGCTGCCGGGTCTGAACTTGCACGGAGATGGACCGGCTGAAGCTTTCCATCATGTGGACTGAAACACCGGGGAGGAGATGCATCGGAGGGAAGACCATCCACTCCACTTCCGCTTCCGGGGAGGTGCGCAGGCCGCTGTTAGCTGGGCCCGGGGTCTGGCACTGGTTGGGCAGGTGTGTGAGGACTGCATGGCGAGCCAAGAAGCAGAGTGGCGCAGGAAGTGGGCTCTGCGGGTGTGGCCAGCACCCTTGTGCCACAGTCCTCTGGTGACCATCACCTGCAGGGATGAGTCCCCTGGCCCAGGGGCCTCACCTGAGACCTTAATTAGGTCAAGTCTCCCCCTGAATTCATGAGGGCTTGGCTGTGAGGTCATGAGGAGCCCCGGGCTGTCTGCGCCAAGTCCGTGTTGGCCTCGCCGTGACGTCCTCAGCAGATGCCATGGACGCCCTCAGCAGTGCCTCTCACTTGGCCTGAGTGTGACCCTGGGTGAACCGGAAAGGGTTGGGCAGCAGACTGCCCACGTCCACTCGGGCCCTTCGTCTCGCCTGAAGCCTCAGGTGGCAGGCCAAGTGGAAGAAGGCTTATACTGCCTTCCTCCCTTCTCCTACACAGCATGGCCCCTCCATCTCTGATGACTTATTTTGAAGAGCTACCATCACAGAGTGAGGGAAAAAAAAAGGAGAGACAGAGAGAGGTTGTCCATCCCGTCTGCTGGCTCATTCCCCCAGGTGGCTGGCCAGGTCCCTGGTCGGGGCAGGAGCTTCATGGGGGTCTCCCAGGTGGGGGCAGGGACATCTGGCCGCCTTCACTGATTTCCCAGGCTGTCAGCAGGGAGCCGGATGGGAAGTAGGGCAGCCAGAACACGTGGGACACAGCTCTGCCCAGCACTAGCCCCTGCTTCAGGCTCAACTCACTTTCCTAATGGTGCAGCCACCGCCAGCAGGCCTGGTCACTTCGCCTTCTCAGGTTCAAGGTCTCCTGCTTAGAGGAGACAAACACCCTCTCAGCTATGCTTCACAAGAGAAGAGAGAGAATTAATTAATACTTGCAAACGTTCTGCTGGGCCTTTGATTTGGGGATGAAAGTGAGTGAGGGCTGACACGCGCACAGCTTCCGCAGGAAGTCCCCGGCGCCGGCCCTGCCTGCCTCTCCCTGCCGTCCGCTCTGACATTTAGCTGAGTTCTTTAAGGAATTCTTCAAAGTTAAACACACCCGTGTCAATGTCATGCTTTGACACAGCCATTGAAGATAAAACCTTTATTTTTTTATTTTTATTTTTGAAACGTGCTTGCGGACTGAAGATTGGCAGCGGGCATCGGCCTCTTGCCAAGCAGACTTGCCGTCGAGGGAGCCCGCGCCGGGCACACAGAGCCACATAGACTGTCTGCTGCTGCGCCCCCGACAATCACACCGTCCCACACCACAGGCGTCCCGAGCTGTGAGCGCTCCGTGGAGCCCCGCAGAGGCTCAGCGGAGGCGACCATGCATCCCACTAAGCTCGCCCGTCATAGGCCCAGCCCTTGGCGTGTGAGCACCTGGCTCCGGATGGACTAAGGATGGCAGTGGAGTCAGGCCTCATCCCACAGGAAGGCCACAGACCCTTACAAGAAGAGGCCATAGGCTGGCAGGGGCCTCAGCAGGCACCCCTGCTCGAGGCTCGGGCTCCGACTTGCAGCCCAGAGAACTGGGAGCTGAGAAAAGTCCAGTTCAAACTGCCTAATTGTAGGCACCGTGTGCCGGGACCCCTGGCCAATCCACGCCAGTGAAGACCACCAATCCACTACCAATCCACGGAAAGCAGGAGGAAAAGCCACGTTGATCTCGGGGTCAGGTGTCTGCGAGACCCGTGGATGCCGGGGGTCTTTTAAAGGTCCCACACTGGAGGCCGCGTTCAGGTGCGCTAGCTTGGAATCCCGATTCTGGAACCATGTACATCTTCAAGGCGCTCCTCCTTCCGGTCACAAAGCCAGGAGGCACAGAGCAGAGGCCAGGTGCATGGCCTGGGTGTGACACCACAGGCCTGGGCTGTGTCCTTGGTGA
Source organism: Ochotona princeps (assembly GCF_030435755.1). Lineage (NCBI taxonomy): Eukaryota > Metazoa > Chordata > Mammalia > Lagomorpha > Ochotonidae > Ochotona > Ochotona princeps. Next base: position 1,936,562 of record NC_080833.1, on the reverse strand, counting down.
CATCACAAGCCTGGGCTGTGTCCTCGGTGACATCACAAGCCTGGGCTGTGTCCTCGGTGACATCACGGGTCTGGGCTGTGACATCACAGGCCTGGGTTGTGTCTTCGGTGACATCAAAGGCCTGTGCTGTGTCCTCAGTGACATCACAGGCCTGGGCTGTGTCCTCGGTGACATCACAGGCCTGGGGTGTGACATCACAGGCCTGGGGTGTGTCCTCGGTGACATTGGATCTGGCGCTAAGGACCCACGGAATGGACCTGCTCTTTCTTTACTTCGTGACATGTGAGTGCAGCCCTGGCCTTTGCAGGGACGTGTCCAGTTCGCTTTCCTGTGTTGCCCTCACAGAGGGATGTGGGGAAGCTTCAATCACACCTGTCCTGCCGCCCGGAGACGGGGTGTGGCCACAGACGCAGGCCCCTTGCCACCAGGGACAGTGAACTCTCCCCAGCTCTTGCAGGAGAGTGAGTGCGGCCCGAGACCTTCGCAGTGTGGGGACACCTGCTTTCCACACTGGCGTGCCTGGATTTCGTTCCAGCTCCTCTTCCGATTCCAGCTTCCTGTGAAGGTACACCTTGGGACAGGAGGCGGTGGCAGACGTGGGCCCTGCCACCACGCGGGCGATTCGGACTCTGTCTTCAGCCTCGCCCAGTGCCACCTGAGTGAGCTTCTCTTTCTCAGTGCTGTTACAGAGAGGCTGCTCCTCTCTGCTGGTTTCTCTCCAGATGGCTGCAGTGGCCAGGCCTGAGCCTAACCCAAGCCAGGGCTTCGTCTGAGTCTCCCAAGTGAGTGCTGGGGCTCAGACCTTGGGCCAGCCTCTGCTACTTTCCGAGGCGCATCAGCAGGAAGCTGGGTTGGAAGCGGGACAGCCGGGGCATGAAGCAGCCCCCAGATCGGATGCTGGCACTGTCGCTGGTGGCTTTATCCGCTATGCCACAGCAGCCCCTGGTGTGGGCTTTAAAGAATGAATCAACAGAAGGAAGATCTCTCTCTCTCTCTCTCTCCTCCTTTCAGAGAAACAAGAATAAATTTTGGAAAAAGCAGTTCAGAGGTAATCTATGAAATGTTTTCATCAATGCATTTCCACGGCCGTTTGAAGACACCTGCTGTGCCCGGGTCTCACCCTCTGCACCAGGAGCTCCTTCACGTCCTCCCCCGTGAACTTTTCAAGTGACCTCGTGTGTCGTGTCCCTCTGTGCTTTGTGTGTGTGCACAGTGTGCGTGTGTGTGTGATGTGTGTACATGTTGTGTGCACTGTGTGGAGTGTGTCGTGTATGGTGTGCATGTCTGGTTCATTTACATGCTGTGTAGATGTGTGTCCTGAGTGTGGTGTGTGTGTGTGTGGTTGTAGGGCTGTGTGTCTGCTGTGTGGCTAATCCACACTGTGTATAAGCCTGTGTGTGTGTGTGTCTGTGTGTGTGTGCGCACGCGTGCTGTGTGTGCCGAGTCTGGGAGCTTGTGGAGCTGTAACGCCCACAGTGCTGTAAAGCCGGCAGCTGGTGCACCCTGAGGCCAGGGCCTGAGGGCTAGAGTGCTGCCCGACAGAAGACCATGAGTAGAGGCCGAGCCGCCTCCTCACACAGACGGAGAGGTGAACTCAGCCTTCCTCTGCCCCTCAGTGGCCTGGAGGAGGCCTGGCCCCGTGGGGAAGGCCGCAGTGTTACCACCATGCACCAGCCCTGCGGAGCATCCGCCACGGACACCACGTGAGCACAGCTTAGCCGAGTGACCGTGCCCAGCTCCTGGGTCACCGCGCGATGGCTGATCCTGTGCCCTGTAGTTCCAACCTTCGCCCCTGGGGTGGGGGTTCCGAGGATGAAGGAACAGTCAGGAGGAAGTGCCCCTCCCCACTTGACACACCCCCAAATCCCCCCACCAGCCAGGACCCAGGCTGGGCTCAACCCCTGTGTGAGCGCGTGGCACCTGCCTCTCGAACCACAAGAGACGGAGCAACTTGTCTCAGGTCCGTGGTACCAGCTGTGGCATGGACAGAGGTGTCTCAGGTCCGTGGCACCGGCCATGGCGTGGACAAAGGTGTCTCAGGTCCATGGCACTGGCCATGGCGTGGACAGCGGTGTCTCAGGTCCGTGGCACCAACCGTGGCGTGGACAGAAATGTCTTGCTTTCGTCCACAGGCCCATCCTCGTCTAGCAGGGAGGCCCCTCCTGGGGTCGGAGGCGCCCAGCCGGCTGTGTCGTTTCTGCAAAAGAACAGAACAAAAGTGCGCCCGGGGAAGTCGTCAGGACACACGGGCCTGAAGCAAGGGCTCAGAGGGAGTGTCACTGTCCGCGCAGTGCGTTTGTGCTGATGTGTAGCGGTGTTCTCTGCACACACATGTCTGTGTACATGCATGGTCACGTATGTGTGTTATGTCTCCATGCATGTGAGTGCAGAGCTGCCCGTGCATGTCCCATGCGTACACACACATGTCTGTGTGTGACAGGTGTGTTACAATGTAAGGGAGTGTGTATGTACATGCGTACATGCATTTTTATGCATGTGTGCATGGATACCGCTGTGTGTACGTGTGCAGGCGCATGTCTCCTGGGGGGGTGTACACACATGCAGGACACCCACATTTCAGCCTGGCCTGAGCCCCCAGGACAACCGCACAGTCCAGTATGAGGGACCGTGCTGATGTCCCCAGCCAGACCCTGCTGGTCCTGCATCCTGGGTGACCTTCAGGCCGTCTGTGCGTCTGGGTGGTCCCGGTCACGGCTGGTGGGTGAAGCGGCTGGAAAGGGAAGCCCCCTCCCCCACGGGGAAGACAAGGAGCAAAACTTGCAGCACGGCTGGGGAGCCGCCTGCAGGCTGGGAGAGGTGTGCGAGGTGACGGGAAGACACGGCCAATGCTGGCTGAAATGCTGCCTCTCCGGGAGGCCCCGGAGCTGAAGGGCCGGCGCACGCGGCCCCCTCCCACCTGGCAGGCAGTTATCTGGACCGTGGCAGAAGGAAGCAGCCCCCTTCATGGGTTCCGGGGAGGATGATCAAAGAGGGATTTAATTAGATTTTCATATTTAATTTTCTCCTTTCATTCTGACTCCTTCTTTTGACTCAAAACGTGCTATTCTCAGGGAGCTGAGAAGTTGCCCAGGAGAGGGGAGCTCGGAAGAAAGGGGAGAAAAGAGTTTTTCTGTGGAGGGCCCAAGCTCCCGCCCCGCGCGGCAGCGGTGTGGCCTGGCCGCTCAGGCTGGAACTGAGTCCTCCGCCACAGACATCCATGCCGGGCCCGTGCAGCAGCCCGGACGGAGATGAGAGGGTCTGGGGGAGCAGGCGTCCCCGCCAGCCCACACCTGCCTCGCGGGCCTGTGTTTCCGGCTGCAGCGTATCACGGCTGTGCATGCTGCACAGGCCACCCCCGCACCACCCCCGTGGGCTCTCGGTTCGGATTTGAGGGCCCGGAGTGGGGGATGGCACCAGGGCTTCTACGCCAGTGCCAACACAGGTACCACACAGACTCAGCTCTGCCCAAACCCCCATCCCCTAGGGTCAGAAGCCACAATGGGGGAGCCTTGGCCCACAAGATGCCTGACAGGCCTTGTTTCGGGGAACACCCTCCAAGTGCCAGGCCGCAGCACTGGCAAGCTCACGCTCATAAGGTGTGATACAGACACCTGCCCCTGTGGCCGTCAACACACACACGCGTGGACTTTGTCCTGTGGCCTGCCAGGCTCCCCCTTGCCACAGGTCCCTGGGACCAGCTGTCACCTGTAACAGTGCACCCCCCACTGGCAGCTATGCCGGTGGTCAAGGGAAGCTGCTTTTTCCCACTACGGTGAGGGAACATGACCGCTGTCGCTCCCTGTCACACCTCCAGGGGGAAGGCGGGCTTCTGGAGCCCGCGTGGGCCGAGGCCCGTGCACGCGTGCTATGCCACATGCCCACCTCACCTCTCTCACACGCCTGCTGGTGTACACGGGACCACACAGAGGTCTCCCCATGCAGTGGACAAGAGCTGGGCAGCTCTGGTGGCTGGAGGCAAAATCCCTCCCCTGAAATGCGGGTTGCTCACCTGTCCGTTTTATCTCACCTGTCCATTACCCCTGGTTCTCATCAGCCCGCCAGGGCCCCTGCCTCCCAGGGCGTCTTGCAAAGCCTCTTCCACTGCAAAAAATGGAATTACAAGATAAGCTTGTTTGGGTGCCATGCCCAGGAGGGGTGGGACTGCACGTTGGACAGGAAGAAGAAGCCAGTGGACACCGGGCCTCCAGGGAACGGAGCGGGGCCTCTGCACCAGGGCCTCCAGGGAACGGAGCCGGCCCTGCTGAGGGAGGGAGGGGCAGGGCACAGAGCAAGCTGCAGCAGGGCACGCATGCATCCCTGGCTGCAGAGTGAGGTCAGCAGTCAAGGGAGGGCAGGCCCCAGCTGCTCTCTCCTACTCGGCCGGGGCTGCAGCGGAGCGCATCCTGAGCCCCCAGCGGCCAGCGAGGGCGACACCTGTCCCTGCCCCACTGCAGCTCTGCCCCCGGCTGTGGTGAGCTCTCCAGGCAGGCAGGTGCCTGGGTGCAGGCAAGAAAGGGGGAAGGGACTCTGAGGCTGGGGCCTCTGTGCAGGGGGCACACAGGGCAGACCTACCGCAGGGACACATGGCTCTCGTCTGCTGTCCTCAAGGTGTCCACCTCTGCTGATGCTCTTCGTTTTATAAAGTTGCTGGACAAACAGCTCAGCTGTGCTCGCCACACCAGTGGGGTCCAGGTCAGGGGTCCGGGCAGTCATGCCTTGGGTGGCCATCACCACAATCCAATCCACCTTGGGATTCTCCCCTCTGCCTCGGGAGACCTGCACCCCCAGCCTGGGCCCCCATCCACCTGCTTCTCTGTAAGGGCCAGCCAGTTTTAAGGCAGCTGCACAATGCTTCACTCAGACCAGTGCTTCCCCTGCGCCGTGTCGGGGCCTCCATCCCTCTGTTCCTTATGGACCTGGCCCACCTGCTCTGCCTGCCAGCCACCAGACCTCAGCTGTCTGCCATGGAGATGGACAGAGCTGCTTTGAGCTCCAGTGATGCCCCTGTTTGACCCGTGCGCATGGCGCGCCTGGCCTGAGCTTCCTGCTCGTGGCCCCTTCACTGGACTTGAGAACACGCACCAAGAACCTCCATGGTCCCAGAGTCCAGCTGCTAATGGCGCCTGTGGAGGAGCCCGGAGCTGCGCCTGTGACCCCCTGTGCAACCCGTATTTGTCACCGAGGCACCTGCAGCTTTCGCTTTGCTCCCAAGGGAAAAGTGGCCTGCTGGCCACCAGACAGCCCTGGCTGGGCCTGCAATCGGCCTCTGCCTCCAGTCGCAGCCCCAGGTCAGATGCTCCCCTCCCCATCCCAATGCAGCCGCTGCTGGCATCTGGAGCCCAGGCCACACACTCCATCTCCCCGCCCCATCACATGGGATCCGTTCCTGCATGGGAAGCTGAGCTGCAGGAGGGGCGTTTCCAGGCCTCCAGGTCCCTTCTGTCTGCAGGAGCCTCCACCTGCTGCAGGACACCTGAGGGGCAGACCGAGCAGGCTGCATGTCCACACAGGAGTCAGGCCACCCGCCACTTCCCTGCTCACCCTTCTGCTAATTTGTCTGATGGACAATCTTGCGCCGGACCCTGTGCTGGCACAAAGGACGCAGGTGCAAAGAGAACCCAGCTCCTGGCCTCCACGCCCCGTATCCAGTGGACAAGGGGAGCTGGTGGCACATGTGCGGGAATACAGGGACCTGGCCCATTGCGCTGGCAACTCCGGTCCTTGCCCCAGCCTTGAGCCCCCTCTCTGCTGGCCAGGGCCAGCTGTCCACTGGCTACTTCTATTTCCCTCTGAGGACTCTGACCCACACAGCATTTCCAACAGTTTCCTTTATCCCCCTACCCCACACGTCAAGCGGACAAGCAGCACAGGTCGCCCCACACCAGGCAGAGGAACCACAGTCTAGGTCACATGGACCCACAGTCAGGGGTGGGGGACCCAACAGGTCAGGAGAGGCCATGCCCTGGGGGGTGGGACAGAGTGACCAGGTAGAGCCGTGGGGGTGGGTGGGGAGACCCCGCCAGCTGCTCTGAATAATTCTATGAGCTCCCCAGGATGTCAGGTGGGAGACAGGTAGGGGTCAGGATGTGACCTGGGGCTACCTGAGGCACAAGTCCACTCGCGCTGCAGGCCCTGGTATGGGAGCGTGGACTGTGGGGCCCCATAGCCCTGCTTCATTCTGAACATCACCCTGTCCTGCCTGGACATCCAGCTTTTGGACCCTGGACAGCTTTGAACTCATAGACCTAGCCTCGGGAGGTCCCGTGGTGGCCCCTTGCCACTCCTCACCATCCCTTCCCGGCCCTCCAGGCACCGCCCCACACCTTGAGAGCTTAGCCCCTGGGCAGGCACCCACGTGGGGAAGGTATATGGGCTCCAGGGGGCAGAGCCACCTGCTCATGTACATGGCCAAGGTATTCAGCATTCCAGAGCCTGGTGGGCTCTGGGCCACCTGGGTGGATGTGCTCTGTGACCTAGAGCTGGTCACTGGAGCGAAGGAAGGGCCCAGGAAAGACAACGTCCCTCTTTCTGCACAGACCTTCCAGGTGTGGCTGCTGGCCAGTGCTTCCCAGGAAGACCCCTGGAGCATGAGATCAGAAGGCACCATCTAGATGGGGCCACTGGCCACAGGAGGGGACGTGGCCCTGTCCAGGGAGGAGCAGGTGCTGGGTGCCCTGCCACGGCCGCTCCTGTCCCGGGGGTGGGAGCAGAAGGGATCTGTGAGTGGGACAGAAGCTTAAAGGCTTTTGCCTCACCTCTGGCAGGCTTTGGACATCGTCCAGTGTATGCTACCCAGGGCCCACAATCCCGGGGAGACGAAAGCTTAGAGTCAGAAGCCCTGCTCTCCTGGGGCTGGCGTCTTATTAGGAAGAGACAATAATAGAATGCGAGCATATGCCATGTTTAACAAGTGCAAGGCCGGGGGTGGCCATTTGGCACAGTGGTTAGGGCACCATTTGGGACAGCCGCCCACAAGAGCACAGCTCTGTGTCTCCACTCAGCTTCTCTCCTCTGACCCGGCTTCTTGCCAGTACCCACCGGGGTGGCTCAGGGGACGGTTCCAGAGCTTGGGTCCCAGCCACCCAGAATGGAGGCAAGAGGCAGTGCCTAGGTCCTGGGGCAGCTCAACAGCCGCGGGGGAGGGCGGGCGCTGAGGAGACAGCAGGCCCTCTGTCCTGCGGAAGGGTGGGCTGGTTCTGGAAGGGTCTGCGGTCCTCGGGCGCTGTGGCCTTGACCCACAGCATGAGGGAAATGCCACAGCGGTGAGCATGCCGACCCTGTACCCACCCTGCAGCCAGCTCCTGGGTCCCACCTTCTCAGACAATGGGCAGCGTGGGGTGAGGCAGCCCCTGGAGGTGGGTCGCCTCTGCCCACCCTGGGCTTAGGGGAAGCGGTGCTGCAGCCCCAGAGGACGCCTGTCCAGAAGGGAGGGTGGGGGTGAAACACTACGGAACAGTCCCAGGCTAACAGGGACCCCAGACCTGCACACGGGACCTGAGCCTGCAGCAAAAGCTGAATGAACTCCCCGGGTCCCCCAGCCCAGGGCGGAGACTGGAGTCCTGAAGACTGGCCGTGCCTGACCAGTGCGTGCCTGGAAGCCAGGCCCACTCCCAGAACTTGGGGCCCGTCTGGCCCCTGTCCTGCTCTGCTGGGCTCCAGACCACAGACTGTGCAAGGCAAACCCTCCCTCCGCTCCACCCATTCTTGAAAATCACTGAAGAGTGAAGTCCCATGAGCCTCAGTTCGATAGCTTTCTCCGTGCAGTTGGAACCCGTCCCTTTGCTGGATGGCAGCTCTGCGAGTTCTGGGCCAGGCCCCTGGCCCACGCCCTGGGCAAGGCCGCACAGCCCTCTCCTGCCTCCCGGCCCTGCCCCCTTCCGGCCGGCTGGCTCTGCAGAGCTGGCTGTCAGCACAGAACTCCCTGGCAGCTGGTCCCTGCCCTCCGGAACATTCTGCCCTTCCTGGGAACACGCCTTTGCACTTTGCGCAGTCTGGCTTGCCGCCTCCGCATCCTGAGAGTCACCCGGCAGCCTCCAGCAGACGGGCGGCCGCCTGCCCCCTCGCTGGCCTGCCCTGCTGCCGCGGGGGAAGGCTGCCTTCCTGGGCCGGAAAGGAGCCTGTCTCAGGCCCTCCCCTAACTCTTCTTGCCCTGGCTATTTTCCGGAAGCATCCAATGACCCAAAGCTGCTGGCAGTAGACACGTGTTCCTCTTCCTGTCTCACACTCCGCGGGCCAGCCTCCCCCGTCGGCCTCTGCTTCTCTCACACTCCACGGGCCGGCCTCCCCCGTCAGCCTCTGCTTCCCTGTGTCTTGTTCCTGGAGTCCTGAGGAACTCAGACCCCAAGAAAGAGGCTGGCCAGGCTGGCTGCAGGGAACTCTGTCCTATACTAGCCATCCCTGAGGACCTGGTACCCAGGCAGGCAGGACAGGGGAGAGCTCCAGGGGCCGGATTAGCCACATACAGGCCTGCCACAGGCTGAGGAGCCAGCCCTGAGCAATGGCTAATCAATTCTGTGCCAGTGTGTGCCAGCACGGGGCAGGGCAGCCCGGCTCTGGGACTCAGTCCTGGCAGGTGGAGTTTGCAGGTTCTCACGAAGCACCTGTAGGAGGACAGGGAAAGTGACATAGCCAGGGCTTCAGACACCGGCCCCAGGACATCGCAACCCACAGATCTGGGTGGGCCTTAACCCACCCTCAACCCAGGTCATGGCTATGTGCGCTGCCCTGTCAGGAAACAATGTTTGAGGTGCCAGGCATAGGCACAGGTGGCTGGGTTGGTCCTGGCAACTCTTTCCACCTACGGCTGGCCATCCTGGACGTGAGCCCTGTGGCTAGGAAGCACGGCTGGGCTCACAAAGCAACAGCATCTCCTGTCAGCCGTTTTTCTCACTCAACTCCGCCCTCACGCCTTAGCCGTGTCCCCGCATCACCCCTCCAGCATTCAAAGGCACAGGTGCCTTTCTGGATCAATCTGTCAGGTGAAGACCTCGGAGGGAGCTGGGGCAGCAAGCAAGGATGTTAAAGGCTACACGGGGCCACTAACGGTGGGGCTTAGCGTGGGAGCTTGGTGTAGAGTGACTCTGGGACCAGGGATGGCCACTCCACAAAGTGGGGGACGCGTCTTAGAGCAGAAAGTGGCCCCAGCTAAAGGGACATGCCTGGGGCTCCGGAAACGTCACCATTGAGAAGACGCAGTGGCTTCCTTCAGCTGAGAGCCTCTGGTAAGGGAGGCCTCCCCTCACCATCCTTGTGTTACTGCAGGAAATTGGCTGCACCTGAGATGCCGCAGTCAAGCCAAGCAGGGCCCTTGCCGGTGCAGGACACTACAGGACACCGTGGGTGCTGGCAGGAGTCCAGGCTCCCATGGGCCCTGGGGACAGAGGAACCGAGCACAGGCTGTAGGCCTGGCCGCTCCATCTTGTCTTTCCCGTAAGGCCACCTGCTCGGGTTCCTTGCCCACAGAGGCCCGGTAGCATTTCCAGAATGTCAGCTGCTGGGTGGATACAAGCAGACGCTCCATCTGCCAGTGTCCCTCCCCCAGCCCCTCACTGAGGCCATTAGGAGAGGTGACTGGGCCCGCAGAGACCCTGAGTGTACGGTCTGCAGTCAGCCCGCGTGACTTTAAGGCAGCCCCACACCACGTTGGTCACACACACAACGTGAAACCTAGTGGCTTCGTCTCTAAAGGGGTCAAGCAGCTTTCCAAGCAGACTGAAGCACAAACTTTCCACCAGGAAGTGTCCAGCCACATGTGCCCCACCAGAGGCCAAGCTTCTCCTACCCTGGCCGGCCTCAGTGCTCGGTCGTTCCAGGAATTGTCCCCTCTGCCCTCGCTGAGGCCTGCCAGCCCTAGAACCCCTGGTTCCAGGGAGGAAGGATGAAAGAGGGAACCAACGGTGAAGAGTTTTCGCCCTCCTCGTCAAAGGTCATGTTCCCTGGGGACGACTCAGCTCAACAGCCAGGTCTCCTGGCCAGGGGGGCTGTGAACAGAACCCCCAGAGGCAGCCGAGTGCCCCGTTAAATCCACAGAAGGCAGAAAGTCAAAAGGGAAATGAGTCCCGGTGGGAGAGTGGCGGTTCCAGCAGATAGGGCCCCAGGTGGCAGGGTGGACACCAACTCTGGGCCCCCTGGAAGAAGGAGCCCCAACAGCTGTTAGGGGAAATGGGACGGCGACCGCTCTTGGCTGCTTCCTGCTGACAGGGGACGTTGTTGAGAGTCAGCAGCAGTAGGGGCTTCTTTGGGGGGTGGTCTAGAGGTCCCCAGTAGAGCACAGAAGTCATCAGAGGTGCCTGGCAGGTTGTTTGGGCTCCGAGCATTCCTTCTTGCTGAAGTCTAGATGAAAAAACAAAGACAATTATAATCTCTCCCAACCTAGTGTGTAATGGGATCAGTGGGAAACACCAACTTGAATACTTGGGTTTTAGAACTTAGAGATGAGAAACATTTTGTCACAATAAACATTGGACTTTAGCAGCTTAGTTTAAGGCTATGATTTATCCGTTTAAATTAACACTTTCAAATCTCAAGTTTTGAAACAATTAAACTCAAAGAACATAATGGAACATATGAAACCTTTTGAGCTATATGAAATTGGCATGTAGGTCCATTAGAAGACACAAAAACAATGAAAGGATTAACACGTGGCATTAGGATATGAACCCATACAGGGCAGGTAAATGTTAAGTCAAGTTTCTGTGAAGTTACAATTTAATTTAGCATTGACAATTTTAAAGTAAGGTTTAAACTTGCTTGACTTTTGAAAATGCTATGGTTGTTTTGTATCTAGATTGAAAATACAAGTGTTGGATTTTTTTTTAACAATTGTACTTTATCAGTTGCTGGAAATCCTAAGAGTCTTAGGAAGATATGTCACCTAGAACATAAAGCACAACACTGAAAATATTTCATTACAAGAGTTATCTGGTTCGTAGCATAGGTGGCAAAAGATTAAACTAGCTGTGAGTTACAATAACCCAGCAGTTCATGGCATTCTAGTGAGAATTCACAGAACTTAACACCTTAAGGCAAAGGCAAGCAATGAACTAGTCCTGTAGTTGTGACAAGCCACTTATTGACAATTGGAGAACAGAAGAGTCTTAGATGAGCAGAGACATCCCCAATAATTTAGTAAATGAGGAAGACATGAACCCTGCCTTGGAGTAGTGAGGGTGTTCTACCCAGGTGATGTCTAGCAAGAACTGAAGAGGGAGGTGGCAAACATGCCTGTCGGGAGCCTGGTCAGTGATACAGGCTGAGCAGTTACAGGTAAACTTTTCCTTAGAGAGGCTTCTTTTCTGAGCTTCTAGATTAGTCTGTCTGTCACCTAAGCTAATCTGGGGTTCCTGAGAGACCCTGATGGTCACTGTAAGAAAGGGAAGAAGCCAAAGCTAGCTAGGACAGAGAAGGCAGTATCCAGGCGGACACTTACAATTTTCCCTTCCACTGTGAGAACCACCCGGGGCTCTTGGGTGCTGTTCCGATGTCACTGAAGTCCGTGGATGGCCTTGAGCCTGTGCAGGTTCCTGGGCTGCTTCCTGTCCCCCTGTGGGAGATCCAATGGGAAATAACTGACCTGAAGTACTTGGCCTTCGAGGACAGTCAGATCTCCAATGACCTCCTTGGTAGTTGGGACATGGCCCTGGCCGTTCTTTTTGGTGATCCTTGGCGAAGTGTCCATCGCTTCTGCAATGAAGAGCACTTGGGAGGCCTCCGGGGGTCTCACTGGAACCAGGAGCACACACCTCTCTCAGCCTGCTCTGCCATGGGATTCCCTCCTGGTCTCTGAGGTAAAAGACCATGGCGACACTTTAAGAGAGAATCAGGGTACGTTCAGGTCCCATTTGTAAGTTTCTAAAGCTGTTTCCTAATGTCCAGGGCAGTTAAGAATCTGTTATCTATACATCACCTGTTCTCCACACAGAATCTAACAGAATATATTCAAAGTCATTCCTCAAGCATTTTAAGAAGCTGAGGGATTTCTCTGTGGCCCTAATGTCAGAGATTTATTTAAATCAAAATAAAGATGTAAGTTTAGTAATTCTTATTTATGAACACTTTCACCTATAAGCCAATTAAAACAGACTACATAGCGGCCACATAAACATGTACATGCATATTAGGTAACATTGTAAAACAAAACAGCTTCTGTGACACTTTTTGAAAAATCTCTTAAGTGTTTTTATTTTATATATATACATATATATTATTAATTACATTGCATTATGTGACACAGTTTCATAGGCTCTGGGATTCCCCCAACCCCTCCCCGTACCCACCCCCCATGGTGGATTCCTCCACCTTGTTGCTGTATTACATTTCAAATTCAGTCAAGATTCTTTCATTGCAAGCGTATACCAAGCATAGAGTCCAACATCTTATTGTCCAGGTAAATTCAACGGTTTCTTGGGGAGACCATCTCTGGTCTGAAGGCATAGCTGGCAGAATATCATCCCGATCAATTTAAAGCCACAACATAACATCAACGACAATTTGAAAACTTTCTTAAGTGTTTTTAAAGTTACCAGTTATTTAAAATTATATCTTGCTCTTAGTAACCCAAGTTAAAAATGCTTTTAGTTGGAACTTGAAGCTTACTGTTCAACTTTAGCACTATTTACAATGTAGGCAATGAATCTGTTGGGACCTAGAAAATTAAGCTTCCCCTGTTAGAATTATAAAATATCAGTATAAACATCTATTTACACAGCACACTGTGGAACCACCTGTAAGACCTTACACTCACTTGTACTGTTTAGGCCTCTAGGCTTTGTTCATTAAGCTAACAGCTGTAAACAATAATGCAATAAGATTATTAGACTTTAGTGATGTTTTGACATTTGTACTAATAGCAGTCTGTTAATATTTCATTATTATACTGGAGCTAGCTAGCAGATTTAGTCACCAATAAGATGAAAATAACTTAGAGATGTTTAAAAAAAAAACTATTTCACTGGCAAATCAGATTCAATTCCATTGTTCCAAAGATGAACATTTAGAAAATGTTGTGCACAATATGTTCAATCATACCATACATCCTTTAAGAACTTGCTGTCTTCCTGTAAGACAAAATCCCACTAACAATCCTTTTTGCAAATTAGAACATGAATAATCACAATGCAAGAACACAAATAATCCCACAACTTGGTACAGCTTCACAATTTTTTTTTTTTTAAGATTTTTTTTTATTATTACTGAAAAGCCGGATATACAGAGAGGAGGAGAGACAGAGAGGAAGATCTTCCATCCGATGTTTCACTCCCCAAGTGAGCCGCAACGGGCCGGTACACGCCAAACCGAAGCCGGGAACCTGGAACCTCCTCCAGGTCTCCCACGCGGGTGCAGGGTCCCAAAGTTTTGGGCCGTCCTCTCCTGCTTTCCCAGGCCACAAGCAGGGAGCTGGATGGGAAGTGGAGCTGCCGGGATTAGAACCGGCGCCCATATGGGATCCCGGGGCTTTCAAGGCGAGGACTTTAGCCGCTAGGCCAAGCCGCCGGGCCCCAGCTTCACAATTAAAACACAACTTGGCCAATAAACATAACCAGCAGTATATGCATTAGCAGCTTTTGAAACTTTACCAAGAATCTTCATTCACTTTAGTAGAACGTACAAGCTCACATGCAGAATCTGCTCCTCTTCATAGCGAGCACCGCTCTAGGTGTAAACACTGTAGGCCGGATCTGATCAGAGCCAGGATGGCACTAAAAACCAGTAGATAGTTAAACTTCATACCAAACAGCAACAAAAACAGCAGAAAACATTGCAAAACACTGAGAGCTCATCACTGAAGCCAGTTGCAATAACACAGAAAAACCTTGATTTAGCACATGAACACATCATTAACAGTGAGATACACCATGAAGCAAAAGGCACAAAGAATGAAATACTCCCAGCCAGGGGGCAGAGGGAACTGCAAAGGGAAAAAGTCTCACAGGCTAGAAAGGGTTAATGAATTTTAAGTTCTCCCCAGAGGGGGTGGTGAGTCTAGGGTCTGGCCCTTTTTTAACTAGCAATATTCCCGTTTGTTGTTTGGAATGCCAGGGAGTGCCCTGCCCAGAATTGCCGGAGTCCAGCTCCAGCTGAGTTCGGAACTCAAGAAGGGTGCATGGATGAGGCACAAAGAAAGAAAGAGACGGACCACTAGTATTTCATGATCATAATGGACAATGCGGGAAAGCTGTAAGTTTTATTTATACAGAAACAGTCAAACTCTGGCTCAGACTTTCCACATCATGGTCAAGTGGGTGTTTCTAAGGATAATTCTGCCATTTGTTTTACCCAAAAACAATAGAAGTTCCTGCTACGATTCTTATTCTACAACTTAATCTTGTATCACAAAGAAAAGGAAAACCTAAAGATCAAGGAAAGAATGAAACCCTAAATACAGGTCCCTTGATTAGCATAAGGTCAATGGAGGTCAATGTGGACAGCCAAGACAGTGGGAATAATAGAAGGCCCTTTTGTAAGACATTATTATTGACATTAACCTCCAAGCTCACATTGAGTAAAAGGCCAACTCCACAGTAGCAAAAAACGCCTGGATGGATCAGAATTCTTCCGCAGGGTGGTCCAGTGTCCTTGCAAAGGAAGGTGGAGCTGCATTCAGGTGGTTGTAGAGACATCCACCCAGGCCCTGCCTCACAGCGGGAAGTTCCTTGCGGCCCTGCCTACAGTGGAACAATACTCTTCACACCCTCGTGCCCCCCACATCCACTGCACGAACCCCAATACAGAATCTCTACTTGTCCGGGCCTTCCCTGTCCTTCCTGTGGCGCTGATCCATGGGAAGTGATCAAAAAAGTGTCCCAGCTCCAGGGGATTGTTCAAACCGAATCTCAACAAGCCTTGCCCCTGAGTCTTGAGACTGACAGCTGCGCTAGATGCATTTAACTGGCTGACAGGGACCCGGTGTTTCCTTTTTACGATAATTAATAATTGTGGAGAGCGAGCATCTCAGAAAGAAAGGATAGAAAATAGTCCACTTTGCTCACTGTCCAACAGGATGGATGACCAGAGGCGGGCTGGAAATGAACTCACATCTCACTGGTAGAACCCGAGTCACAGCACCAAAACTGTGACAGGGTTTTTGACCCCAAATACGGCAGCAACCTCAATTCTTGTCTCGCAGGAAAGAAGAATTTTCATGCGGACACAGTTTAGTTTAAAAGCAAGATTTATTAGAAAAGCTGAGAAAGAAGGCTCCCATCCTAATGAAAGGAGGGGACTTTGAGATAGAAAAGACCTGTACCTCTTGCCATAATGGCAGGAGGAGGAAAAAGAGAGATAACCTAGACCTCTGCCATAGTGGCAGGAGGAAAAGTAGAACAGAAAGACGTGAATTAATGGTGGAGAAAGCATCTTTTAAAGGTTTACTTCAAAGATGTTTCTCCATAACCAAGGAGAATTCCTGATATGTTAATGTCACCCTTGTCTTTTGGGGAAGCGTGTTCCTGATATGTTAAAATATGCACTTGTCTCGGGAGATACATGCTCTGTTGAATCCAAGACATGGTGGGGAAATATCCTTTTATATTTGAGAAAAAAATGATGACTCGGGGACCTAGAATACCCTAACTGCCTTCTACCAAGTCTAACTCCTCTTTCACCCTGTGTTCTTCCCTGGGTTTTCTGCTTTGGAATCCATCTGTGGGCCAGCCCTAGGGGGCGGGTGTGCCAGAAGGCATCCTTGGTGCTGCACTCCCTAGCCCGAGCATGTCCTCCATCCAGGGTCACACCCTATAGCCACCTCTGATTTCATTGTGGCCCTCAGGTGACACTGTTAGCTGTCACTTTTTCCCAGTATAAATCGTGCTTTACGACTCCACGCGGACCATGCTCTCGGGTCTTTTCCTCTGGGAGCCCCCTCCTGGTTGTCACAGACAGAGGGCTCTCACTAGGTGTGCCTGCAGATATGTCCACATGGAACCCTCCTTTCCCCCGAGACAGGTGCCCAGGCCACTTGCCTCGGCTGTTTCAGGATAGTGCAGTGCTGGCAGGTGGAGCGGGGTCTCCTGGGAGCTTCCCTTGGGCAGAGGCTGGGTCCTGGGGTGCAGCATGGGGTCCCCCTCACTCCTTCCTGCAGGGCTTCCAGGGACCCCCTCCCTGGCACTGGCTAGTTTGTATCTTCACTGGTTCCTGTGTTGTGTAGGACTAGAGCATACCCCAGGCCACCACTTCCCCCTCAGAGGAGGTGGGCGTACGGGCCCCAGGCAGCTGAGCCAGCACCTCCACCTGCCTTCACCCCTTCTCGCTCCTTCTCAGGACTTACAGGCTTCTTTTTAATTCTCATTTTGTTTGGAAGGCAGAGAGACAGACAAAGGCCCTCCATCTGCACGTTCTGTAGAGTAATTTATCGGAACTTTGGAACAAACCAAACAAGAAATTGACGGAGTCTTCTTCAATCTGCGCATTCAATCCTCTCTAGAAAAGGAGGCACAAAAAGTATGCAAATGTGCCGCCGTGAGCCCAGCAGAGCTTTCCTGGGGAGCTGGCTTTCTATGCAAATGGCGGGGGAGAGTGGGAGGGGGCAGTCTCCTTTATAAATGGATTCTCACCTAGGAAGTCTCCAAGTTCCAGCAGATAGCTCACTGGAGCTCCAGACACACAGCTTTATTTCCCATCTGACTTTCCCCCTTCTCTGGTGGCTGGGGCTGCCAGGGATGGTTGTCCCAGCCCCAGCAAATGAGGAAGACCTAGGTCCCACATTGAGCCCTCTGGGCCTTGGCAGCCCCTAGGCTAGGGCATTTCACATGCAAAGCCCTCCTCTTTCTGTGGGAAGTACAGAGCATTTAACTCCAAGGGCCTCAGGCAATTAGCCTTGCCTCCTGCAGGGAAATTGTGCCTCCCTGAATTCAACAAAAGCTCCTGGAAACTTTGCTTTTAGGTGCAAGTTGGAACCAGGGGCCCTGGAGTGTGGCTGAGTGGAACCCTACAGGGCAGAGCTCCAGGGGGCCACAGCCCCCTCCCCCAGCCCTGAGGAGCTTAGAATTCCAGCACTTCCAGAGGGCACAGTGGCAACCTGGCACGTGTCATGGTACAGGAAAGTGTTTGTCAGAGAAGGGAGGTAGGGCAGGCTGGGGACTGGGAAGGCTGTGGGGTTCTTGGCACTGGCTGTGACCCAGGTGACACCCTGGCCTGCACCTGACTTGACCCTGGACTTGGCACCTGGCGGCTAGAGGTCAGCTACCTCTCCTGCAGAGGGTGAGAGCAGGCACTGAGCAAGTCTTGACCCTAAAGGGTAACTGGATGTGCAGAGAGGTCAGCCTGGAGCACAGGACCGCAAATTGGGAGTGATGGATGCTGAGTGACCAGCGGCTCCATCCCAGGAGGCAGGGGAGGCAGCCTGTGTCCAGGCAGTGGGTGCTGGTGGAAGTGTGCCAGACCACCGCCTTCCAGCAGGGTGGCTTGGCCAGGCTCTGGGGAGGACGTGAGACACAGGCTCAGGCAACCAGGAAAGCATGATTTCTGTGAAGGCAGCGTCCACCCTCAGGAGAGTGCAGGCAAGTTCTCCAAGACTGAGACCCTTAGCAAGGCCTGAATCCTTAGCAAAGGGGCAGGACCAGCACTCAACTGAATATTCAAATGAGGGTGAAGCTTGGAGCAAGCTTGAGTGTCACTCATTTCACATTCAATCTTAAAAGCATTATGGAGCCAGTGCATGATGGGGGTGGGGTCCTGGCATGTGATGGAGTGGAGTTTAAGTGTGTGATGGAGTGGGGTTCCGGTGTGTGATGGAGTGGGGTTCCGGTGTGTGTGATGGAGTGGGGTTCCTGTGTGTGTGATGGAGTGGGGTTCCGGTGTGTGATGGAGTGGGGTTCCGGTGTGTGACGGAGTGGGGTTCCGGTGTGTGACGGAGTGGGGTTCTAGTGTGTGACGGAGTGGGGTTCCGGTGTGCGACGGAGTGGGGTTCCGGTGTGCGACGGAGTGGGGTTCCGGTGTGTGACAGAGTGGGGTTCTAGTGTGTGATGGAGTGGGGTTCCGGTGTGGTATAGTGGGGTTCAATTATGTAAAAGGAGCTTGCTTTAGGTATGAAGGAACTGAGTTCCGATGAATGATGCCTTGGGATTCACGTGTGTGATGGGGTGAGGTTGAGGTGTGAGAAGCAAGTGGGGTTCCGGTGTGTGATAGAGTAGGGCTTACTGTTAGATCTGCCGACCACCCAGAAAAACAAAATTCCAGCCAAGTACAAACAGACCTTTGTTATGCAAAGAGAAGTCCGTTCCTGGGCCTTTCCCGTGCGGTGGAGGAATGATCAGGAGAGGAGAGGACTGCAAAGATGTTACAACAATATGTGCATCTTAAAATGCTGTTGTCCTGTCTACTTATATTTTTTACCCCTCCTCTCCTGACTGGTGGAGGGAGGGAGTTTGATAAAGAGAGAAGGAATAAAAAGTTATAATGTCCTTGGGAAAAGGAATATGCAGCTGTGGGCAGAGTGGCTTATCAAAGAAAGCAGGAGGAGGACAGGAGAAGCCATGGTGACTGTTGCTGAGGAGGGGGGGAGAAGCAGAGAGAGAGTGATTAACTCTGGGCTTGCTGGGTCCGAGAAGTTCATGGGGGGTGGGGGGAGGGAAGGTGGACTGGAGGCTTGGCCTGAGCCAGGAGAACTTGGGACACAGAACAGAAAGAGCAAAGCTTAGGGCAGGAACGGAGGTCCCTAAAGGTCTGCAGTGAGACATCTTAGACCACTCACCAAAGCAGTGACAGAAATTATCCAATTTTGAGAGCATGTTAAAATTAAACATGACCTCCACCGGTCATTTTGAATCATTGTCTGAGGACCAAAATGTTTGTGGCCTAAGTCTTGGCCTAGTCCCATGCCTTTGAAATTAGCCAATAGACATCCCACTGGAGTCTGGGGATTACAGGCCAGTGAATGGAACACCTTCCTAGACGCTGGGGGCCCTGTCAGCATGCTGGGTGCCCAACGAGCAAATTGTCAGTGAATGAGACTTCTCCCGAGACAGTGAGAGCTCAAAATGGGGCCCCATGTACATGATTTCCCCGGACCAGACAACCACACAGTGAGAGGACTTTGGGGAGAGAAGGGGCTAGGCGGAGGGGCTTACCTGGCTCACGGCTGTCAGTCTGGGGCTGGCAAATGTTCCAGGAGGTCAGCAGCTTGGAGAGGAGGGGGGAGACCCACACTCCACAGGTGGGAGCGGATCTACAACCCACCTCCCAGGGTTTCGGCACCGAACTGTTAGATTTGCGAATCACCCGAGAAAGAAAATACCAGCCAAGTACAAACAGGCCTTTATTATGCAAAGAGAAGTCCATTCCTGGGCCTTTCCCGTGCGGTGGAGGAATGAACAGGACAGGAGAAGACCACAAGTGGAAGACAAGCTGGGTGATGGAGACAAAGGTTTTATACCCGCTCCGCCACGGGTGCGCTGCTTGGGTCCTGATAGGACAGGGAATGTTGGCCTTTGTCCATCATTGGCCCATACATGGCCTTGGTTGCCTTTGGGGCTTGCCAATCTCTGGCTGAGGTCACTGTGGTGTCTACCCACTTTCTGTAACTGCAGTAACCATCACTTGGGTGTTTGATGGGAGTCGGGTTCACTTTCATGATGGCATGGTGCTCAGGTACTTGAAGCAGTGTGATTCAGGTATATGATGGAGTAGGGTTCAGGTGAGCCTGTAGCCATGTTGGACGTTTCTAGCCCCTGCTCATTCTTAGTCACTTATCCACCCCTGGCAGGTGTGGTCGCTGTGGAAGGGGATGGGATTGGGGCACTGATGCTGGTTGTCCTGGTTCCTGCTGCCGCCCCTCCCATCAGCCCATGCCACCAATGTGGGCACCCAGCCTGGCCAGTCTTTGTATAGCCCAGGTCACCCCCACAGGCTCAGGCAGGTCTGGTGCCACTCCCGGTGGGTCTGGTGTGGATGAGGCCCTTGCTGTGTCTGGGAAGGCCAGTCCCTCCCACTCACAGCTCGGCCCTGGAGAGATACAGATCATTGAGATAAAAGTGTGTGTGCGGGTTCACCATGACCTGGAGCAGCTGCTGGCCAAGCGGAGGAGGCAAAGAACTAAGCCCCCTGATTGCAGCGGGGGGAAAGAGGGGACAGGGACGATGTTGGGGATAAGCAGCACAGGCTTAAGGAACATCTTGTCATTTATAAATAATTTGTTGGTGAATCAAAATTTCTCTCTGTGGTGTACGGGTAAGTCTGTTGCCTGCATTATCAGCCTCCCACGTGGGCATCTGTTGGAGTCTTAGCTGCTCCACATCCAATCCAGCTCCCTGCTAATGCACCCAAGAAAGTAGCAGGCCCCTGAACCTATATGGTAGACCCAAAGGAGGCTCCTGGCTCCTAGTCTCAAGCAGCACAGCTCAGACCACTGTAGCCATTTGGACAGTGAGTCGACAGATGGAGATTTCTCTATGTTCCTCTCTCTAACTCTGCCTTTTAAACAGATCTCTAGGAGCCATCTCATTGCGAACATCTCACTGACCGGGTCCTGCAGGCGCCAGGCTCCCCCCACGCCACTGAGCAGGCGGTGCTGTGTCCTCACGCAATGCTTGCAAACAGCCTCACAGGGCAACATGGCCACAAAACCAGGACATCACACAGGGTCCACCCCTCCTCGCGGGTGAGCGAGCTCAGGCATCCCTGCCAGGCCCACTAACCCCAACACACACACACACACACCGCTGTGGCTCTCCAAACCCAAGGGAGACAGCAGAGTGAATGTCAGTGGCGCACGTGTGTGTGTGTGTGTGCGCGCGCGCGCGCGCATGCGCGGGCTGGGGGAGGGAGGCAGACAGAGGGTAACCTGGATTGTGGTAAATGACACATGTAACAGGAACCCAGAAAGAACGTACACAGCCATCTTCCTGGGACATGGGACATCTGGTGACAACATTGGCCATCAGGGGGCGCTATAGCCCTCTCACAGACTCCAAGCTTCAGCCTTAGAGCTCTGCCCCCAGGACCATAAAGTGACTCAGCAGTGTCACAGCCCCAGGAGAAACATTGCTAAAACTCGCCCCAGCCTTGGAAAAGTCATGGGACCGAGACATGAGGCCTTGGGCTAAACCGCAGGAAATGTCTTGTTGTTTATCAGTGCCTTACTAACCACCTGAACGTATTTTCAGTGGGTGCCATCTTATACCCTTGACTGCCGTCTGCTACACCACTGTGTCCAGAATGTGTGCGGAATCAGAGAGGAGATGCCCAGCAGGAAGCCCCGAAAGGGACTGTGTGGGGCACAGGAGCTGGCAGCAGAGCCCAGCCAGCCTGGCTGCCTGCTACCTGAGGAGTAGACAAAGAGAACGTGGCAGCCACCCTCCAGAAAAGCAAGGAGGTGGTGGCACCTGCTATAGCACGCACTTGGAAATACTCTACCAAGTCAAAAAAGTCCAGATAGAAAAGGCGAAATGGTGCCTGATTCTACTTACTGTCCAGAACTGACAAATCCGTACAGATGGAAAGTAGACAGGCGGTCACCAGGGAGGATGGGCAGGACACGTGAGCGGGCAGGTGTGGATGCGGGCAGGTGTGGATGCGGGCAGGTGTGCTGTGCAGGTGAAGAGCTGAGATGGGCAAGCATGCCGGGCAGCAGGAGGCTTACAAAGACAGCTTGCGCTCTTACACCAAGACATCAGCAGCAGCCAGGTCTGAGGATCGGCCACCGAGGGCCGGGCAGAGCCTGAGAGAGCTGCACCCTTCATTGCAGTGGCCTCGGGGCAGCTGTCACCCGTGCTCTGGGCCGGGATGAGTCGGCTTTGCCTGGGCTCCCCATGGAGAAACCAAACTGGACTCAGCCAGAGCCTCCCCCCGCAGCTGGGCAGGTGTGGGAAGGTGAGGCGCTATTCGGGAGCATGTGGCTGTTGGGGTCCGTGCAGTGGATGTGGGGGACACGAGGGTGTGAAGACATTGTTCCATTGTAGGCAGGGCCGCAAGGAACTTCCCGCTGAGGCAGGGCCCGGCGGATATCTACAACCACCTGGATGCAGCTCCACCTTCCTTTGCATGGATACCGGACCACCCTGCGGAAGAATTCTGATCCATCCAGGCATTTTTGCTACTGTGAGGCCGGCTTTTTACTCACTGTGAGCTTGGAGGTTAATGCCAACAATAATGTCTTACAAAAGGGCCTTCTATTATTCCCACTGTCTTGGCTGTCCCCATTGACCTTATGCTAATCAAGGGACCTGTATTTAGGGTTTCATTCTTTCCTTGATCTTTAGGGTCTCCTTTTCTTTGTGATACAAGATTAAGTTGTAGAATAAGAATTGTAGCAGGAACTTGTATTGTTTTTGGGTAAAGCAGGTGGCAGGGTTGTCCTTAGAAACACCCACTTGACCATGACGTGGAAAGTCTGAGCCAGAGTTTGACTGATTCTGCTTAAATAAAGCGGACAGCTTTCTCACATTGTCCATTATGATCATGAAATCCTAGTGGTCCGTCTCTTTCTTTATTCTCTCTTTGTGCCTCATCCATGCACCCTTCTCAAGTTCCGAACTCAGCTGGAGCTGGTCTCCGGCATGTGGCACCTACAAACCCTCCCTGAGAGACCCTCCCTACCCACCTGGAAGGTCCCCTTCAGGGAGCAGGGCCAGGCTTGAGTGGAAAACAGGGCAGCACCCCAGAGAGAAGGAGGATTCTTGGCAGCAGTGAGAACACCTGCGTACAGCTAAGACGTGCATGCGGCATGGGGCTGCTGGGTGGGCGGTGTGCCATGGCTGCCCTTGGGATGCCAGGCTGCCCTTGGGATGCCAGGCCGCTGCATGTAGCTGCCGGCAGTGTCTCCAGCTCACCACCCCTCCCACAGAGCCCATCCCAGGGGTCACCGGTACCCTTCCCTTCTCCCGCACCTCACTCCTACATCTGCAGGCAATGACAAAAAGGGTAAGCACGTGTCCTACGGGGGAAGGAGGCTCTCTCGTTTTCGGAATCTGCAGAAAACAGCTCTGAACTGCTGCTGCCTCCCAGCTCTGAGCTGCCATGCATTTTTTAGTGGTGGCAATTTTGAATGGAAGAAAATAGAATGAAATTCAATCCGTCTCATGGTAGAGAATGAAGTCTAGGACAAGAGAGGATAGTTTGGAATGGGACAAAACAAAACAGAAGAGAAGCTGCCAGGGTTTCCTGTGGTGAAGATTTCCCGTGTGGGCAGGGTCCCCATGGTCAGGATTCCCCACGGTCAGGATCCCCTCGGTCAGCATTCCCACAAGCTGGTACCATCGTCAGCTCTCTGCCATTCACACACACACTCCACCAGCCACAGAATCCAGGATTCTGCTTTGTGTGGTTTTATCAAAACACAGGAGAGACACAGTTTCCTAGAGACACTCCCACCATGGTCACATAAACATCAGGGTGTATGTTGGCATCCACCACTGTGCGGTACAGCGGTGGGGTCTGCCCAGCACAGTCCAACCAGGACAGAGCCAACGTCATGTGGCTTGGAAAGGAGGCAACAGAAGCTGTCCCTGTGCCCAGCCCAGATGGCAGGCAACACAGGAAGCCCCAGGGGAAGCGGACGGGCTCTGGGTGTGGACAATGGGTCTCCAGAGACCAATGAGCCATGGTGCCCGTGACACCCTCCCAGGACTGGCAACCAGCTCTGAGTCCAGCAGCAAATAACAGCCAAGATGTTATTCATAGAGGCTGGCAATGTGGCACAGCGGCTTAGGCTACTGCCCACGAATCACGGCATCCAATCCAGATCCCTACTGAGGTGCCAGGAGAACAGGAAGTGCTGACTCACGTGCTTGGGCTCTGGTCACCCAAACATGCCGAGCCATAAGGAGATGACTCCTAGCAGCCTGGAGAGAGAATGAACTTGGTGTTGGACAAGGAGAAGTTATGAATATTTACAACACTGTGAATCACCCCAAGAAATCTACAATGACGTTGAGTGCCCTGTGTTCTAGAGTTTCCTTAACGAAGCAAGGTAGAATATAGACCTTCAGGTACAGGGAGTGGAGACCTTCATTGTGCAGTGTAGACCTTCAGTACGGAGAGTAGACCTTGAGTGTGCAGTGTAGACCTTGAGTGTGCAGTGTAGACCTTCAGTACGGAGAGTAGACCTTGAGTGTGCAGTGTAGACCTTGAGTGTGCGGTGTAGACCCTCAGTGTGGAGTGCAGACCTTCAGTGTGGAGTGCAGACCTTCAGTGTGGAGTGTAGACCTACAGTGTGCAGTGCAGACCTTCAGTGTGCAGTGTAGACCTTGAGTGTGCAGTGTAGACCTTCAGTATGGAGAGTAGACCTTGAGTGTGCAGTGTAGACCTTGAGTGTGCAGTGTAGACCTTGAGTGTGCGGTGTAGACCCTCAGTGTGGAGTGCAGACCTTCAGTGTGGAGTGTAGACCTACAGTGTGGAGTGTAGACCCTCAGTGTGGAGTGTAGACCTACAGTGTGGAGTGCAGACCTTCAGTGTGGAGTGTAGACCTACAGTGTGGAGTGTAGACCTTCAGTGTGCAGTGCAGACCTACAGTGTGGAGTGCAGACCTTCAGTGTGGAGTGTAGACCTTCAGTGTGGAGTGCAGACCTTCAGTGTGCAGTGCAGACCTACAGTGTGCAGTGCAGACCCTCAGTGTGCAGTGTAGACTGTGTGTTGAGGGTACACTCCTGAGCCCCATTGGATGGGTTGGTGTATTCGTGGTGTCCTGTGGCATTTTCTGTGCAATGTATGCTTTCCCAGTCCAACCCCGTCAGGAGGCAGGGTGCTCCCAGGCCCGTGTATTTTCAACCTGTCTATCCCAGCATCCAGCGTTCTCAGCTCTCCCGCGAGCCTGTGGCTTTTTGGAGAAATTTGCCTCACTCTGAACTGACTGGACCAGGAAGGCACCGGCAGCATCAAGGTCGCTTTTGATGCTCCGTGTCTGGCTGGGCACCTTCCGAGGACCCAGGCTGCACCCACCCTTAGGGCACCGAGGCACCTCAAACATTATAAACACAGGCCAGCATTGCAGTGCCAGGCATACAGCTACCTCCTCGGGTGCCAGCGTCTCTTACGGGCACCAGTGTGTGTCCCAGCTCCTCTTCCCATCCAGCTCCCTGCTAAGACCCGAGGAAAGCTGCAAACAACGGCCCAGGTGCTTGGCTTCCTGCAGCCACATGCATGGGCCCTGCTCTGTTCCCCACGACCTCCCTCACAGCGACTACGGCTGGAAGCAACCCAGACGCACATAGCACAGTCCCCTGCGGAGTGGACTGCTACTAAGCCTCGGCCGGCAAGGGGCAACAACTCTTGTTGCGACCTGGACACACCGTGGGACGTCGTCGGGTGCAACACGCCAATCCCAAAGCCGTCAGGTGCAGTTCTCCAAGCGGGGGGTGCCCTGAGCAGCAAGCGTACTGGGGACCAGGGACGGGGGTGGGCGGGGACAGTACAACAGGAAGTTGGGTCACAGAGGTGGACAGTCATGGCAGCTGCAGTGGACACCCAAATGTGCTGGGAGTAAATTATCATTGCAGTGCCTTTTATCACAGATTGTAAGCAGCAGGTCACAGTCGCAGAGGTCCCACGGGTCACAGCCAGGGAGGTCTCACGGGTCACAGCCAGGGATGTTCCATGGGTCACAGCCAGGGATGTTCCACAGGTCACAGTTGGGGAGGTCCCACGGGTCACAGCCATAGAGGTCCCACGGGCCACAGCCAGGGATGTCCCATGGGTCACAGCCAGGGATGGTCCATGGGTCACAGTCAGGGAGGTCCCATGGGCCACAGCCAGGGAGGTCCCACAAGTCACAGCCAGGGAGGTCCCATGGGCCACAGCCAGGGAGGTCCCACGAGTCACAGCCAGGGAGGTCCCATGGGTCACAGCCAGAGATCTCCCACGGGTCACGGCCAGGGATGTTCCATGGGTCACAGCCAGGGATGTTCCATGGGTCACAGCCAGAGATCTCCCACGGGTCACAGCCAGGGATGTTCCATGGGTCACAGCCAGGGATGTTCCATGGGTCACAGCCAGGGATGTTCCACGGGTCACGGTCGGGGAGGTCCCACGGGTCACAGCCAGGGATGCTCCACGGGTCACAGTCGGGGAGGTCCCACGGGTCACAGCCAGGGAGGTCCCACGGGTCACAGTCGGGGAGGTCCCACAGGTCACATCCCTCTTGGGTTCAGGGTGGACACTTCTCTGGGACCACCCTTCCAAGGCCAGCTTTGGTTCTGTGGTCCACCACCCGCATGCAGTCACTGCAGATCCCGCCCAGCAAATGCATCCTCAGGCAGACTTGCTCAGGACCCCTTCCGAGGTGGGGCCAAGTCTCACAGAAGGAAGCAGCGTATCTCCTCACAGCCCTGTGAGGACACCGCAGAGGACACCGCAGGGGCTGGGTCGCGCTGGGCTTCCCAGGGGAGGGCGGAACCCCGTGCACTGTGCCCCTTCCCGTGGCCGCACTTGCAGCGGGAGACACAAGGCAAGGGGTGAGTGACCACCCAGTCTGCCTCGCGCAGGGCGGGGACTAAAAGCAGCAAAAACAACGCTTTCTGTACCGCCCTCATCCTCTGATCCCAGGGACATGAGGGCCCAGCCAGCCTGGCTGCTCACAGAGGTTGAAATACGGCCCCTCTCTGAGCTGGGAGGAAAGAACCTGTCAGGCAGGTGGGGGCGGGGGCCAGCCAGTCTCGGATAGGTCACACTCGTGGCGTGACTTACCAGCGCTGGCCTGCTTGGAGATTTCTCACCAAGCGAAGACTTTTTTGCTCTTTTTCTGGAATGAAGACTTCCATAAATCAGAGAAGTCGGCTGCCTGCTCCAAGCTGGCCGCCCCTGTGCTGTGGAGGGCGCCCGAGGGGGAAGACAGGGCCTGGGATGGTCTGCAGGGGACGGACTGCGCCCCAGTGGCCCCCACTGACCCAGGGCAGCAGTGTGGCCTGGGTGCTGGCAGCCCAAGAACTAACATGGTGTGCCTTTGCACCCACAGGGCCTGCACGGGAAGCCAGGTCGCCAGAGCTGCTGACTGCGCCACTGAGCTCATCCCCAAGCAGGGTCCAGGCGAAAGGCCCAAGTGCAGGTGGCCCCTGGGGCTCTCTGTCCTGAGCGACAGCCTGCTCCAGGTCAAGCAGGACCACTGCCCCGGGCACACCGCCATTGCCAGGCGCTCTCGCCTGCCATCTCGGCTGTCCCCCTCCCCGCCCAGCAGCTGCACCTCAGCCCTCAGGTTTGGGGAAGGTTCGCAGACCCCTCCAGAGTGACCTGCCGCGCAGCCCTGATAGAGCCAGTTCCAATTTCCACATTCTTTATGCTGTGTCCACGCTCCCTACTGCATCTTCTGTGGAAAGCCCTTACGCGGACATGAAAGATGTCCCCTGAACGTGTGGAGAGCGCTGAGCTAGCCGAGGGTGTTTGCTTGGCTGTTCACCGGGCAGTCTTGGAGGAGTTGTGCTCCGGTGGCTGGGGCGACGTGGGTCTCACCTCCACCCCGTGCAGCCACATGCCCACTCCAAGTGTCCTCCCTTCTGCTGTGTCAATGGTGGCCCGCCCCCGCCAAGGCGGCTAGGTGTGGGCACACCCGGGCTGGCCACTGCACTGTTGAGAGCACAGCCTCTCAGATCTGACTTGGTCAAGGGGCTGCCCACGGCACCTTATCCCCTGGCACACAAGGATAGCAGCAAGGATTGAGCTGGTTTCAAAGCTTTCCTTAGCCAGAGAGAGTCCTGGAAGCCTCCAGGAACCAGACCCTCCCAGCCACACAGTGTCTGTCCACTCTGTCCTGCCAGCCCTCCAACGCGTCGCCACCAGCGGGGTGTGGCACGTCAGAGGTCGGGTATGCACCAGCCACCCGGGGCCAAGGCTGTGCCCCGGCTCAGCACACAGCACGGGACTGCCCTTGGTGAGCTTTCTCTGCACGTTGCTCTCAGCTCCCCTTCCCATGCAGCCTGGCCTGGGGCGACAGCACCTCGCCAGCTGAGAGCTTAGCCACGCAGGCTCTTCTGCCTTCTGCCCAATCACAGGCCAGCCACATGGAAACAATTCCCCACGCGGGGATCAAACACTTCTTGGCAGAGGAGGCCGGCTTTAGGAAAATGGCTCCACTCCCCGGATGACACCGGCAGCGGCCTCCACAATCTCTCCTCGCAGCCGTGAAATCACCATCCGAAGGCAGCGTGTTAATAAAAGTGACATCCCCTGTCAGTCAACCCAACGCATGACAGAACACTCCCCAAGCCAATTCCGTCTGCTGCAGACGGAGACCCAGCCAAACCTCGCCAGGTGTGAGAGCGTGCCCAGAGGCTCCGTGGCAATGGTGGCACCTCTAGGAGAAGGGTGCCGTCCCCAGCCAGCACCTGCCTGACGGGCGCCAACGGGCTGTCTCCCCCGGGCAGCAACCCCGTGCAGGAGGGCCAGCCTCGTGCCACAGAGGCAGTACCCCACCACCACACATATACACCACACACACACACACACACATACACAGCGCACATACCCCCCCACAAAACACGCACCCATATATACATACGCCACGCATACCCCAGTTACACACATACCCTATACCCCCACACCACACACACACACTATTGAGGCAGCAGCCGCTCCCTCACTGCCCTCTGACTGGCACCCTGGGACACATTCCCACAGAGCTGGCCTCCCACGCACCCAGCCTCCCACAGAGCTGGCCTCCCAGCCCACGGAAGGGAGGCCTGGAGGACAACCTGTTAGAGTCCAAAGCCCCCGGACGTCAGGGTGCGAGCTAGTCAACCCCAGAGAATGACAAAGAGTCTCACTGGTAATGCAAACAGCAGAGTTTATTGCGCCAGCATGCTGGGGCCAGACCACACTTGGGGCACGCAGGCCAGCCAAGCCGGGCGGTCGGACCCCGAATTTGCCCAAGACAGAAGATTATATAGGCCCTTGTAACAACCTTAGACATGTCCATTTTTTATGGCCTTCAGGCACAGGGAGCCTGTTCCGTTTTTATACCTACTATTCTTATGGCTTGTCCCATTCTCACACCGTATCTTCCTCCTGTTCCTGGGACCGGAGAAGAATTGCATCCTTGCCCCCCCACCCCGCACCTGGGTTCACAAAGTTGCAGGGCAGCAAAGAACAGATTTATTGCTAAAGCAGAATCCTCCCAAAGTCCAGGCGCCTCCTGGCCTAGCGAAGTAGCAGTTTTCTTCAGCACAAGGGACTCTCACACTGTTTAACAAAAACATTCTGTTCTAGCATACTAACATACTATCATAGCATTTGCCTATACTCTAACAAACCCAGGAGGAGAGGGAGAAGCGGTGCACGCTGGTTTAAAGCGGCTGACAGCTCAGGGTCTGGCAGCCGAAGCCCAGCCGGGCTGCCTCTCTGGAGAACGTACCCCAAGCAAGCTCCGGGGCTCCCCAGCTCATGGAGGGTCACCCCAGCCCAAGGCTGTGCCCCTCTGGGGGTGTGTCTCCCGCCATGTCCTGCCTTGAAGTGGACACTTCAAAAAGCTCATGAAAAATGCAGTGAAAAGATACATTGCTTTGTGTTGCAAAGGGAAAACCCACTCCATTTTCCTTCACACACGTTTTCCAAGCATTTCAACACTCCTGGTTCTCGCATTTCAACCAACGTAAAGTGTCCACTGACTCAAAATTTCACAAACTTTTCTGAAGGCCTCCCTTGGATGCTGTTTGAAAAGCAGTTATTCTAGTATTCCTTCCAGCAGCAGGAAGCCTTTATTCAAGATGATTGACACAGGGGGAGGGCGTGGGCTGAGGGGGCAGAGTGGGCCTGAGGGGGCAGGGTGGGCCTGAGGGGGCAGGGTGGGCCTGAGGGGACAGGGTGTGCCTGAGGAGGCAGGGTGGGCCTGAGGGGGCAGGGTGGGCCTGAGGGGGCAGGGTGGGCCCCAGGGGCAGGGTGGGCCTGAGGGGGCAGGGTGGGCCTGAGGGGACAGGGTGGGCCTGAGGGGGCAGGGTGGGCCTGAGGGGACAGGGTGGGCCTGAGGGGGCAGGGTGGGCCCCAGGGGCAGGGTGGGCCTGAGGGGACAGGGTGGGCCCCAGGGGCAGGGTGGGCCTGAGGGGGACAGGGTGTGCCCCAGGGGCAGGGTGTGCCTGAGGGGGCAGGATGGGCCCCAGGGGCAGGGTGGGCCTGAGGGGACAGGGTGGGCCTGAGGGGGCAGGGTGGGCCTGAGGGGACAGGGTGTGCCTGAGGGGACAGGGTGGGTCCCAGGGACAAGGTGGGCTCTAGGAGCAGCAATGGGGACAGCTTGGGCTCACTGCCCTCCCTGCCGCCCCAGGCAGCAGAACCTCCTGGAGCCGACAGCCTCACAAGTAAGGAGGCGGAGGACAGTAGTGTCCCAGTGGAGACTCCAGGGTCAGGAGCCCACGGGCTTCACTCTGCAGGGTTCTTACAGAGACACACAGGGCAAGAGAACCCAGACCAGCACATGGCAGGACAGGGATTGGTGCCCGAGCCACCAGACCTCCTCGGGGAAGGCCACCCCATGGCCTACAGATGGAAGTTCATGTCAGGTCATGTTTGCTGGCACTGGGCAGCAGGACGGCCTCCCCGGGCTATCTGCACCTTCACCCCCCCAGGAGGTCTGGCAGCCAAGGAGGGCTCCCAGGAGGGGCAGAGCCAGGCTCAGGGGTGGCCCCTGGGCAGAGGGAGGTGGGGCGCTCTGGACTCTGCCCTGCAGCCTCCGCAGACGGCCTGTCCGGGATGGAATCAGGCTACAGTGACCCGAGACCTGGCTGCACGTCCATGTGCCCTGGAGACGCTTCCAGTGACCGAGGGCAATTTGTCTGAACCGGAGAGCGACAGGCCAGGCGGGTGCGCTGGGCTCCAGGCCCCCGGGACGTCCCTGCCACATCTTGGCTGTGACCCAGCTGCTCTTCTCGGTGCACAATTTCCGGAAATCTAACCCCAGGAGTAACGGCAAATTGCTCTCAATTGAAGGAGAGAGACCTCGTGTGCTCTATCCCCAGAGCTTGGTGAGAAGGAAGTCGGTTTTAAAAGGACTTTTAAAAAAAAGCATCAGAACACCCTCAGGGTTGGTGTGGCAGGGAGGAGCATTCCCCTGGATTCTTTAAAAAAAAAACAACATCTCTCTGTGAGGTGCCGTCGGGGAGGACAGAGGGTAGGTGGGATTTTATTAATGTCGAGGAAAAGAAAAACTTCTTCTTGAAAACATTTTTTCCTAAACCACAAGGCAGGATGACCCTCAATCTTCAGAGGATAAAATTTGGGGCTAACTTTAAGAAATTCTTCTGAGTTACAGCGCTCGGTTTCCATGGGAACCTGCAGAGGGACTCTGGGGTGCCTGGAGAAAGGCTATTTTTACATTAACCCTTTGTGACTCACACCACAGGAAACAGGGTGGTGGAGAGCCAGGCTGGCAAGGCTGACGGGAAGAGGCTGGGGCCTTGAGTGATGGCACGGGTGTGGGTGCTGAGGGGGCAGGTGTAAGCTCTGAGGGTCTCTCCTTTAGAAGGAGTCCTGGCAGTCCTACAAGCTGTGCTGCTGTGCAGTGGGGACGAGGCTAGGCTGACCCCAGGCACTGTTGAGAGCTCCGAGGATTACGACCTGGGGGCAGGGAGTCTGCAGCTGGGGGTTCAGCGACTCATGCCCGCTCTGATGCCATAGGGTCTAGCTCAGAGCCTCCGGCCCCAGGGCTGAGTACCCCAGCATGGGAGCCAAGCAGACCTCACGCTGCAGGGGTCTCCCCTGCTCCCACAGTGCCCTGCGAATGCCAGACTTCATGGAGTGGCTGTGTGAGCCTCACCCAGCTTACTTCCAGAGCCCCTCCCTTTGCAGGCAAAGAGCGCCATCACTATGGAAACCAGGAGACACCGAGATAAGGGGATGGACAGGAGGGGACTTCTCAGGTCACATGTCCCCCTCCAAATAAGTCTATTTTAAAAATAGTGTGAACCAAACAGCCAAAGGGAGCTGAAGAAGTTAAATGTGAGCACCTTGTTTTTTAGGGTTTTTTTCTACATGAGCAGCTAAACTGAATTCACGCCATGAACAGCAAGTGCAAGACACGACTGCCTAATTAATGGGATGCTTACCTGCTCAGCAGGGCAGAGGGGCAGCTGGCTGACCCCTGGAACTGGGAAGGGCCGGGCGTGGGATTTCTGGGGCCAGAGACACCAAAAGAGAGCTGTCTGCTGGTTTGTTCTCAAAACTTTGCACCAGCTGGCCCTGCCTGGAGTCCAGTCAGGGTCCCCTGACCCAGGGCGTGCTAGGAACCAGTGTTAGGGTCCAAAATTGTCCCACCGCTGGATAGCGAAGGGCCAGACGTGGATGCAGTCAGCAAGCAGAGCTTATTGAGCTGGCTGGCCAGGGTCAAGCTCCCCACACGGACCCTCAGGACCGGTGGATGAAGCGAGACCCCGAGCCAGGGACAAGCCAGATTCTTATAGGCCAGTTTGGCCATTGCAGCAAAGCCCGTGCCCACAAAAAAAATTCCAATCATTTAAAAGCAAACATGAAACACTCCAATCAAATACAGGCAAGACTGAAGGCCCGCGAAATGCCTCAAGTTCCTATTCATCATGACAAGACAAAAACTATTCTAAGCTAAGGGGTTATAGATGCAAAGCAGTAGGAACATATCTGTGACATACAGGGCATGGGGCTATTCATTTTTGCTATTGTCAGGGCCACTGACCCTTACATCCTGAGCCTGGGGGTGGGGCCCAAGTTATTTGTAAAAACTTCTCTTTTTTACTTTAACTTCAAGTTGCTTCTGACTTACTCAAACCACTTCTGATATTTAGACCTTTTAACATTTTGGTTGCCTCTAATACCAGCAGCCAATGGGTGCCCCCCAGGCTACACTCAGCAGGAAGGTGGATCGGAAACAGGGTAGCCAGGGTGCAGAACAGGCCCCCAGTAGGGCACACAGGCCACCAAAGCGGCAACTCACGTGCTACCCCCGCCACGACACTGCCAATTCTTTCATGAACCCCCGGGACGACAACGCAGACTCCAGGTAAGCCAGGCTGCACACAGTCAGGTGAACAGCCACTTTAATGCTATCTGCATCTGTAATTCTCTTGATTTCCCATGTATGGTAATAAGCTCACTGGTTTCCAGAATCAGGATGTAGATGTCTTTGGGGAGACCATTATTCTGCCAGCCGCAAGCATCAGAGGACAAAACAGAATCTTGTGCAAAGCAAGGAGGCCACTGCCCCTGGCTGGAGCAGCCGGTGTGCAACGTCTGCCGCCTCGGGCTGCGCTCAGCTCATGGCCTTAGTTAGAGCTCAGCTTCCAAGCTCCAGGGAGGCTAGGTGCTCCAGGGCTCTGCTAGGTGCTCCAGGGCCTGCTAGGTGCTCCAGGGGTCAACTAGGTGCTCCAGGGCCTGCTAGGTGCTCCAGGGGTCAACTAGGTGCTCCAGGGCCTGCTAGGTGCTCCAGGGGTCAGCTAGGTGCTCCAGGGCTCTGCTAGGTGCTCCAGGGCCTGCTAGGTGCTCCAGGGCCTGCTAGGTGCTCCAGAGGTCAGCTAGGTGCTCCAGGGCTCTGCTAGGTGCTCCAGGGCCTGCTAGGTACTCCAGGGCCTGCTAGGTGCTCCAGGGGTCAGCTAGGTGCTCCAGGGCTCTGCTAGGTGCTCCAGGGCCTGCTAGGTGCTCCAGGGCCTGCTAGGTGCTCCAGAGGTCAGCTAGGTGCTCCAGGGGTCTGCTAGGTGCTCCAGGGCACTGCTAGGTGCTCCGTGGTCTGCTACAGGGCTTGGCAGCAAGACTACAAGATGTATTGTGAGCAACAGCTCTTCCAGCCAGGGTGGCCGCATACAAAACAGCCTTAAACACTGGGTGGAGAACGGGATTTTGAAAGTTCCTTTGGGTGCAAAGTCCCAGAATCTCTGTGCAGTTTTTCCTTACCATGCACACTCATGCACCCTTCACAGGCATCCTTAGAGACGTGAGCGTGGGTGAGCGCTGGGGCTGAGGTCTCTGCTTGGAGGCCTGCCAAGCGCAGTGGCACTTCAAGTGACACCACATCCCCGAGCAGCCCACCTGTTCACTCACAGTCCATCTTTACAGGACTGGGTTTAGGCTAGGCTGAAAACATGACTAAGGCCGTCCTGTTTGCAGAAAGGGGTGGCTGGGCACGCCAGGACCCTGCATGTGGGGATCCTGGCCAGACCCTGGGACGTGGCACCGGTGCTGCGTGTCCTGGGGAGGAGCTGCACACGAGGAGGCGGCAGTGCAGCATGGTGCCCTCTGTCTGCTTGCAAAGCTCAGAAAGAAGCAAGCACCCCTGCTCCTGAGCTTTGGCGCATTCTCCCGGGCGCTGCCCACACCGCTTGGACATGAGTGGATGGCTAACAGACCGGAAGCTGCCAACTTCTGTCACTTCCAACAGCACCCCCCGGGTGTCAAAACTGCAGGATGCTCTAGGAGAATTGCCCCTGGATGTGTGCCCGTGTCTTCTCAGCCTGAGAAACTCCCACAGTCCCACCTGGAGCCCCAGGTGAGCGCTGTGGCCTCGTGCAGGTCTGACAACCGTAGCAGCCCAAACGCCAGCCAGATGCTGCCAGCTGTGAGCCTCCCTGCCTGCGGACTCGGTGGGCTGCAGTTGCTGGGGACAAGCACACCCTTGCCCGGTGTCACACACGAGCACACACACCCCCAACGTTAGCATCACATGTGCCCACGGGCGCATGTACACACGCATGAGCCCCTGGACACGCGGGGGACCCGGATGAAGCTCCTAGCTCCTGGCATTCCTGGAGGTGGCAGCCATTCACAGAGTGAAGCAGCAAATAGAAAATCTCTCTCATCCTGCTTCTACCCCTCTCTGTGTGTAAGTCTGCCTTGCAAATAAATAAATAAATAAATCTTAAAAAAAAAAAAAAAAACTCTACCTAAAAAATTTTTTTTTTTAAATCCCTAAGAAGCGAATAAAGGAAGACCACTCAGGAACCAAGAAGGGATTGCAAACACAAAAGTAAAATCAGGTCTATTTTTAAAATAGAAAATCCAATTAAAGATTACTGGAAAGAAACAAGCAAACAAAAAATAGACGTCATGATTGTTTTTGACTGACAGCAGGTCTGAGCCTGGTCAGAGGACAAGGCTGGGGGCTGGAAGACAGCGCCGTCAAGTCCATTCTAAACACAGCACAAAGGGCTCCGTGCTGAAGCCCCGGAGGGGGAAGCTGAGATGCCACAAGGTCAAGAGCGGAGAGACAGTGTTTGAAGAGAGCGTGGCTGTCAACACTTCGAGATTGGTTGAAGACGCAGAAAGTTTTCAGCCACCTTAGGAAGCACACACAATGTGGGGCGGCTGAACACAAGGAACTCGGAAGAATCCCAGCTCAGTGCAGAGGGAGAGAGAATACGTGGGGCTACTGCCCAGGAAACACGTCTCGCTTAAAGACGACGATGAGACCACCATGCACAGTGCGCTTGGCAATGAAGCATGCCAGAAGAAGTAAGCCCTCCAGGGCTGAGCTGCTCAGGACAGAGAGAGTGGGAACCGGGTGACGTGGAACCAGCCTCCTTTGCTGAGAAACCTGCTAAAGGATGCGTTTCCGCAACACGAAATCTAAACCCGAGGGCGGGAGTGGCCCCCAAAGACAAACTGAGCAAAGAAACCAGCACAGATGTCCAGACAGCATAGGACGAGGACAACCAGAACGGAGGGAGAGCATCTAGTGACCGCAGGCCTTGCTGGGCAAAGCTGGGCTGTTGGCAGCTCCAGCGCACCCATTGAAAGATGCAAGCAGATACAATGGAGTAGCTTTCAAAGTGGAGGGGAGAGTGTGAGAGAAGTTTGAGGACCATAACCAATGATCCGACACAGAAACTACAACACAGAAGCTAAGATACTGAACAATGTCCACAGTAGCTGATTTAACACTATTTATAGACGTCAGGGGGCAGGATCACATTGAATAGCAATGAGTTGGACAGGGTTTGTGCCCCTTGAGGTACCTGCATCTCATATCATGGTGCACAGACTCCCCTCTGCCTCCAACTTTCCGCCATTGTGCTCTCTGGGAGGCAGCAGGTGCACTCTGGGAGGCAGCAGGTGCACTCTGGGAAGCAACAGGTGCACGCTGGGAATTAGCAGGTGCATGCTGGGAATTAGCAGGTGCATGCTGGGAGTTGCATGTAATGGCTCGTGTCAGTGCTTCCCCCATCTACCTGGGATAGTCATGTTGTTTTTGGTTCCTGACTTGGGCCTGGCCCGCCCATGTTGTTATGAATATTTGACCCAGTGGAAGGGAGATCTTGCTCTCACACTCGCCCTTCATTTCTAGTAAAACAAGATGGATAGAGATACGCTAAAAGCCACATAGCAGAGAAACAATAGGTAGGTAGACTAAGATGTGCCAAAATAGATATAGTTTATGAATTAAAGAACAACTCAGAATACCAGAAACGCTGCCTCGTAGCAAAGGGAATGTGACACAGCCCAGTCTATTCCAAGCAAACATACAGCTCGAATGCATTTAAAACACTGAGGCCTTAAAATATGAGCTGCACATGCGAGCATCTCCTGGCTCGAGGAAGAGCAAGAAATCAGAACGGGTAAGAACGGAGCCAACAAACAGGAGGAGAAACAGACGAAACGCAAAAGGAGGAGAACCAATAAAACCAAAGCGGTTTTATTTGAAAATCAATAGAAAAATTGTGTGGAAAGATGAGGGTGAGGGGGAAAAAAACAAGCCAAGTTCAAAGCCAGAGGTGCAGCAGGGCTGGCTCCA
The DNA here is from genome assembly GCF_030435755.1 of Ochotona princeps. Lineage (NCBI taxonomy): Eukaryota > Metazoa > Chordata > Mammalia > Lagomorpha > Ochotonidae > Ochotona > Ochotona princeps. The sequence continues at coordinate 1,899,967 of NC_080833.1, read as the reverse complement.
GGCCTCAGGACACTGGCACCAGCTTTGAGCCAATAAACTTAGGAACTTGGAGGAAACAGGGCTCTAGGCAAACTTTGCAGAATGCATCCAGACAGAAGGTTCTGGTGATTTTTCAGGGAGGGTTTCACAAAAGCTTTACAGAACAGAAAATTGTTTTCTTATCCAAATTGTTCCAGAGACTTTTTTTAAAGCGAATAAAATACCTGGCTCTTTTTTTTTTTTTTTTGGTGCCGGCATAATTTGATGTCAAAACTGGACAGGAACATTATGGGAACAATTATAGGCCAGCCTCACACAGAATTAGCAGCAACATTTCCCAGTAAAATGTTGGAAACGTCAACCTCCCAGGCAGTCATGAAACACAGTCAGAGGGGTGTGTCCCCAGGGGACGGGGAGGGGTGTGTCCCGGGGACGGGGAGGGGTGTGTCCCTGGGGGACAGGGAGGGGTGTGTCCCGGGGGACGGGGAGGGGTGTGTTCCCCCCCGGGGGACGGGGAGGGGTGTGTTCCCCCGGGGGACGGGGAGGGGTGTGTCCCTAGGGGACGGGGAGGGGTGTGTCCCGGAGACGGGGAGGGGTGTGTCCCTAGGGGACAGGGAGCAGCACAGGCGCCTGGGCTCTTCCTCTGGTGGCTTTGCTCCCCGCGTGGAAACGGGAATGTGGAGGGGAACAGGATGGGCAGGACGCCTCCCCCTCCAACACTGGGAGCCACACAGGCCACCAAGACCAAGTTCCAACCATGAGCTAGACGCCTCCCAGGAGGTCTAGAACCCAAGGGGAGACAGTCTTTCTGTGACCCAGAGTGACAGCAGAGAGGGGGAGGAAGGCACTGGGCAGGCAGTATAAGAGGCTCAACCAACCACACAGCGGGCACCGGGCGTGAAGATGACACCATGGCCCCCCTGTGGACATGATTCCAGGTGCTGCCCACTCCGGCCAAACCTGATCAGGGCATGTGTGGCTTTGTTGGATTCAAGACCTACTACATTCAGGAGTTGGCACAGTGGCTCAACAGGCTAATCCTCCATCTGCCAGCACCAGCATCCCCAATGGGCGCCAGTTCTAGTCCTAGCTGCTCCATTTCCCATACAGCTCCCTGCTGAAAGCAGCAGAGGGTGGCCCAAGTGCCGGGGCCCCTGCACCCACTTGGGAGACCGGGAAGAAGCTCCTGGGCTCGGATTGGCTCAGCTCTAGCTGTTACAGCCATTTGCAGAGTGACCCAACAGAGAGACTCTGTCTCTTTCCCCACTTTTCCTCCTCTCTGTAATTCTGCCTCTCAAATAAAAACAAACAAGTCTTCTTTTTAAAGACACATGTCTAAAGTGAGAAAGTGTTTTCTGCACCAGAAAGTCATAGAAGAAATGATTTACCGAAACCCAATGCACTCTAAGTTACCGAAGAAAGAATCTCGGGGGAGAAACTAGGAAACAGGATTATAAACTACGAAAACACGCCGCAAATGGATGGAGTGACACGCCGCTTTCCCAGGTGGGCGAAGAAATACGGCCAAGCAGCCAGGCTCCTCACCGGTGTCTGTAACTCCAGTGAAACTCCAACAACCGCACAGCCGGAAGGGCTGGCTTCTTGCTGAAGTTCACGTGGAAGGAAGTCGGAGAACCCTGGGGGGATGTTTTGGAAGAAGAGGAGAAGGTGGCGTGAGTCTGGTCCTGCAGACAGCCGGGCCACGGGGGTGCTGGGGGGCTGTGCAGGCTCCGGGGCCCCGAGAGACTCAGACCCCGGAGGCATGAAGTCACCTAGTCCTGCATGTGCAGTCCAGGGCAGGAGTGGCAAGCAGGCGGTGCCACTGGGAGGTGGTTGGGCAGTGCTGCCAGGGCCAGGCCCCGGATCAAATCACAAGCCACACGGAACAAGTGAGACCGTGGCCTGCGCCGTGACGCAAGTGGGTGTGCATCAGACATGAGTGGACAAGCGTGTTTCCTGTGTCACAGACATGTGTGAGCAAGTGGGCTTCCTGTGCCAGGCATGTGTGAGCAAGCCTGCATCACGGACATGTGTGAGCAAACACACTTCCTGTGTCAGCCATGTGTGACCAAGCATGTTTCCCATGTCAGCCATGTGTGAGCAGGCGTGTTTCCCGTGTCTCAGCTCCTGTGGGGCCTCGTGCCGTGTCCCTGCACTCCCCTCTGTCCCGTCAGACACGGGACCCTGTGGCCCCAGCACCGTGAAACACCATCAGGCTCTTGAATTCTGTATTTATAGTGACACAAGGCAACTCAAACAGAAGGGCAGCTAGACACATGGAACAAAATAAAAGCCCCAGAAATAGACAAGTGCCTATATGAGGGAATTTGAACATTTGTGGAATGGGATAAAAAGGTGACTTTCTTTGGGTGCAAAAATATGTTCAGCTGCACGCATCATTGTTAATAATACACATCTCCACAAACCTCCCAGAGGTCCCCCACTGGGGACACCTGCGTCCCTTAGCAGAACTGGCCTTGCTTCTGATCCAGGGAGGCCCCGCCCAGAGCCGGGGAGCAGCTACGGCCGGGGCAGAGGACAGACGTGCCCACAAGCACCTGTGGAAGGAGCTGGGGCACGGCCGTTCTCCCCAAGAATGCCAGGTCCAGTATCCACGGCACCTACCTAGGTGGGTGACCAGGAGACACTTCTGGGACCACCACTACCGTCAGACCTAGAGTACCCACTGTCCACCGTGCCCACTGTGGGTAGCAGTGGACATGCATAGCCTCATCTGGCACTGTGGCAGGTGCTGAGGGTCAGAGGTGAAGGCCCCGCCAGAGGCCAGCTGGTACTTGGCACTACTGAAGGGACACAGTGACCAGGATTGTTGGTGAAGGGGCAGGGCCATGGAACACCCCTGGCCTGTACTGGACCCTGGACTCCCATGCACCTCTCCCTTCCCCTCCCCACTAACAGAACTCAAACCCAACCTAAAACTAGCAAAGGTCATTGTGAATGAGGGTCAGCCAGAGATGCCACTGGCCAAGGTCCTGACCCGAGCTACAGTCACCCTTCTGACAGCCATAGGCACTTATGGCTGATTAAATCTTTTTTTTCCCCCCAGTTTAGTTAGTTATTTGAAAGGCAGAGTTACCTAAAGAGAGAAGGAGAAACAGAGAGAGATTTCTTCCATTCACTGGCTCACTCGCTAGACGGCTGGGCTGTCCAGGACTGGGCCAGGCTGAAGCAGGAGCAGCCCTCCACTGCCCTCCCAGGCCGTAAGCAGGGCGCTGGACGGGAGGCAGAGCAGGCAGAACGCAAGCAGATCCCTCTGTGGGTTACTCTCTGCGCATGTTGGTCCCCTGATTAACTAGCCAAGACTATCACTGAACCCCCGGTGGTATCACACTGCAGTGCCTGTGGCCACGCATGCCTGCCACACCACGTGAGCTGCTACAGAGCTGCCACGGAGCTCCGTGGACTCATACACCTTTGTCCAGGAGTGGTCCTGGGGGTGAGCTGGCAGCTCTGGCCTTCCTTCACTCCATCAGCAGAGACCAGTGGCCACGGGGCACGGGGTAGGTCCCTACAGTGGCTGGGAGTCGGGGTCCTGCCTCAGCCAGCACTGTGCGGTGGGCCTCAGCTGCTGGGCGAAGGCTCACTCGGCCTGGAGGGCGAGCCAAGTCTTGGCAAGACCCTCCAGTGGTGGTCAGACATCCAATGGGCACCCCGCGCCCCTGGGAACCTCCACGAGGCAGGCTCTTCCTCGCCCATCCCTGGGCAGACCCCACAGAGCCCCTGCAGGCTCCAAAGCCAGAGTGGGGGGAGGCAGCGCAGGAGGAGGTGGGGGCTGCCGGCTCTTCCTGTAGGGAATACATTTGACAGTTATTTCAGCGGTTACGGATTTAAAGAATTGCTCCTTGGGTTGGGGGGAGGGTCACAAAGCCACTGAGGAGGCCAGTGAAGCCTGGCAGGTCCCAGAAAGGGTACTCCCATCTCACTGGTTGACACAGCCAGGAAGGGGCCGACAGATGGGTCCCAGCACCTGTGCATACAAGAACACGCCTGTGCTTGTGAGAACACACGTGCACATATGGGACACGTGCTCACAAGTGCACCCACGTGCTCACGACTACACACGCCCCTGCATGCATGCACAGGGGTGACATTAACCCCCCAGCAGTGGAAACCCCAGGCTCCTGTTCCCCACCTGCCCCCCTGCTTGCCTCATGCTGTTACTTGGTTAGCTTTTCAGTGGTTGCTAGGGACAACCCAGATCTTTAAGAATACTCCAGAACAAGTGCTTGCAGACTGACCACAGTTTCTCCCTAGCCAAGTAAGCGTACGGGGGCTCCGCGGACTGAAGCCCTTCCAGGACAGCCTGACTGCCCATAGGGCGCCGCCCACGTCCACCTTCTGCAGACCACACTCCTGGGCAAGGGCGCCCTGGCCCGCCTGCCTTCTGGTCCACGGCCTCCTCGCTTCCTCCCTCGCTTCCTCCCTCGCTTCCTCCCTCGCTTCCTGTGCTGGGTGTCAAAGATCGCCTGTGCTCGGTGTCAAAGATCGCCTCTAATTGCTTCAGACTCCAGAAGTCAAGGTCCCCACGTGGCATCTCCAGACGTCACAGGCAGCCTCATCTGATCCCAGTGGGAGGTTGACACTGTTCGTGGCATTCAGCATCAATGACAGCTCATTGATCAACTGACTCAACTGCCCGTCCCCACAGCCCACCCGATGGCTCCTCAGGGGCTCAGCGCCACCCGACTCCAGCCACAGCCCTAAGTACAGTCCCCACTCTGATCCTCTGTGTCGCTTGGTCAATGGAATCCGCGGCATCACTACTGTTTGGCACATGGACTCTGCTTGGTGGAAAGTTTGTGTGACAAAGGGGGTGGCTTAAAGCTGTCCTTTGGGACAAGCACCTGGCCTAGGGGCTTAAAGGCCAGAAGAGCACCTGCAGCCCACCCTGGCGTGCCCGGCCTGGGCTCCACATCTGGCTCCTCCCTCCAGCTTCCGAGCTTCCCAGCAGTGACCACCTGGCAGCAGCTCGGATGCCTCCTGGCACTGACCCTCGTGCTGGACCCCGCAGAGTTCCGGCTGCCCAGCTCTGCCCCCAGCCGGCCCCAGCTGGCCCCAGTCTCGCGGGCATTTGGAGAGTGAACAAGCAATGGGCTCACCCGCCGTCTTCCAAATGAATGTGGAAACCCAGACCTCAGCTTTAGCAGAAGGCGATCTGTGCCCCTCCTTGGGGAAGTTTCACGATCATTCAAGAGGAAAACAGAACTACCAGAAACAGAAGCAAATGCTGACCCACGCCGGAACACCTACATCAGACCGTCCTTGTTCACGACTCGCTCCGAGTGAAAAGCAGGCGGCCTTGTTAGCGCTCAGTCCCCGAAACAGAACGCGCGGGGGGCGGGGCGGCCGGCCGGCTCCATCAGTAACTGCACCAGGCTGTGGGCAAGGCTCTGCCAGCCCCTGGATGCCCAGCTCTGGCTCCGGGGCAGGGTTGGGCACACGGCTGAGCGGCCAGTCCATGGAGGCTGCCCCCGGGAGCCTGGTGTGCACCCCTGACTCTGGGGGGCTTTCCCACAACTGCTTCGGATTCTTTTTGGGTGAAAGTGTCCTGGTCCCCTGAGAAACGGGACGACCCAGGCCATAACAGAACCGCGGCCTCGTGGCCGAGGCTGGGGCTTTGCCTTGGTGCCTCTGACTTGGTGAACCCTGCCTGGCTTCCCTTAGGGTCTTCGGGCTTGGCCCCAGTCCTGCTGCAACACACATTTCTGCGGTTCTGTAGCCAGGAACGTTGAAGACCCAAGGCGTGCCGCGCTGCTGCGCTGGTCCTGGTCTGTGGAGCATGGCGGGTAGGAAACCTGGTGGATGCTGTCTGCTTGCCCAGCTTCCTCCTGACCCCACTGGCCCCTCTTGTCCCAGGCTTGCTGTGTGAAAGAAAATGAAGATGTGAGCTTGTCTCCCCTCCCCCGCAGGGCAGCTGTGGCCAGGGGCAGCCAGCCGTGGCCAGCCGGCTTGAAGGGGGTGGGGGCGAGACTGCCATGATGCCGCCCTGACAGAGGCTATCCACAGCGCAGGAGTTCCCCCCACCCCACTCCCACAGACGCAGGGGTGGGGCCAGCGGGGCCAGCACACCCACCACTGTAGTGGGGGATGGCTCAGCCAGGCGGAACTTTAGCTGCACCTGCAGGCGATGGGCAAGGAGAGGCGAGCAGCAGGCCCGTGGGGGAGAGGTCCCCACTGCAGCCCAGAGTCTGGTGTTTCTCAGAGCCCAAAGACCGGAGTGGCACGGGGTCAGCTCTGGAGAGCATCCATAAAGGACCCCGCTGATGAGCCCCCTCCCCTCGTGACTTCTGGCCCGGACCAGGTGGGGAGCTCCTCAGCCCCCAGGCGCCCCAGGCATCCCAGGTGCTCTCAGATGCCCCCAGGCACCCCCAGGCATCCTAGGTGCTCCCAGGTATCTTGAGGAGCCCCAGATATTCCCAGGAACCCACAGATACCTCCAGGCATTGCCGGGTGGCCCCAGTGTCCCTAGGCACCCTCAGATGTCCCCAGGTGTCCCAGGCATCCTCAGGCAGCCCTGGGGGCCCCCAGGTGACCAGGGTTTCAGCTTTCCGCTCTCCACATTCTCCTCACTCCATGTTCCACACCTGACCCACTCAGGGGAACAGTGACCTGGACCAACTTCTATTTGGCTGAGGTCCGAAGCCCCAGACCAAGCGTGGGCAGGGCTGGCCACACCCAAGGCTGGCGGCAGGGTCAACCCTGCTGTCTCCGCTGGCTGTCTCTACTGGCCATCTCCGCTGGCCCCTCAACCTCTGCTTTTTGTTCTCATGAGTCTTCCTCTGTGTGTAGGTCAGGGTCCCAGCTCCCAGTCACCCTGCATTAGGGCCCAACTGGCTGCCTCATTGTCATGTAAGGCCCAACCTTGGCAAAGGCTGTTAGCATACTGTGGCAGGTCAGGGCACCAGTGCGACTCCCCAGGGCTGCTGTGGGAGCCATGAGGCCTCTGAGAGCTTGGGGGCAGACAGCGGCAGAGCCACGTGGCTGGCCTTGGTTGCTGGCCAAGGGCCCACAGAGAATGTTTCTTAGGAAGGCCAACACAGTGGGCTGCTTGAATCCCCAGAGACACTGGGGCCACAGGGCTGATGGTGCGTCCCTCATCACAGGCTGGCAGGTGCACGGGGAGGCTCAGTGAAGCCCCTTGTGACCCCTCCACCAACAGCCCCGTCCGCACCCGCTGTCAAGAAGAGGACAGGGAAGGCCATGTGCCGCCCAGAAAGATCCAGCACGGAGCCACAGAGGCCTGTTCTGAGCGCCCCCGGGGCAGGACCAAACCTCATGGGCACGCCCTACCGTGTGGCCATCTCTGGGTTGAGCACCTGCTGGGGTCACCTGTGGATGCAAGCATGGGGACAACTTCTACTGTGCTGAGGGATTTAAATATCTCTTTTTATTCACATTTTATAAGGAAAAACATTTCAATTTTGCAAGCCTAAAAATAAATTTGTGAGTAACAAGCAAAATGTATGAATAAATTGAAAAAAATGAATTCAGTGAAGAATGATCGTGAAGGATTTAGAATGAATCATACTGTCTGGGGGGTGGGAGATGGCAGCTGCAGGACACAGGTCCCCGAGGCCACCCTGCTACACACCTTCAGGATCTCCACAGGGCCATCACGTAGTCATGGGTGGGAAGTCGAGGACAGAGAAATGACACAGTCAGAACTGGCTCAGGGAGACACACAGGACTGGAGGTCTGTGAATGCCAGCTGTTTTGCCTTCCTAAGCTACCCTCATAACATCCAAATGTGACCACACACCCAACACGCCAGCCCAGAGCTCACCTGTGACCACACACACAACGCACATGACACACACCAACATGTCAGCCCAGGACTCGCCTGTGACCCAACACACCCAACACCACAACCCAGGGCTCACCTGTGACCACACACCCAACATACCAGCCAAGAGGTCATCTGCGACCACACACCCAACACCACAACTCAGGGCTCACCTGTGACCACTCATACCCAACATACCAGCCCAGAGGTCATCTGCGACCACACACACACAACACCATAACCCAGGGCTCACCTGTTACCACACACACCCAACATCAACAGCTAGTGTAGCCACTGAGCTCTCTGGCCCAGCCATGTCTATATATATGTATATATGTGTATATGTATGGATGTATATATGTGTATATGTGTATATGGCCATGTCTGTATATGTGTCTTTCTTGTATCTGTCTGGCTAATTGTGATTTTTTTGCTTCTAATAAGCCCTTCCTGAATTTTCCAGATTGAGTCATTTCCTCACCTGGGCTCCAGAATCAGCTAGTGCTTACTTTCCCTGCCTTCTTCACCTTGCAGAATGGAAGTGGGCTTTACCCTGCGCAGGTGATGGCTTGTCAGCTGCTTCTACCTTGCACACATAATGGGCTCAGCAATCATTGCTGAATGATAATTTGGTTAGTGGGTAGATGGGCAGACTCATTAGTGGGTAAATCAGTGACTTGAATGAGGAGGTGGGTCAGAGGGTGGGTGGATGGATGGATGGGTGGGTGGATGGATGGGTGGGTGGGTGGATGGATGGATGGGTGGGTGGGTGGATGGATGGATGGGTGGCTGAGTGGATGGGTGATGAATGGATGGATGGTTGGATGGATGGGCGGATGCATGGATGGGTGGATGGGTGGGGTGAATATGTGGGTGGTAAATAGATGAGTGGGCAAATGGATGAACACATACAGGCAATGGACAGGTAGTTAAATGGATGAATAATTAGTTGAAGCTGGATGAGTGGATGGGTGGGTGGATGGATGGATGGATGGGTGGGTGGGTAGATGGGTGGGTCGGTGGATGGATGGATGGATGGATGGATGTGTGGATGGGTGGATGGATGGATGGATGGATGGGTGGATGGGTGGGTGGATGGGTGGATGCGTGAGTGTGTGAGTGGATGGGTGGATGAGTAAGTGGGTGGGTAGATGGGTGGATTGATGGATGGGTGGGTGGATGGATGGATGGGTGGATGGATGGATGGGTGGGTGGATGGATGGATGGATGGGTGGGTGGGTAGATGGGTGGGTCGGTGGATGGATGGATGGATGTGTGGATGGGTGGATGGATGGATGGATGGATGGATGGATGGATGGATGGGTGGATGGGTGGGTGGATGGGTGGATGAGTAAGTGGGTGGGTAGATGGGTGGATTGATGGATGGGTGGGTGGATGGATGGATGGGTGGGTGGATGGATGGATGGATGGGTGAATGAGTCGCTATATCATGGAGTATAGCTGGATGGGTTTGGTTGGAGTTGGAAGATTGAGTAGCTGGCTAGATGACTGAGTGGATGGTTACACGGATGAATAAATGCTGAGGGTGAATGAATGAGTGAATGGATGCATGGTGGATATGTAGCTGGGATGGGTGATGAGAGAGAATGAGTGAGTCGATGGGACAGGCTAAACTAAGAGCCACAGGGACATCCTCACCCCACGTTCACCCTGGGGAGGGCCCCTCCGTGTCGCCACTGCTCAGACTCAGAGCGTCTCAGCCAAACCCCGGACAGGTGCAAGACGAGCCTTCCTCCCTACCTCCTCCATCAGACCAGCTCTTCCCAAGTGCCTGGTCTCGTTTCCTTGCTACAATCCACCCCTCTTCACCCACCGCTGCTGTCAGCCACAGCCCTCGGAATGCTGGGAGAAGACACGCAGGACTGAAGCTACTGAACCACTGAGACCCGTGCGGAGGGCTGGCAGGGACCTGTAAAGGCATTCTCAGGGGAAGCCTGGGCAGAGTCCTGAGCATCTGTGTAGCCTGTCCTCAACGAGGAGGGCAGCAGGGGACAGAGGCCCCTAGTACTTCCCTGGGAGTGGCTGGGGACAGAGCAGGGCCACTGCTGAGTTCTGCCCACTCCCCAGGGCCCCTCCCCTCTTCACACGCCTGCTGCTGGCCTGCTGAGCAGCAGGTGCTCTGAGCTGTTTTCTCCGTGTGGCCTGGAATCCCCCACTCACACACCTGTCCTGGGGCCACAGCCTCACTCACTTTGGCTGTTCTGGCAACAATCCTGGTGGGCCGGTCCAGCCAGAACCCCCTGACCTTGGGGTCTGCTCCACTCTCTGGACCCCCACTGCTCCCTAACTTCCTGCCCTTGCTGCTGCGCTTGGCGTCGAATGCTGGCTCCGCCTTGCTGTCGCGCTGACTTGAAGTTCCCCCCACCCATTTTGACAGTGTCTGCATCCCACGTATCTGCACACGCCCCAGCCACTTCCTGCCAGGCTGCCAGGTCCTTACTGCCCAGGACTCCTGCCGCTTCCTGCCAGGCTGCCGGGTCCTCACTGCCCAGGACCCCTGAGCACATCGCAGACGCCTCCATCCTCGCCAGCCTGTGACATCCACGTGTGCCCCATCTCTGAGCTCTGTGTCACTCGCTCCCACCAGCTTGTCCTCACAGCTCTCACCACAGGGGTCGCCGCCCTCCCCTCACTCTTACTTCCTCCGACTCCCCTGGCCTTGTCTCCCCTGGACCGTCCACCCAGTCTTTACGTTCTTTGCTCAGGGACACAAGGTGAGGGGTCAAGCCATACCGCCCACCCTCTCATAGGGCAGAGGACACAGCCAACCTCAGCCGAGCCCAGACAGCAGGTGGAACTGGATGTCTTTAAGTTGCTGAAAGTTGACCACTGGCAAAAAAGAAGAAACAGGACTTGATGGCACCAATGAGGGGCCGGGCTCTGAGGCTTTCCTCCCAGCTCCCAGGAGGAGAGTGCCTATCGTTCCTGATGTCTACAAGATGGTCTAGAAATGGCATAAGCCCCGAGTCCAGCCCGCACGAACTTTGCAGCTTTCACCTTGCGGCGCCCTCCTGCCACGCTCTGTGGTGTCTCCCCAGTTTCAGAGAAACGTGTGGCTTCCCGGGACGCTGCCAGCCAGATGCTGAGCCAGGACCCTCTGCCCCGTCCTCACCCGCTGCCCAGCTCACATGCTGCCAGACTCGAGGGCAGCAGGGAGGAGGGGCTGTGTCACAGAGATGGCGTTCGCTCCACTCTCATGAGCTCGTTGGCAAGGCTGAGAAGTGCTATGCAGACCGCTCCTCAGGGCACTCAGACGCGAAGGAGGGGAGGAGGGAGGCGTTCTGCACAGACAAGCGGCAGTTCCTCGGCCCCTGAGGAGGGCAGAGCCCAACATGCTGGGTCTGTCCCCAAGATGGGGGGCCAGTAGCTAAGGGTGGCTGTGTGGCCCTGGGGGTGGCCTCTGAGGCACCCAGGAGTGCCGGCACACGTGAGGTCCAAGGGTTGGTCGCAGGGTGCCAGGGGCTCCCAGCCCATTCCACTAAAACACACCGTACCATGGGCTGGCGCTCTGTGTGCAAGAGCCGTGTGCCTCCTGACTCCCACACACCCATCACCACTGAGCTGGGCGAGGCCACCCTCAGGATGCCACCCTGAACTCCAGGGCGAATCAGGCAGCCCCTCTCAGTCTCTGAGTCCATTCCCACCCTCAGATGGACTTTCCCCGGGCTCCAGGGGCACCTGTGTCCCAGGTGACAGCCACTGGCATGGCTGTACCCGACTGTCCCTGAACAACCGTCTCCAGCTCCTGGCTCTCGCTTCTCCTCCACACTTAGCAGGGGCTTTGGCTAGAAACCCAGGGATCTCTGTGTCCATCTCCAGGCCGCTGGACTTCGCCCTATATATATTTGTCTCGTGGGATGTGGATGACATCATGGCCACCCCCAAGTGCCCTCCAATTATATTCATTATTCTTCCTTGGGGTGGCAAAGCCAGAGCGTTCAGGCACAGGTCCTGCCTGAGCCCACGGCTCCCTGCCTGCTCTCTGCCCGCTGTATAACACACATCCCTCGGCCAGTCTGAGGCCCCTCCAGGTTCCCGGTCAGGCACAGTGTGCTTGGGCTCCTGGCCCCTTCTGATTGGAGCCTCACCAGGTCTTCTGTGCACCCATGGGAGTACTTGCCTTCCAGCAGGCAGCAGCTGACGAATCCCTCCTGGAGAAGCTGCTGGCCTGGCACACAGCCCTCACCTCATCCCTGCAATAGGGGCTGACCACAGGGGCCCAGTCCCCTCACTCTGCCCCCAGCCCTCCCCACAGCTCTTTCTCAGTGGATTATTCCAGAAGTCTCCTTTAGCAGCAATCACAGGCTAAGCCTCCCTCCACGCCTGCAGTGAAGGCTGCGTCAACAGGAGGAGGAGCACGAGGCGTGGCTTGTGCCTCCAGTGCCACAGCTTGATCCACGGCACCCACCTCTCCGCAGCCATCTGCAGAGGGCCGTGGGGCGGCTGTGTCACCCATGGACGGAGCCGTGGTGTGTCACCGGGCAGCCGCTTCCCAGAATGCCGCATGCCGGGAAGGCCAGCGGAGGACAAGATTTGCTGGTGCTCAGGGTGATACAGCAGCCGGAAAAGCAGAGCCACAGACACAAGGCGTGCTGGACAGAGCCACGGGCCCCATGGCCACGTGGAAGCTGCCGTCCCCAGGGGAGGATATGGACACGCCGGCCAGCTAGGGCCAGTTTCCAGCAATACCACGTCTTCCCCAAGCCTGTGGATTGCCCTGGCAAGAGGCTGTGGCTGCCCAGACCCCATGCAACAGGGTCAGCTGTGCAGCTCACTCGAACCCACCCAGGACCACGGACAGTGCCCCAAGCCGCGAGGAGCTTGCTCCCACACCATCCGGTGGGCAAGTGCCCACCCCGTGCCTCCCGCAAGGGGTGCTCGGTAACCCTCAGTGCCTGGCATGTGCAGGTGCTGCCCGCTGCCTCCTTCATCGTCACATGACCTTCATCGTCACATGACCTTCATCGTCACATGACTTTCAGCCTATGGGCACCTGTAGGTGACTGCATCATTCCTACAGGGACACCAGCGGCACAGGATCAGGACCCCAGCCCTGCCTCAGCCTCATCACCAAGTCAGGCCTCGAATGCAGTGTGCAGAGGGGAGCGCCAGGTCCTTCCGGGAAGCCCTCAGCACACCTGTGAGAAATCCTGCCCCCTCAGCTGCCTGCTTGCTGAGCGCCCACGCAGTGGGGAGAGAAAGCCACGGCCTCAAATCCCACCCCAGAGTCTCCAGTGTTGGGCTCATCTGCCCCAATCCATCCCCAGAGACCCCACAGTCCCCCAGGGCATCCTCAGCCCCCGCCCCAAAGGGTCCCCCCCATAGCCACCTCCCCGAGCGCAGGCTGTCAGTCTCCATGTGCCACGACCTCGCTCTGCTTTCTTGCCAGTGTTGGGGTGACCTGAGAGCAGACACATGCCAGCCTTGTGCTGTTGGGCTCAGCCAGAAGAACAGGCATGCACAGGGCTCGCAGACGCACCCCGTCCCAGCTGGGTCTCGCCCAGCCCAGGCACAAGCTCCAGCGGTGGCCGTCACGCCAGGCTGGTCCCTCAGGGTGCCTCAGAGGAGACCCCAAGCCAGCCAGGAGCAGCCCCACGGCTGGCTCCCTCCCGCCCCACAGTGCCCTGTCCCTCACTCAGGCTCACAGAGTTGATCCAAGGAGCCCAAGAAGGCAGGGACCCAGCCCCTGCTCCCAGGATGGAGAGGGAAAGCCGCTCAGAACCCTCGCCTTGGGGCTTCGGGCTGTGGGAGAGGGGAAGGACACCCCAAATGAGCTCCCACACATGGGTTCACTCCTCGAGCGCCTACGAGAACTGGCACTGAGCCAGACTGCAGCCAGGGCGGGAACCCGGCTAAGGAGCTAAGGAGCGTGCCATCTCCCACGTGGCAGGGTGACCACGGCGTTGGGAGAGGACCCAGGACTTGAGCCCCAGGCTCCTCTGTAAGGCAGGCAGGCTGCGCAGGAGTCCACTCTTGACTTGGACCTTTGAGCTGGGAGCCCAGCTGAGAGACTGTTTAATATGCCCCACCTCAACTCCAGCATCCAGCTCAGGAGCCTGCAGAAATTTCCAAGGGAAATGAAGTTGGGGAAATATAATTACTTGCTGTAGACGCCAAGCTCCGACAAAGCCGGTCCGAATTGACTCAGCTGAGCCACATGATTAATCCAATTACACGAAAAGACTAAATGAGCCCAAAGTGGGACTTGAGAGGAGGGGGGCCAGCTTCCGCTGGCACCGGCCCAGCCACCAGCCGGGTCATGCCGGGGCAAGTCTGCAGGCTGGCGATATTGGCAGCCTGGGACCTCTAGGCACTCCATGTGTGTCCCAGAGCAAATGCATGGCAATAGCACCATCGTTCAGCACCGTGGGGACAGCTGGGCCCAGACACTGTGCCTGCACGGCCTGAGGGTGACTGGCCCAGGTGGGGGGGTGCTGGGAGCAAGGACCCCTCCCACACCCGCCAGTGAGTACAGCACACCTCCAGGCACACAAGGACTCACCTGAGACCATGCCTCCTAGGCCGTGGGGACGCGCCACCACCACCTGCTCTCCACTCGGGGCTCCCATTGGAACAGGCCCTGTCTCATGGGGGTGGGTGCCACCCTGTCTGCCCAACTGTGCCGGGCTTCCTGGGACCCAGCAGTGCTGCGCTGTGCCCATCAGAGAGGTGGGGGCAAGGATTCTTGCACTCCCCCCACACACACTGCCACCCAGTCCTCGCGAGTCCATCGCGAGAGGCCAAGCTGCAAGCTGGGCAGGGAAGGCGCCAGCCCTGAGAGCCACGTGGGAGGAGCGGGCAGCAGCTGCTCAGGGACAGGCCGGGCTGTGTGCCGTAGGGCCGCCCACTCCACCCCTCTGACCCTCACCCCCTGGCCGAATCCAACAAATATCCCACTGGATAAGGAACCTGAAGGCACATTTAGCACGAGCAACGGGGTCTCACGAAAACCGCCGGCCTCCCGGGGCCATTTGCCCGAGATCAGGATGCCCGCAGGGCCACCTCCCTTTCTGCTTCTTCTTCTCTCATGCAGCGCCAGTCACGGGGTGGGGGCCCCACCAAAGCCAGCAGCCAACAAAGCGGGAGCAAGAAGCCTGCTGGCTCAGCCCAGCCAGCCTCCCACGAGGTCAGAACGTCCCCTCAGCCCACAGGGGGCCAAGACCCCTTGCACATCTTACTGTATTTTTACTAAGATCTATTCACTTGGAAATCAGAGTTACAGGGAGAGAGAGGATCTTCCATCTTCTGCTTCACTCCCCAAATGGACACAGTGGCCAGGCTGACCTGTCCACAGTCAGGACCCTGGAGTGTCTTCCAGGTCTCCAACATGGATTCAGGGGCCCAAGACCTTGCGCCATCTTCTGCTGCCTTACCGGGTTCATTCACAGGGAATTGGCTAGGAAGTAGAACAGCTGGGACTAGAACCAGCGTCCCCATGAAATGCCAACGTTCGAAGCATGGCTTAAGCAGTTGCACCACAAGGCCGCCCCAGAGCCTCTCGGGTGGCGTGCAGATGGTACAGACACTGCCTTGGTAGCACGGTGAGGTGAAGCCACCCCTAGTCAGGGACCCTCGCAGTGCAGGTGGGCTCTGTGGCTTTCTTCTTCATCCAGCATGCTCAGGGCTCCTTTCCTGGTGTCGCTCCCCGGAAGGACCCCCTCGTGCACCGCTGCTGAGGCCACCGAGTTCAGCTGTCAGAGCGGCCCCAGCCGACCAGGTGGCCTGGCCTGCTGGTACCGGGTTCCGCTCTCTGCGTGCGGCCGAGCTGTGCTGGTCCTCGTCAGCTCAGGCACTGTGGTGGAGCACCATGCGAGAAGCACCTCGCAGCATGATGCGGACGAGCCCTCCCGCCTCCCTGCCTCGGTTTCCCCAAGGACTCTCCTGGTTGCTTTGCCGATGGATTGGAGAGTAGCTGTGGCGCAGGTTTCTAAGGGTTTTACACATCTGCCGGATTTACTGTTATTGCGATTATTTCCATATCCCGGCAGTGAGGAGCGCACGCGCCCCACGCTCCTCGCGCCTCTCCTGCGGTGATTCAATACACTTTACCCATAATAGCCTGCACTCGGAGCTCCGCCTAATTACAACCTAATTGCACTTGGCAGAAGCTCCAGAGAAGGCGACCAGGGTGGGGGTGGAGCTGAGGAACCGGGAGGCCCCCCACGGGTGGCTGACGGTAACCCTGAGAGCTACCCAGTATGTGTAAACCAGTGGCATGCACAAAGGCGTTCTCCCTTACCTCCGATGTGTGAGAAGCCCTTTCTGCAAATCCCACTCTCCTGGCTGACAGAACCTTCCAGACCCATCCCTCCTCCTCCGCAGAGGCAATGCCACCCGTGCGGGCATCTGCTAATACCGCCTGTTTGCCAGGAGGCACCGTGAAGCGGGATTTTATATCTGATTTTATTTGGGAAGCCCAGTTCAAGTTGAACACCAAGCACACAGTAACCCTTTGGGTCTTTTCTGAAATGAAGTGGGGCCTGTCCCTCCAGCCTGGCATTGGCAGCATCTGGACAGAGCTGGGAGGGGATGCAGTGCTGTGCGCCATCCGGGTTGTCTTCCAACATGGCGAACGCTGGCGTAAAGACAGCTCTGCCCGACATCACAACTGCTCCCCCGGACCCTGTGACCTGCCTCCGGGACCAGAGACTGGCCTTGCCTGCCCGAGGACACACAGGGAGGGGCAGTCACGCACGAGGGGCCCTCCTGCAGGTGCATGAGGGGTGGCGTGCAGGGTCCCTGGGCACAGGGGCCTCTGCCTAACTTCCCGTAACCGTGGCTCTCACCAGGCATCAGGCTTTGGAGATTCCAACTGGGTCACACCCATGGCCCGGGGTTCCGGCCTGTGTCATCCCTGAGACCTGGTTTGGATACCCCTCCTCTGCTCATTAACCCTAGAGGACTCCCTGGGACCTCTGCCGATCCCTGACCTTGACCCTTGTAGCTTTCCCAGATGTACCAGCTGCAATCCTGCTCCTGCACCGCCCATCAGACAAAGGTCGGCTCCTCCTGCCCGCCTCCTGCAACTCATTCATTCACTCAGCCTGCATCCCCGATACCTGCTCTGCACAGGCATTATCCTAGCCCTGGGCCTGGGAGCTTGGCCAACACCATGGTCCCTGTCCTGCCTGCACCACATATACACAGCCACCCTTCACACCCCAGGCAGCATGGGGAGGGGAGCTGCTTCCCCTGTGGAGCCTCCCCACTGAGCTCAAGACACATAGGCAGGGGGTTGCAATGTGGGCCTCAGACCCCAGCTCACACCTTGGAGGCAGGCGACCCTGCTATGGAAGGAGGAGACTGGGCACCCAGATGGGCAAGGCCCAATGCTGCACAGCAGCCTGTCTGTCCCATGCCTGAGGCTCTTGGTCAGTCACTGTACAGCCATGCCCACCACCGCCAGGGACTGGAATTCCTCCCAGAGGAGCCCTCCGCCAACAGGCGTGCAGGACCCAGGCCACGGTGTGCCCTTGCAGAGCTCCGTCTCCCTCCTGGCTCCTGGTCAGCCTGACACCCAGGTTGGGGCCCTGCTCCCAGCAGCACCTGCAGCAAACCCCAGGTGGTGGCTCCCCGCTGCCCTGTGGCACCCAGATCTGAGAGCAAACCGTCCACAGAATGCATGTAAAGTGGGACTGTGTGGAAGCCCCCTGCCTCACTTCCTGTCTGCAGAGGACACACAACGTCCCCCAGCAACTGCCGTTAAGTTCAAGGCCAGAAGGACAGATGGCCCCGCGGCTCCAGGGCACCAGTGTCCACAGTGCCTGCTAGGAACCCCACCCCAAGCCCTCACTGCCAGAACCCCGTGAGGTCTCCTCCAACAGGGTAAATCAAGTCCACCCACAGCCGCTGGGCTTCGTGCCCATGGGAGTGGCAGGGCTGGCTGCTTCACTGCCAACCCCAAGCAGCCAACATGAGGGAGCCATGCCCTACAACTGAGAGAAGACTCCACAGACCCGTGCACACACAACGCAGCACACAGGCATGTACAGACACGCAACACAGAGACACACGTGTGTATAGATACACAGGTGTACACACTCAACGCAACACACAGGCATGTACAGACATGCAACACAGAGACCCACGTGTGTATAGATACGCAGGTGTGCACACATGCACAGACACACACGTGGGCATGCACACACGACCACAGACAGACGCATGGGCATGCACACAGCAACAGAAGAACGGGCCTTTAGTTTCTAGCCTCTGGAACTGCACAGGAGCGGATCCTGTTGTGTTAAGCCAACTGCTGTGTGTACCATCGCCCCAGCCACAGGACCAAGTGCAGAGAGCAGCTCTCCCCTCGGCCCCTTCTGCCCCCAGACCTCAGGGGCATCCTCCTCTCCCCGGAGAGCAGGGTCCTGAAGGTGTGGTCCCCAGCGCCCTGCGCGGCCAGCAAGGGAGGACTCTGGAGTCCCCGCAGCGCTCCACGCGAGCCTCCCCTCTCGACCCAGCGGACTCCCCTTCACGCACTGTCCTCCCTTCTCTCCCGTTGTCCCTCCTTCCGTCTGCTTTCTCCTCCTGCCCCAACCCTGGCACACATGGCACTGTTGGAAGTACATCGTCAGTTCACATAGACAACACGGTTAGCATGCCTCGCTTCTGCTCAGGTACCGGGCGAGCCCCCGTGTCGGCTAGCCACGACCACGCTGACTGCCCCAACACCACGCCCGGGGCCGGCCTCCTTCTCGCTCGCTCCTCTGCGTGCTTCCCGGCTGGTGTGCGAGCATGTCAAATCCCCACACGAAGTCCCCCAGTGGATGCTCCCTGGCATGTCTCTGTGTCCACACACGTGCCCCTCGTGGTCATGGCCCTGGGAGTGACAGTAGTGGCTGTGGAACATGCGTGCTTCCAGCTTGCTGTGTCGTCACACTGCTCTCAGCGTTGTAACGGTTCACACCACCAACCAGGACCATTGTCAAATCTCACTCAGCAGGTGGTAAGTGGACACTGACTCTGTATCGTGCTGGTCACTCCAGCAGGGTGGCACACAGCACCTGGGGCCAGGCTGGCTGCACCTGCCCAGTGCTGCCATGGCCCAGGATAACCTCCACTGAGGGAGGCACCTGCTTGGTGCCTTGGTGCCCTGATCTGGGAAAGCTGGTAAAGACAAAACAGCACACAGGTGTAGGAACACGCCCAGGTGCGGATCTGCACACCTGGTTACAGACACAAACACTTGGGGACAGACACGTGCACTTCTCCACACTGGACACAGACACAGCGGTAACCACACAGTCGGACCCACCGCGGGCCTCACCACCTGCCTGGTGCTCCCTCTGGGTGAGCAAGCAGGCTCCCCGGCCTCTCTGGGAGCCAGAGAATACTGCCTTCTTTCGTTCCAAGTCAGAGGTTCCCAGGGTCAGGCGCTGAGGGAGGATGTTAGTGGAGCTGGCCCCTGGCTGAGTGCCCTAGGGTGTAGGAAGTGGAATCGAGCACCCAGCACCACTGGAGTGTGGCTGTGTCCCCGCGGTGGGGTGGACTCCCGGGTCAGGTGCTTGCCGGGAGCCGCCGGCCCTAGGTTCAGTCTGGGCTGTTGGCTGGGCCACTGTCCACCTGGGTCCTGCAGATGCGGTCTCGCTTAGAAGTAAGGTCTTTGCAGACACGGTCAAGCCACAGAGGAGGACACCATGCGATAAGGGGCAGAGCCTGACCCTAACCCTCCACAGGTCCAGGGACACCTGGGACAGGGCTCACACCGATGGGACCCCCTCACAGCCACAAGGAGCCAACCTCCTGGTCAAGCTGACAGCCAAGTGACCGCCTCCGGTGGCTGCCTGGTTGGTGGCGCTCAATGCAACAGCCCCAAGAAAACCCCCATGACTTTGAGCTTCCTGGCCCTGCCTGACCCCCAAGCACAGGGCCCAGACCTTGCCGGATGTGCCGTCCCCGGGGCTCGCCGCTGTCTGGAGGCCGCAGGCAGGCGTGTTCTCTGGCTGCACTGCCTCGCCGGCCCCTGCTGCTCAGCCCATCAGACGGCATCAGGTAATGACTGTCATTATGTGATTTGTGTCGCCGGGGCTGTGATTCGTCATTGTTAACATTTATGAAGTGCTCGGTCCATCGGCAGAAAATGATCACAATAACAAATTGCAATCACTCCCCTCTGACAGGCAGGGCTCGGCTCAGAGCTCAGAATCCAGGCAGCAGGAGGAACGTGTGGCAATGCCCTGGAGCCCGAAGGCGCCATGAGGGCAGGGGGCAGCAGCGGAGACCCCACACAGGACGCACGCACCCCACCCTGGGCCTGCGCTCTGGCTCGTGCCCCCAGGCACCCTGTGGGGGCAGCAGGCGACAGCTCAGGTACTGGGGTCCCTGCCACCCATGTGGGAGACCCAGGTGAAGCTTCTAGCTTCCAGCCGGCCCCGGTGTGGGCAGCTGAGGAGTGAACCAGGGAGCAGGGGCACGCACCTTCTTTCTCGTTCTCTCTGTGGAAGAGCCAGGTAGAGCCATGTTATTAAAGACAGCCCTGTCAGACTTAGCAGTGCTCACTCCGCAGTTTGCAAAGCTCTAGTGGAGATGACAGAAGATGGAGACGCTGACCAGGGAGGCCAGACACCCGGCCACATCTCACCCACACAGCACCAGGCGGTGCGGGAGGGGAGGAGCCCAGCTCTGCTCCCATGTGTCCCCCGGCTGTCAGAGCTGCTCTGCAATGTGTGCCCGCGGCACACTGCCCACCACAATCACATTTGTCCCTGCCCTACCCCACCAGAAGGTCTCCATGCTCCTCTCCATTGGGTAGAACCGGCTCTCCCCAGACAAGCCCAACAGGCCCACAATGGCCCAGGTCCCCTTTCATCAGTGCTAAACAGACAGACCAAAGCTGGCCCTTGGTGTGGGGGGTTATCCCGGAGTGCAGGGCCACTGCTTCGCCAGCTGTGCCCATCCTGAGTCTCCCTGGTACGGCTTCATGTGTCTGACCAGAACCAAGAACCTGCCACTTCCTGCTCCCTCGGTCCACAAGTGTCAGATGCAACCCACCTGCTTTACCGGACCAAAGTCACAGAGCAGGAGGATCCCCCAGGCCTGGGCCAGGCCGAGCAGGGGTGCTGTGTGCCCCATGAGCTCAGCCCCACAGGACTGGGCCAGGCCGAGCAGGGGTGCTGTGTGCCCCCTGAGCTCAGCCCCAACAGCCTGGGCCAGGCCGAGCAGGGCATCCATGTGCCCCACAAGCTCGGCTGCTCTGATTCCCCCTGGAGGGGCCCATGGCCCACACTGTGCTCGCTGCCCTGGCACAGCCTTGCCACACCAGGCATGATGGCACTCCAGAAACCCCTCCCAGTCAGCCTGGCTAGGACTTGCAGCATGGGAGTGGGGGCAGAGTGAGGGCTGGAGACAGTTTCAGGCTGGCCTCCATGGCCCTGGCACAGGCCCTGCACCCTGCGTGGAGCCCACTTTGAGACAAGGGGACAGTCATTTTTACACCCCCTTCTCTGCCACCACACTAGGCATTGACTCCGGGACCCCTCCCAGGGTGAGCCCCACACTGTCCCAGCACAGGAAAGGGGTGGGAACAGAGTACCACACCTTGGCTTTATGCCAAGGGTTCCCAGGAACTGCCAACAGCTGCCCCATCTCAGTGACAGCCCCACCCTCAAGACTGCTCCCCAGGCGGGGCCTTCTTGACAGCGACAGCCCCAGGTGCTGGGCTGTGCCACCTCCCGCACAGGGCCATCAACGCCAGATCCCAGGGGCCAGCCAGGTGGCAGGCACAATGCAGCTAACGAGCAGGATGGATATGTTTAATCCGACGCGGCGCGGCTGCTGGCGGCTGGGGGACCGTGCTCCATCCATCAGGACCAGCAGGCTCTGGACAGACAGGGCCGGGGGCATCTCACCTTCCTTCCGCCTGAGGGCTGTTATTGACCATAGCGCCTGCCTGTGTTCACGTGCACCCTCCGACCTGCATCTGGCTAGCAGAGGGCTCGGTCTCCTGCTATGGCCCCCCTGGCTCCCTCCCTGCCTCTCTGCATGCTTTAGAACCTGTTTTGAGGGGTCAGTAGAGTCACCTTCTCAGCCAGCAAAAGTCGCCAGGCAAGCAGCGGTTGCCGCTCCAGGGACACAGGCCAGCAACCCGCAACCCCCGGCATTCCCAAAGCCTCACGGCCTCAGGGAGGGACGGCAGGTGCACGGGTGCTCAGGGCGGGTGTGAGGACGCCAGCACCAACTCCAGAAACCCACCTCACCCTGCACCCCCGCACACGCACACACAAATACACACATCCTGTCCTCCCGAGGGTCCTCCTCCCCCCTTCAAACAACAAAAAGCACTTCTGAGCAGAAGGTATCTCTCACCCTGCCCCCACTCCCGACAAGCCCCGCTCCTGGTCCCAGAAGCTCGGGCCTCCCCAGGACCAGGGTCAGGATCTGCGTTTTGAATAAGCCCCCAGGGGGATGCTGGTACAGCCTGGCCTTGGAGGGCCAGTGCCCGGCTGCTGCAGATGGAGCAGGCTGGACCCTGCGACCACCACAGCCTCACTGGCCCTCTCAGCCTGGAGCCCTGGGCATTCAGACCCCGACTCAGCCCCAGACCTTCCAGGAAATCCGAAGCTTGGCAGCTTGTGGCGGAACCTGTGCCCCATTCACCAACCACATGCAGCTGCCTCCCGTCGGAGGGGGCAGGGCACTGGTCAGGCCAGGAGCCACCCACCCTGGGGAGCCTCTCCTGGCTCCAGAGGCTGATGCCCAAGATCAAGTACTTGCAGAACTGCTTCCTCCCGGGCCTCTCTGCCATGGAGATGCCATCTGCTCACTGGTCCTCTGCCTGTCTGCATCCTTACAGCCCCAGCTGAGGCTGGTGTGGCGACAAAACTGGTAAAGCCTCTGCCTGCAGCACCAGCCTCCCAGGGCGTCAGTTCGTGTCCAGCCGGGCCACTTCCCATCCAGCTCCCTGCTTGCGTTCTGGAAAAGAAAGAGTATGGGTCTAAGTTTGGGGACCCTGTGCCTGCGGGGGAGACCTGGCTGCTGGTTCTGGCCTGGTTTAGCCTTGGCCATGGCCTCCATCTGGAGAGTGAATCATTTGGATGGGAGATCTCTGTCTCTCCTTGTCTTGGGAGCTGAGTGACCTCACGTGACCCCAACGGCTTCACTGCAGACCCGGCGTCTAGGAAGTCTGCATGCGTTCACTGTGACATGGTCAAGATGCACTGGACCTGCCTGACCTCCCACACAGCACAGCTCAGCACTGCCCTACACAGGCCTCAACAGGGAGGTTTGGGGGGACAGTGTGCCCCAGCCAGCAAGCCAGGCAGAAGCAAATGGAAGTACCAGGCTGTGTGACAATGAAGTGGCCAGCCACAGGCTCCCAGGCCTGCCCCAAGCCGGGCCACAGCAGGTGATATTTTCAAATCACTCTCCAGGAGTCTCAGTTCCCCCAACGGTCAGACAGGACTGACATCACCTACACACAGGTTGCTGAAGGATGGGCGGCCACTGCGATGCCTGTTAAGCCCACAGCACTGCACTGGGCACTGCACTGGGCACTGCACACTGGGCACTGCACACTGGACACTCAGACTCGCCTGGCTGAGGGTGCACTGCTGGCAAGCATTTCCCACCCTGAGTGTGTAACGCAGGGCCTGCTCAGGGTTGCACCCAGAAGGGTGCCCTGTTTCCAAGCACCTACCTCCCCTCCCAGAGCCCTGCCATCCTGCCCCACATGGCACACGACTGGCAGCAGCAGCTGCCCTGCACATACCTGGGTCTGAGGTGCCGCTTCTGCTCTCTGCTCCCTCCTCCGACGGCACTGAGCTCCAGCCCAGTGCTGAGCTGGGGAGGGGGCTCTGTCAGAGGGCGGTTCCTGGACGGCTCCCTCGCCCCACCCCCTTCCTCAGAGGAAGCCCAGGAGCTCCAGCCCAGTGCTGAGCTGGGCAGGGGGCTCCTGTACAGCTCCCTCGCCCGGTCCCCTTCCTCAGAGGAATCCCAGGCTCCTCCCTTCTCCCTGCCAGGGGTCTCCACACACGCCACTGCTGGGGTAACTGGGGCTAGGCTGGAGGGTTTCTGGCAAGGACCCCTTTCTGGTGTGCCTCCCATCGTGTTCTGATGCTCAGGCCCTCCAGGATAAGATGCAAATGTTTCTGCCTGCGTTGAGAAGGACAGTTCAGCTCTACTGAAACAGATGCTCCGCAGCCCCAGGCTCGAGGGCCGAGGCACTAGGGACGGCTCAGCTCTGGCCTGGACGGCCCCGGGACCTCAGCCGCCGCTGCCCTGTCTGGCGCTGCCCTCCCTTCCTGGTGGGGGTGGGACTTCATCTTTCTTGCAGGGCTGTTATGGGATTAAGTGAGTTAACATTATAAATGACAGTCACAGCGTGATGCATACGTGTGCGTGAAATAAACAAAGCCAGTGTGTCCCCTGTCCCTCTGACTTCAACTGCTTCCAGCCATCGGGGGAGCCTGCCCTAGCGTTCCCCGAGATGAGCACCCCACCTCCCCAGTCTCCCGGCCACATCCCAAATCCCCTCCACGTTTTGATGCCCCACCAGACACAGCCGTGTCAGCCTGGCATCCGTGGCTGCCATGGCATTTGGAAAAGCAGAATAAACGGCTCTTTGCCGCTGCTCTCTGAAGCCATGGGGTCCCCGCGGGATGAGACGTTGAAGTATTTCACAGTGGCTTTCCTGGGACGTGGCGAGATAAATACAAGCGTGATTTATGTGTCTGGGTGGGGAGTGCGGTGTGGGTGGGGACTGCAGGAGTGGGTGCAGAGCCTGGGCCTGGACGCTCAGAGCTGCAGGTGTCAGGAGCAGCCCTAGCAGCCCCCAGCTCACACCCAGCCCCTCCCGAGCCCAGGTCCCAGCCCCTCCCCAGCCGGCACCTCCCACCCTGCTCCCAACCCCTCCCCAGCCCGGCACCTCCCACCCTGCTCCCAGCCCCTCCCCAGCCCGGCACCTCCCACCCTGCCCCCAGCCCCTCCCCAGCCCAGCCTCCCCTTGTCTGGCATCAAATAGAAGCCACTTGTTTGGCTCCTCCAACCTGCCCCTACCCAGCCATGATTGTCACTTCTACTCCCCTCCACTTGGCACCTGCAGCCAGAGTCCTGGGTTCCGAGAAGACAGGACCCGGCGCCCAGCCAGCAGTGATGGGGAGCAGAAGTGGTGGTCAGAAATAGCCATGGGGACTCACTGAAATAGAGAAGCGACTCACTGCTCCTGCCAGCCCGTGTCCCACCGGGAGCAGGTGTCAGAGCTCTGGGACAGTAAGCCCTGTGGACCACACCCTCCTTACCTGTAAGGAGGAAGTACTACTAGCCCCCAGGCCAAGGGTCAGTAGAACTAAATGGTCAATACACATAGCGTGTGGCAAAAAACAGTAGCAGGTGTATTCTAAATGCTGTCATTAGCATCTTCCTCACCACCATCATCATCATCACCATCATCATCACCACCATCATCATCACCACCATCATCACCATCATCATCACCACCATCACCATCATCATCACCATCATCACCATCACCACCATCATCATCATCACCACCATCATCACCATCACCATCATCACCACCATCATCACCATCATCATCACCATCACCATCATCACCACCATCATCACCACCCTCATCACCATCACCACCATCACCATCATCATCATCACCACCATCATCATCATCACCACCATCATCATCACCACCATCATCACCATCACCATCATCACCATCATCACCATCATCATCATCATCACCACCATCACCACCACCATCACCATCATCACCATCATCACCATCATCACTAGTGTTATGTAACTTCTACAGAAGGTAGAGGCAGGCCTGGGTGCTATAGGCAGGCCTGGGTGCTATAGGCAGGCCTGGGTGCTACATGGTGCTCTGTAGTGCGCTAGGACAACAGGACAGGGGGTTCCGGCATCAGCAGATGGAAGGAGGAAGGTGGGGACGGAGCCAGGGATGCTGAGGATTCCAGGAGCCGCTTCCGGAGACAAGAGCTGGCCCTGCCCTCAGTGGCAAGGACAAGCTGGGGCCAGCCCACAGCAGCTGTCTCTTACGCTGTGCCCAAGCATGGACAGAGCCCTCCACACCCACCCCTGTCAGCTCATGGGGTGAGGCCAGCAGAGGCACAGCTGCCCCAAGCCACACCGCTACTGGCCCAGGGCGTGGTGCTGCCCAGCCACTCCCTGCCTGGACTGCTTGGCGAAGGTGAGGCGTCCAGGGCTGCTTTGTGGCTGATTGAACGGCCTCCGCGGCTGGCAGCAAGAGTAGCCTGATAATGAGTTGGCAGGCTGTAGGCGCCAGGCCTTGGGCCCAGCCGCTGCCGCGACGTGGGAGTTGATTTGCACACTCCGGAGCCAGCGGTTATTGCTAGATTTCCCACCGGCCAGCTTTGGCAATAGTCGGCGGCTGCAAACGTCTCCACCAGGGGACTCCTGAGCCGTCCCGGCGGGGGACACTGCGGCTGCAAACGCCTCATTAGGACTCGCAGCTGCACACCTGGTCTTTTCTCTCACTCTGGGTCACATTTCATTTCGGTTTAAATAATGAAACCAGCAGACCGGAGATGAGAGTTGTTTCCTGACCCACAAGCGCAGGGAAGGGGGTGCCTGTCGGAGACTAGACCCCCCTGCAGCGCGGGGTGCCCCTCTGCACCCGCGGGACTAGAAGGGACCAGCTGAGCAGGGGTGGGCGAGAGCAGAGTTTGCCATGCAGCAGGCTTGCAGCCTGAGAACCGGCGCCAGCCTGGACAGGGCAGGGGGAGGCGAGGCCAGGGAGGCAGGGCTCCCCTGAGCAAAAGAGAGAGGTGCACTCAGTCCCCTGCTCCCAGTGAACCATCAAAGGCTCAGCGGGCTTCCCCATCACACACACACCGGGTTCCCTCCACCTTGCAGCCGCCTCCACCAGGCTTTCCTCTCCCAGGGGGAAGCCAGGAGTCTTGCACCTGGCCCCTGGTGAGCCACAACAGTGGGAAGCTGGGGACAGGGGTGGACTGTCCCCTGCCAGCACCCCCAATCCCTGTGTGTACACATCTGGAGGGGCCCACGAGATCACCTACTCCGGCCCTACGAACGCAAGAGGGTGGGGGTGGAATCCATCCTAGCTAGCTCAAGTTCAAGCTGGTTCATCGAGCTGGTTCAAGCTGCATCCCTTGAGGGCAGAAAGCAGGTCCCTCACACTGGGGGGCAGAGTGGCACGGCACGGAGCAGGGGGTACACCCGCAAGTAGACGAGGTCAACGCTGAGCCCCAGCAGCTGGCGGGGACAGAGGCAGGGCTGGTTCAATCCACCTGTGCTACCTTCTCCCCGGGGCCTCAGGCACGCGACTATGACGAGAAGCCTGTGACCGCCGACCTGTGACTGAGGGGACGGCTTCTCAAGAGAGCTGCTGCCCCTTGGCCTCTGCCAGCTCGTGCCCCCGCTGCCCCTCAGCCTCTGCCCAGCCCGTGCCCCCTGCAGTCTGGGTTCCCCCTCATCCTCTGCAAGCCCGTGCCCCCTGCAGTCTGGGTTCCCCCTCATCAGCCCCAAAGGGCCCACCACATACTCCACCATCCCCTCCCAAGTTTGTCCCCTTGTCATTGTCCACTCCCCCCGTCAAACCCTCTTCCCCCAACTCCCAGGACGCGCACACTGCCCCATCCCTGCCCCGTCGTGTCCCCAAGGCAACAAGCCGACGCTGTGGCAGCCACAGCCTCCCCTGCCAGCTGGTTCGGTCAATGTGGGCTGTGCTAGAACAGAGCATCGCGTTCCACAAGTAGCAAGTTCAAGGCCAAGATCTGGTCAGTTCCGTTCCTGCACAGATGTCTTCCTACAGCGTCCTCGTGTGGCCTTGCTCCAACCCAAGGAGAGAGGGAGAGAGAGGGGGTGGGGGCTTGCTCAAGCTCCCACTGCTACCAGAGGAAGGGGTGGGATTCTGACTGGGATCTCAACCACGCCTCCCACAGGTAGGTCACACCATGTGGCCCGGCCACTTCCCATGCTGCCCTCAGGATATGACTTCCCAGCACCTCCCAGGGTGCCAGGCCCTGCCCCGCGCGAGGCTGGCTGCTCCGGAGCTAGCTCCTCCTGGTGTCCTGACCCCCTCACGGCCACTGTTCCAGCTCACCCCCAAGGCAGCTGCCAGCTCCAGAAAGGCAGGGTGCACTCACTCTGTCTCCCCCAGAGGGAGCGATGCTGGCCCCAGGAGCGGGAGCAGTCGCCACGGGGTCCCCACTCTCCAGAGGCCTGCCCATCTGTGCTTCGTGTCTGAAGCCAGGAGGGACATGGGCCCTGGATGGGTGGGGTCCCCTCACGAGCGAGGGAAACATGTGGAGCTCCCGCGCTGCAAAGTGGGCGGGGTTGCTGTGGACATCCGTGCCCTTCTCCGGCCACACGGAGCAGGCGGCAGAGCACATGTGGCAGCCATCAGCTCACAGGAGAGTGACAGGTCCCCTGTAGGTCCTCGCCGTCGCTTCCTTGGGCGAGCACCCTGCAGGACCCCACGGGAAACAAGCTCAGGGGCCACCTCACAGCCCAGGCACAAGGCCTTGTCTGATGGCAGTGCTGAAACCCTGGCCCAGGAGGCCGAGCCCTGGAATCCGGGCTAGGAGGACGGACCCCAGCCCAGGAGCTGGAACCTGGCCCAAGAGGCCGAGCCCTGGAATCCGGGCTAGGAGGACGGACCCCAGCCCAGGAGCTGGAACCTGGCCCAAGAGGCCGAGCCCTGGAATCCGGGCTAGGAGGACGGACCCCAGCCCAGGAGCTGGAACCTGGCCCAAGAGGCCGAGCCCTGGAATCCGGGCTAGGAGGACGGACCCCAGCCCAGGAGCTGGAACCTGGCCCAAGAGGCCGAGCCCTGGAATCCGGGCTAGGAGGACGGACCCCAGCCCAGGAGCTGGAACCTGGCCCAAGAGGCCGAGCCCTGGAATCCGGGCTAGGAGGACGGACCCCAGCCCAGGAGCTGGAACCTGGCCCAGGAGGGCGAGCCCTGGAATCCGGGCTAGGAGGACGGACCCCAGCCTAGGAGCTGGAACCTGGCCCAGGAGGGCGAGCCCTGGAATCCAGGCTAGGAGGATGGACCCCAGCCCAGGAGCTGGAACCTGGCCCAGGAGGCCGAGCCCTGGAATCCGGGCTAGGAGGACGGACCCCAGCCCAGGAGCTGGAACCTGGCCCAGGAGGGCGAGCCCTGGAATCCGGGCTAGGAGGACGGACCCCAGCCCAGGAGCTGGAACCTGGCCCAGGAGGCCGAGCCCTGGAATCCGGGCTAGGAGGACGGACCCCAGCCTAGGAGCTGGAACCTGGCCCAGGAGGCTGGGACTATCTGGACACACCTCCCCCTCTCCGTTCTTTACTGGAAAAATTATTAACAGCGCTAATAATTGGCTGGTGAAAGGCAGTGTTTATTCCCCCATTAAATCTATCACAATTTTGCTAGCTAGAAATAGAGAAGAAAATGAAGTGACTTAAAAGACTCCTGTTCCTTTCTCGGGTAAGTCACAGGATCATTTACCAAGATCAATACTGGGGCTGCAGCCCAGGGCCCAGCCACTGGTCCTCAGCCTGCTTCCCCCGCCTCCCTCTCCAACCCCCGACCCCCTCACCAACCCCAACCTCCCTCAATGAGCCCTGACGGCCCTCGCTCACCCTGACCTCCCTTGCACGAGTTGCTCCCCCCCTCTCCAGAAGCCCGGAACAGCACCACGGCCCAGCTGGCTGGGATGTGACACTCCCATCGGGGTCCTGCACACGCACAGGGTGTATGAGGTGCCCAGGGCAGCCCTGTCCACAGGGCATTCTGCACTGCACACCTGGCTGCCGAGCCCCAAGCACCCGAGACACTGGGATCTGCCTTCTGAGTCGGGGGGCCTTGGGGGTCCGTGGCTATCCTCCTGGCAGGCAAGGACATGCGAACCCCGCATTTGGAAACTCCAGGAATGGAGTCATGGCAAGCAGAGCAAGGAACAGGGGGAGGAGTCCAGACAGACAGCGGGGCAGGGTCTGCAGTCAGACCCCCAGAGATGGCCAATCTCACAGTCACAAAAGGGCCCAGAGCTGGGAGACAGGTCCAGATGATGCTGGAGGGTCAACGCTGACCACAGACGTCCTTATCAGGGAGGCAGGAGGCCGCTGAGAGCAGCAGAGGTGGAAGTGGGGTGCTCCCTGCTGGCCCTGGGAGCGGCACAGGTGAGCAGACTCCCAGGAGCTCACCCTCAGACACACTCTGGAGGGACCACCCCTCCGAGGGCTAGCCAATCCAGGGATAATAAAGTGAACCTCCTACCCGGCCCCTGCCTCATCCGCAGCTGGAGTCTCCACCCCCGACCCTCCTTTCAGGTCCCGCCCCCTCTGACCCAAGAGTACAGGGCTCCAGGAGCCCACCCAAGGGACTGAACCAAGTCCTCTGCAGGGACCCCAGATGGCCCCTGAGGTGCATGGAGCCTTCTGAGGGCTCACGAACATCTGTCTTCTCTCTTCTCCTCCCTGTGTTCCTCGTGGGTCTCGTGCCTGCAGGTCCCTAAGCTGACCCCGGCAGGGCCTGAGCAGGGCCTGGCGGGGCTTCCCTTTGCCAGGGACAAAATCCAGTGTAGGTGTCACCCGGCAGAGCCCCTGGGACACCCTGGTCGCGGCTCCCATGCTCCCCTCACAGCTGTTCCCTTTGTCTCAGACAGGCGGCAGCCGCCAGCAGCGACACACTGTCATGCAGGCTCCCACTTGCCCCGTTTTCTTCATCCAACACTAATTCCGACACGGAGCTCCAGGCAAGGGATTTGTCAGGCAAGAGAGAAGAAAGTCGGCGAACTTGACGGGTGGGCCTTTCACTCCTACCCTGCAGCCAGGCCGCTAGGCAGGGAAGCAACTGACCCTGGTACCAAGGGGATGAGGTGCACTTGGCACCCTCAGCCAGGCCACAGCACGGGCCATGTGCTGGCAGCCGGATTTCTGTCCAGTGGCCGTCAGGAGCAGCACCTGCTGCTGAGTCCAGGATGTGGCGAGAAGAGTGGGCTGTGCAGGGTGAGGCCATGTCCACAAGGGTGTCACCCTACAGCCCAAGGAGACCCCACTGCCCGTCCCCACCCCATCTCTGAGCCCTCCAGAGAACAGAAGCTGCCCAGACATGGATGGAGCCGGGCTGGTCTGCAGTACCCGGGCCTGGTCCTCACTCCACACAGAGGCACACCTTGAGAAGGCACGACCAGCCAGGGTGGCAGGAAGGGCAGGTCCTGGGCTCTGTGGCATCTCAGTGGGCCCGGTCAGCCTGACTCAGGCACGAGAGCTCTGTGCGCGACACAGGTCCTTGCAGTGTCCCAGCTGTGGCTTCGGTGCTTGGCTCTGACTCTTCCTTTCTTCCCTGCCCCTGAGAATGCGCCCTGAGCTCCTGACACCTGCAGGGACAGGCTCGGTGCTACAGACACCTCTCTGCTGCCTGGTGTGTCTGCCCAGTAGAGGCGGCACTGGGGGCGGCAAGCAGCGGAGTGCCTGAAGGGTGAGTGGCAAGTGGCTCCCTCCCCAAGCCCTCCCTTGGGGAGGGTAGCTGGTGGCCCAGGCCCCAGAGTCCCTCTCTCTGCTGGCCTTGCATGAAGCACACCTCCCACCCCTGCCCTGCTCACAGCCAGCAGCCCATGGCAGCCGCCCACACCCAAGCCTGATCCCTGTGGAAGCCAGTCATGGCAGGGCAGGGCCTGGGTCTAACAGCAACCGGCTCTCAAGGGCCAGCCTGGGGGTCCCAGGCCACATACAGCTCTGGCCGCTGCCTGCATGATGCCCGCCCAAGAGCTGTGTCCAGAGCCCTCTGAGTCACTCAGTCCAGAGCAGTGGAGGTGGGGAGGGGGTGTCCCCTGTGTGCCTTGATAGGGAGATTTGAAATGACACTGGCAGAAGGACAGGCTGCCCACTCGCGCGGCTGTGGCACCAGCACTGGGAGGTCCCGCTATCTCTGGGATACCCTCAACCCCACCAGTAGGCTCTGGACCGACCTCGGAATCTGAGACCCCACTGTCTCCCACTCCCGTCTCCAGCTGAGAACTTGGTGTCTTTAGGACCTGTGCTCCCCACAGAGGTGCTCCCACTGGCCCCCAGTTGGCCCCTCCAGCCTCAGCCCTGCAGAGGTGCTCCCACTGGCCCCCAGTTGGCCCCTCCAGCCTCAGCCCTGCAGAGGTGCTCCCACTGGTCCCCAGTTGGCCCCTCCAGCCTCAGCCCTGCAGGGAGCTGGGAGGGACGTGAAGATTGCCCTCTTCCTCTGCCTGCCCACCTGACACGCACTCACACCACCCTTCTGCCCGTATTCACGCCAATCCTCAGCCAAAAATCATCACGTGTGGCCCAGGTGAATGATAGGTGGAGATGTGTGTGTGTGTGTGTGTGTGTGTGTGTGTGAGAGAGAGAGAGAGAGAGAGAGAGAGAGAGAGAGAGAGAGTTGGTAAGGAGAAGGGTGGATGGAACAGAGGATGGGCAATGGATAAGTAGATGTAAGAATTAGATAGATAGATAGATAGATAGATAGATGGATGAGTAGGCCAGGGTGAGTAAATGCATGGGTGGGTGGATAGATAATGGATGAAGACGATGATGGATCAAGAGATGGATGATGATGGTGATGATGGTGATGATGATGGTGATGATGGTGATGATGATGATGATGATGATGGTGATGGTCACACTTGCTTTAAAACACTTATGATCAACTGAGCGAGAAGGAAGCACACACACACACACACACTGCTTCTGTCCTCCACTTTACTCCCCAACAGCCAGTAGCTCCACGCTGGCCCCCACATGGCTGGCAGAGACCCAAGCACATGGGCATGTTTCAGAGCCCTCTCAGGCATGCTAGCAGGAAGCTGGGTCGGAAGCAGAGATGCCAGGACTCCAACTGGTGCTTAACTCACCACGCCACAACCCTGGCCCAGGTACTTTCACAGTGTTGAAGTGGATTTCAAGTTTTATAAGGGCTTCTGTCTTCCTAAAGCTTTGATTATCTAAAATCCAAGCAACAGAAGCCTCAACTAAAATTTTAAAAATTGCTAGGTGTTTCAAACATTGATGGAAAATGCATATCCTCTTTCAGTGAGCTTCTAAATGCGCCTTCATCCCTGCCTTTAATGGAATGAATAGGAAATGCCGACCAGGTGTATCGGAGAATCAGTACCAGTTCAGGCTGGTTATTCGTGCTTCTGTAGCGTGTCTTGTATTAACGTCTGTGGGAGCTGAGGCCAGCACTGCACCCAAGCCGCGAGCACAGAGGCCGCCTTTGTCAGGCTCCAGCAAACGTGCAAGCGGAGGACGGCTGGGGGCTGCGGCGCCCCTGGACGGCCCGGGAAAGGCCAGTGTTGGGGTTCAGCATTGGGCACGGTCCAGACACCCATGCTTGTTAAAGTACAAATACACGCAGTCAAACCTACGAAGTGAACACAACCAGGGAACCCCTCTGAGACAAGCAAGAGGGGTGCCACCCCAAAGCTTCTCCCCTTCATGCGTTCAGGGCACCCCAGTGAGCTTTTCCAGCACCCCAGGACGGCTCTGCCTGGTAGGTGTCATCTCAATGAGTCGTGTGTTGCTTCTCTTTCGTCTGGCTCTTTTGTCACCGCCGTGACATTTTGTCATCCCGTGTTTGCGCCTGGCGGTGCGTCCAGCTTCCCCCTTGCTACAGAATCGCAGGGCCTGACTTGGCCGTGACTGATTTGCCCAGTCCATGTGCCATGGGATGTTTGTGCCTGGCGGTGCGTCCAGCTTCCCCCTTGCTGCAGAATCGCAGGGCCTGACTTGGCCGTGACTGATTTGCCCAGTTCATGTGCCATGGGATGTTTGCGCCTGGCGGTGCGTCCAGCTTCCCCCTTGCTGCAGAATCGCAGGGCCTGACTTGGCCGTGACTGATTTGCCCAGTCCATGTGCCATGGGATGTTTGCGCCTGGCGGTGCGTCCAGCTTCCCCCTTGCTGCAGAATCGCAGGGCCTGACTTGGCCATGACTGATTTGCCCAGTCCATGTGCCATGGGATGTTTGGAGTCGTTCCAGTCCTTGTTATGAGCAAGGTGCAGTGGACACCCCAGTGCGTCCCAGTGGGA
Organism: Ochotona princeps; assembly: GCF_030435755.1. Classification (NCBI taxonomy): domain Eukaryota; kingdom Metazoa; phylum Chordata; class Mammalia; order Lagomorpha; family Ochotonidae; genus Ochotona; species Ochotona princeps. The sequence goes on along the minus strand of NC_080833.1, from coordinate 1,866,173 downwards.
TTTACTGGGCTCATTCTTAGGTCTTGACCCAGGAGTGAAGTCCCCACGCCTGGGCTGGGGGCTGGAAGTCTCTCAGCTCCAATAGATTCTGACAAGTGTGGTTTCCCGAGAGGTTGTGCGTGGGGCACTCTGCTGGCCATGCACAAAGCGCTCGCTCTGCAGGCAAGGCTCAGCAGCTGTTTGCACTGCCTCTGTGCTGGGTGATCTTGGAGCACGGAGATCAATAACCTGTCCTTTGGCGGAGATGAAAGGAAGTCACAGTTTGTGTCATCCATGCGGAATGAGTGTGGCTGTGTGTGGGGGCGAGCCAGATCAGGAGAGCCCTGGCCCAGCACACACTCGAGAGCCGAGGCCTGTTCTTGTTGCCATCAGGGTTGTCTGGGGGACACAGCCCACCTCTCCACGCTGCACTGGCCTGGTGTGGTGGGTTCTCCTCCTTCTGGGGTTTTGTGGGCTCCGTGAAGGGCATGATTTGAGGCAGGGAACACAGGCTGAGGCCATGCCATGATCACCCCGTTAGGAGCTCCGTGGCTCTCGGTGCATGGTGTAGTTGGTAGAACATGGAATGTTCACAAAAGCCTATCAGGCAGAGTAATTACTCTCTGTGGCAGAAAGCATCCGTCAGCCAAAATTATCATTGCAGCCAAGCGTGTAAGTAGAATTAAAGATGCGGCATGAAAAATGCTTATGAGGTTGAAGGCTTGTCTCCCTCCCGCAGCTGTTGGGGCTGCAGACGAATGGTTGTCTTTCTGCATTTGCTTCCCCCAGCTCCTTCCTGCAACATGCCAGCTCCTTGGGGTCTGCACCTGCATGTGGCATCTTGCTCCCACACCTCTGGCTGGCAAGTGTCTTTCCAGCCCAAGCCAGGGGTCAGGTGCCTCAGAAACAATGTGGTCCTTCTGCCCCCTCAGCTGCCCGAGTGTCCCTGTCACCCTGTGGATGCCACAGCACCTGCTGGTACCTTTGCTGCCCTGTTCTTGGAGAAGTTCTCAAAGCTGCAGGTCTGTAAGTTCTTGTCACTCGTGTTGCCTACCCAATCAGTGGCAGATGAATTCACGCACCTGTGGGACGTGAGCCAGGACCTTCCCAGACCCCTCCTAGTGCCAAGCATCTGTCCTGCCCCATCTGGTCTTGACACAGATCTTCCAGGACATCGGGATGCCCCAGGCCCTCCTGGGAGGCAGACCAGGGCTTTGTGTGGACTCAAGCTGCATCACTCACAGACCATGTGGCCATGGTCCGGCTGCTTCCCCTCTCTGAATCGAACATCCCCAGTTCCCACTCTGCTAGCCAGGGCTCTCACTGAAACCTCAGCCATATCCATGACCATGGGTGCCAGAGATGGACAGGAAAACATCTTCAAGTCCCTGTCCACAAGGGACTCTGCGAGCAAACCTCCTCCCAAAGCCAACAATGTCACAGTCGGGAGAGCTGGGCAGGATGGGAGGCTGTACCTGGGTCAGCGTCAGGCCTGTGTGGTCCAGGATAGCACAGAAAGGCACCCACAGGTGACAGGGCAGCTGCATCGCGGCAAACAATCCAGCTCTCTTCACACTGCACATGCCATGCTGGCCGTTGTCCATCAGAGAGACCAGATGATATTGCCTGGCTCCCCCCAGGGGACACTCAACTTCAGGCTCCTGTGATGCCCTCCTACCCTCTGGTCCCTGCGATGAGACTCATCAACAGCCCACTGGGAAGGCAGTCCACCTCCACCACCACCATCATCATCATCACTCACACTTCCTCCAGGCCTCAGGTCATAGGGAAGATGAGGAAGGTTGCCAGGGGAATGAGGGAAGGCACTGCAGCCTCCCGGGGGCTGGTTTCCACCCAGCAGCAGTGCAGGGAGCGACAAGAGCCAAGCCCTCTCATGGGCTCAGGGTGAGCTGGGCTGGAGATTCAAGACTTCTCCAAGACCAGCAGTGGTGGCTTCACAGGGCAGGTGAAGAAGCCAACTACAGTCATGCAGGACAGCGGCGCAAGCCAGCCTCATTGTGTCCTTACGCAGGCCCTGGCCCATCACCAGCTGCTCAGGGAAGCAACAGGAACATCAGGTGCTATTTTAGGGGAAGGGCACGATGGGGATGTGGGGAGGCCATAGTGGGATGGGTTCATGAGGCACCCCTGCAAACAGCCTCCCCTCTGATCAGCATGTCTGAGAGACTGAACTTACTCTGCATGGGGACCAGGCAGTGTGGCCAGCATCTCAGTGTACCCAGGGAGAGTCCGGGTGCCCAGGACTGGCTGGCATCCCTGGGCCTGAGTGCATCAGAGCAGCCTCTAGCCCCTGTGTCTTGGTTTCTGGCAGAACTTGGGGA